>NC_133163.1:54707500-55907500 GCF_040802235.1 Manis javanica | reverse complement strand
TTAAGTTAGACTGTTAGATAGTAAATAAGCTGCCCTTGAACCTTTGGTAACCATGAATCTAAAGCCTGCTGTGGCAATAGGTACATATTCATTGATAATCACCCTAAATGTAAATAGACTGAATCCACCAATCAAAAGATATAGAGTTACATAATGGTAAAACCTGTCTATAGGCTGCCTACAAGAGACTCACTTCAAACCTAAAGATATACAGAGATTAAAAAGTTAATATTTCATGAAAATATTAGGGAGCAAAAAGCAGGAGATGCAGTATTTCTATCAGACAAAATAGACTTCAAAACAAAGAAAGTAACAAGAGATAAAGAAGGACATTACATAATGATAAAGGGGTCAGTTCAACAAGAGGATATAACCATTATAAATATTTATGCACCCAACTTAGGAGCATCCAAATGCATATAACAAAAACAAATACTAAGAGAATTAAAGGGAAATAGAATGCAGTGCATTCATTTTAGGAGACTTCAACACACCACTTAATCCAAAAGGCAGATCAACCAGTCAGAAAATAAGTAAGGAAACAGAGGCACTGAACAACGCATTGAAACAGACGGGGCTAAGAGACATCCACAGAACACTCTAAAAAGTGAAGACACAGAATAGACCACACACTAGGCCACAAAAAGAGCCTCAGTAAATTCAGAAGGATTAAAATTGTACCAATCAGCTTCTCAGACCACAAAGGTATGAAACTAGAAATAAACTATGCAAAGATAATGAAAAAAATCCCACAAACACATGGAAACTTAACAACATGCATTTAATGTACAATGGATCAATGACCAAATAAAAACAGAGATCAAGCAACATATGGAGACAAATGAAAACAATTACTCAACTCCCCAAAATCTGGGATGCAGGGAAGGCCATTCTAAGAGGAAAGTATATTGCAATACAGGCCTACCTCAGGAAAGAAGAACAATCCCAAATGAATATTCTAAACTCACAATTAATGAAATGAGATAAAGAAGAACAAATGAGGGTCAAAGTCAGTAGGAGGAACAAAATAATGAACAGAGCAGTAATAAATAAAATAGAGAAGAATAAAACAATAGAAAGAATCAATGTAACCAGGAGCTGGTTCTTTGATTAAATAAAAAATAAATATACCTGTAGCTAAAATTATCCAGAAAAAATGTACACACATGAACAGAATTAGTAATGAGAAAGGAAAATTCATTATGGAAACCACAGAAATACAAAGAATTATTAGAGAATACTATGAAAAATTATATTTCAACAAATAGTGTAACCTAGAAGAAATGGACAACTTTCTAGAAAAATACAACCTTCCAAGACTGACACAGGAAGAAACACAAAATCTGAACAGACCAATTACAAGCAATGAAATTGAATTGGTAATCAAAAAACTGCCTAAGAAAAAAATCCCTGGATAAGATGGCTTCACTGCCAAATTATTTCAAATATTTAGTGAAGACCTAACACCCATACTCCTTAAAGTTTTCCAAAAAGTGGAAGAGGGAATACTTCCAAACTCATTTTATGAGGCCAGCATCACTCCAATACCAGAACCAAAGACACCACAAAAAAAGAAAATTACAGAGCAATATCTCTGATTAATATAGATGCAAAAACACTCAACAAAATATTAGCAACCTGAATTCTACAATACATCAGAAAGATTAACCATCTTGACCAAGTGAATTTATTCCAAGGATGCACAGATGGGATGATATTCGAAAATCAATCAACATCATACACCACATCAATAAAAAAGGGAAGAAAATCATTTGATCATTTCAATAGATGTTGAAAAAGCATTTGACAAAATTCAACACCCATGCATGGTAAAAATGCTCAACAAAATGGGTATAGGGGGTATGTACCTCAACAAAATGAAGGCAATATACAACAAACCAACAGCCAACATCATACTTAACAGTGAAAAGCTGAAACTTTTCCTCTAAGATCAGGAATAGACAAGGATGCCCACTCTTCACCACTTTTATTCAATGTAGTACTGGAGGTCCTAGCTATGGCAATCAGACAGCACAAAGAAATAAAAGATATCCAGATTAGTAAGGAAGAAATTAAACTGTGACTGTTTACAGATGACAATGTATTGTACATCAAAACCCCTAAAGAGTCCACCAAAAAATGATTATAACTAATAACTGAATTCAGCAAAGCTGCAGAATACAAAATTAATACACAGAAATCTGATGCATTCCTATATACTAACAATGAAGTAGCAGTAAGAGAAATCAGGAAAACAATTCCATTTATAATTACATTAAAATCAATAAAATCCCTAGGAATAAACCTAACCAAGGAGGTGAAAGACCTATACCCTGAAAACTGCAGCACTCATGAGAGAAATGAAAGAAGATATCAATAAATGGAAATCCATCCTGTGCTCATGGATAGGAAGAATTAATATTGTCAAAATGGCCATCCTGCCTAAAGCAATTAACAGATTCAATGCAATCTCTATCAAAATACCAACAGCATTCTTCAACAAATTACAACAAATAGTTCTAACATTCATATGGAACCACAAAAAGTCCCTAAATAGCCAAAACAATGATGGGAAGGAAGAACAAAGTAGGGGAATTATGCTCTCCAACTTAATTTCTAATACAAAGCCACAGTAACCAAAACAGTTTGGTACTGGCAGAAGGATAGACCCATAGATGAATGGAACAGAACAGCAAGCCCAGATATATGCCCAATTAATATAAAGAAGCCACGGATATCAAATGGAGAAATGACAGCCCCTTCAACAACTGGTGTTGGCAAAACTGGACAGGTGCTACATGTAAGAGAATGAAACTGGATTATTGTCTAACTCCATACACAAAGGTACACTTGAAATGGATCAAAGACCTGCATGTAAGTCATGGAACCATAAAACTCATAGAAGAAAATATAGACAATAATCTATTGAATATGAACATGAGTAAATTTTTCCTGAACACATCTCCTTGGGAATGGAGATAAAAGCAAAAATGAATAAATGGGACAAATCAAACTAAAAAGCTTCTGTGTATCAAAGGACACATTAGAACAAAAGACATCCTACAATATGTGAGTATATATTCATAAATGACAATTGGATAAGGGGTTAACATTCAAAATATATAAAGAACTCACATACCTCAACACCCAAACAGCAAATAACCCAATTAAAAATGGACAGAGGATCTGAATGGACACTTCTCTAAAGAAGAAATTCAGATGGCCAATAAGCACATGAAAAGATGCTCCACATTGGTAATTATCAGAGAAATAGAAATTAAAACAACAATAAATATCATGTCACACCAGTTAGGATGGCCAACATCCAAAAGACAAGCAACAACAAATGCTGGTGAGGATGTGGCGAAAGGGGAACCCTTCTACACTACTGGTGGGAATGTAAATTAGTTCAACCATTGTGGAAAGCAGTATGGAGGTTCCTCAAAAAACTAAAAATAGAAATACCATTTGACCCAGGAACTCCACTCCTAGGAATTTACCCAAAGTAAACAAGATCACAGATTCAAAAAGAAATATGCACCCCTATGTTTATCACAGCACTATTTACAATAGCCAAGATATGGAAGCAACTTAAGTGTTCATCAGTAGATGAATGGATAAAGTAGATGTGGTACATATACACAATGGAATATATCTTTAAAAAATTCAGCAAATTCATGAAAATACTATATATTGTGAAGAAAACAAATCCTACCATTTGCAACAACATGCATGGAGCTGGAAGGTATTTTGCTCAGCGAAATAAGCCAGGCAGAGAAAGACAAATACCAAATGATTTCACTCATTTGTTGTGGAGTATAACAACAAAGCAAAACTGAAGGAACAAAACAGCATTAGACTCCAAGAAGGGACTAGCAGTTACCCAAGGGAAGGGATTTGAGAGAGAGGATGGGAAGGGAGGGAGAAGGAGATTAAGGACATGATGATTAGCACACATAACGTCGTGGGGTCATGGGGAAGGCAGTACAGCACAAAGACAAGCAGTGACTCTATAGCATCTTACTATGGTGATATACAGTGACTGCAGTGGGGTATGGAGGGACTTGGTAATGTGAGTGAACGTAGTAACCACAATGTTGCTCATGTGAAACCTTCGTAAGATTGTATATCTATGATAACTTACTTTAAAAAATAACATACTGAAAGTGTAAGCCCTGAATTGATTGTTGAATAAAAGTCAAAGTTAAGAAGAACAAAGTTTGAAGTTTTCACAAAATCAATGTTCTATTCTGTACAAGGGGAGACAGTTCAAAATTTAATGCCACCTAGCATGTGTGTATCCATGAATATTATTTCTGCTCATCTCATTCCCCTTCCAAATGTTCACACTTGCTTGTGCACAGACACACATATACACATACTCTCTTCACACTGAAGCCATTCAGTGATAACATACACCTCTCCTACTCTTGGCAAATCACATCCTACGCATAAGAGAAAGTCCTGCTTTGTGATTCCTTCCAAAATTCTTATTTTTATCTAACACCAGAGGATATGGATGTTTAGGTTTGCAAAGATGTAAAGGTTCAGGGTGGATTATGAATGTAAATCGATAAAGTAAATTGTATTCCAGTGCTTCCTTAATGGAGAGTGGCATGCCAACTAGCTTCTTTATGTGTCAGTCTATTAAATTAGCTCCTCTGTCCAAAACGTTTTCTCTCTGTAGCAACGACCTAATGGCATACTGAAGAAAGAAAAGACCCTGTTTTAGGGAGGACTTGGCCCTGTCCTCTGAGCATAGTGGTATCCTGTATTGTGCAGAAGAAAATTAGTCTTTTTTCTGCTCTGCCTCTGGCCTGTGCCACAAAGGGACTGCAATAATTGCTGTTCTTTGAGTTCACTGAGGAAAGAGTAGAGGCTCCAATTCCAAGTTTTCCTTTGAATGAGAGCCTTGTAGGAAATGCCAATTCTTTCCACAGCAGCAGTCTTGCTTTTGGCATATTGGCAGACACAGGTGAAGAAGACTAAAAATTAGTTGTATCCTTTTTGATATTACTTATTCTGCTTTTTAACACCAGTGCATACAAAGTCCCAGTCTGTCTTCTCTCATCAAATCAACTCTAAAGAAAACCTGCTGTGTCCAATTTTATAGTTAATTCAGAAGTATGTAATGAAACATATACCATATTAATCATATTATTTTAACAAATTTAGGAGTTCTATGTCTAACATGATTTGCAACAATCTGAAACATTTATAAAAAGGGAAACAGATTCATACGCTTTTATAAGTATGATTTTTTTAAAAATTTTCTCTGGTCAATGCTTTTAATTTTTTTCTCATTCTCTATTTGTTCTCATACTTTGTGTGATGTTTCAGACTAATCATGTCTGAAATATAATGGATCTATGTGGATCTTTGTTAGAGCTTTCAAATCTAATACTATCCATATAATATACATGAATGTATGTATTATCATACTCATAAATGTATACATATAAGCAGTTATTTTGCACTGCTTTACAAAGAATGATGTAATTACATACAATTATTTCCATGAAAGAGTTAAAAATCCACAGTCAATAACAATGAAACCCAGAATCTAAGGCATGTTTCTCAATGGGAACAGTATTTCCCACAAAGATGCATTTTGGAAATGATGGAAGTGTTTTCAGCTTTCAAAATGATTGTGTAAAGATAGTCAGGAGCTAATGATGACTTATCTTTAAAAAAAGATATGTCGGTGCAATACAATAAAGAGTTCGGTGTTCTCAGTTTTTGGAAGTCCCATAGAGAATTATGAGATCCAAAATGTTTGTAATTGTCTAATTTCAGCATCAAATTATGTACTCCGTAAAGAGATAGTATTTTTGCACTGTTTTAATATATACTGATTTTTTTCCCAAGAATACAGTATTGGAGAAAAGTAGACAATTCCTGCTTTCTTTGGAATTTTAATCAAGATTATCCATCCTTTCAGAAAATAATATGAATGATGGCAACATACCTCTTGAAATATTTGATCACTGATAAAACATACCTGCATTAGTTGGCATTTATAACTTTAGTATTCAAAAATCATACTCACACACATACATACAAAGTCTTTACATCAAAATGTCAAATACAAAGAAAAAAATTCTTACATCAAAATGTCAAATAAAAAGAAAAAAGTTCAATCAGTTGAACAGTTTAATCAATACTTTTTGAACATTTAATTTGCATTTTAAAATGTAATGGGATTCTGTATAACCGTAGTAATTGTAACTTTGCAGATACTACTTAAAATGTTTCAGTATGACATTTTCTAATTAGTATTTTATATTTTTACTTTCTATTTTTCCTGCACTTCGGCTATTTATTAGTAGACTAATGTCAATAATTTTTTTTTCAGGAAAAATCAAGAATTGTCATCTTTAACAGTGTTTCCACTGATGTTTGTCATGTGAGTATATTTAGATCCTGCAGTTTTTCAGAATGGTTTCAATAAAAAAATAGTATGCTATGATACATATGAGGCTCCATTAATATCCAACTAAACCTGGCTTTTGATTTTGTACTTCTTAATGACATCTTTTAAAAAATAGTTTTCTTGATAATCAATCTCCCAATAATTGCATTGAATAAATATAATTAAACTTTTTATTTATGTGAAAATATCTAAGTAATTAAGAAATAAAGTGTCATTTTGGATTTGAACAATTGAGATTTCTTCAAATGGGTAAGATTTTAGAACTGAGCTTTGTAAATTAAAATATGCAATCTGTAATATGTAAGGATGTCATCAAACATTTTGAGAACTTTGAATAGCTATGCTGCTTCAAAAGTAATTATTATTGGTAAAAATAAAATAAGTCAGAAGAAGAATAATATTTTATGTCAGGTGGAAAAAATTAAATTTAAATTTCAGTGTCCATACAGTTTCATTGGGCCACAAACATCATTCTGTCATAAATTGGCTATAGCTTGCTTTCATAGTATAAGGGCAGATTTGAGCAAATGCAACAGAGAAGGTAGGTCCAGCAAAGTCTAAATATTCACTATCTGGAACCTTACAGAAAAACAATAATGGCCCCTGAACTAAATAAATGAACTAACATTTCACGTATGTTAAGGAATAATGGGCAAAGGACCTGAAAAGATATTTTCCCAAAGACATACAAATGGCCAACAGATGATGAAGAAGTTTCTACATCACTAATCATCAGTGAAATGCACAGCAAAAACAGAATGAGATATGATCTCATGCCTGTTAAGATGTCCATTATCAAAAGAAAAGAGATAACAGTTGCTGGTCAGGATGTGGACAAAAGGAATTGTCGGTGGGAATGTAAACTGATGCAGCCACTGAAGAAACAGTATAGGGGTTCCTCAAAAAATTAATTTATTCTTTGGAAAAATGTCTATTCAGATCCTTTCCCCATTTTTTAATTGGACTTTTTGTTCATTGCTTTGAGTTTTGAGTTCCTTATATGTTTTGGATAATTAAGTCATTATTGGATATGTGGTTTGAAGATATTTTCTCCCATTCCATAGGTTGTTTTTTAACTTGTTGATGGTTTCATTTACTATACAGAAGCTTTCTGGCTTTCTTTCGCTGTCAATATAAAAAAATGATTGCCAAAACCAATGTGTCAAGTGGCATACACATCACGTTTTTTTCTAGGAGTATTTGGTTTAGGATCTTAAGTCAAGTTCCTAATCCATTTTAAGTAGATTTTTGTGTGTGGTGTAAGATACTGGCCCAGTTTCATTCCTTTACATGTGGCTATAGAGTTATTTCAATATCATTTACTGAAAAGACTATCATTTCCCCATTGTTGGCACCTTTGTCAAAAAAATAATTGATCATATATGTTTGCATTTATTTCCAAACTGTTTGTTTTTGATGGTATTGTAAATAGGATTGTTTACTTAATTTCTGATAGTTCTGATAGTTCATTGCTGTCGTAAAGGAACACAATTTTTGTATATTGATTTTATATCCTGCAACTTCTATGAATTCTTTATTCTATGAATTGTTTATTATTTCTTACAATTTTTGATGGAATATTTAGAGTTTTCGATTTATAATATGTCATCTGCAAGTAAAGACAATTTTAATTCCTTTCCAATTTGTTTGTCTTTCATAACTACTCTAGTTAGGAAACAAGAGTGGAAATTTCTGTCTTGTTTCTGAGTTTAAAGGAAAAGCTTCCAGCTTCCCACTGTTGTCTGGTATTGGCTATGGGCATGCTATATTTAGCCTTATTTATGTTGATATGCATTTATTCTACATTTAATTTTTGAGAGATTTTATGAGAGTTGATTTTATTAACTGCTTTTTCTGCACTGTTGTGAGGATCATGTGATTTTTGCTTCATTCTATTAATGTAGTATAACACATGCCTTATTTGCTTATGTTGAAGCATCCTTACATCACAGGAATAAATCCCACTTGATCATGGTGTATGATTATTTAACATATTGAATTTGGTTTGCTAATATTTTATGGGGGATTTTAGCATCTATGTTCATCGGGGATTTTTGCCTGTAGTTTTGTTTTCTTGTAATGTCCTTGTCTAGTTTTGGTATGGGTAATGCTGGTCTTACAAAATAAAATGAGTTTTGAATACTTCTTCATTTTTTGGAGAGTTAGAGAAAAATTGACATTAATTAATCTATAAATGTTTGGTAAAATTCATTAGTCAAGTTATCTAATCTTTAGTTCTTTGATTAGAAGTTTTTGATTACTAATTAAATCTTCTTACTAGCAACTGGCCTGTGATGATTTCTGTTTCTTTTATGATAAGTCTTGGAAAGCTATATGTTTCTAGGGATTTACTATTTACTGTTAAGTTTTCTCATTTGTTTGTGTATTTGTTCACTGTAGTTTCTTATGGTCCTCTGTATTTCTTGTTATCAGTTGTAGTGTCTTTTTTTCATTTTTGATATATTTCTTTCAGACTTCTCTCTTTTTCCTTTTTCTTATACACAGGCTAATTAGAAGCTGGACCCTCAGGCAGCAGCAACTAACATATGCAGTCAAACCCCTTGCAGGAAAAACTGGGAGAATGGTATCTGCAATCTCTGTATTGAGCAGGGTAGTGGACATAATAGCTGCAGGGAATACTCTTACACTGTTATTTCTTTCTTATAATGTTATAGCCCTGTAGGACTCATGAAACCAACTCCACTCTCTCTCAGAAATAGCTGATTTGGGGGCTCATCCCTCTGGTGGCAGCCTTCAAAGTTGGGACAGTACATGTGTGGTCCAAACCCTTCACTCCTCAGGGAGAAGCTGGGAGTTGCAAGTTCCTTCCCCAGTTGTAAGATGCTGGTGTGGGGGCTGGTGGTTATGGCAATAGCGTACTCAGCCTTTCCTACCCATTTCAACGAGGGCATTTTCTCAGTCACCAAACGTGGAGGAGTCACTCAACTAGTTTCTGGATTTCTCTTAGAGGGAACTGATCCTTGTGTAGTTGTATATTTGGTGCATTCATGGTAGAATGGAAATCTAGGAACCTCCTATGTCACCATCTTGACTACATCATGGAATTTATTCTTGGTTCTCCATTTCTCTCAACACTACAATAAACTATACATTAAGTCTTGAAAACTCAGTTTCTAGGAATTTCTGCAACTGATTATTAGCTCTCCATCTTCTCTGTTTATATATTAATTGTATTCTTCTTCATGGGTAACTGCTTTACTTTTTGCCCCATCAGTTTCATTCTTCATATACTTATCATTGTCTCTGAAATTAAATTATTTAAATTCCACTTAAAATTATTCAGCTGTTTTTCAAAACTATAAAAATAACATGAGATTTCATTCATAGCCTGGATTATGCTTCATATTTCAGTCTTATGTCAATAATGTCTTAATATTATACCTCTTCCTCCAGGTATAATCATAGGTGCTTATTAGGATTAAATCAGAAACTGTATAAAAAATGATGTTCAATTGTAATTACTGCCAGGCATTGGTTTAATTGTAGCTATTTTGAAATTAATGAAATATACTTAGGATCTATCCAGGATCTGTGGCCATTTGTGATTCTGGTGTAGGAAAAAACGCATTTTTTTTTTGTTCATGAAATGCCACTGAATTGTTGTTCTGTGGTTATCAATTTCAGTACATTGTATTTCCACCCAAACTATTATATCCTTTCTTTTTTCTTTATGGATCTTTTACTATATTGGTTTTCTCTGTTATGTTAAAAATACTGAAATTATGCAGAGATTGATTTAGAAAAAACTGTACAACCTTTTGCATAGCATTTTATCCAAGTAATTGTTTATTACTGTTCACTAATTCATTTGAAATATATGTACCTTCATTTAAAGCTAGATTCTATAAGGATTTTCTGGAGATTTTTTTAAAATTTCAACTAAATCAGGAACATAGTATGCCGTTTGTTACAATAAGTAGCTGTTGTGCTTGACACATTAAAAGTGCTCTTAGCTAAACTACTGATTATTAATATTATAAAGAGTTATTCAGTGTTTGATTGGCTTAATGAAGGCTCCAGATATTATTAAGAACATTATTAGGAAATAATAGATACTGGGAAAACCATTCCTCAGCTTTTATAATCCTAAAACATCTTAGGACATGTTTGATGGTTAAGATATTTCTGCCTAGTAACAAGAAGTTGGGTTTACTGGCTATGAAAAACCTTTAATCCCTATTTCTAGGTTTAAAAAAATCTTGAAAATTGATCCTTGGGGATATAGAGGTGAGCTAGCTGATAAATAAAGGAATGTTGATATCACTATTGCTTGTAGTGGAAATGTCACAGAACAACTACAACTCTGCTATATAACCTGACCTTTCTGTGTACTGGTTATTTATTTATTTAATTTCTTGACAGTAAAATTGTGCACATTTCTTATTTAATTTAGAAATGTCTCACATTTATCTTCATTGTGAACTCCAGCATAAGGTTCAGAGATTTTGTTCCTCAAATACTTAAAATACTCTCTTAATGTCTTTACAATATGGAATGTACAGATACAGTGGTGTTAAACATGATATAATAATTTCCATTTAAAAGCATATTGATTTTCTGAAGTTATGCATTATACACTGTAAAAATTTGTGTGAAATTATAACTCCTAGAGTGAGTTATTAAATGGAGTGTTAGCCATGTGAAGTGTGTCTATACAAAATAAAGCAAACACAAAAAACCCAATCCTTTGTCAAATCATCCATACTTTTAATCAATAAAAATATTTGTTATATGTCCATTGAACAAAATTTGAATGAAATTCACCTAAGACAAAAATCTTGAAGTCTATCCTTTTTTTTACTTTGGTATCATTAATCTACAATTACATGAAGAACATTATGTTTACTAGGTTCTCCCCTTCACCAAGTCCCCCCCACATACCCCTTCACAGTCACTGTCCATCTGCATAGTAAGATGATGTAAAATCACTACTTGTCTTCTCTGTGTTGCACAGCCCTCCCCGTACCCCCCACACACTATACATGCTAATTGTAATGCCCTCTTTCTTTTTCCCCACCCTTATCCATCCATTCCCTCCCATCCTCCCCAGTCCCTTTCCCTTTGGAAACTATTAGTCCATTCTTGAGTTCTGTGATTCTGCTCGTGTTTTGTTCCTTCAGTTTTCCTTTGTTCTTATACTCCACATATGAGTGAAATCATTTGGTACTTGTCTTTCTCTGCCTGGCTTATTTCACTGAGCATCATACCCTCTAGCTCCATCCATGTTGTTGCAAATGGTAGGATCTGTTTTCTTCTTATGGCTGAGTAATATTCCACTGTGTATATGTACCACATCTTCTTTATCCATTCATCTACTGATGGACATTTAGATTGCTTCCATATCTTGGCTATTGTAAATAGTGCAGCCATAAACATAGAGGTGCATCTGTCTTTTTCAAACTAGAGTGCTGCATTCTTAGGGTAAATTCCTAGAAGTGGAATTCCTGGGTCAAATGGTATTTCTATTTTGAGCATTCTGAGGAACCTCCATACTGCTTTCTACAATCGTTGAACTAATTTACATTCCCACCAGCAGTGTAGGAGGGTTTGCCTTTCTCCACAACCTCGCCAACATTTGTTGTTGTTTGTCTTTTCGATGATGGTGATCCTTACTGGTGTGAGGTGATATCTCATTATGGTTTTAATTTGCATTTCTCTGATGATTAGCTATGTGGAGTATCTTTTCATGTGCCTATTGGCCATCTGCATTTTTTCTTTAGAGAACTGTCTATTCAGCTCCTCTGCCCATTTTTTAATTGGATTATTTGCTTTTTGTTTGTTGAGGCATGTGAGCTCTTTATATATTTAGGATGTCAATCCTTTATCCGATCTGTCATTTATGAATATATTCTCCTATACTGTAGGATACCTTTTTGTTCTTTTGATGGTGTCCTTTGCTGTACAGAAGCTTTTCAGCTTGATAAAGTCCCACTTGTTAATTTTGGCGTTTGTTTCCCTTGCCCAGGGAGATATATTCATGAAGAAGTCACTCATGTTTATGTCCATGACATTTTTGCCTATGTATTTTTCTAAGAGTTTTATGGTTTCATGACTTACATTCACGTCTTTGATCCCTTTGGAGTTTACTTTTGTGTATGTGGTTAGACAGTGATCCAGTTTCATTCTCTTACATGTAGTTGTCCAGTTTTGCCGGCACCATCTGTTAGAGAGACTGTCATTTCCCCATTGTATGTTCATGGCTCCTTTATCATATATTAATTGGCCATATATGTTTGGGTTATTGTCTGGAGTCTCTATTCTGTTCCACTGATCTGTGGCTCTGTTCTTGTGCCAGTACCAAATTGTCTTGATTACTGTGGCTTTGTAGTACAGCTTGAAGTTGGGGAGTGAGTTCCCCGCCCCCACTTTATTCTTCCTTCTCAGGATTGCTTTAGCTATTTGGGGTCTTTCGTGTTTCCATATGAATTTTTGAACTATTTGTTCCAGTTCAGTGAATAATGCTGTTGGTAATTTGATAGGGATTGCATCAAATCTGTATATTGCTTTGGGCAGGATGGCCATTTTGATGATATTAATTCTTCCTAGCCAGGAGCATGGAATGAGTTTCCATTTGTTAGTGACCTCTTTAATTTCTCTTAGGAGTGTCTTGCAGTTTTCAGAGTATATGTCTTTCACTTCCTTGGTTAGGTTTATTCCTAGGTATTTTATTCTTTTTGATGCTATTGTGAATGGAATTGTTTTCCTAATTTCTCTATTAGTTCATTGTGAGTGTATAGGAAAGCTACACATTTCTGTGTGTTACTTTTGTATCCTGCAACTTTGCTGAATTCTGATATTAGTTCTAGTAGCTTTGCAGTGAAGTCTTTAGGGTTTTTTAGGTACAATATCATGTCATCTTCAAATAGTGACAGTTTAACTGCTTCTTTACCAATTTGTATTGGTTGCATTTCTTTGTTTTGTCTAATTGCCATGGCTAAGACCTCCAGTACTATGTTGAATAACAGTGGGGAGAGTGGGCATCCCTGTCTTGTTCCCGATCTCAGAGGAAAAGCTTTCAGCTTCTCACTGTTCAGTATGATGTTGGCTGTGGGCTTATCATATATGGCCTTTAATATGTTGTGGTACTTGCCCTATATACCCATTTTGCTGAGAGTTTTTATCATGAATGGATGTTGAATTTTGTCAAATGCTTTTACAGCATCCATAGAGATGATCATGTGGTTTTTGTCTTTTGTTTTGTTTATGTGGTGGATGATGTTGATGGATTTTCGAATGTTGTACCATCCTTGCATCCCTGGGATGAATCTCACATGGTCATGGTGTATGATCCTCTTGATGTATTTTTTAATTTGTTTGCTAATATTTTATTGAGTATTTTTGCATCTACGTTCATCAGGGATATTGGTTTGTAGTTTTCTTTTTTGGTGGGGTCTTTGCCTGGCTTCATAGAATGACTTTGAGAATATTCCCTCCTCTTCTATTTTTTGGAAAACTTTAAGGAGAATGGGTGTTATGTCTTCTCTGTATGTCTGATAAAATTCCGAGGTAAAGCCATCTGGCCCAGGGCCTTTGTCCTTGGGTAGTTATTTTATTACTAATTCAATTCTGTGGCTGGAAATTGGTCTGCTTAGATTTTCTGTTTCTTTCTGGGTCAATCTTGGAAGGTTGCATTTTTCTAGGAAGTTGTCCATTTCTCCTAGGTTTTTCAGATTGTTAGCATATAGGTTTTCATAGTACTCTCTAATAATTCTTTGTATTTCTGTGGGGTCTGTTGTGATTTTTCCTTTCTTGTTTCTAATTCTGTTGATGTGTGTCGACTCTCTTTTTCTCTTAATACGTCTGGCTAGAGGGTTATCTATTTTGTTTATTTTCTTGAAGAACCATCTCTTGGTTTCATTGATTTTTTCTATTGTTTTATTCTTCTCAATTTTATTTATTTCTTCTCTGATCTTTATTATGTCCCTTCTTCTGCTGACCTTAGGCCTCATTTGTTCTTCTTTTTCCAATTTCGATAATTGTGACATTAGACTATTTATTTGGGAATGTTCTTCCCTTTTTAAATATGCCTGGATTGCTATATATTTTCCTCTTAAGACTGCTTTTGCTGTGTCCCACAGAAGTTGGGGCTTTGTGTTGTTGTTGTCATTTGTTTCCATATATTGCTGGATCTTCATTTTAATTTGGTCATTGATCCATTGATTATTTAGGAGCATGTTCTCAAGCCTCCATGTGTTTGTGAGCCTTTTTGCTTTCTTTGTACAATTTATTTCTAGTTTCTTTGTGGTCTGAAAAGTTGGTTGGTAGAATTTCAATATTTTGGAATTTACTGAGGTTCCTTTTGTGGCCTAGTATGTGGTCTATTCTGGAGAATGTTCCATGTGCACTTGAGAAGAATGTGTATCCTGTTGCTCTTGGATGTAGAGTTCTATAGATGTCTATTAGGTCCATCTGTTCTAGTGTGTTTTTCAGTACTTATTTTCTGTCTGGTGTATCTGTCCTTCGGAGTGACTGGTGTGTTAAAGTCTCCCTTAAATGAATGCATTGCATTCTATTTCCTCCTTTAATTCTGTTACTATTTGTTTCACATATATTTGTGCTCCTGTATTGGGTGCATATATGTTTATAATGGTTATATCCTCTTGTTGGACTGAGCCCTTTATCATTATGTAACGTCCTTCTTTATCTCTTGTTACTTTATTTTGAAGTCTGTTTTGTCTGATACTAGCACCTGCTTTTTTCTGTCTGCTATTTGCATGAAATATCTTTCTCTATCCCTTGACTTTTAATCTGTGCATGTCTTTGGGTTTGAGGTGAGTCTCTTGTAAGCAGCATATGGATGGGTCTTGCTTTTTTATCCATTCTATTACTCTGTATCTTTTGATTGGTGCATTCAGTCCATTTACATTTAGGGTGATTATTGAAAGATATGTACTTTTCGCCATTGCAGGCATTAGATTTGTGTTTACCAAAGGTTCAATGTTAGCTTGTTTACTACCTTACTGTCTGACCTCACTCGCTTATTGAGCTGTTATAAACACAGTCTGATGATTATTTCTTTCTCTTCCTTTTTCCTCCTCCTCCATTCTTCGTATGTTGGGTGTTTTGTTCTGCGCTCTTTTTAGGAGTTCTCCCATCCAAAGCAGTCCCTCTAGGATACCCTGTAGAGGTGGTTTGTGGGAGGCAAATTACCTCAACTTTTACTTGTCTGGGAATTGTTTAATCCCTCCTTCATATTTAAATGATAATAGTGCTGTATACAGTATCCTTGGTTCAAGGCCCTTCTGTTTCATTGCATTAAATATATCATGCCATTCTCTTGTGGCCTGTAAGGTTTCTGTTGAGAAGTCTAATGATAGCCTGATGGGTTTTCCTTTATAGGTGACCTTTTTTCTCTCTCTGTTGCCCTTAATACTCTGTCCTTGTCCTTGATCTTTGCCATTGTAATTGTTATATGTCTTGGTGCTGTCCTCTTGGGATCCTGTCTCTCAGGAGTTCTGTGTGCCTCCATAGTCTGACCAACTATTTCCTCCCCCAGTTTGGGGAAGTTCTCAGCAATTATTTCTTCAAAGATACTTTCTATCCATTTTTCTCTCTCTTCTTCCTCTGGTACCCCTATAATGCAGATATTGTTCCTTTTGGATTGGTCACACAGTTCTCTTAATATTCTTTCATTCCTGGAGATCCTTTTATCTCTCTCTGCATCAGCTTCTATGCGTTCCTGTTCTCTGGTTTCTACTCCATCAATGGCCTCTTGTGTCTTATCCATTCTGCTTATAAATCCTTCCAGAGATTGTTTCACTTCTGTAATCTCCCTCCAGATGTCAGTAATCTCCCTCTGGTCGTCTGTAATCTCCCTCGTGACTTCATCCCTTAGCTCTTGCATATTTCTCTGCAGCTCCGTCATCATGTTTATGATTTTCATTTTGAATTCTTTTTCAGGGAGACTGGTTAGTTGTGCCTCTGCAGATCCTTTTTCAGGTGTTGTTTGAAGTATCTTGGACTGGACCAGATTTTTTTGCCTTTTCATGGTGATAGCATTGGCTGTAGGCAGGTTGTGGGTGTGTCAGCTGGGAGAAGAAAGTCCTTTCCTGCTTGCTGGATGCCTTGCCCTTCTCCTCTGCCTGTACCGGATATTCACACTCCTGGAACAGCCACTGGTTTATTCCCCTAAGGTTATGTGGGCAGGGTCTCCGTCAGAGCAGTGCAGAGCCCTGCAGGGAGTGGCAGGCATGCCAGGTGCTCTCCTCCATGCTAGCTACACCCCTGCTGGGAAGCTGTGTAAGAGCAGTGGCCTTTGGGTCTGGCCTGGGTGGCTGTGTATTGGGCTCTGATTCCAGATGGCTTCTGGGAGCGCGCCTGCTCCCTTTGGCTCTGCTGCAGGTGCACGCAGGGCTCTTCCATACAGGCCTCTACCAGGCTCCTCTGACTTCACTGCTGCCAGTACACGTGAGCCGCACCTGAGCTGTTCGGTTGCACCACTGTGGGGTAGCACAAGCCTCTCCTGCAGCACACGGATCTGCTCCCAGTCCCTTCTGGCACTACCATTCCTGGTATGCACTGTCACTCTCCCACTACTGGGCCAGTGTGTCGGGGTCTGCACCAGTTGGAGGAACAACTGGCCAGTTGCTTATTGCTATGAGGGGCTTCAGAGCTGCACTGCCTCCCTGTGGTTTAGGGTGCCTAAGTTTCCCTGGTATTCCCAGCTGCTGGGACAACTTTGTCCAGCTATGGGGTCCCTGTCTCTTTAAGATTTGCAGAAAGCACTCGCTTTTCTTTTGTTTCAGGAGCGCCAGTTGCAAGGACCTGCCCACAGGTTTTGCTTTTCCATTTTTCTAATATCCAGCACCCCGTGCACCTTGTGTCAGCCTTCCGGGTGTGGATTTCTAGAGCTGGTTGTTTAGCAGTCCTGGGCTTTCACTCCCTCCCCATTCCAACTCTTTTCTTCCCACCGGGTTTTGGGGTGGGGGAGAATTCAGGTCCTGCCTGGCCGTGGATTGTATCTTACCCCCTTTATGTGATGCTGAGTTCTCGCAGATATAGATGTATCCTGTCTGTTGTACTGCATCCACTGGTGTCTCTTAGGAATAGTTGTATTTATTGTATTTTCATAAATATATATGTTTTTGGGAGATTTCCTCTGAACTACTCACACCACCATCTTCCTGTGATCCTTTAAGTCTATCCTTTTTACAAAAAATATTAGATCATTCATCTTTTTCCCTAGACCACTAAGCATAGCTAATGTCTATGCTCTGTTCTTCCTTTTTCTGGTGCATTTTACCTGACTAAAGCATATTATTCTGCAGGTTGCAGAAAGTAGAGATTACCATCAGAGTCATTTTACTCTTGAATTTTAAATAAAACTATTTATGTCTTGATAAAGAGAATTTGGGGCCTCAACTAGGTACAGGGAAGTGAGGCCATGTAGTAATAGACTTATAATTGCAGTAGATTTAAAGTAAACTAGGTTTGCTTCATTTTTTCCAGTGATTTGAAAAAAAGTGGCTATAAGTTTAAGTATCTCTATTTTAAATGTCCCTTTGTATCAATAGCTACATGTACTAGACCAAGTTGGTGAAAACAAAATATTTTTTATACTTTATCACTGACTTCTTCTAATGTTAAATATGATTCCTTATATTTAATGTTGCATTTGAGAAGTACTGAAACATATCACTATGACTATTTCCACTACTGAGTTATAGGATTTCCTAGAAAGAGATGCACTGTTATTTTACACTTTATTTTCAAATATAATTGTACTATATTTCTCTTTGCACTCAGTAAAGTCATAATCCATTTTCTTCTTCAAATCTATGAAGTTCAAACAGGAAAATTGTATTACAAGAAATAACAAGAAAGTTGATGTGTTATTTGATTTAGAATTAAGGAATTATAGTTAAAAGGACTTTCCAGATCTTTTAAATTTATTCATGAAGTGATAAGTACCTGAAAATTAAAATAATTGTGATTTCTATTTATATTTTTCTTCTTCTTTTGAAAGAAAAACTCTGTATTCTTCATTAGAACACATAAAACAGCTCCTACAGTATAAAATTATGGTTTGTTTTCTATTATGATTAAAAATAGCTAGTGGGAATGTAATTCATAGAAGGTAACAAATCTTATTTTGCCTTTAAAATTTCTAAATACAACAGATGTTGCGTTAGCCTATACAACAAATAAATTCCCTAAATAAACTCAATAGAAATAAAAAGTATAGGGACATCTTTCAGAAACACTGTCATAGGTATTTTATAACTTAGGGCAAAGCTGTAAAGAACTAAGGAAAAAATAAGTGTTTTGTAACATAAAAGAGTTCCCAGGCTAGGAGTTTGAAAGTGGTACAAATTAATAGCTTTGATAATTATAAATGATATAAGGGATATATAAGTGATTGTTGGGTAAATGGCAGAGTTTTCAGACTCTCCAGCTTAGCCTTAGTCCTTTTATATAGCAATGGATATTTCAGAGCCTCTGCTCCATCTGGGGAAAGGGGTGGAGAGAAAATGGCCAGCCTCTCCACCCCTCCATTCCTGGTTCCTAATTGGTCTGGTGTCAGCCAGTCACCAAGGACTTGCTCATGAAGCTCCTTCCGGAAGGGGCAGGAAGGAAAGGAGAGGATAGACTGCAGCCTGAGGGGATGGTTGTACTGGAGCCTCGCTAGCCATCCTGAGCAACTCTAAGAAATAAAACTGTTTCTCTCAACCTGCCTTTCCCCTTGTCTTCCTCCCAGGCCAGAACCACCCTTCCACACTGGAGCTACAGTGATATAAGCTATATATGATAAATTGAATTATTAAGAGTTTATATTTTTAAGTTACATCACTATATAAAAATCAATATATATGCGAATAAAAATAAAAACCTATAAACATATGGTTTATATTTCAAGTGAATGAGATACTAAGTCTTCCAGAAGGTAAATTTTCTGAAGAAATAGATGAAATGTTATTATTTTACAAATTTTAAATGAAAGAAAATCATTCTAAATTTAGGTTTGATAGAAAATGTTCTAAATATTAAGTGAAAAATTGTGTATAATTATCATGTTTATATTGCCTGTGGGGCTATTACTTTAAATTACTTATGGTTTGACTTAGTTGTTATCATTTCTTCTCAGAGACTCCTCTCATTACTTGGTTTTGTTTTTCCATTTATTTTTTTCTGATGTCAGAAGAAAACTAAATATGAACTTATTCCATTTTTCTTGTATACATGAGAAGAATATACAGGTTAATAAAAGGCACACACATATACACATACTAATTATATTTCTTACAGATAGGACTGTTTATACATTTTTATTCATATGAATTTACTTATGTGAACAAAGTTCCTTCCCATCAAGACTACTGTCTATATTTGAGTCAGTCCACAGTTCCTTGACTCTAAGCTTTGGGGACATTGTAGTTACCTTGTTGGAAGTCAACATTTATAATTATGATCTTGTATCCCAACCATTCTAACTTTCTGAAAAAAGATATGTACTTGCTTTATTTATTTTTAAAATTCTAACATACCTTAAGTATGTATTTCTGCCCAGTTCAATGCTGGTAAAAATAATTTTCACTTAGTGGTACAAAAGTTAAAAATTGTTCCCTATTTCAATATATTCTTAATTTATTTAATGTACATACTTTCATATTTTATATTCACACAAATAAATTATTTATCACCTGAAACTATTTTGTTTCTTTGTGGGGCATTGGAAGAAAATAAAAGCATTTTCATAATTTGAGGATTAATTGACAGACTAAAACACTATTGTGCCTAAGTTATAAGAAATACAAAGTATGTATGCATCATAAAAGATAATGAAGATAAATGTCTTAAGGAACAATAGCTAAAATATTAAAGTATTCAAATATGTATGCTTATGTCATTAAGTTAGTTTGAAAAGATTGTGCAGTAACAGAGTTATTAATGCTCCAGACACATTATAATAAGCATTGTCATCATCTTCCTTTCCCATATGACCTTGATTTAAGGTCATTTTTGTTTCATTTTTTTACAGTTAAATAATTTTAAGTTGTTTTTACTTGAAGGATAGTTGATTCCCAATGTTACATTGGTTTTATATACACACATAGTGATTCAACAGTTATCTACACTATTAAATGCTTATCCCAACTAATGTAGTTACTATCTGCCAACATAGAAAGATATTACAAAACTACTGACTGTATTCTCTATGCTATATTTTCATCCCCATAACTAATTTATGTTATGACTGAGATTTTGTGCCTCTTTATCCCCTTCACCTATCTTACCCACCCACCCAAAACCTCACCTATAGTGACCACCAGTCACTTTTCAGTGTCTATGAGCCTATTGCTGTCTTGCTCATTTTGTTTTTGTTTTCAGATTCCATGTATAAGTGAAATCATGTAGGATTTGTCTTTTTCTGCCTGACTTATTTCACATTAGCATTATACCCTCTTATTTACCCATTTGTCTATTGATGAACACTTTGGTTTCTTCCATATCTTGGCTATTATAAATAATATGGAAATAAACATAGGAATCTATACATCTTTTCAAATCAGAGATTTTGTTTTCTTCAGGTAAATTCCCAGAAGTGGAATTACTGGATCATATGGTATTTCTACTTTTACTTTTTGAGGAATCTCCATACTGCTTTCCATAGTGGCTGCACCAATTTACATTCCCACAACAGTGTAGGATGGTTACCTTTCTTCATACCCTAGTCGACACTTGTTATTTCTTATCTTTTGGATAGTGACCATTCTGACTGATAATGATGTGGTATTTCATTGTGGTTTTGATTTGCATTTCCCTGATGATTAGCACTGTAGCATCTTTTCATGTGTCTGTTGGCCATTGGTATGTCTTCTTTGGAAAAATGTCTATTCAGGTCTTCTGCCCAATTTTTAGTTGGATTATTTGTTTTTTGTTGTTGAGTTGTACAAGTTATTTATATATTTTGGATCTTAGCCCCTTATTGGATATATCATTTGCAAATATATTCTCCCATACTGTAGGCAGCCTTTTTGTTGTGTTGATGTTTTCCTTTGCTGTACAGAAACTTGTAAGTTTGATGTAGTCCCTCTTGTTTATATTTGCTTTCATTGCCCTTGCCTGTGGAGATTTATCCAGAAAAAAACTGCTCATGATTATGTTCAAGAGATTTTTGCCTACCTTTTCTTCTAAGAGTTTTATGGTTTCATGTCTTATATTTAAGTATTTAATCCATTTTGAGTTTACCTTTGTCTATGGGGTTAGACAGGAATCCAGTTTCATTCTCTTATATGTAGCTGTCCAGTAAATATTGTTTCATTTGGAGTTGTCATATAACTTTTAGCATCTTCTCATTTTTAGAAATTCTTTTCTTTCAATGTTGCTCAGCTTGGTTACTCTGTAGTTCTCTATCTTCCATCATGCTGATTCATTCCTCTGCCTCCTTTATTCTGCTTTTCATTCCCTGTATTGTGTTTTTCATTTCAGTTCTGTATTCTTCAGCTCTGAGTGGCTCTTTTCATATTTTCTATCTCTTTGTTGAAATTCTCTTTGAGCTCCTGGATTGATTTCCCATTTTAGTAAGCATCTTTATGATTGTTACTTTGAATTCTCTATAAGGAAGACTGCTAATCTCCATCACACTTAGCCTTTTTTCTGGTGTTTTATCTTCTCTTGTTTGGCATATATTCCTCTGCCTCATTTTGTCCAGGTTTTTGTGTTTCTTCCTTTGTATTAGATCATCTATGCCTCATGCTCTTAAAACTAATGACTTTATGACATGGGCATTCTGTGGTGCCCAGAAGCTCAAGCCCCTCTTCTCACCAGATCCTGGTTCTTTTGTGGTTGAGCCATGGATGCTGCTTGTGGGCTGTGAGTAGGGGCTGTCTTTCTGCTTGTCTTCCAGCAATGGCTGGTCCCCATAGGTAACCCCTGCATGCCTTTTCCATGACAGGAAGTACTTCTGGTGGGATTAACTGTGGGCAGGGCTATCTTGTGCCTGCCAGTCAGCAATGGCAGACCATTGCTGGGGCAAGTATGCCAGGTGAAGCAGGTACACAGTGGAATGTTGGAGTTGAGCCAGTGGGGCAGATGGAGAATTTCAGAGATGGCTCTGGCAAACATTTGTCCAGTTGAGATCAGTGAGAGCCAGGAAAGCTGAGAGAGTATCATCTGCCCTCTGCCTTTCAGCCAAATCAGACTGCTGCTAGGCTGAGTGCGTTGGGTGAGGCAGACATGCAGGTGAACACTACCCTTGGTTTGAGCCTCAAGCATGGAAAATGGGACCATTTTGGAGTTGGCTGCTGCACATGCCTGACCAGTTGGCCTGAGGGAGGGCTGGTAAAGTGCTGTCTGCTGGCCCTTTCTTCTTCAGAGATTGTGCCCTCTGACCCCTGCCTCTTTGGCACATTTTCTGCTGCTGGCAAATTTTCAAACTGCCGAATCTTTGCTGGGTATCATAGGACCAGCAGAACACACCAGTCCTCCACAATCAACAGGGGTCTCATTCCCCATGGCACTAAAGCTCTCCATAGTGTCCAGACCCATTAATCATCAAAGCCCAATGCAATATAGACTCATATTCCCAGGGCAGACCTCCAGGGATAGGTGTGCCACATTGCCAGATATATCCTCACCCCACTCTGTTTCTCTCCCTCCCACTTGAGGGCTACAATGGGAAAAGGGCTTGGGTCCTGATCATTCATGGCTCTGTCCCTTTACCCTTCTCAATGTGGTCCTCTCTTCTTCACCAGGTGTGGATGGTCTGTTCTGCAGCCTTCAGGTCATTTTCAGGAATAATTGTATATGTTGTAGTTGCTTCAGGTAACTATTTTAAAGATTTTAAAATGCATGTTGTTTATGTGGCACTCATATAATTTGTTTGCTTTTCACCAAATGGTTACTAGTTGCATTTCTATAAAATCACTTATTTTGAACAGCACACATATGGGATAAATGGATTTTATGAATTTTCTTCACTTGGATCCAGTTAGCATCATAATGCTGCATGAGAAAATTACACAATTACAGATAAACTATCTTTTACAAATTTTTTTTTTTTTTTTTTTGAGAGGGCATCTCTCATATTTATTGATCAAATGGTTGTTAACAACAATAAAATTCAGTATAGGGGGGTCAATGCTCAATGTACAATCATTAATCCATCTCAAGCCTAATTCTCGTCAGTCTCCAATCTTCTGAAGCATAACGAACAAGTTCTTACATGGTGAACGAATTCTTACAGAGTGAATAAATTCTTACATGGTGAACAGTACAAGGGCAGTCATCACAGAAACTTTCGGTTTTGATCATGCAATATGACCTATAAACCATCAGGTCAAATATGAATATTCATTTGATTTTTGTACTTGATTTATATGTTGATCCCACATTTCTCCTATTATTATTATTATTTTTATTTTTAATAAAATGCTGAAGTGGTAGGTAGATGCAAGATAAAGGTAGAAAACATAGTTTAGTGCTGTAAGAAGGCAAATGTAGATGATCAGATGATCAGGTGTGTGCCTATGGACTAAGTATTAATCCAGGCTAGACAAGGGCAGCAAGACATCCACGGATGCAGAAGATTTCTCTCAAAGCAGGGGGGGTGAGGTTCTGAGCCTCACCTCTGTTGATCCCCAAATTCTCACCTGATGGCCCCCCTGCGACTGTGCCTGTCTTAGGTTGTTCCTCCCTTGAGGAATCTTACCCGTCTCTGGCTAACCAGTCATCTTCCGGGGCCATACAGGGAAATGTAAAGTTGGTAAGTGAGAGAGAAGCCATATTGTTTGCAAAGGTTAGCTTTTTACTTCTTTGCAGATTTATGCCCTGTGGCTTCTATGCCCAGCACTTGTCTCGAGGTATCTTTACCACCTGGAGGAATTATGATACTCGGTAAATTCGATATGAGGCACGAATTCTATTTAAAGTTTGTAATTAGGAAGGAAGAAGAAAAGCTATAGATGTAGCATATGAAGGAAACTTGGGAGGATTGATTATTTCTTTGACATATCTTCTTGTATAGTACCTTAAGTATGTATAGGTTTTAAACTACTAACTAATTTGCACACACATATTAACATAATAGGAATACGGTGACATAAACAAAGCAAATCTATAATTACCAGCCATCTCCAGTGAAGCCAAGAAAACCATTTAGGCACCCTAGGCATTTGTGAAAATTTATCTATGATATGATGGATATTTTCCAACTGTACTTGAACCATCAGACAAATTAAAGCAGCCCATTTCTGGGATCTGTTCACATCCCATATGTTCTTTTAACCATAGATAGTCTATAGTCATGAGATTTTGGGGTGCTACAACTTGCACCCCTCCCAACTCCTGGTTGAGTTCCAACAGTACAGATCCAGTCAAATTCGTTGTCTCACTGTATGCACATGCCAGCCTAGACATCTCCCTCCTCCTTCTCATGGCAAGTCCAGGAGATGGTGGGCTGGATGCAGCCACAACCGCAGCATCGTCCGGATCCCTGTGGAGGCTTTTTGATGATCATCCCCCGGCACGAGTCCTCCAGAGAGTGCTGATGCCGGAAGCTCCTCCTCATATCGTATCTTAGTTCATTTTCTGGGTATCCAAGCTAGGCCTTGATCTTCTGCGTAGAAACAAACAGACCCTTTGCCCACACTTTGACATGCCCTCTATACCACTGTGCAGAACTCATTGGAGGTCAGCACACAGTAACTGCTTTTTTTTTTTTTTTTTAATTAAGAGAAAGGAATATTATCAGAAAAGAGTACCTCCATAGCTGATCATCTGACACCCTTTAAGTGATCAACATTAAGGATATTTAAAGCATGCGTTGATCTTTGATTTAACAATAGTTTTATCCTGTTAAGGAGTAATCCCCCTTTTCTTTCTTTCTTTCTTTTTTTTTTTTAAATTTTTAATCTACACTTACCTGAAGAATACTATGTTTACTATGCTCTCCCCTATATCAGGTCCCCCCTAACAACCACATTACGGTTACTGTCCATCAGCTTAGCAAAATGTTGTAGAGTCACTACTTGTCCTCTCTGTGTTGTGCAGCCCACCCTCCCCTATCTCCCTCCCCCCCATGCATGCTAATCTTAATACCCCCCTTCTTCTTCCCCCCCCTTATCCCTCCCTGCCCACCTA
Organism: Manis javanica; assembly: GCF_040802235.1. Taxonomy (NCBI): domain Eukaryota; kingdom Metazoa; phylum Chordata; class Mammalia; order Pholidota; family Manidae; genus Manis; species Manis javanica. Next base: position 55,881,966 of record NC_133163.1, on the reverse strand, counting down.
TCCTCCCCAGTTCCTTTCCCTTTGGTACCTGTTAGTCCATTTCTGGGTTCTGTAATTCTGCTGCTGTTTTGTTCCTTCAGTTTTTCCTTTGTTCCTATACTCCTCAGATGAGTGAAATCATTTGGTATTTCTCTTTCTCCGCTTGGCTTATTTCACTGAGCATAATACTCTCCAGCTCCATCCATGTTGCTACAAATGGTTGGATTTTTCCACTTCTTATGGCTGAGTAGTATTCCATTGTGTATATGTACCACATCTTCTTTATCCATTCATCTACAGATGGACATTTAGGTTGCTTCCAATTCTTGGCTATTGTAAATAGTGCTGCGATAAACATAGGAGTGCATCTGTCTTTCTCAAACTTGATTGCTGCGTTCTTAGGGTAAATTCCTAGGAGTGGAATTCCTGGGTCAAATGGTAGGTCTGTTTTGAGCATTTTGATGCACCTCCATACTGCTTTCCACAATGGTTGAACTAATTTACATTCCCACCAGCAGTGTAGGAGGGTTCCCCTTTCTCCACAGCCTCGCCAACATTTGTTGTTGTTTGTCTTTTGGATGGCAGCTATCCTTACTGGTGTGAGGTGATACCTCATTGTAGTTTTAATTTGCATTTCTCTGATAATTAGCGATGTGGAGCATCTTTTCATGTGTCTCTTGGCCATCTGTATTTCTTTTTTGGAGAACTGTCTGTTCAGTTCCTCTGCCCATTTTTTAATTGGGTTATTTGTTTTTTGTTTGTTGAGGCGTGTGAGCTCTTTATATATTCTGGACGTCAAGCCTTTATCAGATCTGTCATTTTCAAATATATTCTCCCATACTGTAGGGTTCCTTTTTGTTCTATTGATGGTGTCTTTCGCTGTACAGAAGCTTTTCAGCTTAATGTAGTCCCACTTGCTCATTTTTGCTGTTGTTTTCCTTGCCCGGGGAGATATGTTCAAGAAGAGATCACTCATGTTTATGTCTAAGAGGTTTTTGCCTATGTTTTTTTCCAAGAGTTTAATGGTTTCGTGACTTACATTCAGGTCTTTGATCCATTTTGAGTTTACCTTTGTATATGGGGTTAGACAATGGTCCAGTTTCATTCTCCTACATGTAGCTGTCCAGTTTTGCCAGCACCATCTGTTGAAGAGACTGTCATTTTGCCATTGTATGTCCATGGCTCCTTTATCAAATATTAATTGACCATATATGTTTGGGTTAATTTCTGGGGTCTCTAATCTGTTCCACTGGTCTGTGGCTCTGTTCTTGTGCCAGTACCAAATTGTCTTGATTACTATGGCTTTGTAGTAGAGCTTGAAGTTGGGGAGTGAGATCCCCCCTACTTTATTCTTCTTTTTCAGGATTGCTTTGGCTATTCGGGGTCTTTGGTGTTTCCATATGAATTTTTGAATTATTTGTTCCAATTCATTGAAGAATGTTGCTGGTAATTTGAGAGGGATTGCATCAAATTTGTATATTGCTTTCGGCAGGATGGCCATTTTGACGATATTAATTCTTCCTAGCCATGAGCATGGGATGAGTTTCCATTTATTAGTGTCCCCTTTAATTTCTCTTAAGAGTGACTTGTAGTTTTCAGAGTATAAGTCTTTCACTTCCTTGGTTAGGTTTATTCCTAGGTATTTTATTCTTTTTGATGCAATGGTGAATGGAATTGTTTTCCTGATTTCTCTTTCTATTGATTCGTTGTTAGTGTATAGGAAAGCTACAGATTTCTGTGTGTTGATTTTGTATCCTGCAACTTTGCTGTATTCCGATATCAGTTCTAGTAGTTTTGGAGTGGAGTCTTTAGGGTTTTTTATGTACAGTATCATATCATCTGCAAATAGTGACAGTTTAACTTCTTCTTTACCAATCTGGATTCCTTGTATTTCTTTGTTTTGTCTGATTGCCGTGGCTAGGACCTCCAGTACTATGTTAAATAACAGTGGGGAGAGTGGGCATCCCTGTCTGGTTCCCGATCTCAGTGGAAATGCTTTCAGCTTCTCGCTGTTCAGTATAATGCTGGCTGTGGGTTTATCATATATGGCCTTTATTATGTTGAGGTACTTGCCCTCTATTCCCATTTTGCTGAGAGTTTTTATCATGAATGGATGTTGAATTTTGTCAAATGCTTTTTCAGCATCTATGGAGATGATCATGTGGTTTTTGTCTTTCTTTTTGTTGATGTGGTGGATGATGTTGATGGATTTTCGAATGTTGTACCATCCTTGCATCCCTGGGATGAACCCCACTTGGTCATGGTGTATGATCCTTTTGATATACTGTTGAATTCTGTTTGCTAATATTTTATTGAGTATTTTTGCATCTACGTTCATCAGGGATATTGGTCTGTAATTTTCTTTTTTGGTGGGGTCTTTGCCTGGTTTTGGTATTAGGGTGATGTTGGCTTCATAGAATGAGTTTGGGAGTATTCCCTCTTCTTCTATTTTGTGGAACACTTTAAGGAGAATGGGTATTATGTCTTCTCTGTGTGTCTGATAAAATTCCGAGGTAAATCCGTCCGGCCCCGGGGTTTTGTTCTTGGGTAGTTTTTTGATTACTGTTTCAATTTCTTTGCTTGTAATTGGTTTGTTTAACTTTTGTGTTTCTTCCTTGGTCAGTCTTGGGAGGTTGTATTTTTCTAGGAAGTTGTCCATTTCTTCTAGGTTTTCCAGCTTGTTGGCATATAGGTTTTCATAGTAGTCTTTAATAATTCTTTGTATTTCTGTGGAGTCTGTCGTGATTTTTCCATTCTCATTTCTGATTATGTTGATTTGTGTTGACTCTCTTTTTCTCTTAATAAGTTGGGCTAGAGGCTTATCTATTTTGTTTATTTTCTCAAAGAACCAGCTCTTGGTTTCGTTGATTTTTGCTATTGTTTTATTCTTCTCAATTTTGTTTATTTCTTCTCTGATCTTTATTATGTCCCTCCTTCTGCTGACTTTAGGCCTCATTTGTTCTTCTTTTTCCAGTTTTAATAATTGTGATGTTAGACTATTCATTTGGGATTGTTCTTCCTTCTTCAAGTGTGCCTGGATTGCTATATACTTTCCTCTTAAGACTGCTTTCGCTGCATCCCACAGAAGTTGGGGCTTAGTGTTGTTGTTGTCATTTGTTTCTATATATTCCTTGATCTCTATTTTGATTTGTTCATTGATCCATTGATTATTTAGTAGCATGTTGTTAAGCCTCCATGTGTTTGTGAGCCTTTTTGTTTTCTTTGTAGAATTTATTTCTACTTTCATACCTTTGTGGTCTGAAAAATTGGTTGGTAGAATTTCAATATTGTGGAATTTACTGAGGCTCTTTTTGTGAGCTAGTATGTGGTCTATTCTGGAGAATGTTCCATGTGCACTTGAGAAGAATGTATATCCTGTTGCTTTTGGATGTAAAGTTCTATAGATGTCTATTAGGTCCATCTGTTCTAGTGTGTTGTTCAGTGCCTGTGTGTCTTTACTTATTTTCTGCCCGGTGGATCTATCCTTTGGGGTGAGTGGTGTGTTGAAGTCTCCTACAATGAATGCATTGCAGTCTATTTCCCTCTTTAGTTCTGTTAGTATTTGCTTCACATATGCTGGTGCTCCTGTATTGGGTGCATATATATTTAGAATGGTTATATCCTCTTGTTGGACTAAGCCCTTTATCATTATGTAGTGGCCTTCTTTATCTCTTGTTACTTTCTTTGTTTTGAAGTCTATTTTGTCTGATATTAGTACTGCAACCCCTGCTTTCTTCTCACTGTTGTTTGCCTGAAATATGTTTTTCCATCCCTTGACTTTTAGTCTATGCTTATCTTTGGGTTTAAGGTGAGTTTCTTGTAAGCAGCATATAGATGGGTCTTGCTTTTTTATCCATTCTATTACTCTATGTCTTTTGATTGGTGCATTAAGTCCATTTACATTTAGGGTGACTATTGAAAGATATGTACTTATTGCCATTGCAGGCTTTAGATTCGTGGTTACCAAAGGTTCAAGGTTAGCTTCTTTAGTATCTTACTGCCTAACTTAGCTCGCTTATTGAGCTGTTATATACACTGTCTGGAGAGTCTTTTCTTCTCTCCCTTCTTATTCCTCCTCCTCCATTCTTCATATGTTGTGTGTTTTGTTCTGTGCTCTTTTTAGGGGTGCTCCCATCTAGAGCAGTCCCTGTAGGATGCCCTGTAGAGGTGGTTTGTGGGAAGCAAATTCCCTCAGCTTTTGCTTGTCTGGGAATTGTTTAATCCCACCATCATATTTAAATGATAGTCGTGCTGGATACAGTATCCTTGGTTCAAGGCCCTTCTGTTTCATTGCATTAAGTATATCATGCCATTCTCTTCTGGCCTGTAGGGTTTCTGTTGAGAAGTCTGATGTTAGCCTGATTGGTTTTCCTTTATAGGTGACCTTTTTCTCTCTAGCTGCCTTTAAAACTCTTTCCTTGTCCTTGATCCTTGCCATTTTAATTATTATGTGTCTTGGTGTTGTCCTCCTTGGATCCTTTCTGTTGGGGGTTCTGTATAATTCCATGGTCTGTTCGATTATTTCCTCCCCCAGTTTGGGGAAGTTTTCAGCAATTATTTCTTCAAAGACACTTTCTATCCCTTTTCCTCTTTCTTCCTCTTCTGGTATTCCTATAATACGAATGTTTTTCCTTTTGTATTGGTCACATATTTCTCTTAGTGTTGTTTCATTCCTGGAGATCCTTTTATCTCTCTCTATGTCAGCTTCTATACGTTCCTGTTCTCTGGCTTCTATTCCTTCAATGGCCTCTTGCATCTTATCCATTCTGCTTATAAATCCTTCCAGGGATTGTTTCACTTCTGTGATCTCTTTCCTGACATCTGTGATCTCCTTCCGGACTTCATCCCACTGCTCTTGCATTTTTCTCTGCATCTCATCCCACTGCTCTTGCATTTTTCTCTGCATCTCATCCCATTGTTCTTGCATTTTTTTCTGCATCTCTGTCAGCATGTTCATGATTTTTATTTTGAATTCTTTTTCAGGAGGACTAGTTAGGTCTGTCTCCTTCTCAGGTGTTGTCTCTGTGATCTTTGTCTGCCTGTAGTTTTGCCTTTTCATGGTGATAGAGATAGTCTGCAGAGCTGGTACAAGTGACCGCTGGAAGAGCTTCCCTTCTTGTTGGTTTGTAGCCTTTTCCTGGGAGAATAGCGACCTCTAGTGGCTTGTGCTGGGCAGCTGTGCGCAGACAGGGCTTCTGCTTCCTGCCCAGTTGCTTTGGGGTTTATCTCCACTGTTGCTGTGGGCTTGGCCTGGCTGGGGCTGTTCCTCCAAAATGGTGGAGCCCCGTTGGAGGGGGAGCAGCCAGGAGACTATTTATCTCCGTAAGGGGCCTCTGTGCTCCCTGCTGCCCAGGGGGTTAGAGTGCCCAGAGATCCCCAGATTCCCTGCTTCTGGTCTAAGTGACCTGTCCTGCCCCTTTAAGATTTCCAAAAAGCACTCTCCAAACCAAAACAACAACAGCAACAATGAGAGAGGGAACAGAAAGGAAAAAAAAAAGAAAAAACACGCGATTTTTTTTTTTTTTTTCCTCAGGTGCCGGTCCCAGGCACCCGCGCACTGGTCCTGCTGCCCTGTCTCCCTAGCACCAGGGTCCCTGTCCTTTCAAGGCTTCCAAAAAGCACCCACCCACCGGTCCCGCAGGGAAGGAACGCTCAATATTCTTTGTCCTCAGGCACTGGTCCCACGCACCCGCTCACCAGTCCCGCCGCCCTGCCTCCCTAGCACCGGGGTCCCTGTCCCTTCAAGGCTTCCAAAAAGCACTTGGCAAAAAGAGAGAAAAAAAAGGGGAAAAACGCGCGATTTCTTCCGTCCTCAGGTGCTGGTCTCAGGCACCCACCCACCGGTCCCACAGGGAAAAATGCGGGGTATTCTTTGTCCTCAGGTGCCGGTCCCAGGCACCCGCTCACCAGTCCCGCCGCCCTGCCTCCCTAGCACCGGGGTCCCTGTCCCTTTTAGGCTTCCAAAAAGCACTCGCAGAAAAGTGAAAAAAAAAGGGGAAAAACGCGCGATTTCCTCTGTCCTCAAGTGCCGGTCTCAGGCAGCCGCCCACCGGTCCCGCAGGGAAAAATGGGGGATATTCTTTGTCCTCAGGCGCCGGTCCCAGCCACCCGCTCACCAGTCCCGCCACCGTGCCTCCCTAGCACTGGGGTCCCCGTCCCTTCAAGGTTTCCAAAAAGCGCTTGCCAAAAAGAGAAAAAAAAAAAAAAGGGGAAAAACGCGCGACCTCTTCCGTCCTCAGGCACCGGTCTCAGGCACCCGCCCCCAGGTCTCGCAGGGAGAAACGCGGGATATTCTTTGTCCTCCGGCGCCGTTCCCAGGCACCTCCTCACCGGTCCCGCCACCCTGCCTCCCCAGCAACGGGGGCCCGTCCCTCTAAGGCTTCCAAAAAGCGCTCGCCAAAAAAAAAAACTGCTCCGGTTTCTCTCCACCCGCCGGGAGCCGGGGGGAGGGGCGCTCGGGTCCCGCCGGGCTGTGGCTTGTATCTTACCCCCTTCACAAGGCGCTGGGTTCTTGCAGGTGTGGATGTGGTCTGGATGTTGTCCTGTGTCCTGTGGTCTCTATTTTAGGAAGATTTTTCTTTGTTATATTTTCATAGCTCTATGTGTTTTTGGGAGGAGATTTCCACTGCTCTACTCACGCCGCCATCTTGGCTCCCGCCCCCTTTTACAAATTTTGAATGCTTTCATATTTAAATGCAAAGAAGTTATTCTAATAACCAAAGTATTCTAGATCCTCCTTTTAGCAGGTTTTTTGAGACCTGTTCTGGAGCCGAATCTGGTTGATTACTGATTAAATAAGAGGTATCTTATATGAAAGCATGCAAGATAAATAAATTATTAGAAGTTTATAGATGTTTATTCTTTAAAATTAAACTATTATTAATTTAATCCATCATTTTTGTTAAGTACATAAACAACAAAGTCAAGACCAACACCAAAGCCTGACTGATTTAACCTGGTAAAGATAAATGAGCCAATTTTAGATGTATATAGTTTTGTACTTACAAAAATAAAGGAAAGAAGAATATGCCAATGGCGCCACCTCCCATGATTCTAAGAATCTCACAAACTGAAAAAGATGGTGCTGAAATAAAAGGGTCTGGATGATAGCAATACAAGTTCTGGGAAACCAACCCTATTGCTGCGGAGGTAATTCTAGGCTGCAGCTAAATAGCCATTTTCTTCAGGTCTAAGCTAAGGGAGACAATTCTTGTTAATTGTTATTGACAGTTTCTTACTAAAGTGTTTTACCACAGTCTAATTACCTGAGAATAACAAAATTAAAAATTTTTAAAGCACTACCTTAAAATTTAATTTTAGTCATACATGTATTAGTTTCCTTATAAATCAGATTGAATTTGTTGACCTTCAATGAGATCACTATTGCAACAAAAAGGCAACAATTTTTAGTTTCTATAATAATAATTCTAAATGTTAACTGTTTTTCAGGGTTATAAGGACCTGAAATTTCTCCTAGCAATCCAAATAACTGCAAATAGCTAGCTCAGATGAAAAATAATTGTTAACTAAAATCAAAATACTTTTTAGCATTCCTGCCCATATGTTATGTACCCTTTGTTTTTACAAGTTACAGAAACTGAAACTGAGAAGAAATCCTTGTGGTTTATACTTTGATCTTTTCCCTTCTATTCAGCTACATTAATAAACTGATAAGAGACTTAAATAATGAAATATAAAAAAATGTAAATCTTACATGAGTGCTGAATAGTATTTTATAACAATGGAAAGATTCATAATCTAAAATATTATTCTAAAGCAGAGCCAATGAGTACTTTCCTAAATATTTTTAAATATTAAGTATTTGATTTAGGATTCAGCTAAGGACTTAATGATAATATGATACAAGTAATTCAATTAAACAGATAAGTATTTTATAATTTTGTACAGATTAGTACCTTCAGTAATGAATTTTTAAGCTAAGGCCTTAAATCCAATGCAATTATGTTCCTGTATAAGTTCTTATTTTATTAATAAATGTTGCCTGTGATAAAGGTCAACTTAGTTTTCATTCTCAATTTTCCTCTCTTGTATCACTAGGAAGTGAATCTAGAATAATACTGTTTCTTCAAGGAAAAGGAACATCATGTTATTACTATAAATGTAATTTTTGCCAATGCTTTAATTTCTACAAATAAGTGGAAGAAATTCCACTTCTAGAGTTTCTTACTGCATAAAGGCGGTGTTAGATATATGACTGAAGTAAGATATTTTGGTTGTAGTACAGAGAAAAATGCAATATTGTAGCAACCTAATTTTAAGTGACCAATGAGAAGGAAATTAGATTAACAGAGCCTCATTCTTGAAGTTCTCTTTGCATAAATTATTTAATCTAGAAAAGAATATTGGTCAGAAAGCTCACACTTATATATTTGATATTGTGCCGTTACCACCCAGAATTAATATCAAAGCAATGGGAAGTATGGAAGAAGATCCTTTATGTAGTTATATATCGGCATTGCAGATTAAGTTTTATAGAATCATTTATATTTTCTTGTCAGCTTCCCAGATCCTTAATTCTGGGCACTTTGGTTTTATTCCATTGTTTTAATACCATAAAAAACTCTTCAGTAAATGTTTTGATCAGATTTAAAGGATAGTGTTTTTTATTTACTTTAAACACAAAAATGACCTTTTGATTGATTTCTGTAGTTCATTTTTCTCATGTACTTTTAATGTAACTGATCCTTTGTTATATTATTTCTTCCAATTAGCTTTTTCTACATTCTTTTTATTTCCTTTCTTATTCTCTGAAATTCTTGCTAATTTTCTTAACTTATTTCAATTTCTAGATAATTAAAATATTTTGAATTATTAATGAATCTCATACTAAATCTTTAGTCATTTAGAACAAATTTTCAACAACAGTACAGCAACATAAAAAATGAAAAATAAAATTTTAAATTTCCAGAACATAAAAATGAGACAGGTTGCTGAAAATAACACAAATCATCAGTAAAACGTAAATTATTACAAATACTTTTATGTATTATTAAATACATCTTTTCTGAACATCCAAAATACAAATAAATTATGGGAAATAAAATATATATCTTGTTATAAACTATAGGCACATCTCAGAGACATTTCAGGTTCAGATCCAGACTACCATGATAAAGCAAATATTCCAATAAAGTGAGTCAAATGAATTTTTTGGTTTCCCAGTGCCTAAATTATGTTTTCACTCCACTCTATGCTATATTGTTATGTCAAAAAAAATACAATGTACATACCTTAATTAAAAAATCCTTTATTATTGCTAAAAAATATTAATCATCATCTGAGCTTCTAGCAAGCTGTAATCACTAATTGCAGATTACCATAACAAATATAATAACAATGCAAAAGTTTGAATTATTGCTAGATTTACCAAAATGTGACATACAGACATGAAGTGAGCATATGCTGTTGAAAAATTGGTGCCAATAGATTTGTTTGAGGAACGGTTCCTTCAATTTGTAAAAAACTCAAATTTGTGAAGTGCAATGATACAAAGCATGATAAAACAAGGTAGACCTGCTTATACAAATCCACAAACACACAAACACACATACTTCCGTAGTCTTGAGCATGCAAATGATGGCTGTTTGAAATTTTTGTCTTATTTTAATATGTAATACATATCATATTGTGTATATTTTATATATGCATTTTATATATATCTGTACTTTCTAATTATTGACTGCAGAATTCTATATTTCTGCCTATGTGTTATCCTGATTGTCCAAACATTTGTTGGGGTACTTTCTTTGTATTTTCTAGTTGATATATCAGTAAATGGCCCATATGAATTAAAATATCTCATGTTGGTGGACTTTCCAATTTCTTCCTCTAATTTTATCAATATAGCTTTATATATGATGAATCTATTGTACTGACATAAACATATTTCTAATTGCTATGTAGCTTTGGCGAATTAATAATTTTATCATTATGTAATGACCCAGTCTATTCTTAATATTGTTTTTTAAGTCTGTACAATTTTTATGTATCTAAACACCACATTATTTTCTTCATTGTTATTAGCCTTATATATTTTCATACCATGTTTCCACATTCAACTTCCTTGAGTGCTCAATCTTTACAGGTTTCTCTTGTAAAGAACAGGACATCAATTTTTAAATAAAATTCTGAGAGTGTTTAGTGCATTTGCTTTTATTGAAATATTGACTATTTTAAAATGCTTCAACAAATTTATTTTAATTTAGCTAAGCTTTTTATTTTTTAATTCTGTTTTAAAAATAATACACATCCTTACCTTTTACTAATAAAATTTATAGGATATTCTCATTATTTCCCACAATTTTGTCATGTTGGATTTTAATTCTAGGTTAATATACATTTTTGTGTGTATATATATACATACACACACACACATATATTTATATGATACCAACACTAATTACCAAGAGTAATTGGTCAGCTCTTCTTCATTATTTTTGCAGTATGTCCAGGATTTGTTTCTTCTCTTATTTTTTCCAAAGGTATTTTCAATGTTTGTATGCGACTGAGGCCTTATGTTCATGAGAATACTTTTAGAATGTCCTTTTATTCGATTGGCATATTTGTTTCGATACAAAATTGTAGACTGTGTTATATTGGTGCAAATGATACTATATTGTCTTCTTGAGAATCAAATCTTGCTATTGAAAAAAATCGAATGCTAAGTTGACCTTGACTCACTTGCATATACTATCTTTTTCTTTCTGGAAAATTTTTTATCATAATCTTATTGTCATCATTAAATGTCCCTATGATATGCCTAAATTTACTTGTTTCTCTCCGTTAGTAGTTTATAGTCTTTTTCTTGAAATTGCTCATCTTTTTACACTCTATAAAACTTAGTTTTTGTTTCCTCAAGTACTTTTTGTTCTTTATAAATTTTCTCTGAGATTTATGTCATTATGACTGTGGCACTGGGTTGACAGCATTTGTCTTATCCTTCATATGCTGTATTTATGTTCCTTAACTTTTATTATGTGTTTATTTCTTTGTCCTTCATTACTACTTGTATGGGCGTATCCCTTTATGTGATCTATCATTTAATGTCATCTCAACTATATTCATCATATTATTTATCCAATCCATGCTTTTCTGTACTTCAACAATCACATTTTTAAACATAATATTTCTATGTGGATTTCTCTTATGATTTCTATTTATTAAATAATGTTTCTTGTTTCATGTTTTGCTTTAAAGTGAGTAGGCTTTTAATTATTTTTCTCCCTTCTTTCCTTCTTTCTTACTTTCTTCTGTTGTTACATATAACTGAAGGCATCACTGACAAAATAGCATGTACATTTTAAAGATATCCATTATAAAAATTATGAATATATAGACAAATCTCAAAGTAATAAAATTCACTTACAACCACACAGAGATAATCAGTGACATCATGATGTATATTAATTTTACTATTTTATTAGACATAAAGTATAACTATAATTGTGTATATATATATAAACACATATATATTTACAAATGTAAGTATAAGTGACATATTTTCATATATAAATGCCAATTTAAGTTAATTTTGATCCTAAAGAAATAGATTGAAATGTACACCATAAACATTTTAATTTTTCTTCACAATTTCAAATCATTTGACATATGCCATTTTGAAACTTTAAATGAAATGTTTTTACTATTCCAGCTATAACATATTTTTCCTCCACTAATGTTCTTTACAATTTACAAATTCTATTTGTAATTTTTCAAGATAAGAACTTGAAAAGAACTTGATAAGAAATCGATAAGATAAGAACTTTAGATGAAATCTAACTGAAAGTGTGACTAAAGTAGGGATGAACACTTTGTTATCTGTAAAACCCAAAAGCATTCTCTTTGCAGTGCAATTTTGAAAATGTCAGTATTTGTATGACATTTTGAATTTTATCAAATTATATATACAAATTTAACTAATAAATTTTATAATCCGTATTTTCTGTCACTTGGCTTATATATTTTGAGGAAAACATTATTTACATAAGACATTTAATTCTGTAAATTAAATAATCATGTTGAAATGACCTCTTGACATATAGATATGTATGAATTTATAGTATTTTCTGATAAACATAGCATCAAAAGTTACTCTGAGAAAACTAAGATGGTCAATCAATTCTAGATTTAAAGTAAAAACTAACAGGTTTTGCATATTTTTACGTTCTTTACCAATAAGCATTATCTTAATAATGACAGTAAACTTAGTCACCAAGTGGGTAACTTTGTGCCACTGAATACCAAATAAGACAGTGTAGAAAGTCAGATTGCAATTGCATAGTAGACAGACACATGGTACTAATTATTTTGTGAGGCCATACACCTGCCTTATGACTAGTTCCCTGGTTGGTGCTCTGGGTCACTGTTGGGAGACAAGTCTTCCATGTTTTCACACATTTTGTGAAAAGATGTATTGGCTGTTTTCATTCCAGACTACATTTCCAAGTGTGTATTTATTTCAAAGTGCCTTGGCATATAGAGTTTGCCTCTTTGGAGTAAAGGGATACTTTATTTGCTTTTATCCCACTGTAATAAGTTTGGGTTTGTTAAAGTTAAGAGTTCTTCAGCCATGACACAACCAACTGTATATGTAGCATCTACCTTAGCTTCTTTCACAACTACAGTAGTTGCAGAGAAAGTATATTGATTTCCCATTGCTGCATGACAAATTACCACAACCTCAGTGGCTTAAAACAACACAAATGTATTATCTCACAGTTCTGTAAGTCAGAAGTTTGAGCACATCACAGTTCAAGTCTCTATTCAGACTCTCACTAGGCTGAAATCAGTGTTGAGCGGAGCTGTTGTTCTCATTTTGGACTCAAAAGCCTCCTCAGATCTCATTAGCTGTTGATAGAATTCATTTTCTTCCGACTATAAGAACGAGATCCCCATTTAGCTGCCTCCTGTGTGCCAAGGACTGCTTTCAGCTCCTAAGGTTACCAAGAGTTCCTGGCCAGGCAGCCCCAAAGGAAATTCACAACACGGATATTTTCAATTTCAGGCCAATTTGAACATGTTCCTCAGACTTCCTCTTCTTCAATCAGAGAAGACTGCCATTTAACCTAACATAATCACAGGAGTAATATCCCAAAATAGTCACAATTTCTACAAGATTCAAAGGAGGGGTTTGTATAAGGATGAGCAGGGTCACTGGGATCATGCAAGAATGAGACTTACCACAGTGGGTGAGAGAAACTGGTGCAGACATAAAGTTCTTTAGCTTACCATGCAGTAAGTATTATAAAGCCCTTTATTTTTGAAACAGGAATCTTGCAGCTTCTGTCAACATCCATGAAACGCTATTATTAGTCTAACTTGTTTGCTTAAAAGTAGTAATATCATAGACAATTCAGATTTCTTGACAACTGACTTCACCAAAGCATTAACTAATACACTGCATGGGAAGATGAAAAATATCTTTGAGAAGTTCATTGGTTCTTTCTCCTTTAGCCATGATAATAGTAAGAGTTGCTTCTTTGAGACTCAGTAAACTGACATAAACAGTGATGACAGGCAGGAAGGCAGAGGTTATGTGGTAACACTTAACTTTCAGAGGTATGACAGATGTAATTATCATTAGTATAAGAATAGAGACCATCTTGCAGAACACTCACATTGGTTTACTGACATGTGAAATGAGAGTAGATATCACAATAGAAAGGCAAAAATGGAAGCTTCTGAATATGTTCTCCTGAAGTTTTCCAATTGTATCAGATATTTTGCTGAATCCCATTAATAAATGCAGAGACTGGTATCTCCATCAAAAACTTCATATGTTCCCTGTCATATCCTCATTTTGACCACTTGTCTGGATTCTGGAAAACTATATGGAATATGGAGAATGATGTCAAACTACCAGAAACTACCAAAAACTAGATCCTCATGCCCAGTGTGTTGGTATGATGAGGTAAGGCTCTGGGAGTGCTCAGGTCATGAAGGGAATCTCTCACAAATGGGATTAATGCCCCTATAAAAGAGATCCCATCACCCTCCTCTGCATGTAAAGGACACAGCAAGATGATGGCCATCTATGACCCAGGAAATTGACCCTCACCTGACACTGAATCTGCCAGCACCTTGATCTTGGACTTCCCAGCCCCCAGCACTATGTGAAATAATTTTCTGTTCTTATGTTATATAGTTTATGACACTTTCTACAGTAGCCTGAATGGACTGATACAGATCAAGTCAGAGTCATGTAAGTGAAACAGCAATCTATCATATCTCAGAAATGGTGTATTTTCCTATGACTGACAGTATTTCTCCTAGGATACTTTATTGCTGTTATAATGACTCATGTCAAAGAGGAATGCCCGACTTACCATTTATGAGCACACCAAAAACATTACTGCTGATCATGAGACAAAATTTGCAGAAGGAGATATGATCTACGCACTCATGATCGTGAAATCAAGTTTTTCTACTCTAGTTTTTGTCCATAAACAGCAGTTCTAACAGAACAATGGCATGCAGTACTAAATATTGAACTAAGATGCCAGCTCAGAGAAATCTTTCTGATGGGTTTGTGTAATATTCTTGAAGATACAATAACTTAAGACAAGCAGGAGATAATATATCATATTCAAATTTATGGAATCAAAAGATAGAGTATGCCAGGTCTCTTTAGTGATCGTTTCTAGTGAATCACTTGGAGAACTTTTGTTTCAAATTCCCGAATCCCTAGGCTCTGCTGGATCACAGGTCTGGAGTCCTGAAGGGGGTACAGACAAATGTAGCTATTACTACCTTGCAATGACTTTGGGCTCTATATATGGAATAGTAGGCAGAGTTATTTTACTTGCAGGGATCATTGGCTCTGACTACAAGGAGAAGCTAGGTTTGCTACTACACTATGGATGCAGGAAAATGTAATGATAGAACACACAGGATCTACTGTGATGTCATTGTGTTCTTCCATGCCTGATGATAGTGGTAAATGGGCAATTGCAACAACCATGGCAGCCAGAGTAAAGCAAGCGGGAGTTTTGACTTCTTCAGAATAAAGTATATGATCAACCAACCTAGAATTTCAGAGATAGTAGCTAAGCAAGGATGAAGACAATCTATGATCATTATTTGAAGTAGAAAATTTCAGCTTTAGAAAAGCTGCAACAACAGGAATTTAGCTTTGTTCCAGTAACACTCATGAATTATGTCTTTTGTAGGTAGTGCAGCCTGTATTCCTAGACCAGTCCAGGATTTATTACAGTTTAGCTTCTTTCTAATCTAAATAAGATTTTGTTTTGTTTTGGTCACTTAAACTCCAGCTGAATACTAATAGAAGACTCTATGTGTAAAAGAGATTAGTCCAGAAAAGTTTTTCCAATTGGAAGAGCAAACATGGAATGGAACCCTGGGGAATACCAATATTTAAAGTTTGTGTAAAGCATGAAGTCTCCAAAGAGAA
The DNA here is from genome assembly GCF_040802235.1 of Manis javanica. NCBI lineage: Eukaryota > Metazoa > Chordata > Mammalia > Pholidota > Manidae > Manis > Manis javanica. The sequence goes on along the minus strand of NC_133163.1, from coordinate 55,866,557 downwards.
TAAGACTGCTGGATCAGAAAGTAGTAGGAAAGTAATGATGTTAAAGGTGATAAGCCAAAATAAGATTTCAAATGTCAATAATGTTGTCATTTGAATAAGTTGTCAATAATGTCAGTTATTGTAAAGAAGCAAGCAAATAAAGATAGAAATACTCTTGTTTTTCTTTTGTTTTTTAGCAATTACTAGTTATTCAGTTAGTAGGGTAGCTTTCTGATTTTAAAACTCAGCAATAGGTGCTTCTCTTGCATACATTTTGCTATTTATTTACTGGATTTTCATATTAATGCTAATTTTTACACTCACTATTTTCAAGTGGTTCATATTTCTAATATCATTTCCTATCCTTTTTGGGAAATGTTTAGCCTTAAAATTTTTGGTCTTGCTGTTCTATTAACACCTTCGGAAAAAAATTGAAGAGATAAAAAATGTAAAAGGAAAGAGATGTAAGGAAACAAAAAATCTGTTAACATCTATATAGTAAGAATCCAAGATGAAGGAAAATAAAAAAATAAAGGGGAGAAAAAAACATTTGAAAAAATAATAATTTAGAGTTTTCTCATATTAAAGGAGAGACCTTCTACTTGTTATCTTCACATAGTGAAAAATCACAATATTTAAACAATATATTTACAACCAGACATAGAGTAGTGAAATTTAAGAAGATAACATATCAAAGTATGTACATTCTTTTCAGCTAAACATAAAAAAAATGCAAATGTGTATTTTCATATACCAGCAATTAACAACAAAAATATTATAGTTACTATTTAAAATTCTATCCAAATAAATGAAATCTTTGGGGACAAATTTAACAATGTATGTGAGGAATTGGGCTCCTGGTCCAAAAAAACTACTCTGTTTTTTGATACCAAAGGCAATTACAAAGGCTTTATTTGCCAGGCCTCATGGGGAAGATCTGCCTACCCTGCACCAGATTTGGCACATAGTCAAGGCATGCTTCTCTGGAGGCTATGTTCATATCTGCATTCCTAGTCTAAGTGCCTCCATTTGGAACTCTCCTTATAAGGGAAACTTGAAGACATTTCCTCAACTCTCAGTTTCCAGTACTTTTGCACTCGTACTCCTTTCCTCTACCCTCCCCACAACCCAGGGCTATAAAATTGTGGAAGCCTTGTTCAGGACTCTCTACACTGTAATGACACCCACTGCCCCTTTATGTGTCAATCCACTTGAGTGCTCTTCTATGATGGAAAATGAGCAGGAAGCAGCCTGCACCTTCTCTGCTTTTAAGTTCTTGCCTATAGTATGGAAGTAAGTGATTAAAATCTTGACTATTGCTTTCATTTTGGTTTGTTGCTCTCATTGCCTGTTCTGACACCTGGCAACTCCACTTTCTCTCTAGCTCAACTGAGCCCTGCCAGCATGTTTAAGACTTGTATGCTGAAAACTATAAACATTCTTGAGAGAAATTAAAGAAGGGACATGTTCAAATATTGGAAGAATCAATATTTTTAAGATATCAGTTCTCACAACCTATAAAGCAGAGTAATTTCAAAATCTCAGTCAGATATTTTTTAAACATTGACAAATTCTAAAAGTCTATAGAAAAGAAAATGACATAAAATAGCCACAGTGGTTTGAAATGGATGAACGGAGTTGAAAGATTTATATCTGATTTAGTTACAGTATCCAAGAGAATGTGATATTTAAAAAAGGTAAGCATAGTATTAATGGAACGGAGAATAGAGTTCAGATAAATACACAGTCAAATAATTGTGAGTTTTTCTCCATGTTTTTTTAACGGTCCATGTGGAAATGCTTTTAACTTCCAGAAGAGTTGAAAACAGCACTGACACTTCCCAAACACCTTTCATCCAGCTTTCCATAATGTTAACATTTTCATAACCATGGCAAATTTTTCAAAACCAGTAAATTAATATTGGCAAAATACTATTAACTAAACTATTGACTTCATTTAAATTTCACCGGTTTTTATTATATTCTGTTCCAGGATGCAAACTAGGATACTACAATGCATTTAGTTTTCATGTCTCCTGATTCTGCAAGCTGACAGTGTCTGTCTTTCCTTGTTTTTCATGATCTTGACACTATTGAAGAGTGCCCTGGTCTCCCTCTGCTTTCCTGAGAAGTCATAGGAAAATTCAGTCTTTTAATCTACCTAAGCCATAGTATTGTTCTACTATTGAATACTATGTATTTTTAGATATTTTTCCATAATAACTAAAAAATTATTTGACATAATCTCATTAAAATATTTTGCAAAACATAATATTTCATGATTTATATGATGTCCTTTATCCCTTGCCAGGAAGTTAACATTTTGGCATCTCAAGTCAAAGTACAGAATATGAAATCCTTTTCATCCTCACCATCTAATTAACCAACTGTTCAATTGAACATTTCCATTTTTCTTCCAAAATCTCAAATTTCAACTAGAAAAGAATTAAAACCATAGCCTCTGTCCTCAAATCTTCTAATTTCACTGTATCTTTTTCTCTTGTTCTTCATTTTCAAAATGTTTTGGATATGTAGATATGAAAATTATATAGTTACATAAATAGCACCTGGTTAATTTGTATAAAATCATTGTTGGATTACTTCCATGGTAGCAGTCACTATTCTATTGCCATAAATAGGTACTTTTTTTTGTTTGCTTATAGGTAGTAGAGTTTCTGGGTATGGAATATTATGTAAATGTTTATTCCAGTGGGATGATAAGAAAGGATGCACTTTTATACAATAACTCAACTCTCTTGAATTGGAGAGTATCAGAAGAAATTTTATATATCTGGCTATAGAAAATTTGTTCTTCGTTCTCCATTTTATACTCCTGTTTTTATTTCTTTTTACTTAAGAAAAGAAATGTGTCTACAAGGTTGACAAAAATGAGGTTAAAAGTACAGGGTTAGTTTAAGTAAAATTAAACAAATATACTCAATTAAATAACCTACTTTCTTCCATAAAGATTACCTTCTCTGTGTATTGAAATCTCTAAACAAAGCTGTTGAAATGCTTCATTCATGTTTTTGGTATTAAAATCAATACAGAATTCAAATTAAAGGCTTCAATAAACAAGGTTCTAATTTATTATTTTACTTGACTGTATATTCAAGGAATACTAGTATTAATAAGTTTCACCACCCCATTTTTCTATTTCATTTTGTAACCCATATAGGTACTGACATAAAAGAAAATCAATAGATTAAGAAAAATACAGTTTATTCATGCTATTTTGATTTGTTTAAATATAAATCTCATAATACAGACCCACCTATTTCCAATTGACCAAAGTGGAGTTGCCAGATCATTCCAAAAGAGTATTCTTGTTAACTTTATTTTCATGGATTACTAATTTTATTCATCCCTCATTTATAGTGCTGGTTATAGTAAACATGAAAAAATAGTATAAAGTAGGATTCATTTTAGACCACTCTTGCCTGAGGGCAATGGAAATCTATGTTGTCTGTTCAACTGGTAAATTATGAGTTCTCAAAATATTTAAGTAAACATAATTATTTACAATTTGTTCTGGTACTTGAATATAAAGTCTTCTTCAATCTTTTTACATTGAAACATACTAAACGACCACCTATTTATTAATCATTTCTTAGAGAAACTATTGTGAGCATACAGTTTTAAGTGTTATAAAGATGGACATTGCTGTCTATAAACATTTAAATACATAAAAACATTGAAAAGACAAAACATACTGTTTTGTGCAATTTAAGTGGATCATACAACACTCAGTATTTAGGTTTTTATGGAAAATTTAAGGTAAAACTTATTTATTGAATTATTACTCCATCATTGACTGGTACTTATTAATCATTTTATTATGTAAGTCTACATTTATTAGGTCTCTCAGACAATTTTATTTCTGAAATTCCCTCTTGCTTATATTTTTGTATAATATTCAAATCCATTTATGCAGACAATTCAATATATAACTATTTTGGAGCATGTTTGAAAGATCAATTTTATTATTAAATAAAATTCTAGATTCTTAATACACAGAACAAAAGAAAATAAAATCGAAAGTAAATTTGTAACACAAAAGTAAATATATAAACAATTTATGTTATATACTGATACTGTATTCTATAAACACTGTTGTTAACTTATATTTCAAATTTCCAGACATGCTCCCACCTGTATTTTCCTCCTTAAGCTATATATTTTTCTGTAATGTTTTCTCTTTTTAATTGATTCTAACACTATATATTTTCCCATTAGTGAGAATATAGCTATACTTTTTCTTAGATTTTCTATTTTAATCTAAAGAAAATTTTACAAAATGAGAAGTTGACATTTTTATTATTATTCTGTGATTGTTTTCTCTCTGATCAAAATGTGTAGACATGAAATAGAATCATTTAACATTTTCTATGACCAGTTCAAAATAACCCTAATTTTGACGTATTTTTAAAAAATGAGTGAAATTGTTTTCCCACAAAGAACTAAGCAATGATTTCCTGAAATGAAAATACTTTTTGCTAAAATTATTAAAGTCATATTAAAAAAATTAGTGTTAGGTTTTTATTTCACACCTTTTAATGTGTTGTTTCAATCTATCACTCTACTTTTCCTTTCTAGAAGGATCAGTTTTTGCCTTGGTGATGAAGTCAAGCCCAACTTACTTATTTGAAACAGATTTCCAATTGTTTACTTCCTATTCTTACCCATTTCCTTTCTCCATGAATTGCTTTTCTTTCCTCCACCTCTTCTTTGAATTAGGTGTTGTGATAATAATAAAATAACTATTATTTTCATACTAGTTTGCTAGGGCTGCCATAAAACATCACAGACTGGGTGGCTTAAACAACAGAAACTTGTTTTCTTACAGTTCTGGAGATTAGAAATCAAGATTATTACAGTTTTGTGATATAGTTTGAAATCAGGAAGTGTATGCCTCCAGGGGTATACTTTTTACAGGACTGCATTGACTATTTAAGTCTTTTGTGGTTCCATACAAAGTTTAGGATTGTTTGGTCTATTTATGTGAAAAACTCCTTTGGAATTTTGACAGGGATTACATTCACTCTGTAGATGGCTTTGGGTAGTATAGACACTTTAACAATATTAGTTCTAATCCATGAGCATGAGATACCTTTCTATTTATTTGTATCTATAATTTCATTTACTAGTATTTTATAGTTTTCAGTGCATGCGTCTTTTACCTCTTGGTTAAATTTATCCCTAGGCATTTTATTCTTTTTAATGCATTTGTAAATGGAATTGTTTTCTAAATATCACCTTCTGATAGTTTGTTATTAGAGTATGCTAGTTGTGGGCTTGTGATATACAGTCTTTATTATGTCAAAGTATGTTCTTCTATGTTCACTTTGTTGAGAATTTTTATCATAAGTGATGTTTAATTTTGTCAAATGCTTTTTGTACATTAGTTGAGATTATCATATGATCTTTATTCTTCATTTTGTTAATGTGGTGTATAACATCAATTGATTCAAGCTATGTGTTAGGGCACATATTCATATAAGTGTATTTCCTGTGCTTAATCATGAATATTTTGGTTTTGCTGGTATAGTCATAATCATCTTTGCTAATTAAGATTTTTGTGACTGATTGCATGATGACATATTCCTATGAAAACCTTCATGTATCTCTGTATTTTTCTGTTATATTATAAAAACTAGCCTATAGAGAATACTCAAATATTGTAACATGCAGTGCATAACAGTAGGTAGTAATCAAATAAGGTAATCTAATTTCAAAGCACGTTAACAGCACTCCACAGAATCACATCCTAAGCCTGTCGATTTTAAGACTAATTTTCTTTCTAATTGTTTTCTTTTTCTGGGTCTGCCACTCATAAGATTTGTGCAAAGTACACTGTGCATATAAAATTCTTATTTTTTTATTTGCAATTATAACTTGTTATCAGCAGAAAGGGCCACACACATACACACAAACACTTACCACATGGCAACAGCTATAAGGAAGATTGGTTAGACTGTGGCAGCTTCTTTCCTATATGCTCCTATCCCACTTTCCTAGAAGCTGACCTTACTCTTCAACTCCACATGATGGGGTTTGTTTTTATCACTATTGTTTTCTACTTGATATCAGGTAGTTTTCTTAGAACCAGTAATATATCTATATTGGTTGTTACACAACAGGTTTTGTAGGAGAAATATAATACTTTCTTGTTTCCTGCTTTCCCATTTGTTTTAGAACAACATTAAGCCTAGTTCTCCAGTCCTCCCCCACAAGATTTTATTACCATCCCTTCTAGACCAACAACATTTCAGTCAGTCATTTTCTATGATCTAAAACATAAGAATAAACAGCAGGTTTCTAAAGGAGGTAAACCTAATACTGTCTTCCCAGATGATGAAAGTCTTCTAGAAAAAGGTGACATCTAAGATGATGAGATAAAATTAGCCATTAAAATGTTTTTTACAGTAGAAAGAAAGCATTTTCATTGTAAGGGTCATTTCTCTTATAGCAAATGTAAATACCAAAGTGATTATCATTTTCTGAATTGTATGTTAAACAACTACCTCATCACCATGTAATTACCCTCAGAGTAGGCAGTATTTTTCAAACACAGAAAAACAAAAAACAAAAAAAGCAGAAACAGATAGAGTCTATGTTTGTCCTACTTAGTAAGAGTGTCCCAAGTCCAAAAACATCATTCATTAGAGGTACATCTTTAGGGGTGAGTAGTTAAACTTTCTGTTATGACTTATCCAAATTATTTCATAATTATAAAAATATATAATAAAATTATAATTATGTTGTTTATCAGTTATTTACATCTAAATATGCCATGAAAAAAGGTAAAAATATGATATTTTATTACTCTGTTCATCTGTTATAATCAGAAGTCTTCAGAAAATTAGGGGAATTATTAACAATGTACTTATTCTTCTAATATTCTAGAAAAGCTAGAGGTCTAGTAATATAATCCAGTATCTCTTTATAACAGTTCTTCTACTGTGATGGGAGTGAGCACTAGGGTGCAGCAATAGCAATATCGACTGGCACTGCTTATCAAGTTGAAGCAGCGAATAACTGTTACTTATTTAGAGGACACATCAAACGCAATGCATCTGCATTTGATTTGTACTTAGACATGTGCTCGACAAATATTCAAACAGCATTATTGCTAATTACATAAATAATTGCAATGAAACTGAATATTAAGTATACCTACGTAACATCTACAACTTTTAATTTACAGTTAAATTTATTGAGTGGAGGCCTGGAATTTGACTTACTAAGGAGATTGATTTGTGTAAAATCTGACTCAGTTCTTGAATATTAAATATACAATATTTTTTCTAACCACTGCTTTCAATGTATTTGCCAGAACATGGCAGAAAATATATGCAGAATGAAACACGTACTGAATGTTGATGAAGTGTTTTAAATCATTACTTCCACCATGGTCATATGCATTTTTAATATCCTTAAAAATGTTTACTAATTTTTTAAACAAAATTTACTTTCTAAAAGGATACAGAAAATTCCATGATGATTTTTCATAGGAAAAAAAACCCTCCATTCCACCTTTCACATTATGGTATATATAAACTGAATAACTGATCAATAGGCAGACACCTACAACAAAATCTTGTGGTAAATACTCCATAAATGTCAGGGCAAAGATATGTGGTATATCTTTTATTTCCTAATCTATAATAATTGCTGTATGTAAAAAAAAAAGCACACAAGTTATAATATTGTTGAATAAGTACTCAGCAAATGACTCACACTCAAACGATTAAGGTCAAAAGAAGGAGGGGGAGAGAAACAGGTAGAGAGAGAGAGAGAGAAAATCTTGGTAGCAAACATGTTTGATTTTTAAGATGATTGTAGAAAATTTGAGATTTTGAATAAGTCCTAATATATAATTTAGTTGCTGTTTTTTAAACACATTAATCTTCACTAGAAAAGATTTAAAGTGTTATTGAATCTCTACTTGCTCTTGATTAGATTCTCAGTGATTAAGGAGATCTGTAAGATGTCAGGGCTCAATAAGAACACCATTCTTTAGTCTAGAGACAAATAGAGTAAATGCAGGGCAATAGAAAAAGACTAATTATAAATACAAGGCTACTACATAGAGTAGTCTAATATGGTCAATGTTTCTGGATTATAAAAAAAGTACCCAATTCAGAGAAAAATATCTGTGCATCTCTGAGACTACACACACTTTATTAATTGCTAAATAAATTTTATTGATCTGATCCATCAATTTTTTTTCCCCAAAATTTATAAAACTGGTTGTTTGCAGAGTAGTTGTTTCTAAAGGCTCTTCACTTGTTTGTCCAGTGTGTTAATATAAACATTTTAAAAGATTTATGACTATGAAAGTACTGCCCTTTATTTCTAACATGTCTATCATTAAATGCAAAATAGTAATAGATTCAGAGCTCTGTAAGATAATGGAACATTATTATTCAATTAAATATTTTCATGAAATGATAATAGAGGATTTAATAATACTCAACAGTTTTTTTGCTTTGCGATTACAACTTATCTCTCCTTTCCTTTTGTTTGGGAGAGGTCATGTGAAAGATGACACTAAGATTATTTGGTACATTTGTATATAAATCTTATTTGCCCATTAATGTATTAGTTCTATGAAGACGAAGAGACCTACAATAATATAGAGAATTTTCAGGATTGATTGATAATTTATTTTTACTAGAATATAAAGAGAAAAAATGGGAAGTGTTATTAACACTTTTACTTAAAGTTCATTTAATTTATGAATTATTTAAGAAGTTTTGAAAAAAATCATCTTTACTGTGTTCAGTGGTCCTAGTACACTCTTGCCAAAATAAAAATTGTCATAGAATACCTGGAAGGAAAGAAGAAGGCACAAAGAATACTAAAATTTAGGACTAAAGCCTCTTGACTGTTAAGGATTTTTTTAATGTATGATGGGTGAATATTAAATACATGAATATTTAAATTTTAGTAATTAAAATGTTTGGAATTTGCTAGTCAAAAATCAATTGATTTTGATGTTTGATTCACAACTGTATATATTTTCTTAACTGATAACATTGTATGCTTAAAAGGTCGAATTACACTCTATTAAATAATGTTACAATAAAAATGTTCAAAATGTACATTGTTTTTAACATTATCCCATACGTCAGACTCTACATATGTAAAAGGAAAAATATTGCAATGCAAATCAACTCCATAGAGTTTATTGTACCATATAAAAAATGATATTAAAATTAATTTTTGAGAAACAACTTAAAAACTGTTTAACTTTTCAATCTTAAAAATACTACATATAACAAATTTGCTTCAAAATCAAATTACTGACTTCATATGTGATGATTTTAAATATTTAAATAGTAAATATGTTTTGTATAAATTTTTGCATTAACTGCCAAGAACTATTTCATTACAATAAAATAAAATATTAAGTATTGAGTATTTTGTCTTGGCTATATTATATTCAATTGATCTTTATCAAAATTTGACTTTATTACCACTGTTAATTATTCAAATTCTAAGATACACAGTGGATTTTATTTACAAATCATCTCAAACTTACAGAAAATGCCAGTAAAGAGAATTGGATACTCTTATTTATTTTAATTAAAGTATCATTGATACATAATGTTAAAGTTGCAAATGATCAACATTGTGGTTTCAACATTCACCCATATTAACAAGTTCTCACACACCCCCATTGCAGTCACTGTCCATCAGTGTAGTAAGATGCTATTACTTGTATTCTCTGTGCTGTACTCATCCCCATGACCTACCAATACTGTGATTGCGAATTATAGTGCCCCTTAATCCCCTTCTCCCTCTCTCTGCATCCACCCTCCGCAAACACAGCCATTTGATAACCAGTAGTCCCTTCTTGGAGTCTGTGAGTCTGCTACTGTTTTGTTCCTTTAATTTTGCTGTGTTGTTATCCTCCACAAAGGAATGAAATAATGTGGTACGTGTCTTTCTACAACTAGTTTATTTCACTGAACGTAATACCCTCTAGCTCCATCCCTGTTGTTACAAAGGGTAGGATTGGTTTACTTCTAATGGCTGAATAATATTCCATTGTATATATATACACTACCTTTTCTTTATAAATTCATCTACTGATGGGTACTTAGGTTACTTCCATATCTTGGTGCTACAAGTAAACATAGGGGTGCATATGTCTTTTTTAAATCTGGGATTTGTTTTCTTTGGATAAGTTCTTAGGAATGAAATTCCTGGGTCAAATGGTATTTCTATTTTTAATTTTTTGAAGAACCTTCATATCGCTTTGTACAATTGTCGAACTAATTCACATTCCCACTAGCAGTGTAGGAGGGTTCCCTTTTTCCACATCCTTGCCAGCATTTATTATTTCAAATCTGTTGGATATTGGCAATCCTAAGTGGTGTAAGGTGATATACCTTTGTGGTGTTAATTTGAATTTCCCTTATGATTAGCAATGTGGAACATCTTTTCACGTGACTGTGACCACTCAAATTGGTTCTTTGGAGAAGTGTCCATTCAGGTCATCCCATTTCTTAATTGGTTTTTTGTGTTTGGGTGTTGAGTCTTGTGAACTCTTTGTATATTTTGTATGTTAACCCCTTATCAGATATGTTCTTTGTGAATATATTCTCAAATACCTTTTTGTTCTGCTGATGGTGTCCTGTGCTGCATAGAAGCTTTTTAGTTTGATGTAGTCCCATTTGTTCATTTTTGCTTTTGTTTACCTTGCCCAAGGAGATGTGTTTAGGAAAAAGATCCTCAAGTTTATATTCAAGAGATTATTGTCTATGTTTCCTTCTATCAGTTTCTGATTTCATGACATACATTCATGTTTTTTATTCATTTTGAGTTTATTTTTGTGTAAGCAGTTAGATGGTAATCATTTCATTCTCTTACATGTAGCTGTCCAGTTTTGCCAACACCAGCTGTTGAAGAGGCTGTCTTTTCTCCATTACATATCCATGACTGCTTTATCATATATTAATTGGACCTATATTTGTGGGTTTAAGTCTGAGCTCTCTATTCTGTTCCATTGATCTATGGGTCTGTACTTGTGCCAGTACTAAATAGTTTTGATTACTGTGGCTTTGTAGTAGAGCTCAAAGTTAGGGAGCATGATCCCCCTAGCTTTGTTCTTCCTTCTTGGGATATTTTTTGGGTATTTGGGTCTTTTGTAGTACCATATGAATTTTAGAACTATTTGTTCTAATTTGTTGAAGAATGCTTTAGTATTTTGAAAGGGATTGCATTGCATCTGTAGTTTGCTTTAGGCAACATGGCCATTTTCACAGTATTAATTCTTCCTATCCATGAGCATGGGATGTATTTCCATTTATTGGTGTCTTCCTTAATTTCTCTCATGAGTGTCTTGTAGTTTTCAGGGTATAGGTCTTTCACTTTCTTGGTTAAGTGTATTACTAGGTATTTTATTCTTTCTGATGTAATTGTAAATGAAGTTGTTTTCATGATTTCTCTGCTAGTTTATCATTAGTATACAGGAATGCAACAGATTTATGTGTATTTATTTTGTATCCTGCAATTTTGCTCAACTCAGTTACTAGGTCTAGCAGTTTTTTGGTGGATAGAATTTTTTATGTACAATAACATGTCATCTGCAAACAGTGACAGTTTAACATATTCTTTACCAATCTGGGTGACTTTTATTTCTTTGTGTTGTCTGATTGCCATGACTAGAACCTCCAGAATTACACTGCATAACAGTGGGGAGAGTGAGCATCCTTGTCTTGTTCTTCCTCTTAGAGGAAAAGCTTTCAGCTTGTGCTGTTAAGTATGATGTTGGTTGTGGGTTTGTTTTAAATGGCATTTATTATGTTGAGGTATACATTAAATGGGTATACATACTCTCTATACCTATTTGTTGAGAATTTTTATCATGAATGGATGTTGAATTTTGTCAAATACTTTTCAGCATCTATTGAAATGATCATGTCACTTTTGTCCTTTTTGTTGATGTAGTGTATGATGTTAATTGATTTTTGAATATTGTCTCATCTTTGCATTCCTGGGATAAATCCCACTTGATCATGATGGATGATCTTTTTGATGTATTTTTGAATCTGGTTTGCTAATATTTTCTTGAGTATTTTTGCATCTATGTTCATCAGGGGTATTGGTTGGTAATTTTCTTTTTTTGTGGTGTCTTTTCCTGGTTTTAGTATTAGAGAGATGCTGGCCTCATAGAATGAGTTTGGAAGTATTCCCTCCTTTTCCAGTTTTTTGAAAATTTAAGGATTTTGGGTATTAGGTCTTCTCTAAATATTTGATAAAATTCAACTTTGAATCCATCTGCTCCAGGAATTTTGTTCTTAGGTAGTTTTTTGATTACCAATTCAATTTGTTGCTGGTAATTGGTCTATTCAGATTTTCTGTTCCTTCCTGGGTAAGTCTTAGAAGGTTGTATTTTTCTAGGAAGTTGGCATTTCTTCTAGGTTGTCCAATTTATTGACAAACAATTTTTCATAGTATTCTCTAATAACTTGGTATTTCTGTAGTGTCAGTACTGACTTTTTCTTTCTTATTTCTGAGTCTGTTTATTTGTATACCCTCTTCTTTTTCCTTGATAAGTCTGGCTAGGTGCTCATCTATTTTGTTTATTTTCTCAAAGAACCAGTTCCTGGTTTCATTGATTCTTTCTATTGTTTTATTCTTCTCCTTTTTTAAAATTTCTGCTCTTATCTTTATTATGTCCCTCCTTCTACTGACTTTGGGCCTCATTTTTTCTTCTTTTTCTAGTTTCATTAATTGTGAGTTTAGACTCTTCATTTGAATAGTTCTTCTTTACTGAGCTAAGCCTGTATAGCAATATACTTTCCTTTTAAAATTACCTTTGCTGCATCTCACATATTTTGGAGAGTTGAGTTGTTGTTTTCATTTATCTCTACATATTGCTTTGGTCATTGATCCATTGATTTTTTAGGAGCATGTTGTTAAGCCTCCATGTATTTGTTACTTTTTTGTTTTCTTTTCATAATTTCTTTCTAGTTTCACCCCTTTGTTTTCTGAGAAGCTGGTTGGCAGAATTTCAATCTTTTTTACTTTACTAAGGCTCTTTTTGTTGCCTAGTATGTGATCTATTCTTGAAAATGTTCCATGTGCACTTGAGAACAATGTATCATGCTGCTTTGGGGTGGAGTGTTCTGTTGATGTTTCTTATGTCCATCTGTTTTAATGCATTGCTCATACAGAGGTCTCCTTACTTATTTTCTGTTTGGTTGATCTGTCATTTGGAATGAGTGGTGTCTCGATGCCTCCTAAAATAAATGCTTTGCATTTTATTTCCCCCTTTAATTCTGTTAGTTTTTTATTTTACATATTTAGGTGCTCCTTTATTGGGTGCTTAGATATTTATAATGGTTATATCCTCTTGTTGGACTGACCCCTCTATCATTATGTAATGTCCTTGTCTCTTACTACTTTCTTTGTTTTAAAATATGTTTTGTCTGATATATGTACTGCAACTCCTGCTTTTCTTTCCCAATTATTTGCATTAAATATCTTTTTCCATCCCTTCACTATTAGTCTACATATGACTTCAGGTTTGAAGTGAGTCTTTTGTAGGCAGCATATAAATGGGCCTTCTTTTTTTATCCATTCTGTAACTGTATATCTTTTGATTGGTGCATTCAGTCCATTTACATTTAGGGTGGTTATCAGTAGATATGTACTTATTGTCATTGTAGGCTTTAAATTTCTGATTTCCAAAGGTTCAAGGGCCACTTCCTTTCTATTTAACAGTCTGTCTTAACTAACTCATTATGCTATTTCAAGCACAATCTTAAGGTCCCTTTTTATCTATCTCTCCTTCTTCTTCTTCTTCCTCTACTCTTTAAATATTAGGTGTCATATTCTGTATTCTTTGTTATTAGTTGACTAACTTTGTGAGCAGTTGATTTAATATCATATTTGCTTAGTAATTTATTGGTCTACTTTCTTTCCTGTGGTTTTATTTTCTCTGGTGACAGCTATTTAGCCCTAGGAGTCCTTCCATCTAGAGTAGTCCCTTTAAGATATACTTTAGAGATGGTTTGTGTAGGAAAATTCCCTCAAATTTTGCTTATCTGGAAATTGTCCAATCCTTGCTTCAAATTTAAATGATAATCTTGCTGGGTAGAGGACTCTTGGTTGGAGGACCTTCTGTTTCATTGCATTAAATATGTAATTCTACTCCATTCTGGCCTGTAAGGTACCTGCTGAGAAGTTTGCTGATAGCCTGATGGGGTTTCCTTTATAAAGGATCTTTTTTCTCCCTGAGGCTGCTTTTAATATTCTTTCCTTTTCCTTGATGTTTGCCATTTTAATTATTATATGTCTTTGTGTTTTCTTCTTAGGGTCCCTTCTGTTGGGAGTTCTCTGCACTTCCATGACCTGAGAGAGTATTTCCTTCCCCAGATTAGGGAAATTTTCAGCAATTATTTTCTCAGATACTTTCTATCCCTTTTTCTCTCCTTCTTGTAGTACCCCTAAAATGAGAATATTGTTCTATTTGGATTGATCACATGGCCCTATTATTCTTTCATTCCTAGAGCTCTATTTTTTCTCTCTGCCTCAGCTTCTTTCTTTTCCTATTCTCTAATTTCTATTTTATTTACCTTCTCCTCCATCTCATCTAGTTTACTCTTAAATCCCTCCATCATATGTTTCATTTCAGATATTTTATTTTTCAACATTTCAATATCTTTGTTGAAGTTCTCCCTGAGTTCTTGAATATTTTTCTGTAGCTGCATAAGCATGTTTATGATTTATTTTGAAATCTTTATCAAGAAGATTGGTGATATCCATCTCAGTAAGCCCTCTTTCTGGAGTTTTATCTTGAATTTTTATTTAGACAAAATTCCTTTGTCTCTTCATTTTTTTTTTAGTGTTTCTTATGGGACAAAAGATTTGTGTAGGAGGCACCCTCTAGTGGCCAAAGGCTCTATTCTCTGGAGCTACTGAGTACCTGTAGCAATGGCAGGATAGCAGGTGAGTAGAAATGGCACCTGCCAGGAGGAAAGAGCTCTTTCTTTCCTTCCCGGCTGTAATGCCTGCCTTCACTGCCATATCTAGTGGACTGAGCATGCAGGGAGGAGCCTCTGTACTATGACTTTCTAGCTGCCATAGGCAGGGCCACTCTCCAGCTGGCCTGGCATGATGATGGGGGCAGCAGGTGTCTTGGATAGGTGCCTGTAGGAAGGAAGGAGTGGCAGGATGCGCACCAAAGTGGGTTGCCTTGGTGTTGTGTTGCCAGCCAGTGGTATAAAGTGTCTGAAGCTCCTGAAAGTTCCCAACTGGCTGGGCTGAGCCTGCTGGGATGATTTGGTCCAACTTCCCTTTCTCCTGAGCAGTGAGCTCTGTATAATCTTTGACCTTTTAGTGCCCTCTTGCTGCTGGGAAGTCTTTCAAACTGGCTGCCTTTCTTTTGTCCCTGGGTGGCCAGTTGGGCATACCTGTTCTCCACAAGCAGCTGGAATCTCAATGTCTCCTAAATTTCCACTCTTTGATTTCCACCCCCACTAATTTTCAAAGCATCATGTAATGTGGGTTTGTGCTCCCTGAGCTGATGTCCAGGACTGAGTATTAAGAAGTCCTGGGCTTCTACTCTTGCCCCTGTCCACTCTTCTTCCTGCCTGTGGGCTAGGGTGAGGGGAGGACTTGAGTCCCACCAGATTATGGCTTTGCTACTTTATACTTTTCTGTGAGGTGTTCTCTTTTCCCCACATGTAGGGAGTCTGTTCTGCAGTCTTAGGGGGTCACGTTTTCAGGATTAGTTGTGTTTTCTGTATTTTCATGTTTTATGTGATTTTGGGAGGATGTTTCTGCCTCACTTCTCATTCCACCATTTTTTTCAACTTCTGGATTATTATTTTTGATGTATTCAGTCCTTTCTATTGTAAAAGAGTTTGCGCAGGTATATTAGTTCTGCATTTGGCAGGGCCATGGTTCCTGTGAAGACTCTGGAAGAATTTTCATTGCCCCTTGGAACTTCCATGATTCCCAGTAGTCCTTGGCATTGCCTGGCTTGTAGCTACATCTTTCCAAGTACTGCCTTCATCTTCACATAGCCTTCTTTATGTGGTTTTGTTTTTTTCTCCTTTTTTATAAGGTCATCAGTCCCTGAATTTGGATCCAGTATGATATTCCCTTGAGACCCTTAACTAATTACATCTCAAAAACCCTAATGAAAAATAAAGTAACTTTCTGGAATTCAGTGTGGACATGAATTTTGGGGTAAGAAAGAAGGATTCCTACTATAGTTGTATTAAAATAATTTTTTCTTAAATGTTTGATAGAATTCATCAGTGACTACAAATTATTTGGGGGAATATTTTCTTTCTTTATGACTTTAATTCTGAGTAGTTTTAGGTTCACAGGAAAACTGAGAGGAAGATACTGAGATTTCCCTCCCATACCCCTTACTCCCACATAGATAAAACCTTCTTCATTATTAACAACTCCAGCCAAAACTGTACGTTTCTTTGAACTGAGGAACCTACAGTGATGCATCTTAATCACCAAAGTCCATATTTTATATTAGGATTAACTCTAACTGGTATTGTACATGCTATTGGTTTGGAAAAATTTATAATAACATGTATCCACATTAAGTATCACACAGGGTGTATTATTCAGTATCCTAAAAATTATCTGTGCTCTACCTATTTATCCCTTCCATATACAAAACACTGACGGTCACTGATCATTTTATTGTCTCCATTGTTTTGCTTCTTCCATAATGTCGTATAGTTGGAATCAAACAGTACTGTAGCCTTTTCAGATCAGTTTATCTTATTTAGTAACATGAATTTGTGTTCTCATGTGTTTTCAAGAGCTCATTTCTTTTTAGCACTGATTAATATTTCCATTGTCTGGATGTACCACAGTTTATTTACCCACTCACCTACAGCAGAGCATCTTGGTTGTTTCCAAGTATTGACAATTATGCATAAAGATGCTATACATATCCATGGGAAAGTTTTTGTATAAATATAAGTTCTGGGAAGATTTTAAATAACCAATTCAATATATGTAATTGGTAAAGAGCTATACATATTTTCTATTTCTTATGATGCAGCTTTGGTAATTTGTGTTATTCAAGGAATTTGTCCATTTTATCTACCTTTTCACATTTATTGACCTTTTTATAACAAATAGATTAGAATCTCCAGATGTTCCAATCCCTTCACTCATTATTTTGTAACTTACTGAGAGATTCCCTAATCACTCAATCTCAGTTACTTGGTGTTTATTATTCATGATTTCTGTCATGAACTACAGAAACTACACAAGATTTTTATCATAAATGCATATTAATTTTCATCAGACTTTATTGGTTTCTAATATAATACTATTATTTTTCCACCAATATATCATCAATTTTTTAAGGCTTGAATTCTTAGAATAATAAAATTAGTTGAGTTTTGTAATATCCAGATGACCTATGCTTTAAAGTTGATCAGGTTTGTGGCTAGATATGGTTCTGATATTTTTTGTGGAAAAACTACTTAATTTTAATGTTTTAGGATTATTAATATTTTCTATTTTTGAGTTCATTTTTAACTTGTATTTTTCTAGTAATGTAGCTCCTGTGATGTCCCTCGTTTTTTTAATTTTTATACTTGATTTATATATGAATCCCACATTTCTCCCTTATTATTATTATTATTATTATTTTTAGTAAAATGATTAAGTGGTAGGTAGATGCAAGATAAAGGTAGAAAACATAGTTTAGTGCTGTAAGAGGGCACATGTAGATGATCAGGTGTGTGCCTATAGACTAAGTATTAATCCAAGCTAGACAAGGGCAACAAAACATCCACGGATGCAGAAGATTTCTCTCAAAACAGGGGGGAGTGGGGTTCTAAGCCTCACCTCTGTTGATCCCCAATTTCTCACCTGATGGCCCCCCTGCAACTGTGCCTGTCTTATGTTGTTCCTCCCTTGAGGAATCTTACCCGTCTCTGGCTAACCAGTCATCTTCCTAGGCCATACAGGGAAATGTAAAGTTGGTAAGTGAGAGAGAAGCCATATTGTTTGAAAAGGTTAGCTTTTTACTTCTTTGCAGATTTATGCCCTGTGGCTTCTATGCCCAGCACTTGTCTTCAGGTATCTTTACCACTTGGAAGAATTATGATACTTGGTAATTTCGTTATGAGGCACGAATTCTACTTAAGGGTTGTAATTAGGAAGGAAGAAGAAAAGCTATAGAAGTAGCAGACAGAAGAAAACATGGGAAGATTGATTATTTCTTTGACATATCTTCTTGTAGAGTAACATAAGCATGTATAGGTTTTAAACTACTAATTAAATTGCGCACACACTTTAACATAATAGGAATACAGCTACATAACCAAAGCAGACCTACAATTACCAGCCATCTCCAGTGAAACCAAGAAAACCAGTTAGGCACCCTAGACATTTGTGATGATGTCCCACTTTTAACATTTAATTTTCTTTATATGAAGTTTTAGCAGTTTTGTATTCAGAATATTGAGATTTTTTCTGATTATTTTTTTCAGATAATCAGCTTTAACTCTTTTGATTAACTTTTTTAGGTATGTGATTATACTCTATTATCTCTGCACTTACATTTAATATTTCCTTCCTTGTAAGTCTCCAGAATATTATAATGCTTTTTTACTTATTTCATAAGTTGAGAGCTTAAATTGTTCTATTTGTTTTGTTAGTAAATATTTAATCCTGTAACTTTCCATCTAAGAAACATGTGTCTGTGTTCTCCAAGTTTGAAAAAATGTTTTTAAGGTCATAAAATTCTAAGTATTTTGAAATTTGTCATGAATCATGCTTTCATTCATGAATTTTTTTAGAACTGATTTTTTAAAATTTCAAAATGTTAAAATTATTTTAAATTTTAATAAAAATAAAAATAAAAAAAATTCAAATATAAATTCATTATAGTAAGAAAGTGTATTTACATAATACTATTTTTAATATTTTAAGGTCAGCTTTATGTGCCAGCCTATGGCCACTTCATTTCTTGTAAAAGTATCACTGAAAAATGTGTGCATCATAGTTGAGACAGAGTTCTTAATGTATTTGTTCATTAGAGTAATCTTACTAATTGAACTTCTCATCTTTTATAATCTTAATTTTTTTGTCACCACCTACCAATTATAGTCTATCAAAATTACTCATGAAACAGTAGATTTGTTAACATTTTTATATGTCTATCATTTTTTAGGTTTATTGTATTTTTTGAAAACATACTTTAGAATATTAATATATTTTTGGTCATTGAAATATTTTTTATTATATATTTATTCTATTCCTTTAAATAATTTTACCTTCAAAAATTTTTCCGCTTAATTAATATCCAGTTCTGCTTTCTTTCAGTTGAACTTTACCTGGTTGAATCTCCCATGAATCTTTTGTGTAACACAGATTATGAAGAGAATGGAATATATTACAGTCTGAGGGTTAGCTTTAAAAGTACAATATAGGAAGATAATACCATAAGGTAAGATATTCTGCCCCATCTATCTTTTATTTTGTCAATTTCCTGAAAATGTACTTTTCCCCTGCCTCTTCAGAAGGAAAGGGATTAGCAAGCTTAAAGTAAGCCATGAAATGGAATTAGTGTATTGAATATTCTATGGTTTAAAAAAAATTACCCTTTGTCTTCTTCCTTGGGTAGTGCTTTTACTAGTTAAAGAATGCTGTGTTTATAAAAGATTGATTTGTTTGTGTATTTTTAAGTACTAAATCAGTATTAATGGAGTATAAAAATATACATTTTGGGCTTTTCTGTATAATAGCAGTAGTTGCAATAAAATTGAATATATTTCAAAAATTCTTTAAGTAAACACTTGAATAAAAATGGTGAATTGAATTGCAAATAATTTATGCCTCAATGTTAAACTTCTTAAAAAATCTTATGTGATTCTTATGAAGCATTTAACATTGAGTTGTTATTTATACAAATGGATTTTAGATGCCATAAATATGAAAATCTAGCAAATGAATTTACCAACTACCACTGACTTTACTTTTTTATATGATAAAGGTAATCATTGCCAAGCCTACCATGTAGAAAATCATTTCAAAAATTCAAATATGATTTTGCCTCTCCTAATGGCTTGTGATTGTGAATATTTCATAGACCTTTTTTGATAAAACAAACTAAGGTGATTTAAGGTTGATAATGAACCTGTCAGTTATGAATTTCTTTATTTCATGATTCTTTCATCTTCTCTGTGAGAATGGTCTTAGTTTATATTATATCATTTTATTTGTTAAAGATGCTTCCTTTATATTGAAAACTGTTTTCATTTGTCCCAGTATAAACTCATGAGAAGATTTGGTGCAGCGTTGTTGGGATGGTTAGGTGTGAGATTTGTGAAAGGACACTGAAATCCAGAAAAGTATACTAATATGTTAATTATTTTTTCAGTCAGTCATAATACTTCATTATAACATATTTCTTCTGGAAAATTAACCAGAGATGCTATACATGCCAAACCTGCATTTTTTCTAAAATTTGTTTAATCAAGCTTTTGCTATTTGAGCCAGTGACAGATTTCCTTTAGGGTTAAGTGGGCTCCACTGATACCAGATAGATTTGTGGTAGTGATTCTGTGTATTCCAGTCAGTATTTGGTACTATTTAACTAGTATAAGCATATGCCTACATGGATTGCTTTTTTTGAGACTTTAGAAAGAAGAAATTCCTCACAAACAGGAGCTATGCATTTTTATCAGCTTGCTTAGAGAAATAGTCTGACACAATTTCTTTTCATTTTGTGACTCTCAAGGTAAAGTACATGCTCCAGGGTAAGAAAAGAAAGGGAACAGATATTTCCCTGAATTGACAGGCATGACATTTGTGCAAGTGGGTAGATGGAATGATTCAAAAAATGAGCTAGAAAGGAAGAAAGGTGAAATGTAAAAGCTGGAACTAATGTTATCAACCCAATCTGTTATCTGAATTCACAAGTTAAACATAGAATTGCAATGTCAGCGTTTCTCCAGGAAAGTAAAACGCTATAAATATCTATCCACTGCTTGCAAAAGATATTTGACCTATAAAGAACCACCATCCCAACAGTACATGCTGAGAAATTGGATAATGGTTGTCTGCAAAGTCTGATCTCAACAGAGAAGTCGTCTAAAATAATAATAAAATATATCGCGAATTTTCAAGTTTGGACTTATACATTTTGTTCATTACACATTTTCAAGATTTACCAAATATAGCCCAGCATCCTGAGCACTCTGCTAACAGAAACTATGATATTTTGATCCAAACTATACTAAAGTTATAAGTAGATGGTACAATTCTACAAAAACTGTAGTCATAATTAATGAAAAGGCACTATTATTTCTTCTTTTAAAGAATATATTCATGTTTCAGAGTTAATCACTTAGAAATGTTTGCATGTTTTTAGAAACTGATAAACTTATCTTCATTTTGGTGGTGTTTTATTTGTTTGTATTTTATTTTTCTGACTGGTCAGAGAAATGCTAATGGAACAAATGCTCTAATATCTTTCCCTTGAAGAAAAATTTGTTGATTTTTTAATACAGAAATACTGTTCTCATACGTTTCACAGAACAATATAACATTTGTATTAGGCATCATTTTAAGGGCAACGGATTTATTCAATATTTATTTACCGTGCTCATTTCTGAAACAATTCCTGCTGATTTTCTTTTAGTAGCATTGTGACTACTGATAACTCTAACATTTGATTTTAATTTATTTTACTTCCATCCAACCTGAAAAAAGTATGTTTTAGCCATGTATACTTTGACAAATGTCCATTTTCTCAAATTTTGGTTATTTTATTTTATGTAATAACATTTTACAATTAAAGAAAACAATCAAAATCATTATTTAAAGATATGTCATAGTTCCTCCATAGATACCATGATAAGTAGGTTAATATTGTGTTTTTTATTAATGGAGGTGTTGGTTGTAATAATATAAGATAAAGTACATATCATTCTTAATGCCAAAGATCAGAGAGAACAAATGTTCACATTTAATGAATGAGTTTCCATGTTTTTATAATTTTATAATATATAATATAAATTTATTCTAATTATAATATATTTGAACTTGAATCACTTTGTTTGAAAATATAATGAGAACCTACTATAAGAATAATTTTAATGGGTGTACTTGATTCTATATTAGGCATTATAACAGTTTAGATGCCTTGTTAGAAACTAGGTTATTTCTATTCCTCTCCATAAATATTCTCACTATTAATTTTCTTATTATTTAATATTCAACATAGATTCCTAGAAGCTAAATCTATTTATCATATGAGGAATATTTTTTATAGATTTGGAAAAATAGAATAAAACTGCCTGCTGGAAAATCTGTAACATTTTAAGCTTTCACTAACTTTGGCTGACATGCTCTTTTACCTAAATCCTTATCTATACTGGGTAGTACCACATTTTGCTATACTCTTAGAGGAGAACATATCCTTCTAAATTTCATTTTAATGATTTCTAATTAAGATTTTTGAAATGTAATAATTAGGTACATTCATGTTTTCCCTAACAAGTCGTCTAATCAAACTGATCCTGTTTCAATGTGTATACTCATTTGCTTTTCCTTTGTGATTGGAAAGATTACAAGAAAGTAGGCAATTACCTTTGATATTTACCATATTTTCCTTAGTAATATAAATGCTTATTTAGTTAAATATGTCTATTTTTGCCCTCCTTCCACTTCATTTTAAGGCCATGTAACAAAGTTAATTTCCTTTATATATTCCATTAACTTTCTTCTTCTGTAAATTCCTCTCAATTTTGTGTTTTACATTTAAATTTTCAATACATCTGTAATTTGTTGACAGTAAATGAGATTAGGTATTTAGTTTTGTTGTCTTTTTAATGAATCCCAAGTAGCTACCTATTTGAAACAGCATTTGCTTACTGTTTATGGAATCTTCCTTTCCTTTGATAAGTTTGTGTTTGCTTTATAAATTACATTTTTAACTTTTATAAAGTGTTTGGGGGATTTCTTTTCTATTTTATTTTATTATTTTGGTAATATTTAGGGTCACATTAAGTACCATGGCTTTATTGTATTTAAAATGACTCTCACAACTTTAAAATCTATAGTGTTAATGTCAGTAATGAGAATTTTGAGAGACATAAGGATCCCTATATAAGATTAATCTGAATTGTATCCATTGCCATGGATTAGAAAGGTTGAATTCTAAACTCTACTTACTGCCATAGTTAAATACAAGCAGCAGTTTATTTAAAGTCAGGTAAATATTGAAAAGTTCTAAATTATCTGGAATTTTAAATATAAAAATGTGGATACATCTTTTTCCCAATTTTTCCTTCTTACCCAACAGTTTTTTTGAAACCAACTATTAGGAAATATATGTCATATGTAATAAAACACAACTGATGGTCTGAGAAAATACAGAAAGGTTAATAAAATTAATATTTTCCCAAGGAAATCTCAGCTTAGATATTCGTAAGGTATTTTCAAATTTCATATCTGGATTTAACAAAATTATTGCAAATAATAAAGCAAAAAAATTTGGAAAAATCATCAAGAAAAGAGAAATGTTAGCCAAACTTATTAAATACCTACTATACATTGGACAGTGTGATACATGCTTTGCCTATATTATATAGCATGGAAACTTGCTATATATGGCATTTGTTAATAGGTGTGATAAAGAAATAAATGCTCAGACATAGCTTATTAGAGGTAAATATTAACAAATTGAACTTTTGGTGGTGAGTTTAAATTTACAGTTCAGTGAACATACTCCTCCCAAGGCAACCATACAGGAATTTTAACAGATTAACTGTTCACCATAGGCCAAACATTGAACCAAATAGTTTATTGTCTTTCCCTGCTCCTTCTTACTTCAGTATATTTACCAAATTGTACCATGGATTTGACTCTTTTCCTCCCTCTCTATAATTCCATTTGTTTAGCAAAGCAAATACATCTCTTCCTCCAAATGCCTACATTTCCTTTATATTTCAAGCACAATTTCACTTCTTATGAAAGTTTTCCTTAAGATTAGTTTAGGTGGAATCTGTTTTTACAACTATCCTTTATTAATGCTGTAGTAATTTTCCTTTATATATCTTTTTGTAGTTGAATCAAATGTTTGTTTATATAATAGTTAATTATCTATCTTTACAATGGGGGCAGAGACCATGCAGTTGTGTTAATATTGCCCCAATTCCTGCAATATTTTATAATAAAAAAATACTGGCAATATATGTTTTTTAATGTGTGGAGGCAATTTTATTCGAAAAAAAGCTTTAGTATTTAAACTGTTTTCATGTTTATATAGCTATTAAGATTGCGAACTAGGATGCATACTTACCTACATATATATGTACATATGTTTGTAATATGTATATTTGTAATTTCTATTGTGTCCATATTAAAAGTATAATTCACAAGAATCATAGCCTATATTTTCATTTTAAATATATCTAACTATAATTTCATATCAAAAAATCCCTCTGGTAATTTTTATCTTTCCTCTAGTCCATATCAATACCAGCAACATAGTCCCTCTTCACTCCCTAGAATTTCTCATTGCTTAATCTTCAATTTTTTTACTGATTTATATTTCTAATATTATTTGAGATTTGTAATATGCCTTTGCTCATCTTATTTAAAAACATTATAAACCTCTTCCTTTAAACCTCTTTCTGTGCTTAAAAACATTTAAAACATTGATATCTTCCCTATTTGTTTATAGCAATTAAGTTTTAATAAGAGTGTTAGATATCTAACCCACTATTAAAAAATCCACAGATAACATCCTATTAGGAAAAATATTTTAAAATCAGATAATGATTTTCATTGTATTGATGAAAAACTATTAGCAAAATTGAATAAAATGTACTCTCAGGAGAAACTGATTTTAACAATTTACATTAAGAACTTTAATGAAAATACTATCTTTAGGTTTAAAAATGTTCCTTTTTCCTTTATTTTTCACATTGTTAATATTTCAAATGTGAAAGCAGACAAGCAATGAAATTGTGATTATGAAATATTTTTTTCTGGATATCACTTAAAAGCTATTTACCAAGTTTGTACTTATGAGACCAGTTTTCAGTAACAAAATGGAATATTACCATGATGATTGTTTCTGTTCTCTTTAAAGGTAAATATGAATCAAGATGAAACCTTCAAAGTAATTACTTTATTGCTTGAATATTCTAGTTTAACTCATTTTAATGAAAATTGATTTTTATTTTAGATATCTCTAATCACTCTTCTCTCCATATTTGTTGCAACTAGAGCAGTATCATTTACTATTATCTACATGACATTTTCAACATTATTTACATAAATATGAATTTATTTATAATGTCTCACCTGATTGCTGAGTCCTAGACTGTCTGCTTGAGTCAGTTCTTCATATTTGATCATTAAAGTCAGTTCTTTGAAAATGGTAGAACTCAGATTAGTCCAGTCATCTCTTATGTGCATCTTTCCCAAGCAATTTAACCTGATGGGGGGAAAATAAATAAATAAATAAAGCTGACTGGTCTCAATTTGAATGTATGGCCAAATAGTTAAATCCCTATATGTAATTTCTCCTGTATTTTCAACTTTCCCAGAAAAATATTTTTCATCTTTTATCTTTAACCTCAAAACTTCATCAAGCACTTTCCTAACAAGTTGACAAGCTTTTCAAATTTCATCCAGAAAAATGACAGCTGTTAGGCAAGAACTACCACATTTCACAACTACTAAATCAAGCTATCCACACTGTATACATCATCAGTGTCTTCCATTTGGAGAAACTGAAAGTAACAATGCTGATTATTTGGTGGTATCTCTTGTTTTCTCATGGATTTTATTCATAGAATTGTTCTCCCTTCTGTTTATTATACCTATCACTATAGTTCTATTATGCCCCTTAAGAAAAATATGTATTTATAATAACTCTGCTACCTCAGACTATTTTACCCACACCACCATTTCACAGAAAAACCTTCTCCATATTTTTGCATGCTCAGTGCCTCCACACTCACCACTTATTCTATCATTAATCTGATAGGACAAATGTCTCCTCTGCACAGAAATTACTACTATCAAATTACCAAAGGTCATAACTGTGTCAAATCTAATGCTTATTTCTTACTGATCAACTGAATATTTTAGGAGTTACCTTTCCTTACCATTTGTCCCCTGAAGGCCACAGTTACCTCTTAAAAGTTACTTTTACTTTTTGCAAAGACTTATCTTTGAATTCCAAACTTACACATTTCCCTCCCTAAAACCCCACTTGGTGTCTAATAAGCACTTCAAAATTAAGAGATGAAAAGCAAATCTTGGAATTTTCAATAATTCAATAATTCTCTTTTCCTCCCTTAAAACAAAAGCAAAAATCAACAAATAGGACTACATCAAACTAAAAAGCTTCTGTACAGCAAAGGACACCATCAGCAGAACAAAAAGACATCCTACAGTATGGTAGAATATACTCATAAATGACATATCTGACAAGGGGTTAACATCCGAAATATATAAAGAACTCATGCATCAATAACCAAACAGCAAATAACCAAACTGAAAAATGCACAGAGGATATGAATAGACAGTTCTCTGAAGAAGAAATTCAGATGGCCAACAGGCACATGAAAAGATGCTCCACATCGTTAATTATCAGGGAAATGCAAACTAAAACCACAGTGAGATATCACCTCATACCAGTTAGGATGGCCAATATCCAAAAGACAAGCAATAACAAATGCTGGTGAGGATGCAGAGAAAGGGTAACCCTCTTACACTGCTGGTGGGAATTCAAATTAGTTCAACCACTGTGGAAAGCAATATGGAGGTTCCTCACACACCTCAACAAACAAAAAGCAAATAATCCAATTAAAAAATGGGTGGAGGATATGAACAGACACTTCTCCATTGTGGAGAGCAGTACAGAGATTCCTCAAAAAACTAAAAATAGAAATACCATTTGACCCAGCAATTCCACTCATAGGAATTTACCCAAAGAAAACAAGATCTCAGATTCAAAAAGAAATATGCACCCTTATGTTTAACATAGAACTATTTGCAGTAGCCAAGACATGGAGAAACTTAAGTGTCCATCAGTATATAAATGGATAAAGAAAATGTGGTACATATACACAATGGAATATTATTCAGCCATAGGAAGAAAACAAATCCTACCATTTGCAACATGGATGGAGCTAGAGGGTATTACACTCAGTGAAATAAGCCAGGTGGAGAAAGACAAGTATTAAATGATTTCATTCATATGTGGAGTATAAGAACAAAGAAAAATACTGAAGGAACAAAACAGCAGCAGAATCACAGAACCCAAGAATGGACTAACAGTTACCAAAGGGAAAGGAACTAGTGACGATAGGTGGGAAGGGAGGAATAAGGGGAAAAAGGGGCATTAAGATTAGCATACATAATGTAGGGGGTGAGCACAGGGAAGGCAGTATAGCAAGGAGAAGACAAGTTGTAATCCTATAGCATTTTACTATGCTGATGGACAGTGACTGTAATGGGGTATGTGGTGGGGACTTGCTAATAGGGGGAATCTAGAAACCACAATGTTGCTAATGTAATTGTATATTAATGATACCAAAAAGAAATATATGGAGTTTCCTCAAAAACTAAACATAGAAATACCATTTCACCCAGAAATTCCACTTCTAGGAATCTATGCAAAGAAAACAAGATCTCAGATTCAAAAAGACATATGCACCACTATGTTTATTATAGCACTATTTACAATAGCCAAGATATGGAAGCAATCTAAGTGTCTATAAGTAGGTGAATGGATAAAGAAGATGTGGTACATATACACAATGGATTATTCAGCCATTAGAAGAAAACAAATCCTACTATTTGCAACAATATGGATGGAGCTAGAGGGTATTATGCTCAGTGAACTAAGCCAGGCAGTGAAAGACAAGTACCAAATGATTTCCATCATTTGTGGAGTATAACAATGAAGCAAAACTGAAGGAACAAAAAAGCAGGAGACCCATAGACTCCAAGAAGGACTAGTGGTTACCAAAGGGGAGAGGTGGGGGAGTGTGGGTGGGGAATGTGGGAAAAGGGGATTGAGAGGTATTATGATTGACACACATAGTGTGAGGTGGTGTCATGGGAAGACTGTAGCACAGAGAAGACAAGTAGTGACTCTGTGGCATCTTTCTATGCTGATGGCCAGTGACTGCAATGGGGTGTGGCGGGGACTTGATAATGTGGGTGAATGTAGTAATCCCAATGTTTTTCCTGTGAAAACTTAATAAAAATATTTAAAAACCCACTTTTCCTCCCCTAGACTTTTCCATATTGAATATCATATAACATATACCCATAAACTTAAAATCTAAGTCTTCTTAGATTACTCTTATTTTCCTTTTTTCTATTTCACCATTTTAACTTTTTGTTTTACCCTCAAAATATTATCTCAGAGATAACCAATTCTGACCATTCTCTCAAAAGTTTCTTAATTAAGACTCTATTATTTAGGGCATGAAATCCAGCAACAGCTTATAACATATTTTCTTGTTCAGTTCTTGCTCACCTACAATATACTATAGTCAAAAGGACCTTTAACAATCTAACTTATACCATTATTTTTGCCTATAAGTGCTAAAAAACTTCTCACATTATTAGCATAAATCCCAACTACTTTTCCTTAACTCAAAGACTCCTACTGCTTCATTAACTTGGTTTTACCTGATTACTTTCCTAATTAACCAGTACTAAGTTGGCATTCTGTGTTGAATCTGCTTGCCAAATCTGTTCTCAAATCAAAATTTCATCTGCAGAAAGGTCTTCTCATTATTCTCTCTAAAGTATACCTAGTATCATGAGGTACTACTGTATATTACCCTGCCTTAATTTCTTCAAATTACCTGTTAAAATATCTCATATATTTATTTTATTATTTAGAATATCTCTGAGAATATAAGCCCCATGAGAGTAGATCATAAATCATTTATTGATCTTTTGAAAAAGACACGAGAAAATGTCATATGACAAGAGGATATTATCTGCAAAGGAAAGTAGATTTTAAAAACATCTTCAAATAGCAAATAGGATTTATAACAAAAAGGAGTATTAATCTTCCTTTTCCCCATGCCAATATTTTTGTTGCCTTGTCTACTTCAAATGTAGTATCACCCTGTATCTGTACTAGTCTAAATTGTTCCAAATTTTCTAAGCTCAAATATCATTCCCCAAGTGATAATATCCAGTATGCCTAGGACTCAAATAATTTCTTCTACATTTAAGCACCCAAAACATTTTATCTCTACTTTGTTTATATTACTTAGCATTATTCATCATTTATTTAATTATCAGTGCACATTAATATTGCTCCTATTCTGTTGTAAGTTCCAATAGAAGGTATATCTCTGATTTATATTTCCATATCTGTACTGTCCCTTATATGATGACTTTCATATTATTATTAACAAAATAATGGACAGGCATCAAACATAGATTTACTGGAAAAATAATTTATGTTCCATGATTGCCAAATCAGATTCATAATGCATTAACAACTTAGATTTGTGTCTCTACTTATTTGTCTTAAGTGCTTTTAAACCTTTGAAGTTTATTTGAAAAAGTAGAGATTAAATATTTAACAATATATATTATTTTCTTGCATCCCCAATTTTTTTGTTTGTCCATTGTTTACCTTTTATATTTCTTCCTAATAGTCTTGTTTCTGAATTAAGTATAGCGATTCTCCATGGCTACCATCTAAGAATTTGTAAAACAATAATCTCTCACCAAGTCTGGCCATATCATATTTATAAATAATTTATTTAGTAAGATGACTCTTTCGGGGAGTTAAGTGGTTTATTTGAATATTAAGGGCCATTTTTCTTTTTTTTTTCTTTGTTTATTTTTGCTTTTTGTATTACTGAGCACCAACCAAGAGCAGGTGACTATGTTAATAGTGATGTGCTATATAGATGAAGATAAATACTTCTATATAGATACATGTGTATTTATATAGATATGCATTTATATTGATAGATAGATACAGATATATTTTCCCTAATATTTATAGAACAAGCTAGGAACATGATAAGCTTTATTTCTTTCCTTTTACATATTAGTCTTAAAGTGTATAAGCTCCTTGATTAAGATTACTAAGAGAATAAATTCAGAATGAGTCTCAAACTCTGTTTTGTCCTGCTCCAGCTCTTTCTAGTGCCCTGCTTCCCCTGGATTCTCTGTTTCCCAGGAACGTAAACTCTTTCTACTTTGAGACTATCATCTACATTTTCTTTCTGATTCAGAAAGAGTCATTAACTCATTATATGTTAATTTTCTAACTGTCATCTGGTAAGTTGTCAAATGACATGTGGACCACATGCAAATCATCAATCTTTGTTATCAATAAACTATGCTGACAAACTGCTCTTTGTACCAATGATAATAAGGTAACACTATTACTTAGTAAATTCATACCTAGACTAGGGGTTAATGTCACAAAGGTACCACGTGAATTTCTGAGTAAATGTCTCAGCAAGTAAATGTATAAATAGATTATTGTAGAGTGGTAGGTGCTATCAGTAATACATAAGAGTATATCACTGGAACTGAATACTTCTAGGACTTGAACATGATGATTTGGAAAGGACTTCTAAGAAGCACAAATTTTGAGCTAAAATATGGAAAACAAGAAGCAACAAAAAATACAAGGATTTGAGGGCACAGGTTTCTAGAAAGGTTTACAGAAAATCCAAAGACTGGAAAGCAGGCAAGGGGCTTATTAGTAGAACAAATACAAAGTTAGTAAGCTTGGCATGTGGTGAGCTATGAAGGCAATGGTAGAGATATGTTTTGAGAGGTGGCAGAGGTCAAGCTAAGTCAAGCCTTTTTTGGCTCAGAAAGGGGTGTGCATTATACTCTGTGGCGTCTACAATAGTCAATCCAAACCTGTAACATGCTTTCAACACATATCAATGATATTGATATAATACACCCTGGTATCATTAATTTTATTCCTTTGAATTATTGTTTGCTGACCTGTTTGTCATCACTTAATTTCACTGTCACCTTTGGTCCTTATGCCCCCTTAGATTATGCCAGTGGTGTGGACTTGAGGATTCCTCTTACACTGCACCACACTTTCATCTCTCTAACACTATCCTTTTGTTACTTAGCACTTCAGTTAAGTGTAACTCCACCTCCAAGCACAGTCTTTGGTGCCAATCCCCACATTTGGGTAGCATGACTAATGAGTCTGCCCTCATCTTCTAAGAAGGAAAGACAAAAGCTGTTCTTTTTTCTCTTAATTACATGTTCTCAGTCAACTTTGTGATTTAGTTCAGGAAGATATTTTCTCCTTGGATATTGGAGAATCAACATCTATATTAGTTTCAGGTTCAGTTGTTTAAAAAATAACTAAATGCTGTCTTCAGTATATAGTTACTATAACTTAAAATATTTTTTCTATAGGATTTTTTTGAAAAGAAGAAATCAATTTCCTGTTAGTTTATGGAATAAAAATTACTAAAACTAAGATGACAATTACTCAATTAATTGCAAAAGGAAAAGAAATTTGTTTAGTCAAAAATACCTGGATTTAGAATAAAAACTATTGTATCTTTATGTGTAGCCTTTGGTAACTTATTTTAAAGTCTTAAGTACCCATTCTTCCCCATATGTAATTTTGATTTCTAATATTATTGGATCATTTAAGAATATATTTACTAGAAACTAAAAATTCAAGACCAAGGAATATTTATGTGGAGAAGCAGAATGAGATTAGCGTATTATTTTAGATATGAAAAACATGTTACTGAAATTAAGACAAATCTCTGATTCTGAGTTTCCCAGAGTTTCTAATTTTGAAGTTATTGTATATAATGACAAGAGAACAAATGGAGGTAAAAAGCTCAGCATAACACCTGACTTGTTATCATTATTAAAAATAATTAAATAACAATTGTTCCATGCCTACTCTAGAATATTTCTTATGGTACTGAATACCTCTAAGAATTCATCAGATTGTGATTTTATATTTCATGTGAAGATGTAAGTGGGAATTAACACTGAATTTCAAAAATATTTTGGCTACAAAAATATTGGCTAACAGATCTAATGTGTTGGTCCAAATATTCTCAAATACATTTTCCAAAAATTTTCAATGATTAAGTGTAAAATTGGATAGAAATTTCCATCTAGTCTCTGATCCTAATGAGGATGTGCTGTTCACATTATGGCCTGTTCCTCTGGCTAAATCCCTTCTGCTGGCAAGATATACAGCACAGACTGCAGATATCCCCAAATTAGAATTTCCAACTGCTGGCAGGAAATGTTCAGTATCTGGCAACTGGGATTTTAGGATTTGACTCTTCTTTTCACTTTAATTTGCAATATTCTAAATCATTAGGTGTCTTATACTCATATGTTTCTATTTACCTTAAACAAATAACTTTGCCTGAAATACATCTTATTATATGAAATGATAATTTTTGAGACATAGATATATTCCTTGAAGATTATAATAAAAATATACTCTGAACATGACAGAATTAGTACAAAGTCCAAGCTTATTGGCAGACTGTGTCTGACTCAGGAAAGCAAATTCATGCAAGAGGAATTTGATTCAATTTGGATAAAGGAAGAACTTTTGTTATTATCTATAAAAACATGTTTGCTAGGTACTCCCACCTGATGGAGGTGGGGTGGTAATTAGTGATTTGAGGAAAAAAACTGTTGAAAGCAGGTAAAAAAACAAGACATGATTCATTTTTGAAGTTTGTGTGCAGCCCAAGGCTCTTTAGGTCATAGATTTTTGTGGGTTATCAGTGCATTCCCGTTAATATATTATTCTACAAATGCATCATTGTGTGAATATCTATGTGGCTTTTGAATTCTATGTACTGCAGATAAATAGAGAACATTTTAACACAATATGCTTTTTAATTCTGCCTGACTGGTAACTGATTCAAAATGTATAGTTCTAAATGTAGTCCATTAAAATATATGTTGTTATATCTGAGTTCAAATTTTGGCTTGTTAAAATGAAAAACACGACCAGCCTTGAAAATTCCTTTAGTAGCCAAAACCAATTTAGTCATATGCTTGATTTAGTTTATTTTGCAAGACTCAATTGAACTGGGTCATTTCTTGCATATGCCTCTGGAATTGATATGTGAAATTTAAACTGTTCCTCAAAATTGATATGAGGTAACCTCTAACCAATTCCCTAGCATTTAAGAAAACTTTAATATTATAACCAATCACTGTGAAGAATAAACAGTCATTGTTTCCTTACTATGTAAGCTGGTTTATAACAATACACTGTTGAGCCTCATACCAGGTTTGTTGTGCACACAATAACATTTTACTAATTACCACTCTCGTGATTCATTGGTTTTACTCCTGTTATTTCTGAACTTCTGGCAGTCTCTATTATTAAAATATCACTAAAATATTACTAAATTAGGCAAATTATCATATTTTTTTATAATACCTACCTCATTATTAGCTATAAGGGTCAAGTCAGATAGCATGAAATATTAGGGCATGCAAAGCATACAAGAAACATTCAGTAAATTTTGCCTTTTATTAGTGATCATAATAAAACTAGTTCTAAGTCAAACAATTTAAAAGGATGAATTCTAGTTGAAATAAAATCCGTTGTAATGCTTAATCCTGGATGAGAATTCCATGTGATAGACACCAGGCATATTTTCCATGTGACATCAAGAAATATTTTACCAATAAAGCTACATTTCTGATTATAATTTATCCCCACATTAAAACTATAAAGACTTGCTTTTTGGAAAACAGCTTTACTATGTAGTTTTGTAATTTTATTAGTATGAGTATGTAGATACAAATGCAATATTATTTTGAGAAATACATGAGTGTCTGATCAGGGATTAATGCAAGCATTCAACAGTTGTCTGTTCACATATTTAGATTGAAGCAAAATATGAAAGGAGATTAGGCAGAATTATATTCAATCACATTTTGACATACTTTTGAATGGGCAAAAGATGGAGTTAAAATATAACCTTGGTTCTCCCAGGCATTCAAGTTATGCGATCAGGTCAACTCAACATGAGATTGCTCTTTATACTGATTTATCTTTCTTTATTTGAAATTTATTGATAATGATTGACATTTTGTTAATCATTTTTTTGACTGTTACTGTGCAAGTTTTTAATTATTAGTCTTTAACCTATACATATATATTATATATATATTGATAACAGCACAATTTCTCTAGTTTTGCTTTTTTAATTTTTAAAGTTAACTTTGAGGGAAAATTTACATACAATAAAATGTACACAATCAAAATGTAGTTTGATGGGTTTCAAGCAAATTTTTTTTTTTAACCTGGCTGATGTGTTCTTTTTTTGCTTTTTTTTTTTTCTTGTTTTTTTAAATTTTGGTATCATTAATCTACAATTACATGAAGAACATTATGTTTACTAGGCTCCCCCCTTCACCAAGTTCCCCCCACCCCACATACTCCTTCACAGTCACTGTCCATCAGCGTAGTAAGATGCTATAAAATCACTACTTGTCTTTTCTGTGTTGTAGAGCCCGCCCCATACTCTCCCTGACATTATACATGCTAATTGTAATGCCCCCTTTCTTTTTACCCCGCCCTTATCCCTCCCTTCCCACCCATCTTCCCCAGTCCCTTTCCCTTTGGTAACTGTTAGTCCATTCGTGGGTTCTGTGATTCTGCTGCTGTTTTGTTCCTTCAGTTTTTCTTTGTTCTTATACTCCACATATGAGTGAAATCATTTGGTACTTGTCTTTCTCTGCCTGGCTTATTTCACTGAGCATAATACCCTCTAGCCCATCCATGTTGTTGCAAATGGTAGGATTTGTTTTCTTCTTTATTTTGTTATTTTATTACAGGCAACTCCAATTAATTTTTTAAGAGGTAAATTTTGAAAACAACTCTATATGAAGGAGAGTTGCAAGTTGCGTTTCTTAATGACATTTAATTGTTGAGGATTTCATTTTGCTATTTATCATACAAAAATATTGTACAGGAAATTGTACATTTGTTAAAGAATCTTATCAATTCACAAAATTAAAGATCAACAGGATCTGAAAATATTATAGGCATTTTAATATCTGCCAAACTATAATATACAAACACTGTAATATGCAAATTGTGTCACACTGATGAATCATTTATTTGACAAATCATTTTATATGTAATGTTTATTAGAAAAAATGTCTAGAATATTAATCAATGGATAGCAGTTATTATTCCTAGGGCATGTTTTACAAAATTGAGTTGATATAGTATTGTCAAGGTTTATAAGGAAGACTGAATTTTGAGGAATAATGCCAAGACATCCATGAAATATTTTGAATGATTTTAAGATATCAAAAGTCATATGATGTGTTTTAGTTATTTTAGATGGTCTCAAAAGAATAAAACCACAAAAAAAATCCCATTAAGTTACACATCTAACTCCATAACTTTTAAGTGCATTCCTGCTTACTGACTTAGGTAGGTTGACAGTTTGTGAGACTTATTTTTGGTTCATGTTTTAATGTAATCTTTGTATTTTTAACAAATATTGATTTTAAGCCCAATTTTTAAATTACTCTTTTATCCCCCAAATCTTGATTTGAGATAATCACAGAAAGAAAATTCAGGATATCTATTTAAATCTATTGTATCGTGACTACAGCGCTTCCTTCATATAACCATAGAAACAAGAGTCTGTTATATATGAAATCAGATCAACTATTTCAGTCAGGGAAAGGTATCTTTAGAAACCTGTCCTGGGACCATTTTATCATAAAATCTTATTTATATCACATTATAAATAAGGAAGGAGTGGTTTGGAATGTTCCCAAGAAAGTGTTTAGTGAAATATTCAGCTTACAGTTAGTAGATAAAGTTTTGCATGTTTTCTTATCTTTTTAGTTTTGTTCATTTTTGAGAAATATAATCTTATTTGTGTCCATGCATGTTATTCAAATCCTGGTCATTGGAACACTTGGAGTATAATCACCTGTAATGATGTTTACAATGCAGTTTCATTAATCACTCCTCATCTGCTAACTTAGAATCTCTACCGAAAGGCCATGGGAGTCTTAACAATTTTCTCAGGGTGTTCTAAATTACACTGAAAATGAAGTTTGAGAATCAAGGATATCTATAGGGTATTCTAACTAGAGATCATTGTAATGATAGTTGACTGCATGCTTCTCATTCTTCTTTCCTTTTCCTTTTTTGATAAAGTTACTATTCATATAAACACAATTTGCATATGCTTATGTTCATACTCAGAAGTATTTTCTATGTAAGATATTTTGACATTCTACACCATTTGCTTTGGTCAGGGTATGGGAATGATCAACTTTATTTTCTCATTGTATCAGTCAGGGTACAATAGTAAAAAAGATGGTAAAGAAAAATTTGAATAACTCAGAGTTTATCACAAAAAATTTTGAAGAGTTTGGGTGGCATAAAGGAGAACCATAATCAGTAGTGCTAGAACCTGAGGTTAACATCAGTACAGCTGTCACTACCTCTAGGTCCAAAAGTTAGTGGGGAGGCAGAGTCTTCAAGTTCCAAAAGAAAAGAGAATTCTGTGAAGCAGGCCACTTTGGGAGAAGCAGTGACCTTCTATGAAGGGCTGTAATAAGCACAAGTAGGATGATAGGGTGGGAAGCAGGGAATGACATATCTTGACCTCTTTCTCCTCAAACCCTCCAATCCTCTGCCATGATTCCTCATAGTTGAACCCAAGAGCAAGTCACGGGGCATGTAAACTTGTTGATGTGATCCATACAGGTCAGGTAACCTGGAAGAGCATATAATAGTGAAGGGTGGCCTTGGAAGGACACAAACTATATCTAGCATTTTTATCCTCAACATATGCAGATATCTTGTTTTGTATTTCTGAGTTTGGTGATGATAATATGTCTGAAATAGCATTTTGCTATGTGAAATGATTTGTTATGAAATAGTGAAATAGTGTTGAGAAATGATTTGTAGCTAATACAGTGTTGTTGTATTTACACATATTGTGTTTAAGTGGATATCTGGTATGTCAATAAAATACACATATAGGCTGTCTATTTGGTCATATATGAAAAAAGGGGACTAAAGAAGAGAAAAGCATCACCTCTCATGGTGAACACTACTTTGTCACTGAAGTATTACCTGGTTTTCCATACTTTTTTCTTATAATGTCTAGTTTAATTGTTTTAATGTGTTTATCACCTTTGGCAAATTTCAAACTTAACCCTTCTATTTTTTTCTCCACATTTATACATATAGGGAATCAAAATATATGGTGTATATATCATGCATTGTTTTTGTTTCTGATTTACACAAAATCACATACATACACACTGAGTGTATATTTATTCATGTGACTGCTTTGGTATTATTATTTATTTCTAATGCAAATACTAGATAATAAATTGGTAATTAGTTCCAATGACATTTAACTTTTGAACAGTTTGTATATTTATATAAACACATTTCAATTTTATTTGTTTTCTATGTTAACGAAGATTGCATAATTAATTTCAAACACAGGTTTTATTTCAACAAGTATTTCTTCCTTCTGTTTGCACTGTTTGTACACAGGATGCTTACATTATTAACCTAATCCAAATTCACCTCCTTATTTCATTTAATGTTATGATTCCTCGTCAATTGAAATAGGAACCTAGCAAATGTTGGCTTTAACACTGACAGCACAAGTAATTTTTCACTTGCTCCAAACCAAGAGCAAGTATTTTCCTTAGATTATTATTACTTGCTCTTAGCTTATGATGGGATCATCTCTGCCACTTTTCTGACAACTAATACACCTACCTATAAGATGTAGCTTTACCAAAGAATCCACAATGTCATTTTAAAGTCCAGACAAAGTATAATTGAGATATTTTACACACTTACCAATCTCCAAGGACTAAGCACGTAAGTTGTCAAACAAAAGAAACAGTAAGGAAGGATTTTGAAATATCTATCCCAGAAGGTGTGTAAGAATAGCATAGAACTACAACTATCTCTGGTGTAGGTATATTCATGCTTGAAAATAAAACTACTCATTTTCATTCCCTTTAAGATGGTGTATATATATATATATATATTTTGTTAGTTGTTTATAATTTTTTTAAGTAATAATAATTTAAGAGGAAGATATATATAGGAAATTAGTATGTAAACATAAATATAGTGAAAAACTTAGGTGATCACATATTTGATCAGTGTTGGGATAGTACTGAGAAAATCAAATGTCTTTTAGAATTTAGAAGCTATTCAGAGGTAAGCAACATTATAAAAATTTAAATTATTTCATACTGTTTGTTTTTTAATATTGATCTCTGTAAATTGTCTTTGGATCATATTCAGATTTCTCAGAAGAAAAGTTTGAAAATAGTCATGATATACAATATTAGCAAGTAGTACTGCTCAAAGTGCACCAAATACCGTGAAGTCTATTACTGAAATTATCTTTCCACTCACAAAGCAACAATAAATAATGGCAGAGGGTATGCAGGTGTGAGGGTAGGGGATATATGGGATATCTCTATACTTTCCTTTCAATTTTGCTGTGGATTTAACACAGCTCTAAAAATATTTAGCCTTTAAAATAAAAAATAGTTAAATACATATTTAAAATTTGGAAAATATATAGTTAAAAACAACAATTATTTTTCTCATAGTAATAAATAAGAACTAAGACAGCTGCAACCTTGTTACAGCCTTGCCTCCACTGTGCTCTAGGTTTGAAATTGGGCAAGTGGATGGGAGTCTATAACTTGCAACAATAATAATAAAAAATTGACAGAGCACTGAATTCATGACACTATGAAACATATGCAATTTAACTGAGACAAATGTTTTCTCAGTTAAAATGACAACAAATATGCCCTTGATTCACATGGAATTTCTACAGATTGTAGAATTGATTTCTTTAATATTACATATAAAGAGTTTAAACTAAGCAATAATAAAAGACAAATCACACACTGCAAAATGGACATGAGAATTGAAAGTGCAATTTATGATTTTGATTTGTTTCTACAAAACAACAGGAGAAAATATCTAGAATAATAAACATAATTGGCCAGTTCTACCAGATAGTAAAACATACTGTGAATTTGTGATAATACTGATTATTGGAAAATTGATATTAAATATAAATTAAATGCATGACATTCCAAAAATAGACATACATGCCAAAACTTAAGTTTATGATAAAGATAGTGAATGAGTAAAAGAGGACTTATTCGGTGTAGTTTATGATCAACACCATTCCCACAAAAATATATATGGGGTGTTACTAGTTAGAGTCATCGCTGATTTTGACTTTTTGATGAGATTTCATCTTGAGCTAAGTATGAAATGGGTGCATATAGAACTAAGAAGCAATAAACACAAACAAGCATTTTTCTACCTTGAAAATAATATAAGCAAATGAGTTCTTTAAGAAAATAGCATACCTGTCATTCACATTATCAGATATATATAATTAATTACATTATTTTCTCTCGCTTTTTTTCCTGATTTCCTATCTTTGTTCTTCCCTATTTAATCCTTGCTTATTGAACATTGAAAGTTTTATTTTCTTACTTTCCGCTTGCATTGACTGTATGAAATTCTAGATAAAAATCTGAGACTAGAGGATTGCCCTTTGGCTTCCTGTTTTATGGTAGTTATCTTCTCAAGATCCATCCTTTCACAGATTTGACTTTTTACTAAAATTTATGATTCAACTGTGTATTTGTAATAATCTGCACTGAAATGTCATATGTTCTGACAACTGAATTCCTGAGGTTTCAGGAATCCCAACCTCCTTACTTACTGGAGTGTTGACTTAGAAACACCTCTTTACCAGAAATGAACCTCAACTTACTTTTTTGTGAAATAAAAATATTTTTACCTCACTCAGAGTAAGGCTGTGAAGGTTAAAGAAGAGACATGTAAATAAAAGCACAGTAATTTAAGAAAGGTAGATATTAAACTAATGTTACCTATCTTGACTCCTTAAAAAAACAAATTAATCTGTGCTAATAGAAACATTGAAGACTTAAAGTCAGGCTGACAACTGCATGCAACTGTTATTGACTTGGGGTACTAGAATTCATTTCAGCTAAGAAACCTAGAGATATTTGAAGGAGTAAATAATACATGGCAGGTGTGATTTTGATCTTATACAACTCAAAATACAAAGACATTTACTTTTATCGCCTAAGAGGTCAGTCAAGAGTGCTGCACAATTAATGATCATAAAACAGAGTCAAGCAAACTGTCTCAAGGAGAATTAACTTGTGCCTTATATTCTCTGCATTTTAAAAGTTATTTTTAGACGTTAGTTCTCTGAATAATTAAACATTGGGTTTCTAATAATGAACTATTATGATAATCACAGTACTTTAGTTAAAACAGAAAATAAAATTATTATTGAAATGTGCATATTAAGGAGCTGTGTAGCCAAAAAGAGTTGTATTCCTATAACAGCAAAGTTATACTGTGAAATCTGTTCATTTGAGAACATGTCCAAAGTAATTCATATATGGAGGCACATTTACCTCTACTTGTAAGTTATAGAGATGATGATCTCATGGTTGACAGTCCTATGTACAGAAGGTGACATGGCACGTTGGATTTACTTTAAAGTAAAATTCTGACATTTATTTTGAAAATACCAGTAGTAATGAGAGGTCACACAGCCATAATTTGATTTTCAAGAACAACAGGGGTAACACACTGTGGCTCTGTTTTAATGAACAGCCTCTTTCTTATTTGGTTTCAGAAATAGGTGTTGGTAATTTGCTGTTTAAGTTATTGATTTTCTTTTGAAAATTAGTTTCGATACTTCCTAAGGAGCAATATCTTTAAGACCT
Source organism: Manis javanica (assembly GCF_040802235.1). Classification (NCBI taxonomy): domain Eukaryota; kingdom Metazoa; phylum Chordata; class Mammalia; order Pholidota; family Manidae; genus Manis; species Manis javanica. Next base: position 55,825,751 of record NC_133163.1, on the reverse strand, counting down.
CAATGTTAGGTCCCTTTTCAAATTCAGTGTTTTCTAGGGGATATCATTTATTCAGTTCTTTGAAAAATCTTGCAAAGAACATTTCTATATCTTTTATGTAAGTGGAATTTAAAACTTTGATGGATTTCTAATGTACGTATGAACTTATAGACTATCATTGATATTCTCAAAAAAATTTAAAAAGAAAAAAGAAAACATGCTTGAATAGTAAGAGAAATGTGGCCGTGCATTTTCTTTTTCTTTTTTGACAGTTTTGAGGAATGTTTTCTTTCTAATTTTATTTTGGCATCATTAATCTACAATTACATGAAGGGCATTATGTTTACTAGGCTCCCCCCTTCACCAAGTTCCCCAACATACCCATTCACAGACACTGTCCATCAACATAGTAAGATACTGTAAAATCACTACTTGTCTTCTCTGTGTTGCACAGCCCTCCCTGTGCCCCCCCACCACACACTATACATGTTAATCGTAATGCCCCTTTCTTTTTTCCAGTCCTTATCCCTCCCCACCCATCCTCCCCAGTCCCTTTCCCTTTGGTAACTGTTAGTCCATTCTTGGGTTCTGTGATTCTGCTGCTCTTTTGTTCCTTCAGTTTTCTTTTGTTCTTATACTTCACATATGAGTGAGATCGTTTGGTACTTGTATTTCTCCGCCTAGCTTATTTCACTGAGCATAATACCCTCTAGCTCCATCCATGTTGTTGCAAATGGTAGATCTGTTTTTTCTTATAGTTGAGTAATATTCCATTGTGCATATGTACCACATCTTCTTTATCCATTCATCTACTGATGAACATTCAGGTTGCTTCCATATCTTGGCTATTATAAATAGTGCAGCGATAAACATAGGGGTGCATGTCTTTTTCAAACTGGAGTGCTGCATTCTTAGAGTAAATTCCTAGAAGTGGAATTCCTCGGTCAAATGGTATTTCTATTTTGAGCATTCTGAGGAACCTCCATACCGTTTCCCACAATGGTTGAACTAATTTACAATCCCACCAGCAGTGTAGGAGGGTTCCCCTTTCTCCACAACTTCACCAACATTTGTTGTTGTTTGTCTTTTCGATGGTAGCCATCCTTACTGGTGTGAGATGATATCTCATTGTGGTTTTAATTTGAATTTCTCTGATAATTAGTGATGTGGAGCATCTTTTCATGTGTCTGTTGGCCATCTCACTTTCTTCTTTAGAGAACTGTCTATTCAGCTCTTCTGCCCAGTTTTTAATTGGATTATTTGCTTTTTGTTTGTTGAGGTGTGTGAGCTCTTTATGTATTTTGGATGTTAACCCTTTATCGGACCTGTCATTCATGAATATATTCTCCCATACTATAGGATACCATTTTGTTCTATTGATGGTGTCCTTTGCTGTACAGAAGCTTTTCAGCTTGATATAGTCCCATTTGTTCATTTTTGCATTTGTTTCCCTTGCCTGGAGAGATATGTTCAAGAAGAGGTCACTCAAGTTTATGTCTAAGAGATTTTTGCCTATGTTTTTTTCTAAGAGTTTTATGGTTTCATGACTTACATTCAAGTCTTTGATCCATTTCGAATTTATTTTTGCGTATGGAGTTAGACAGTGATCCAGTTTCATTCTCTTACAGGTAGCTGTCCAGTTTTGCCAGCACCATATGTTGAAGAGACTGTCATTTCCCCATTGTATGTCCATGGCCCCTTTATCGAATATTAGTTGACCATATATGTTTGGGTTAATGTTTGGAATCTTTATTTTGTTCCATTGGTCTGTGGCTCTGTTCTTGTGCCAGCACCAAATTGTCTTGATTACTGTGGCTTTGTAGTACAGCTTGAAGTTGGGGAGCGAGATCCCCCCCACTTTATTCTTCCTTCTCAGGATTGCTTTAGCTATTCAGGGTCTTTGGTGTTTCCATATGAATTTTTGAACTATTTGTTCCAGTTTATTGATGAATACTGATGGTAATTTGATAGGGATTGCATCGAATCTGTATATTGCTTTGGGCAGGATGGCCATTTTGATGATATAAATTCTTCCTAGCCAGGAGCATGGGATGAGTTTCCATTTGTTAGTGTCCCCTTTAATTTTTCTTTGGAGGGTCTTATAGTTTTCAGGGTATAAGTCTTTCACTTCTTTGGTTAGATTTATTCCTAGGTATTTTATTCTTTTTGATACTATTGTGAATGGAATTGTCTTCTTGATTTCTCTTTCTTTTAGTTTATTGTTAGTGTATAGGAAAGCCACAGATTTCCGTGTGTTAATTTTGTATCCTGCAACTTTGCTGAATTCCGATATTAGCTCTAGTAGTTTTGGAGTGGAGTCCTTAGGGTTTTTTACGTACAATATCATGTCATCTGCTAGTAGGGACACTTTAACTTCTTCTTTACCAATCTGGATTCCTTGTATTTCTTTGTTTTTTCTAATTGCCGTGACTAAAACCTTCAGTACTATGTTGAATAACAGTGGGGAGAGTGGCCATCCCTGTCTTGTTCCCGATCTCAGAGGAAAAGCTTTCAGCTTTTCGCTCTTCACTATGATGTTGGCTGTGGGTTTATCATATATGGCCTTTATTATGTTGAGGAACTTGCCCTCTATACCCATTCTGTTGAGATTTTTTATCATGAATGCATGCTGAATTTTTTCGAATGTTTTTTTCAGCATCTATAGAGATGATCATGTGGTTTTTGTCTTTCCTTTTGTTGATGTGGTGGATAATGATGATGGATTTTCGAATGTTGTACCATCCTTGCATCCCTGGGATGAATCCCACTTGGTCATGATGTATGATCCTTTTAATGTATTTTTGAATTCGGTTCGCTAATATTTTTTTTTTTTGAGAGGACATTTCTCATATTTATTGATCAAATGGTTGTTAGCAGTTAACATCAATAAAATTCTGTACAGGGGACTCAAAGCACAATCATTAATCCACCCCAAGGCTAATTCTCATCAGTCTCAAATCTTCTGAAGCACAATGAACAAGTTCTTACATGGTGTACAAATTCTTACATAATGAATAAGTTTTTACATGGTGAATAGTACAAGGGCAGTCGTCACAGAAACTTTCGGTTTTGATCACACATTATGAACTATAAACACTCAGGTCAAATATGAATATTCATTTGATTTCTATACTTGATTTATATGTGAATCCCACATTTCTCCATTATTATTATTATTATTATTATTATTATTATTTTTTTTTTTTTTTTTAATAAAATGCTGAAGTGTTAGGTAGATGCAAGATGTAACTGTATTCCTATTATGTTAATGTGTGTGTGCAATTTAATTAGTAGTTTAAAACCTATACATGCTTAAGGTGCTCTACAAGAAGATATGTCAAAGAAATAACCAATCTTCCCATGTTTTCTTCCGTCTGCTACTTCTATAGCCCTTTTTTCTTTCTTCCTAATTACAACCCTTAAATAGAATTCGTGACTCATATCAAATTTACCGAGTATCATAATTCTTCCAAGTGGTATGCTAATATTTTGTTGATTATTTTTGCATCTACATTCATCAGAGATATTGGTCTATAGTTTTCTTTTTTGGTGGGCTCTTTGCCTGGTTTTGGTATTAGGGTGATGTTGGCTTCATAGAATGAGTTTGGGAGTATTTCCTTCTCTTCTCTTTTTTGGAACACTGTCAGGAGAATGGGTATTATGTCTTCTCTGTATGTCTGATAAAATTCCGACGTAAATCCATCCTGCCCAGATGTTTTGTTCTTTGGTAGTTTTTTGATTACCGCTTCAATTTCGTTGGTGGTAATTGGTCTGTTTAGATTTTCTGTTTCTTTCTGGGTCAGTCTTGGAAGGTTGTATTTTTCTAGGAAGTTGTCCATTTCTCCTAGGTATCCCAGCTTGTTAGCATATAGATTTTCATAGTACTCACTAATAATTCTTTGCATTTCTGTGGGGTCCGTCGTGATTTTTCCTTTCTCGTTTCTGATTCTCTTGATCTGTGTTGACACTCTTCCTCTTAATAAGTCTGTCTAGAGGCTTATCTATTTTGTTTATTTTCTCAAAGAACCAGCTCTTGGTTTCATTGATTTTTTAATTTGTTTTATTCTTCTCAATTTTATTTATTTCTTCTCTGATCTTTATTATGTCCCTCCTTCTGCTGACCTTAGGCCTCATTTGTTCTTCTTTTTCCAATTTCGATAATTGTGACATTAGGCCATTCATTTGGGATTGTTCTTCCTTCTTTAAATATCCTGGATTGCTATATACTTTCCTCCTAGGACTGCTTTTGCTGTATGCCACACTAGTTGGGGCTTTGTGTTGTTGTCGTTTGTTTCCATATATTGCTGGATCTCCATTTTAATTTGGTCATTGATTCATTGATTATTTAGGAGCATGTTGTTAAGCCTCCATGTGTTTGTCAGCCTTTTTGCTTTCTTTGTAAAATTTATTTCTAGTTTTAGGCCTTTGTGGTCTGAAAAGTTGATTGGTAGGATTTCAATCTTTTGGAATTTACTGAGGCTTTTTTTGTGGCCTAGTATGTGGTCTATTCTGGAGAATGTTCCATGTGCACTTGAGAAGAATGTGTATCCTGTTGCTTTTAGGTGTAGAGTTCTGTAGATGTCTATTAGGTCCATCTGTTCTAGTGTGTTGTTCAATGCCTCTGTGTCCTTACTTATTTTCTGTCTGGTGCATCTGTCCTTTGGAGTGAGTGGTGTGTTGAAGTCTCCCAAAATGAATGCATTGTATTCTATTTCCTCCTTTAATTCTGTTAGTATTTGTTTCAAATATGTTGGTGCTTCTGTATTGGGTGCATATATATTTATAATGGTTATATCCTCTTGTTGGACTGAGCCCTTTATCATTATGTAATGTCCTTCTTCATCTTTTGTTACTTTCTTTATTTTGAAGTCTACTTTGTCTGATACTAGTATTGCAACACCTGCTTTTTTCTCTCTGTTATTTGCATGAAATATCTTTTTCCATCCCTTGACTTTAAGTCTGTGCATGTCTTTGGGTTTGAGGTGAGTCTCTTGTAAGCAGCATATGGACGGGTCTTTCTTTTTTATCCATTCTATTACTCTGTGTCTTTTGATTGGTACATTCAGTCCATTTACATTTAGGGTGATTATTGAAAGGTATGTACTTATTGCCATTGCAGGCTTTAGATTTGTGGTTACTAAAGGTTCAAGGTTAGCCTCTTTTGTATCTTACTGTCTAAATTAACTCGCTTATTGAGTTATTTTAAACATTGCCTGATGATTCTTTATTTCTCTCCCTTCTCATTCCTTTTTCTCCCTTCTTCATATGTTGGGTGTTTTGTTCTGTGCTCTTTTTAGGAGTGCTCCCATCTGGAACAGACCCTGTAAGATGCCCCGTATAGGTGGTTTGTGGGAGGCAAATTCCCTCAACTTTTGCTTGTCTGGGAATTGTTTAATTCCTCCTTCATATTTAAGTGATAGTTGTGCTGGATACAGTATTCTTGTTTCGAGGCCCTTCTGTTTCATTGCATTAAGTATATCATGCCATTCTCTTCTGGCCTGTAAGGTTTTTGTTGAGAAGTCTGATGGTAGCCTAATGGGTTTTCCTTGGTAGGTGACCTTTTTTTCTCTCTGGCTGCCTTTAATACTTTGTCCTTGTCTTTGATCTTTGCCATTTTAATTATTATGTGTCTTGGTGTTGCCCTCCTTTGAACCCTTGTCATGGGAGTTCTGTGTACCTCTGTGGTCTGAGAGGCCATTTCCTCCTCTACTTTGGGGAAGTTTTCAGCAATTATTTCTTCAAAGACACTTTCTATCCCTTTTTCTCTCTCTTCTTCTGGTACCACTATAATGCAGATATTGTTCCATTTCGATTGGTCACTCAGCTCTCTTAGAATTCTTTCATTCCTGGAGATCCTTTTATCTCTCTCTGCATCAGCTTCTCTGCATTCTTGTTCTCTGTTTTCTAGTCCATTTATGGTCCTTGCATCTTGTCCATTCTGTTTTGAAGTCCTTCCACAGCTTCTTTTATTTCATTATTCTCCTTCCTTAGTTCTTGCATATTTCTCTGCATGTCCATAAGCATGGTTATGACTTTTGTTTTGAATTCTTTTTCAGGAAGATTGGTTAAATCTATGTCCCCATATTCCTTCTCAGGGGAAGATGTAGAAAATGTCAAAGATGTCTGGGTTAGTCTTGTTTGGATCAAATTTTTTTGCCTTTTCATGTTGATAGGTGCAGTGGTATGCTATTGACTCATCTGTCACCTGGGAGAGTCAAGACTCTTTCTACTTGCTCCTGGTCTTTCCTTACTGGGACCACTGCGACCCCTAGTGGCTTGTGATGTTCAATTGCATGTAGACTGGGTCTCTGTATCTTGCCCGGCTGGTATGGAGGAAGCTCCCTTGCTGTGGGCATGGCCAGCCTCAGGCTGCTGCTCTGCTATGGCGGGCCCCCGGAGGGGTAATGGACAGGGGGCTGTTTGGCTGTTTACCTCTGTGAGGGGTCTCAGAGCTGTTGCCCATGGATTTAGTGTGCCTGGAGTTCCCTGGAATTTCCAGCTATTGGACTGTGACCCGGGATGCTTCCATCCAATTGTGGGGTCCCTGTCCCTTTAAGACTTTCAAAAAGTGATCGCTTTTCTTTGTCCCAGGGGTACTGGCTGCAGGACCCGCTCACAGGTCTTACTGTCCTGCTTTCTTATTTTCCAGCACTCCACACATGCACTGTGTGTCTGTGCTCTGGTGCAGATGGCTAGGGCTGTGTGTTTAGCAGTTCTGGATTCCCTCTCCCTCCCTGCTCTGACTCCTCTCCTCCCACTGGGAGCTGGGGTGAGGGGTCTCGGGTCCCGCCAGGCTGCATCTTGTATCTTACCCCTTTCACCAGGTGCTGGGTTCTCTCAGGTGTGGATTTAGTCTGGCTGTTGTCCTGTGTCTTCTGGTCTCCCTTTTAGAGATAGTTGTATTTGTTGTATTTTCAAAAATATATATGTTTTTGGGAGGAGATTCCCACTGTCCTACTCATGCCGCTATCTTGGCTCCACCCCTATGACTGTGTATTTTCTAAACAAAATGCACAATTAATATTTGTGATTTCAGATGTGTTGTCTGTAGACTCTGATAAAGGATACAGGAAATAACACTAGTAATGCCTAATATTTGTCAAAATGCATCCTGGATATTTTCCTTTAAATACTGACAAAATGTAGCATTTCACTCTAAATTTACATGTAATTGACAATATAAAATTTTTAATTTCTGAGACCACAGAGAAAATGAGGCGTCATTTAAAGACTGTTAGTAGCCATAATAAATGATGGTGAGAAGCTTGTATTTCATTGGGAAATCTCACCTATTATGTATACATTATTGGCTAACCTATACATAAAGGTCTGAGGTGGTATGGGATCTTGGATTGCCACATTTTGAATGTGACAGTGGATACATATATTTATAAACATACTTATACAATAGAAATAAAAAATGAGTAAATTTAAGACTTCATTAGAAACCCAAAGGTTCTTCTTGGTGACTTGAGCAGGTTACTTAGTCTTTCTGAGAGTTAGATTTTTCATGTGTAAAATGTAGATGAAAATAATATCTACTGTATGGACAGTTGTGAAGGATACACATTTTAAAAAGAATAGCATTAATGGTATCAAAGGTTTGATTCCTTAAAGAAGTTCCAGGGGAAAATTTGCTCATTCCTTGAATTTTTCAACTTCTGGTGGATGTTGGCTTTATTTGGCTTTTGGCTGTATTGCTTCAACTTATGTTTTCCTTCTCTTCTTCTCTACTCAAATCTTCGTTTGTCTCTTTTTGCTGAGTTATTACATTTAGAGTTTATCTGGATAATCCATGATAATCTCCCTACTTTTGACAATTTAATTTAATCACATATGGAAAGACCTTTTTGCCATGTAACATTCAGAACTTATAGTTATAGTACCGGATGTGTTTGGAGACCATCTTTCAATCTACCACCCATGCATATGTATATATATAGTGTCAATGATCTTCTGAACATCCATATCGAGGAGGGAGTCTAATTATCCATTTCATAGGTGAGGAAATTGTGCAACAAAGAAATTAAATAGGAGTAAACTCCAAAGCTAGGATTAGATTCTCAAATATCTGATTGTAGTAACCACTCCTAAACTTATACAGTGGCCAACTAAAAGAAACTCATTAGATGAATAAAGGATCCCTAAAAGTTTGTAACAAGAATGTCATAATGGATGTGAAGCAAAATATACATGAAAGGACATAAAGGCATAAAAAATTATTGCTTTTCAATTTTTAGAATCAGCAACTTATACACAATATGCTAAAGACAATGGAACAGAATGTAAATGCTATCAGATCTGATTGTTTATAAAGGAAATAGGAATAGAAATGGAGAGGAAAATTGGATGAAAATGTAAGAATGACAATTGCTTCCTTTATAAAAGAAAGGACAGGAATTTCTACAAGCACTATTAGAACAATAGATACTGTTAATTTGTTATGAATTTAGCCAGATAATAAAAAAGTAAAATTAGTAATATAACTATAAAATATTTCAGTCACCAAAACAAATCTATATCTAATGCAAACACAAAGATGGTATGGAAAGCAAATAGTAGGAGAGCACTTTGATGCTAGTTAAATATTTAATGTTAGGTCAATATCCCAGGGGTCACAGGAAAATAAATTTCAGAAGGGTCTGTTTAATTGTAGGAAATATTGTGACCTTCAGTAAACTTCATATCACTATTTAAAAATCAATTTTAAATTCAGTATTGCAGTAGTTTATTACATGACAAAATATAAGGGGAAGGAAAATGTTCTCTTGTGTAAATGTATGAGACACTTACTGTGACAGAGCTAATTAGGCTCTTGGGAGAATTTATGCACAGCTAATAAGAAACAGAGCTAAATGTTGTCTTAATTTACCCTCAAGCTCCCAGAAAAAGTTGTTCATTCAAGTCACACTAATTGAGCCAAGAACCATTAACCTCTCTTTTCTAGATATATTCCCATGCTAACATACATAAACTGAGCTACATCTTTCCCAAAGAGCAAAGTTTTTGGTTTGGTTTTGTTTTCTATGCATCTTTGAACATATATCTAAAGTACACTGTATTTAAAAATAAAGCAAATGCACAGAATTTAGAAATTAATTTTTCTCTGTCTGGCACTTTGATTTTATGTTTTAATATAGCATAGCAGAGAGTAAAAATTATTAGTAATTACCAGTGTTATCAAGTGAGGTAAACCAAATACTCTCAAATAATGTTACTGAGAGTATGAATGTAGGGCAATCTATTACTTGAAATTTTTAATATCCCTTGATCACTTCTAAATATCTCTCTTTTAATGACAAGTAAAGAGACATGCAATGATAGTATATACAAATATATTCACTAAAATATCAAAGATCAGATTTAGTGTAAATGACCCTAAAATGGACACTGATTTATATGTTATATTACATCAGCAAAAGTTGATGTAGCTCTGTGTATACCAACTAAGGATAATGTTTTCAAAATTAGGCAAGATATTTATGTTTGGGCAGATTTATATCAAACTTCTATGACCATCATTTTCATGGTGAGACAGTATAGATTATTATTTTCCAGTTTATAGACTGCCTTATCATTTGAAGGGTTTACTATGAGTATATGTTACTTTGGAGATAAGAGAAGCATTTTAATTTTATGTGATAAGCCCAATTAATGGAAAAATTAAAATTATTTTAAAGGACCTACTTGACCATTGAAATCTAAATTAATAAACAAATCAAGGGAATTGACAAAATTGACTTATACAATACAAGTTGAGTTACACTCTTGATGTTAAAAAATAAGCACATCAAGCAATAATAATTTTAGGAATACCTGTTAATGAAGTAAAAGATGATAAAAAGAAAACAATGTACTGATAACAATAGGATTCAGGAAAAGTATTGATAAACAGGAGTGGAATGCTATAGATCTATAGGGCTATATTCAATTTATTGTTAAAGTTATAAATCATGTTGGATGGTGAATTCAAAGTTACTTATTGCATTACTTAAATAGATAAAGAGAGGGAACAGAGCATCCATGAACCAATAATTTTTATTCTTTCATTTCCTTGGACCTTAGTTACATAAGAAGAAAAAATTGGAAAAACAAATTATTATATGAAGCTATTATCCTAAACATTCTCAAACACTTTTTAATTCTTAATATTAAAGACTGCCTGTTAAACCCTACAATGTATACACAGAATAGAAATGAGAAAAAAATACTCCAAAATGTTAGTAGTAATTTTCTATAGATTTTGTGCTTAGACAAGGTTTGATTCTTCTACTTTTCTAAAATTTTTAATCTTTCTATAACATGAATGATACTTTCTCAAATTTTAAATATTAAATGAAATATATTTTGTACTAAAAATCTTTAAAAATGTAAACAGTGAGTTTTTCTAGATATAGTTGAAGAAGGTCATTGCAACTTATCTGCAGTTCTATTCTTTTTGATATTGCACAATAGAGACTAATGAAGGAAAATGATTCTGTTTGCCACAAATTTTAGTTACAATTAAAATGAGTGTTTAATAATGTGTGCTGAATATCTTTTCCATTAACCACATGCCAAGGTCACTAGAAGCATTTTTATTTCTGTTCAGGGATTTCACTCAAGTTATAATAATAATAAAAAAACCCCACAAAACTATTTTGGTCTCTGATTTACCAGCACCATGATCTCCCAATATTAAATGTTTCATGAAACAATGCTGTATTATACTTACTAAAAAATACCAGACAATCTGACTTTCTGAACCCTGAGGTAATCAGCAGATGCACTTGACACATTTGTATGTACACATATTCCCTAAGGTATGCTGATACAAACGCCTATAACAAAAGAAAAGATGGATTTTTGCCTTTGGATAATTCATAGTCTAAGGAAATAACATGTGAACTGATATAGCATCCCATAACTGAGTGCTACAACTATCTATAAAGTTGAATGGAATTGCTGTAAGCTGATGTGATTAAACAACCTTCACAGAAACAAGGACAATAAATTTGGTTGTTCAAAAAGGAGAAACAAAACTTTTCCAGATTGACTCAATAAGAAATGATATGTTTGTAAATAAGTTCAGCACATGCTGCCATTTTGTTCCTTCAGTTTTGCTTCATTGTTATACTCCACAAATGAGGGAAATCATTTGGCATTTATCTTTCTCCACCTGGCTTATTTCACTGGGCATAATGTCCTCCAGCTCCATCCATGTTGTTGCAAATGGTAGGATTTTGTTTCTTACTTATGGCTGAATACTGTTTCATTGTGTATATGTACCACCTCTTCTTTATCAATTCATCTACTGATGGACACTTAGGTTGCTTCCATATCTTGACTATTGTAAGAAGTGCGGCAATAAACATGGGGTGCATATGTCTTTTTGAGTCTGAGAAGTTGTATTCTTTGGGTAAATTCTAAGAAGTGGGATTCCCAGGTCAAATGGCATTTCTATGTTAAGTTTTTTGAGGAACCTCCATATTGCTTTCTACAATGGCTGAACTAGCTTACATTCCCACCAGCAGTGTAGGAGGGTTCCCCTTTTTCCGCATCCTCACCAGCATTTGCTGTTCTTAGTCTTTTCATTGCTGGCCATCCTTACTGGTGTGAGGTGATATCACATTGTGGTTTTAATTTGCATTTCCCTGATGATTAGTGATGTGGAGCATCTTTTCATGTGTCTGTTGGCCATCTGAATTTCTTCCTTGGAGAATTGTCTCTTCATATCCTCTGCCCATTTGTTAATTCGGTTCTTTGCTTTGTGTGTGTTGAGGCTTGTGAGTTCTTTATATATTTTGGATGTTAACCCTTGTCAGATATTTCATTTACAAATATATAATCCCTTACTGTAGGATACCTTATTGTTCTGTTGATGGTGTCCTTTACCATAAAGAAACTTTTTAATTTGATGTAGTCCCATATGGTCGTTTTTGCTTCTGTTTCCTGTACTCCAGGAGATGCATTCAAGAAGAATTTGCTCATGTTTATATTCAGGATATTTTTGCCTATGTTGTCTTCTAAGAGTTTTATGTCTTTATGACTTACATTCAGGATTTTGATGCATTTTGAGTTTACTTTTGTGTATGGGGTTAAACAAAAATCCAGTTTTATTTTCTTGCATGTAGCTGTCCAGTTTTGCCAACACCAGCTGTTGAAGAGGCTGTCATTTCCCCATTGTATGTCCATGGCCCCTTTATTGTATATTAATTGACCATATATGGTTGTATTTATATCAGGGTGCTCTAGTCTGTTCCAATGGTCTATGGGTCTGTTCTTGTGCCAGTACCAAATTGTCTTGATTACTGTGGCATTGTAGTAGAGCTTGAAGTTGGGGAGCGAGATCCCCCCCACCAGTTTATTCTTCCTTCTCAGGATTTCTGTGGTTATTGGGGGGTATTTGTGATTCAATATGAATTTCAGAATTATTTGTTCTAGTTCATTGAAGAATGCTGTTGGTATTTCAATAGGAATTGCATTGAATCTGTAGATTGCTTTAGGTAGGATGGCCTTTGACAATATTTATTCTTCCTATCCATAAGCACGGGATGTGTTTCCATTTATTGGTACTTCTTTACTTTCTCTCATGAGTGTCTTGTAGTTGTCTGAGTATAGGTCTTTTTCTTCCTTGGTTAGGTTTATTTCTAGGTATTTTATTATTTTTGATGCAACTGTAAATGGAAATGTTTCCCTGATTTCTCTCTTTGCTGGTTCATTGTTAGTATATAGGAATGCTACTGATTTCTTTGTTAATTTTGCATCCTGCAACTTTGCTGAATTCAGATATTAGATCCAGTAGTTTTGGAGTGGATTCTTTATAATTTTTTCTGTACAATACCATGTCATCTGCAAACAGGGACTGTTTAAGTTCTTCCTTGCCAATCTGGATCTTTTATTTCTTTGTGTTGTCTTATTGCCTTGGCTAGAACTTCTAGAACTATGTCAAATAAAAGTGGGGAGAGTGGGCATCCTTGTCTTGTTCCCAATCTTAAAGAAAAAGCTTCCAGCTTCTTGCTGTTAAGTATAATGTTGGCTGCGGTTTGGTCATATATGGCCTTTATTATGTTGAAGTATTTTCCCTCTGTACCCACTGTGTTAAGAGGTTTTATCGTGAATGGATGTTGAATTTTGTCAAATGCTTTTTCAGCTTCTATGGAGATGATCATGTGGTCTTTGTACTTTTTGTTGATGTGGTGAATGATTTTGATAGATTTTTGAATGTTGTACCATTTTTGCAACCCTGGAATATATCCTACTTGATCATGATGGATGATCTTTTTGATGTATTTTTGAATTCTATTTGCTAATATTTTCTTGAGTATTTTTACATCTATATTCATCAGGGATATTGGTTTGTAATTTTCTTTTTTTGTGGTGTCTTTGTCTGATTTTGGTATTAGAGTGATGCTGGCCTCATAGAATGAGTTTGCAAGTATTCCCTCTTCTACTTTTTGGAAAAGTTTAAGGACTATGGTGTTAGGTCTTAACTAAATATTTGTTAAAATGCAGTGGTGAAGCCAACTGGTCCAGGAATTTTGTTCTTAGGTAGGTTTTTGATTACCAATTCAATTTTGTTGCTGGTAGTTGGTCTGTTCAGATTTTCTATTTCTTTCTGGGTCAGCCTTGGAAGGTTGTATTTTTCTAGAAAGTTGTCCATTTCTTCTAGGTGATCCAGTTTGTTAGCATATAATTTTTCATAGTATTCTCTCATAATTCTTTGCATTTCTGTGGTGTCTATAGTGATTTTTCCTTTCTCATTTCTGATTCTGTTTATGTGAGTAGACTCACTTTTTTTCTTGGTAAGTCTGGCTAGGGGTTTATCTATTTTGTTTCTTTTCTCAAAGAACCAGCTTTGCTTTCATTGATTCTTTCTATTGTTTAATTCTTCTCGATTTTATTTATTTATGCTCTAATCTTTATTATGTTCCTCCTTCTACTGACTTTGGGCCTCATTTGTTCTTCTTTTCCTAGTTTCATTATTGTGAGTTTAGACTGTTCATACGCAATTGTTTTTCCTGGGGTAGGCCTGTATTGTAATATGCTTTCCTCTTACCATGGCCTTCACTGCATCCAACAGATTTTGCGGTGTTGAATTATTGTTGTCATTTGCCTCCATATATTGCTTGATCTCTGTTTTTATTTGGTCATGGTTTCATTGCTTATTTAGGAGCATGTTGTGAAGCCTCCATGTGTTTGTGGGAATTTTCATTTTCTTTGTGTAATTTATTTCTAGTTTCATACCTTTGTGCTCTGAGAAACTGTTTGATAAAATTTCAATATTTTTGATTTACTAAGACTCTTTTTGTGGCCTAGTATATGATCTATTCCTGAAAATGTTCCATGTGCACTTGAGTAGAATGTGTATTTTGCTGCTTTTGGGTGTAGAGTTCTATAGATGTCTATTACATCCATCTGTTCTAATGTGTTGTTCAGTGCCTCTGTCTTCTTACTTGTTTTCTGTCTGGTTGATGTGTCCTTTGGAGTGAGTGGAGTGTTGAAGTCTCCTAGAATGAATGCATTGCATGCAATTTTGCCTTTTAATTTTGTTATTATCTGTTTCTCATATGTAGGTAATTCTGTATTGGGTGCATAGATATGTATAATATTTGTGTCTTCTTGTTGGTTTGACCCCATTATCATTATGTAATGTCTTTCTTTGTCTCTTGTGACTTTCTTTGTTTTGAAATCTGTTTTGTCTGATACAAGTACTGCAACTCCTGTTTTTTTCTCCCTATTAATTGCATGAAATACATTTTTCCATCCCTTCACTTTTAGTCTGTGTATGTCTTTGGATTTAAAGTGAATCTCTTGTATGCAGCCTATAGATGGGTTTTGTTCATTATCCAGTCATTGACTCTAAGTCTTTTGATTGGTGCATTCAGACGATTTACATTTAGAATGATTATCCATAGTTGTGTACTTATTGCCATTGCAAACTTTAGATTCATGGTTATCAAAGTTTCAAGGTTAACTTCCTTACTATCTAAGACTCTAACTTAACTCACTTAATATGCTATTACAAACACAATCTTAAGGTTCTTATTTTTTTCCTCCTTTTCCTTCCTCCTCCATTCTTTATATATTAGATATCATATTCTGCTCTTTGTCTATCCCTTGATTGACTTTGGGGATAGTTAACATAGTTTTGCATTTGCTTAGTAATTAACTCTTCTACTTTCTTTACAGTAGTTTTATTACCTGTGGTGACAGCTACTAAACCTTAGGAACACTTCCATCATAGAAGTCCCTCCAAAATACACTCTTGAAATGATTTTTCAGAGGTAAATTCTCTCAGTTTTTGCTTATCTGGAAATTGTTTAATCCCTTCTTCAAACTTAAATGATAATATCATAGGATAAAGAATTCTTGGTTACAGGCCCTTCTGCTTCATTGCATTAAAACATCATTCCATTATCTTCTGGCCTGTAAGCTTTCTGCTGAGAAGTCTGATGATAGCCTTATGGGCTTTCCTTTCTATGTCATCTTATTTCTCTCTCTGGCTACTTTTAATAGTCTGTCCTTATCCTTGATCTTTGCCATTTTAATTACTATGTGTCTTGGTGTTGTCTTCCTTGGGTCCCTTGTGTTGTGAGATCTATGTATGTCCATCACCTGAGGTACTATCTCCTTCCCCAGATTGGGGAAGTTTTCACCAATTACTTCCTCAAGGATACTTTCTACCCCATTTTCTCTCTTCTTCTTCTGGTACCCCTATAATGTAAATATTGTTCCATTTGGATTGGTCACACCGTTCTCTCAATATTCTTTCATTCTTAGAGATCCTTTTTTCTCTCTGTGCCTCAGCTTCTTTGTACTCCTCTTCTCTAATTTCTATTTCATTTATTGTCTCGTCCACCATACCTAATTTGCTTTTAAAACCTTCTGTTGTATATTTCATTTCTTATACTGTTTTCTGTAATGACTGGATCTCTGAATGGAATTCATTCCTGAGTTGTTGAATATTTTTCTGTACCTCCATGAACATGTTAATGATTTTTATTTTGAAATCCCTTTCAAGAAGATTCATGAGTTAGATTTTATTTGAATCTTTCTCAGGTGTTGTTTTCATAATTTTACTGTAAACCAGGTTCCTTTGGCATTTCATAGTTGTATGTGGTACCCTCTAGTACCCAGAAGCTCAACTCTCTGGAGCTGCTCAACCCATGAAGCAATGTTGGGGGTCACAGTGGAGCGGTATTGGTTCCTGTAGGGAGGAAAGAGCTGTTTCCTGCTTTCCAGCTGCTATGCCTGCCTCCACTGCCAGAACCAGTGGGCCAAGCACACAGGTATAAGCCTCTATGCTTTGCATTTTTAGTTGCTGTAGACAGGGCTTTCCTCTGGCTGGCCTAATGCCAGGGTAGGATTTGCTGGTTTGCAAGCCAGGTTGAGCAGTAGGTTGCCTATCACGGAGTGGGTCCCTGGAGCTGTGTAGCCAGCCAGGAAGCTGGAGCACCTGGAAATAGTGAAAGCTCCCAACTTTCTGGGCAGAGTGCACCCAGACAATTTTGTCTACCTGTCCTTTCTCCTGGGCAGTAAGCTCTGTACAATCCTTGCCCCTTTAGTATCTCTCTTGCTGTTAGGAAGTCTCTCAGACTTTCCAAATCTTTTGTCCCAGAGCAGCTGGATATGGATCCCTGCTCTCCACAAGTGGCTGGAATCTCAGTCCCTCCAGGTATTCTGCCTATCTTAGCTTTCCAACTCCCTAATCATGAGTGTACCATGAAAGCACCATGAAATGTAGGTTTGTGCTCCCAGAGCAGATCTCCAGAGCTAGATATTCATCAGTCCCAGGCCTCCACTCCCTTCCCTCTCCTTTTCTCTTCCTCCAGCCCATGAGTTGGGGTGCGGGAAGGGCTTGGGCCCCACAAATCCATGACTTTGGTACTTTACCATCTTCTGTGAGGTTTATTCTTTCCTTCAGATGTATGCAGTTTGGCTCAGTCCTCTTTCTTGTTGCTCTTTCAGTATTAGTTGTATTAATTATATTTTCATATTTTATGAGGCTTTAGGAGGAAGCCTCCATCTCACCTCTCACACCACCATCTTTAATCTCTCTCCTGCAATAACCCAGTCTTGATTGAAGGTCTTAGTTATGGAAATTTTAGGTGGAAATATTTTTACTTTGAAGTTACAGCTGACATGATTTGCTAGACTTATTCTGAAAGAAAGATGGAAAGAAAAAACTTGAGGATGACTTCATAGTTTTTGTCCTGAGAACGTTCATGCATGGTGTTGCAATTTACTGGGTCAGGAAAAACAGTGTGGGGAAGTATGTCTGAAGGAAAAATGAATAATTTGGTTTGGATGAATCAGACTGAAGATTTCAACACAGAACAAGTTGTCATGGTACTTGGTCTTGAAGTTCAGAGGACAGGCAGGATAAGGATCTAAGTTTAAGAGTCTTGAATATGACATCACCAAGGGAGTAAATACACATTAAAAGGAAATAGGCCCAAGAAATGAGCCCTGATAACACTCCAAATAGACATAGATGACAGGAAGAGAAACCAGCAGAAGAAACTTAAAAGACTGGTCTTTGTTTTAGAAGTTTTAAAAAAAGAGAAGCAAAATTGTACCAGGACAAATATTCCCTTCATTTTACATAAGAGGGCATGTAATGTTTAAAAATTAAAAACCAAGTACCACGTGAATTATTTTAATTAATTTAAAATAATAGTTCACATGACAAGAATTAATTTCTAGTTGATTGTCAACAAATATTATTGATATTTGGAAAGAAACGTTTGGTCACAACTTAACATCATTTTAAAAGAACTGATACTGGGTTTTAAAAACATAGTTATCTTATGTTTAAATATCTCAAATTGTAATTTTGAGAAATGGCAGAATAGACATTAATAATTGTAAATGTTCCATGTCATGAAAAATGAGTTTCACTACAAATGATATGATTTATTAGAGAAAACTAATCCAAAAAACAATGAATGAGGTTCATAATAAGATTACAGTATACTATGGATTTAATATCATACAGTCAGAAGAGAAGACTTCATTATGTATGAGAAAATGGTATGAACCAATTTCTTTATATTTTGTTTTTAAAGAAATGAAATCATAATCACAAACATTAACTGAAACATTCAGCTAGTCTAGCTTTCTCCAGTAATTGGCCCACATATAACTTATATTAGTGAGTTGCTTTTCTTAGTACTTAAATTAATTTTTTTTTGTTTTAAATTATTCCCAAGAGTATGTGTGTATAGCCAGGTATGTAGGTACATAGGTAGGTAGGTAAATAGGTATAAAGCCTGCACATATCTTAAGATGACATGAAAAAATGAAAATCACACAACCTCTCTAAGTCTGTTTCTATTTAAGTTAAAATAAATATGAAAGTCTTGAGTAAATGTGAATATCAAATGATACAGTATATAAAAATGCACATTTACACTATAATATCTATATAGAAATTCAACATATTTCTTTGAAAAGCAGCAATATTTTATATTGTCAAAACATAGAGTGTTATGATAATACATTTTATTTAAGAAAGTATTTCCTTCCATCAGTTCAGCCATATTGTCAAGCAAGTTAAATCTCAGGCATAAGTTCTTTATTTTCTTAGTGTTTATCCTACACTTGATTAACCTGTAATAATATGATACAGTAATACATGCTTTTATAAAATGCATTTAAACCTAAATATAATTATCTTGCATGGCATTAATTTGCTTTAATTGGCTTATCCCTTCATATTATGTTTTATTGCCTTTGGCATAGGGCTCTTTAAAGCAAATTTATTAAATGTTATCAGTCAACCATGTAAATAGGTGAAAAATATTTACCAGCCCACAAAATGTTTCACTAGCCCTTCTGCTTTTGTGACGTCCCAAATGTACTAAAATTAATGTTATTAGCATCCTTTATGATTCACTCGGCAAAAGTTGTTCTCTGAATCCATAATGAATGGCTAATTTCCAAATATTAATCATTATTTCTGGGTTATTTCCAACTTGAAACTGTGAATATAATGTCATGATCTAATCATATCTGGAATATCACTAAAAATAATTGTTCTCTAACCAATATTGAAATATGTTCATGTGTATTTTAAAACCTGAATATTTAAAGTAATAGGGGGGAAGAATGAGAATATATTTAGGACAAGAATTTATTGAACAAATGTTTCTCCTGTGATGACTATATCCAGATAATTACTATCTTCCAAATCAACTTAACTCATTTGTTTGAGAGGAGAGCTGTAAGATTTTTACTTCAACCACTATGCTCAACATTTCATTTAGTATTTCTTATTCACAGAGAGATCAGTGTCTGGTAATTGACAACAGGAAGGAACAGACCATTAAAGGTGACTCCTGCAGATCTCTTGTGACCATCTTAGACTCTTAACGTGCCACTGTTTCCCAGGCAGCCAGTTGCTGGGTGACAGAGCACAGGAATATGATTCTAAAAACATTCTTTCTCAGCTGTAATATTAATTGAATGCTGGGCCTTAGGTTTGTCATTTAATCTTGTTGGATTCCAATGTCCTTAATATTAGAAAAGGTTTAGATAATTAATTAGATAATATCTAAGGTCCACATGAATTATTAGGATTTTGTATCATTCCTTGGCCTGTTTGGGTCACAGTGACATATCTCACTGACAAGTGTATCCTCAAGGCCACCTTGCTTAACATATATGTCATTTTTAAATTCATCAAGATGAATTGTTGATAACTCTAGACATTAATTTATCAACAAAATCTGAGCATCATCCATCCTAGGTAACCTACAAAGATATAAAAGAAAGAGAAGCAAGTATATACCCTTGAAATAATGTATGAAACATACCCAGCCCTTGAGGGCAGGAATGTATACTTATAAGCAAAACTGGTAGCAGTCCATGTAGAGGGATTTTCACAAAAATTAGAATTCTAAAGCTACAAAATAGCAAGGCTTGAAACTTAAGGGAAACTGACATTTACTGAACAAAGTAAATGTTCCCAAAGTAAAATTACTTTCAGTATTGGTCAAACATTGGGAAAGTTTATTTCAGGATTCAAGGGAAAAAAAATTCTAGGATTAAAGGAATCATAAAACATGTCAAATTCTTTTCAGGAGCTCAGGTACTCATTAGATTTGTCAATACACATGGCATTGGTGACCTGGTTAGGACAGATTAAGAGTGCCTAGGGTCCTTCCTTTGTAGGCAGTTGCCGTCTCCAGCTGCATTATAAAGCTCCCCTTGGTTCCGAGACTCATGAACAAAATGAAAGCTCTCTGAGGTACAATAAAGCTAGAAAAGGTCCACAGAAACATTGAGTAAGGGCTTTTATATACACTTTATAAATATAATTAGATACCTTGTATATTACCCCTTTATATTGTCCTTTTTATATTTATATTTGCATTTGGTCTTGCTCCCTGCTTTTAATAATGTGGCTGTCATTGGTAGTTTTTATAAATGTTGAATCAGTTACGCCTATAAGGAGATGATTCATTCTAAATTTTCAGTGTCTTCTAGGTGCTGTGAACTCATGAAATTTGGTTCAGTTTTTTGAGGGATTCAGAATATTCTATGATGTAAATGAAATGATTAAGAAAGAAAACAGTTTGGGCTAGATCAACCTTTTAAATTAAAGAAAATTAAAGTAGTACATACCCCAGCAAATTCACACGTGTGAGGTGCTGCGGTCCTCACTGTGCATGCTTGTTCACAGAACTGTTCTTGGTGATTTCCTGGGCATTTTCTTAGGTTGCTTTGTGCTTGTGACCCATTTTGTCTATACTTCCCTTTCAGTGAAGAACTGTAAAATGGGACTCTGATCCCTTTGATGACTTCAGTTAAATATGAAGCTGTGAACAGGACATCCATTTCCAGCAGGTTTATTCTTTATACTATAGATCCTCACAAGAGGCAAGAAGGTTAGATGTTCCTGGTCAATAGAGCCAAGAGAAGGCTCTGGGATTCAGCCCCCATGTTGTGTGAATTTTCTACTTTTCTGTGGTCATACCTATGAGAAGCCTTTTGGAGAAGTTTATCCCTACTAGTTTAATTGGTATGATGTGTCCCCGAACTTGATGAGACAATATCTTGACAATTTCCCTCAAAATGGGTTCTGCTGTTAAATAGGACGAGTCAGGTAGCCTATGTTCAAAGTCTGCCTTTCATATTTCACACATGTTCCAGGTACTCAGGACTTCTTGTCTAATCATTGTGGCATTCTCCTACTCACTTCTTCATGCTTTAAGTGACTCAGTTTCTCAATAATTTTCTGGGTAAATTGAGAAACTGATGTTAATGAATAGTTGCTATTACTGTTCCACTTCAATAAGATCTTAAATAGGGAAATATATGACACAGATTTAGAATTGGGGCCCTACACTGCAGTTGGGGAACATGAGAGAAGGAGAATATTCTGGAACAAATAAGGGACTCTCTTTTCCATTCCACCCTCCTTTGTGCCAGAATTGCTCATCCAACCGAAAGATTCTTGTCATATCGATTTTTTAAAGAATATTATTCTATTGACTCTTATTGATTGCCAATAATATCAAAGCTATTTAAACATATCATACATGACTTTCCAAGATTTGATCAGATTTCTTTGCAATTGATTCTACATACTTTAGGGCAATACTATGAAGAATGAGGACATCTCTTTAGAATATTTTACTAAAAAATAAAAAAGTAACTATAAGAGATATTTAATTTGCTGATACTTAATAGTAAAAATAATTAGTCCTTTTAACAGCTTTTATATGTTACCTATAGATGAGGAAGAGTAGAAGCCCCAATATAGAGTGTTTTAGTATTCTCTACCCATATTAATACAGTATTTTTTGGTTTATATGTCTTAGGTATATGAATCCATACAAAAAAATTATATAATTTTAACACTCATGAGATCAAGTATATGGAAAGAAAACTCAAGGAAGAATATGATGCATATAATCCAAGGAAGATTTCTAAATAAACAAGACACAAATAGCTTATTAAGTATATTATAGGCCTGAATCAATACTATTGAATTGAATTTGACAAGAAATTGCCAAAAAAGCATTGTAATTACCAGAAAAGGAAAATTTGAAATGAAGATTTGTATTTATTATTGTTAAAAATAAGTCTCTTAAGAATAAGTGTATTATTATTAAAGAATAATTGGAGAGGATTAAAGATGGTGATGTGAGAGGTGAGATGGAGGATTCCTCCTAAAGCCACATATAATATGAAAATATAATTGATACAACTAATCATGAAAGAGCATCAGGAAGGAGGACTGCACCAGACTGTACACAACTGGGGAAAAGAGCAGACCTCACGGAACAGGGTAACATACCAAAGCTACAGCCCTGTGGGACCCAAGCCCCTCCCCCACTCCAGCTCACCAGCTGGAGGAAGAGAAACAAGAACAGGGAGGGAGTGGAGGCCTGGGACTGCTTAATACCTAACTCCAGAGATCTGCTCTGGTAGCACAAACCTACATTTCATGTTGCTTTCATGATACTCTCGTGATTGGGGGATTGGAAAGCTAAGACAGGCAGAATTACTGGAGAGATGGAGATTCCAGCTGCTTGTGAAAAGCAGGAATCCATATCTGGCTGCTCTGGGACAAAGGAAGGGTGGGTGCTCTGAGAGAATTCCCAACAAGGAAGACTTTAGCTGCTTAAGGGGCAAGGATTGCACAGAGGTTATTGCTCAGGAAAAAGGACAGGTAGAGAAAATTGTCTGGGTGCACTCTGCCCAGAAGGTTGGGAGCTTTCACAATTTCCAGGTACTCCAGCTCCCTGGCTGGCTACACAGCTCCAGGTACCTGCTCCATGATAGGCAGCCTACTGCATCTTTATCAAGGCCAGCTCAATCTGCTTGCAAACTGGCAAACCCTACCCTGGCATTAGGCCAGCCAGAGGAAAACCCTGTCTACAGCAACTAAAAATGCAAAGCATAGAGGCTCATACCTGTGTGCTCAACCCACTGGTTCTGGCAGTGGAGGCAGGCATAGCAGCCGGAAAGCAGGAAACAGCTCTTTCCTCCCTGCAGGAACCAATACCACTCCACTGTGACCCCCAACATCACTTCAGGGGTTGAGCAGCTCCAGAGAGTAGAGCTTCTAGACACTAGAGGGGGACATATACAAATATGAAATGCCAAAGGAACCTGGTTCAGAGTAAAATTAATATAACTCGAGAAAGATGACATGAACCTTATGGTTCTTCTTAAAGGGAGTTCAAAATAAAATCATTAACACGCTAATGGATGTATGGAAAGATATTCAAGAGCTCAGGAATGAATTCCGGTTGGATATCCAATCATTGAAGAGCACAATGAGGGAATTAAAAGCAGACTGGATATAGTGGAGGAGATGATAAATGAAATAGAAACTAGAGAAGAGGAATACAAAGAAGATGAGGCACAGAGAGAAAAAAGGATCTCTAAGAATGAAAGAATAGTGAAAGAACTGTGTGACCAATCCAAATGGAACAATATTGGTATGATAGGGCTACCAGAAGAAGAAGAGATAGAGAAAGGGATAGAAAGTGTCTTTGAGGAGATAATTGCTGAAAACATCCCCAATCTGGGGAAGGAGATAATCTCTCAGGCCATGGAGATCCACAGATCTCCCAGCAAAAGGGAGCCAAGGAAGACAACACCAAGACATATAGTAATTAAAATGGCACAGATCAAGGATAAGGACAGACTATTAAAAGCAGCCAGAGAGAGAAATAAGATCACATACAAAGGAAAGTCCATCAGACTAACATCAGACTTCTCAGCAGAAACCTTAAAGGCCAGAAGGGAGAGGCATGATGTATTTAATGCAATGAAGCAGAAGGGCCTGGAACCAAGATTACTTTCTCCAGCAAGATTATCATTTAAATTTGAAGGAGAGATTAAACAATTTCCAGATAAGCAAAAGCTGAGAGAATTTACCTCCCACAAACAATCTCTACAGTCTACTATGGAGGGACTGCTGTAGATAAAAGGGTTCCATCTACAGCAGGTTTAATAGCTATCACCAGAGGTAATAAAGCCACACAGTAAAGAAAGTAGAACAGCTAATTACTAAGCAAATGCAAAATTAAATTAACTATCCCAAAGTCAATCAAGGGATAGACAAAGAGTACAGAATATGATACCTAATATATAAAGAATGGAAGAGGAAGAAAAAGGAGGAGAAAAAGAAAAGAACCTTTAGATTGTGTTTGTAATAGCATATTAAATGAGTTAAGTTGACTCTTAGTAAAGAAGTTAACCTTGAAACTTTGGTAACCACGAATCTAAAGTCTGCAGTGGCAATAAGTATATACCTATTGATAATCACCCTAAATGTAAATGGATTGAATGACCAATTAAAAGACATAGAGTCCATGAATGGATAAAAGAACAAGAACCCATCTATATGCTGACTACAAGAGACTACCTTAAATCCAAAGACAAACACAGAGTAAAAGTGAAGGACTGGAAAAAGATGTTTCTTGTAAGTAACAGAAAAAAGCAGGAGTTGCAGTAATTTGTCAGACAGAATAGACTTCAAAACAAAGAAAGTCACAAGAGACAAAGAAGGATATTCCATAATGGTAATGGGGTCAATACCGCAAGAAGATATAACCATTATAAACATCTATGCTCCCAACACAGGAGCACCTACATATGTAAAACAAATACTAACTGAATTAAAAAGGGAAATAGAATGCAATGCCTTCTTTCTAGGAGACTTCAACACTGCATTCACTCTGAAGGACCAATTAACCAGACAGAAAATAAGTAAGGACACAGAGGCACTGAACAACACGTCAGAACAGATATCTACATAACTCTACACCCAAAAGCAGCAAAACACACATTCTACTCAAGTGCACATGGAACATTTTTAAGAATAGATCATATCCTAGGCCACAAAAAGAGCCTCAGTATATCAAAAAGATTGAAATTGTACCAACCAGTTTCTTAGACCACAAATGTAGGAAACTAGAAATAAATTACACAAAGAAAATGAAAAAATCCCATAAACAGATGAGGCTTCACAACATGCTACTAAATAACCAATGGATCAATGACCAAATAAAAACAGAGATCAAGCAATATATGGAGACAAGTGACAACAATATTTCAATACTGCATAAATCTGTGGGACACAGCCAAAGCCATGCTAAAAGGAAAGTATATTGCAATACAGGCCTACCTAAGGAAAGAACAACCCTATATAAATAGTCTAAACTCACAATTAATGAAACTAGAAAAAGAAGAACAAATGAGGCCCAAAGTCAGTAAAAGGATGAACACAATAAAGACTAGAACAGAAATAAATAAAATTGAGAAGAATAAAACAATAGAAAGAATCAATGAAAGCAAGAGCTGGTTCTTCAATAAAATACACAAAATATATAACCCCCTAGCCAGACTTATCAAGAAAAGAAGAGAGTCTACAAACATGAACAGAATCAGAAATGAGAAAGAAAAAATCACTATGGACACCACAGAAATACAGAGAATTATTAGAGAATACTATGAAAAATTATGTGCTAACAAACTGGATAACCTAGGAGAAATGGACAACTTTCTAGAAAAATACAACCTTCCAAGGCTGACCAAGGAAGAAACCAAAAATCTGAACCAATCAATTACCAGCAATTAAATTGAACTGGTAATCAAAAAACTACCTAAGAGCAAAACCCCTGGAACAAACGTCTTCATCAATGAATTTTGTCAAACATTTAATGAAGACCTAATACCCATTCTTCTTAAAATTTTCCAAAGAAATAGAGGAGGAGGGAATACTTCTAAACTAATTCTATGAGGCCAGCATCACTCTGTACCAAAACCAGACAAAGACACCACAAAAAAAGAAAATTTCAGACCAATATCCCTGATGAACATAGAAGCAGAAATACTCAACAAGATATTAGCAAACCAAATTCAAAGACACATCAAAAAGATCATCCAACATGATCAGGTTGGATTTATTCCAGGGATGCAAGAATGGTACAACATTTGAAAATCCATCAACATCATCCACCACATTAACAAAAAGAAGGACAAAAGCCAGATGGTCATCTCCATAGATGCTGAAAAAGCATTTGACAAAACTGAACATCCATTCATGAGAAAAACTCTCAACAAAATGGGTATAGAGGGCAAGTACCTTAACATAATAAAGGCCATATATGACAAACACACAGCCAACATTATACTTAACAGCAAGAAGCTGAAGACTTTTCCTTTAAGATAGGGAACAAGACAAAGATGCCCACTGTCCCCACTTCTATTCAACATAGTACTAGTGTTCCTAGCCACAGCAATCAGACAACACAAAGAAATAAAAGACATCCAGATTGCCAAGGAAGAAGTTAAAACATCCCTATTTGCAGATGGCTTGATATTGTACATAAATAACCATAAAGAATCCACTCCAAAACTGCTAGATCTAATATCTGAATTCATAAAAGTTGTAGGACACAAAATTAATACACAGAAATCTGTGGCATTCCTATACACTAACAGTGAACAAGCAGAGAGAGAAATCAGGAAAACAATTCCATTCACAATTGCATCAAAAAGAATAAAATACCTAGGAATAAACCTAACCAAGGAACTAAAAGACCTATACTCAGAAAACTGCAAGACACTCATTAGAGAAATTAAAGAATATACCAATAAATAGAAACTCATCCCATGCTCATGGAATGGAAGAGTTAATATTGTCAAAATGGCCATCCTGCTAATAGCAATCTATAGGTTCAATGCAATTCCTATCATAATACCAACAGCATTCTTCAACAAAGTAGAAAAAAATCATCCTAATATCCATAAGGAACCACAAAAGACTCTGAATAGACAAAGCAATCCTGAAAAGGAAAAACAAAGAAGGGGAATTTACCCTCCCCAACTTCAAACTCTACTACAAAGCCAGAGTAATCAAGACAATTTGGTACTGGCACAAGAACAGATCCATAGACCAATGGAATAGACTAGAGAGCCCTAATATAAACCCAACCATATATGATCAATTAATATATGATAAAGGAGCCATGGACATACAACAGGGAAATGACAGCCTGTTCAACAGCTGGTGTTGGCAAAACTGGACAGCTACATGCAAGAGAATGAAACTGGATTATTGTTTAACCCCATACACAAAAGTAAACTCAAAATGGATTGAAGACTTGCCTGTAAGTCATGAAACCATAAAACTCTAAGAAGAAAACATAGGCAAACATCTCTGGACTATAAGCATGAGCAACTTCTTCCTGAATGCATCTCCTCAAGAAAGGGAAACAAAACCAAAAATGAACTCATGAGACTACAACAAACTAAAAAGTTTCTGTACAGCAAAGAACACCATCAGCAAAACAAAAAAGGCATCCTACAGTATGGGAGAATATATTTGTAAATGAAATATCCGACAAGGGGTTAACATCCAAAATATATAAAGAACTTAGATGCCTCAACACCCAAAAAGCAAATAACCCATTTAACAAATGGGCAGAGGATATGAAGAGACAGTTCTCCAAAGAAGAAATTCAGATAGATGGCCCACAGACACACGAAAAGATGCTCCACATTGCTAATCAGGGAAATGCAAATTAAAACTACAATGAGATATCACCTCACACCAGTAAGAATGGCCAGCATCGAAAAAACTAAGAACAACAAATGCTGGTGAGGATGCGGAGAAAGGGGAACCCTCCTACACTGCTGGTGGCAATGTAAGCTAGTTCAACCATTGTGGAAAGCAATATGGAGGTTCCTCAAAAAATTAAAAGTAGAAATACCATTTGACCTGGGAATCCCACTCCTTGGAATTTACCCAAAGAATAAAACTTCCCAGATTCAAAAAGACAAATGCACCCCTATGTTTATCACAGCACTTTTTACAATAACCAAGATACGAAAGCAACCTAAGTGTCCATCAGTAGATGAATGGATAAAGAAGTTGTGGTACATATACACAATGGAATACTATTCGGCCATAAGAAAGAAACAAATCCTACCATTTGCAAAACATGGATGTAGCTAGAGGGTATTATGCTCAGTGAAATAAGCCAGGCGGAGAAAGACAAATGCCAAATCATTTCCCTCATTTGTGGAGTATAACAATGAAGCAAAACTGAAGGAACAAAACGGCAACAGACTCAGAGGTTCCAAGAAGGAACTATTGGTTACCAAAGGGGAGGGAGGGAGAAGGGGATTAAGGGGTATTATATTTAGTACACTTGGTGTTGGGGATCACAGGGAGAACAGTGTAGCACACAGAAGGAACATAGTGAATCTGGCATCTTACTGCACTGACGGACAGTGACTGGATTGGGGTATGGGTGGGGACTTGATAATATGGGTAAATGTGGTAACCACATTTTTTTTCATGTGAAACCTTCAGAAGAGTGTATAACAATAGTACCTTAAAAAAAAGAATAATTGTAGATATTTATAAACTAAAACCCAAAACACACAAAACACAACCAAAAAACTTTATAGTATAACAAAAATTACAATATATAATGTATTTCATATATACTGACCTTTTAAAAAATGTTCTTTAGTGTATTACTAGGCATATAATAGTAGATGTATGTTATTTATAAATATAAATATACACCTATATTGAGGTTTCATATTCTTTCTGCTTTTTTTTTTTTGCTTGTATGAGTGTATTTAGGGCTTCAGTATGCCAGCATTAGTTATAATGTGAATGCATCCCTTAGAATTGTGCAATGCAAAGACTATGAATGCGTGATCAATGGAGGTGAAAGACCAGTCAGGCAATGGGCTTCATACATTTATCCCTACTTCTCCATTCAGAAAATCCTCCTTTTCTCCTTCCTTTTTATGGCTGGTGTAATTTTTTGTAGTCCAGTATTTATTTCAAGGTCCAAAAGCAGGTCAGTTTCTCAGAAAAATAGTCCAGGTCCCCCAAAAGAGAAGTAACCTCTCTCTCCTCTCTGCTCTAGTAGACTTCATAGAGCATAGTGTGGTAATAAAAATTTATAAAATTATACTGTGTGTATTTTTCTATGTTGTCCTCTCACTGAGTCATTATTTTTAGACACTGTACATCACATTTTATGAAACCTAAAACCACATTCATATGGAACCTAAATCACATTCACTGAAACCTAAAAATGTGTTTCACATATGTTAAGATCTTAAAATGCGTATCTATTTGTTTAATTTATGAATGTTTAAATGCTGGTATTGTGGCTGTTGGAATTTACCCAAAGAATACAACTTCTCAGATTCAAAATGACATATGCACCCCTATGTTTATCGCAGCACTATTTACAATTACTCAGAAATGGAAGCAACCTAAGTGTCCATCAGTAGATGAATGGATAAAGAAGATGTCATATATATACACAATGGAATAGTATTCAGCCATACGTAAGAAACAAATCCTACCATTTGCAACAACATGGATGGAGCTGGAGGATATTATGCTCAGTGAAATAAACCAAGTGGAGAAAAACAAATGCCAAATGACTTCCCTCATTTGTGGAGTATAACAATGAAACAAAACTGAAGGAACAAAAATCTGAACTCACAGATTCTAGGGGACTAGCGGTTACCAAAGGGGAGGGGTGTGGAAGGGCAGGTGGGGAGGGAGGGAAAAGTGGATTGAGGGTTATTATGTTTAGTACACATGGTGTAGGGGGTCATGGGAAAAACAGTATAGCACAGAGAAGGCACATAGTGTATCTGTGGCATCTTGCTGCACTGATGGACAGTGACTGCATTGGGGTATGGGTGGGGACTTGGTAATATGGGTAAATGTAGTAACCACATTGTTTTTCATGTGAAACCTACTTAAGAATGTATATCAATAATACCTTAATAAAAAATAAAAAGACTGGGTTATTACAAGAGCTTCCTGGAGAATCTTCCTCTTTCTGATCTTGCCTGCTACTCCCGTCTCCCCTTTAAGTGTTTACAAATGCAGTAAGTAGAGTGACTTTTCCCATGAGTAATTCAGGTAATACCACTATTCTGATAAAAGACACCTAATGGATTCCCATCTCACTGAGAGTAAGTGCCAGCCATTCCCTTTTTTATAAATGACTTTATTTTCTATGGCTTTCCTTGTTCTCAGTTGACTCCAGCTACGTTGGCCTCCTGGTGCTTCTCTAGCATTCCAGGCACGCTCTCACTCTAGGGCTGCTGTAGCCCTTGCTTGAAATGACCTTTCCAGATGTCTACATAGTTTACCCCACTTCCTACATGCTCTTCAAGTTGGCAATTCAAATTCCTATTCTGTGCTTTACTTTTCTAAATACACACACACACACACACACACACACACACACACACACACACATACACACATATACACATAATATTCAATTAATGTTTGTAAATGAATGTATATGTTCCTCTTCATAAGTATATGTAACTTTAGAGAAATTAAGCATTGGGTGAATTTTCCTATATTTGAAATAAAAAAAATAAAAGGTGGAAAAGAAAACATTTTATTTGGTGATTATTAAAAAAAAATGAGATGCCTTCATGTGCTTGTCTTATACATGGTTAAAACTGAATCGTGTATCGGAATTCCATTATATTGACTCTTGAACAAAGCAGGGGTAAGGGGTGCAGTTGAAAATCCACGGTTAACTTTTTACTCCCCCCAAAATTAACTAATAGCCTACTTTTGATAGGAGGCCTTAATGATAACATAAACAGCTGATTAATGCATATTTAACATATGTATTACACACATATTCTTAAATAAACTAGAGAAAAGGAATTTTTTTTTCAAATTATCACAAATTTCCAAAATTTTTTCCAATATATTTATTGAAAAACATCCTCATAAAGTGGACCGGTGCAGTTCAAATCCATGTTATTGAAGAGTCAATTGTAATTGATTCTACTATTGCAGTTACAAACATTTAAGATTGCAAGTATCACATGCTTGAAGCAATTTTATAAGTGAGGTTAGACCATGGGAGATCTGTAATTATCTTAAGATATTGAGGAAGAAAAGAGATTTAAAATTTTATGATTAATATATTTAGTATTCAGCGAGATTATATGATTTTCATACCAGTGTATTTTCTACTTTTCTTAAGAACAACATAAAGAGTAAAAGTATTTGACTATCTCAGTTTCCATCTGTTCATATGTAACATGCTGGAAATGGTATTTACTCCAAAATGGAATTGTTAAGAATAATTCACTGATATAAAATGAAAGAGATAATGGTAGTAGGAGTAATGAGAATTATTAAATTTGGAGAGGTGGTCACAGTGTGATAGGCAATATTTTAACAATTCTAAATAAGTTTCTGTATTAGACTTCAAAAAAACTTATGAAGATTGGTATTACTCCTAATAATAGATAAAAATATTGAGAATTGATTGAATTTATGGAGTTTGGTCATGTTCACCAAATGAGTCTCAGACGAAGATTCAAGCTATCTTGATCCCTAACACCATCTTTATTACTTCAACCTATATATTATTCATACTGCAGATTCATTCATTTATTGAGAGATTTGAAAATACAAATTTTGAGGATAAAATTGATTGTTACATCTTTCAAATGAATGAGTAACAAATTATTATCAATGTTTCTTATAATAATGTATATTCTATGCATGGAATGAAATTACAAAATGTACATATACCTAAATAAATGTAACTCAAAATTGAGAAAATTAGAAAGTAATCTGTCTATATTGGTATCACATAAAATTATGTCACAGTCTGTGAGAATGCTCTAGCGGTGATTATTATGCTCATTTTCTTCATGTCATAGTCCTTCATATTTCAATATACATAAAATTACACTTTCCTAAGCCATAAAACTTTGTTGTCAAGGGTGAGGAGAAACTGGTATGATCATACAGTAATAATGGAGAGTGAATTCTTAAACATTTCAGAATTGTAATTTGCCAATACTTATGAAAAACTTTTACATGTGCCTACTCTCTGAAATGGTATTCAATATTCAGTTTCCATCCTAGACAAATAGTGTCACAGGAACAAAATGATATATGGGGGAAAAAAGATACTTCAGAGTTCTGTTTATAGGATTAAAACACACAGAAAAGAAAAATAAATGATTGGTTAAATAGATGAAGATACATACACATGAGGTCATTAATAATAAAATGCTATCCTTCCTACTGATAACAACACATATCATGTCATTGTCAAGAAGACACTGACATTGGAAGAGAGCACCTTAAATTATTTTTTTAATGTAAGGAAACCAAATAGATAATATTGAGCATGTGTCTGTTCTAATTGCTGAAATAATATTATTAATTGTGTGTACATTTTATTTAGGTCCTGTTCATTTATGACATGAAAATATGTTTATAGTGTAAAATTAGATTTAAATTAGATTTAAAAACTTACAAAACAGAACAAAATTACACTTCTCTATGAGAATTTTGTAGCAGAAATAATACACTATTTCCAAAAAATAAAAATGAACTATATGCTTGAAATATAAACTGGATTATGAATTGTGTGTTTATCATTGTTTATTATAGGTTGTAAATTTAACCCAAAACTTCCAATACTCACATTCTTTTAAATGGTAAGCTGGAATTTTCATAACTTTTCATAAATTTTATTTCATAACATTTTTTGTTTTTGCTTTATATTTGTACTTTAAAAAGTGTACTAAAATAGCACTATTCTAAATAACAAAATAGTGATATTTATTCTTGCGACTTTTTAACTGGTTTCCCTTTACAGTTTTAATTTGTAGCTTGTAAATTCCCTCTATACATGGGAAAGTGCCCATTCCTTGGGTAATTGAATTTTCCAAAATTCTATTTGGTGTCTGGTTGCTAATATTATCATCCTTTTTATGACGTACATTTTTCTTTGGTATAGTAGAAGCAGATCAGTTTTAGAAATTTGCTTAAAAGTAAGGGGACTATTTTAGATAAGTGGATAAAGAAGATGTGGTACACAAACACAGTGGAATATTACTCAGCCATTAAAAAGCTACATCTTGCCATCTGCAACACATGGATCACTTTAGGGGGTATCATGCTAAGTGAAATAGGTTAGACAGAGAAATACAAATACCATATCAGTTCATTTATATGTATACTCTGAAAAACAAAACAAAAAACAAATAGATACATAGATAAGGACAGTAGTCTGTTTGTTACATAGGGGAGGGAGCTAATGGGATGAGCGAAATAGATGAAGGGGAAAAAAGAGATACAACTCTCAAATTATAAAATAAACCGGCCACAGGAATGGAAGTAAGCATAGAGAATATAATCAATAAAATTATAATATCTTGGTATGGTAATAAGGGATAATTACACTTACCATGGTGAATATTTAGTAATGTATATAATTATCAAATCACTATGTTGTACATCTGAAATCAATATAATATTATATATCAACAATATTTCTATTAAAAAAGATTAAGGGGGACTTTTTACGTATAACATTCACCTTTATATAAAATTTTCACTTCTCCAAATTTCAATAGCTTCTTTAATTAATTAGTTCCTGGGGTTTTTCATGCCACTATTCATCTAATGAACAGCTACTGAACACCAATAAAGTGGCCAGTATCTTCGTGTTTACCTTATCCTTATTCTTGTTCTTTATCTTAAGCCCTTTAATTAACCTATTTTTGAAGAGAGTGAATTATTAGTAGATATTCTTCTGAGAAACTTCAGGTGAAAAGACACAAAAAAACTAGAAATTGGCTTTATTGTCTTTTCAAGATGTTTGTCAAAGAACAAATAAGAATTCAGATTCAATTATTGATAAAATTGTGTATAAGATCTCCAGAACTTACTCATCTTGCATAACTGAAACTTTATATACATTGAGTTACAACTTATTTCCTTCCTTAATTCCTGGAAACCATTATTAACTCTCTGCTTCTATGATGGGCTATTTAGGTACCTCTCATAAGTGAAAATATACAGTATTTGTTCTACTGTGACTGCCTATATCACTTAACATAACATCCTCCAGGTTCATCCACGCTATTGCCCGTGGCAGGATTTCCTTCATTTTGAGGATGAATAATATTCCATTGTGTGTACATACCATATTTTCTTAATCTATTTATCCATCAATGGACACTTAGATTGTTCCCGTACCTTGGGTATTATGAATAATGCTTCAATGAATATGAGAGTACTGGTATCTCTTAAAGATCCTGATTTTAATCCTTTTGATTAAGTTAAAAAAAAGGTATTACTAGATCTTATAGTTTTATTTTTAATTTTTTGAGCAACATCCATACTGTTTTCTATAATTGCTGTATCATTTTCCATTTCTAGTGACTGTATAGAAGGGTGTTGATTTCTGTATTCTCACTAACACTTATTATCCTTTGTTTTTTAATAACAGTCCTTCAGGTAATATCTCATTGTAGTTTTGATTTTCATTTCTCTGATAACTAGTGATATTGAGCACCTTTTAATATGCTAATTGGCCATTTGTATATCCTTTGGGGAAATGTCTATTCAAATTTTTTGGCCATTTTTATGCCAAATTATTTGAGAGTTTTTGTTTTGTTGTTAATTGTGTTGTAAGAGTTCCTTATATATTTTGGACATCAACCCCTTATCACATATGAGGTTTTCGATCTTTTCTATACAACCCTATTAAAAGCTTATTCAGGAACAGATTTCATGAATTCCTTTTCATAGATTTCTTATTAACATTACGGAATTTAACAGGTATAACTTCCAAATTTAATCCAATAATTCTTAATTAAAAATTGGTTTTTAATTTTAATTTAAAATTTTTTAAATAATTTAATTAAAATTTAATGATGGAATGCATGATCCCAAGGTTTATAAAGCTCTTCTAACTCCTAGAAAGCCAGAATTTTTAAAAGCAGAATCGTAGGGAAAGAAAAAGAAAATCATCATTCACTATTATGAAGGCAATGATGGAGTAAAATAATAAGAGAATGACAATTAAAGGAAAGTGTTATACAATCCTAAAGGGATGCTACCACTATAGCTATGTGCTATTTAATTAATAATCAACTTTCAAACCAGATGATATATAGAAATATTATATTTTGGGAAGAGAAATAAATGATATACCATATCCTCACATATTTAGAATATTTTTACATATTGTTTTGTGGAAGGACTATTGCCAATGATAGGGAAAATGTGCCTATCATACACATATAATGTTTCTTTGCAAGTATTAATAAACACAAACCTTGTGCAATTATACAGCCAAAAGATAAACAGTGGTCAGAACTAAGACTACCATATTTGTAAGGACAGTAAAAATGCAAATTCATTTCAGTAAATGAAAATGAGCTTGTCTACCTGAACAACCCCTCTAATGACTACCCTCTCACTTTCCCAACCCAAACACACAAACACACATGCACACCCACCCGACTTTGATAAGATCTAAGATGGAAACAAGGAATGAGATTAGAGAGAAAAAAGATGTCCTCAGTGAACATAAACCAGGCAGCCAGTCTCATTAACCAGGAAGCACAGACTGGAATTTCACCATTTCTTCTATCTCAAACCCTGACGAAAGGAACAGCATGATCCTGCCCTTAAAATATTTGAAGATGCTGATTAACTGGATCAAACTAAACTGCAACAAAGTCCAGACATTACTTAACTGCAAATCAGAATGACGTAGCCATACTCGTGACCTGTAAGAAAAAGGAGTGCCCCCCTTTCTAGAACTAAATATTGTTTATTTCAGTCTTTGCTATTAATTTATAAATATCTCTGGCAAAAAAAAATTGACAACACATGAAACATATAAGCACATGTGATTCAGAAACATGAGAAGAAATAATCAGCAGGAAAGCTAAATATCTGGGTAAATATAAAATATTTTGGATATTTTCTTTTTATAAATATATTTTTATATATTCTTCAAAGGACCATAGACTGCTTAAAGCAATAATTATAACACTGTATTGTAGGGATTATCATATAATCAGAAATAAAATGTAGAAGCAAAAGATAAGCAGAGAGAACATAAAGTATGGTAGAGGAATAAATGGAATTACATTGTTGCAAGATTCATATATTATTCATTAAATATAATATTATTTAATTGTAAATGGTGATAACTTAAAGATGCATATATAATCTATAGATTAAACACTAAAATATGGAATACTAAAAAATACACAATGCATTTGAGAAAAATGGAGGAAATGAGAAACAGCTGGGCAAAAATAAATGGGGAAAATAAAATAACAATTACAAATATAAATTACCCAAACTTGACTACACCAATAATTACCACAAAAGTAAATTAAGGAAACCCTCCAATTAAAAGGCACAGAATGTCAAATCAGATTTTAGAAAAGCATAATCTAGCTGTATGATGTTAGTAGGTAGCATACTTCCAAAGGATGAAAGTCACCCAAAAGCAAAAATGTGAAAAAAGATGTACCATTAAAAGAGAAAAAAACAAATGACAGTGGATGTGACTCTATTAATATTAGACATATGTATGTATCATTTAACTCAATGGTTCTATTATATTCCTAGGTATTTATTAAAAGAAATAAGCTAATGTGTTCATAATTGTGTATGAATTTTGTAACATTTACATGAAAATAAAAAAGTGAAAAAAAAATCCATGAAAGTGGGTAGGTAAACACACTAAGTCATTCATACAATGACTACTACTCAGTAATGAAAATGAAGCAACAACTAATGATAAAAACAAGAATATGAATCTTTACAAATACACATTAAGGGAAAGATGCCAGATGCAAAAGAAAACATACTGCATTATTTCATTTATATGAAGTCCAGGAAAAAGCATAACTATTCCAGAGAGACAGACATAATGGTTGCTGGTGGTTGGGGGAACTGTTTGGATAATAGTGGAGGGAAACATTCTGGGCACCATTTTATGTCTTCTTTTAGATGGTGTTTTGTGGGTGTATATAATTGTCAAAACTTAAACTGAACACTTAAGATACCAGTGTTTAAAAGTGTTTCTAGTATTCTAAAAATATGACAAAGCATATTTTAAAGTTATATAGCTACTAATATTGTTGTCAGGTGATAATACATTGAGTTTACATACACATGTTGATCTATTTCTATCCTTTCTGTTACCTTCCCTTAATACAGATTGAAAAGTTAAATTCAAAGTAGCTTCGTAGTGTTAACATCTCATAAAGCCTATGTATCCTTAAGAAATAAATTCAAAATTTAACTAGCTATTCTTAGACACTTATATTCTATATAAAGTTTAAAACTAGTTGTCTAGTTCTGTATTAGGGATCTCCAGAGAAACAGAATGAACAGTATAGAAGATAAATGTAGATAAATGATGAGAGAGAGAGAGAGAGAGAGAGAGAGAGAGAGAGAGAGAGAGAGAGAGAGAGATGATAGATTCATTGTAAGTAATTATGTAGGCTGAGAAGTAGCAAGATCTAGTCAGCAAGCTGGAGACCCAGGAGAGCTGATGACAGAGTTCCAGTCTTGTCCAAAAGCCTGAAAAACATGAGAGCCAATGTTCCAGTCCAAGTCCAAGTCTAAAGTTGGAAGACTATTGTACTAGCTCAAAATTAGGCAAAGAAACTGAATTCTCCATTATTCAGCCTTTTGTTCTAGTCAGGCTTTTAACAGATTGGATGAGCTCACTCACACTGGGAAGAACAATCTGCTTTCCTTGGTCTACCAATCAATCAAACGTTAATTTCATCCAGAAACACTCTCACAGACACACCTGGAACGACATTTAATCAAATATTTGGGCACTCTGTGGCCCAGTCAACTTGACACATAGAATTAATGATACATTCAAAAAATAAAACTACGACTGGGATCCACTATTTTACATATTGGCTTTGGAATAACTAATACTAAATTATAAACAGCCTAATACTAGAAAGTGGTATAATTAAAATTTTTATATATTAATTTAAATTGATCTCCTAAGGAAAAAATACTGAAAAACTACTCCTCAGCTAACTAGGATAATAATTATATGTGTGTGCGTAGTGGGCAAACTATGAAGATGAACAAACTGAATGATGAGTATTATAAGAATATTACAACACAATTGAAGATCATTATAGGAATGGAAGATAGTTTAACAGTATAAACTCCAATAATATAGTTAAGCATTTCAATAACTTAAGTGAAAAAGAACATATAACTATTATCCTAGTTAGCTGAGGAGTAGTTTTTCAGTATTTTTTCCTTAGGAGTAATATGCATTTAAAGTTCCTCCATGTCTCTTCATGGCTTTATAGCTTCATAGCTTATTTTTTTGACACTGAATAATAATCCATTATCTAGACATACCACAGTTTATTAATCCCCTCACCTATTGAAGCACATGCTAATTGCTTCCCAGTTTTGGTAAATATGAATAATGCTATTATATCCAGGTGCAGGTTTCTGTGTGGACATAAATTTTTGACTCTTTTGGTAAATACCAAGGAGATTGATTGCTGAATCATATGGTAAGAATTTGTTGAGTTTTATAAGAACCACTAAACTCTCTTTCAAAACAACTGTACCATTTTGCATTCCCACAAGTAATGTATGAGAATTCCTGTTGCTCCACATCCTTGCCAACAGTTAGTGCTGTCGGTTTTATGGATTTTCACCACTCTAATATGTGTATAGTGGTTTTTCATTGTTTCAATTTGCATTTCTCTGATGACATGTGATGTAAAGCATCTTTTCACAGGCTTATTTTCCACCGGTTTTTCTCCTTTGGTAAAGTGCCTGTTAAGGTATTTGTAAATATTGTTTGTGTTTTCACATGTAGATGTTTTAAACTCAAGTATTAACTTTTAAATTTTAAAAATCAGCAG
Source organism: Manis javanica (assembly GCF_040802235.1). Taxonomy (NCBI): domain Eukaryota; kingdom Metazoa; phylum Chordata; class Mammalia; order Pholidota; family Manidae; genus Manis; species Manis javanica. The sequence goes on along the minus strand of NC_133163.1, from coordinate 55,787,045 downwards.
GAAATACTTTACCTAATAAATTATACAAAGTTCTGGATATATTGGACATATTGCTAAACAGCATGTGTGTGTGTGTGTGTGTGTGTTTTAAGAGCCATAATCACTTAATAAATTAGTTTTACTGTTTAAACCTTGGTAGGATGTTCATTATTGCCATAGATTATTACTTAAATTTTTAGATTTGGGTATTTATTATGAAAGTGTTACATATTGTGAAACTACCACCTTAAATACAAAATATATCAAATTACTCAATAGTAAATAGATCTAAAAACATCAAACCCAAAACAACTTCTTATTTTAGAAAGTTCATTTGAGAAATATCTGCCTCAACTAAATGTAATTAAATAAGCAGCTAATTTTGAGTAATTACCTTATCTTAAGAATATTTGAATTAATCCTGTAATCACTTGTGTAGTATTAAATCCTATGAAGTGTGACATGGCATATATTATATGAACAAAATTATTTTTAGATTTTAAAAAATGATTAAGTTATTTAAAATTTATCTTAAAAAATTCAGCAAATTCATGAAAATACTATAATTCTGTCAATATATCTTATGACTTCCCCATGCATATAAGAACATTCCCTGCATAGCAAACTCCACAAAATTTTCATGTCAGTTAGAGAGTAGCTTGGTATCTTTTCTTTTTTTCTTTCCTGTTTTTTTCTTTATTTTTTTATTGTAAACAAAAGCCATGATATTAATGGCAATATGATATTCTAGCCACAAACTATGTTTGAGAGACCTATCTACTACTAATGCAGTGTTTCAGTCTGCCAAAACAATTACTTGACCCTCCTCTATTATTCATGGTCCAATTTAAACCTACATTAAAAGTATTTCAAAGCCATTTGCCTACATATGTCATAAATCTTGTTTCCACAACTATGACTCAGGTTCAAGTCTTAACTAATTCTTACTTAAAATGGTTTCCTTCTCATAGATATGTCATTCTTTTCTCTCACCATTCCCAGTTACTTTAAAGTTTAAATGGGATCTTCACCAGGGTTTTTTATTTTGTTATCATTAAATTACTTGATCAACATTATGGTTACTAGACTCCCTCTATTATCAAGTCCCCGCCACATAACCCATTACAGTCACTGTCTCTAAGCATAGTGAGATGCTGCAGAAACACTACTTGTCTTCTCTGTGTTGTACAGCCCTCCCCGTTGTCCACCTCAAATTCTACTTGCTAATCATAATGCCCCCTGTCTTTTCTGCCCCCTTATCCCTCCCTTCCCATCCATTCTCCCCAGGCCCTATCCCTTTGGTAACCATTTGTCCATTCTTGGATTCTGTTATTCTGCTGCTATTTTGTTCCTTCAGTTTAATTTTTTGTTCTTATACTCCATAGATGAATGAAATTATTTGGTACTCATCTTTCTCTGCCTGGCTTAGTTCACTGAGTATAATACCCTGTAGTACCATCCATGTTGTTGCAAATGGTAGGATTTGCTTTCTTCTTATGGCTGAATAATATTCAATTGTGTATATGTATCACATCTTCTTTATCCATTCATCTGCTTATGGACACTTAGGTTGCTTTCATTTCTTGGCTATTGTAAATAGTGCAGAGATAAACATAGGGGTGCATCTGTCTTTTTCAAACTTGGCTGCTGCATTCTTGGGGCAAATTCCTAGGAGTGGGATTCCTAGGTCAAATAGTATTTCTATTTTGAGTTTTTTGAGGAACCTCCATACTGCTTTCCACAATGGTTCAACTAATTTACATTCCCACCAGCAGTGTAGGAGGATTTTCCTTTCTCCACATCTTCACCAACATTTGTTGTTGTTTGTCTTTTGTATGGTGGCAATCCTTACTGGTGTGAGGTGATATTACATCGTGTTTTTAATTTGCATTTCTGTGATGACTAGCGATGTGGAACATCTTTTCATGTGTCTGTTGGCCATCTGAGTTTCTTCATTGGAGAACTGTCTGTGCAGCTCCACTAACCATTTTTTCATTGGATTATTTGCTTTTTGTTTGTTGAAGTGGGTGAGATCTTTTTACACTTTGGATGTCAACCATTTATCGGATCTGTCATTTATGAATATATTCTCCCATACTGTAGGGTACCTTTTTGTTCTATTGGTGGTGTCCTTTGCTGTACAGAAGCTTTTCAGCCTGACAAGTCCCACTTGTTCATTCTTGCTTTTGTTTCCCTTGCCCGGGGAGATATGTTCATGATGAAGTTGCTCATATTTATGTCCAAGAAAATTGCCTAAATTTTTTCTAAGAGTTTTATGGTTTCATGACTTACATTCAGATCTTTGATCCACTTTGAATTTACTTTTGTGTATGGGGTTAGACAGTAATCCAGTTTCATTCTCTTACATGTAGCTGTCCAGTTTTGCCAACACCAACTGTTGAAGAGGCTTTCATTTCCCTCTTGTATGTCCATGGCTCCTTTATCATATATTAATTGACCATATATATTTGTGTTAATATCTGGACCCTCTGTTCTGTTCCACTGGTCTGTGGATCTGTTCTGGTGCCAATACAAAATTGTCTTGATCACTGTGGCTTTGTAGTAGAGCTTGAAGTTGGGGTGCAAGATCCCCCTGCTTTGTTCTTCCTTATCAGGATCGCATTGGCTATTCAGGGTCTTTTATGGTTCCATGTAAATTTTAAAATTATTTGTTCTGGTTCCTTGAAGAATGCTGTTGGTATTTTGGTAGGGATTGCATTGAATCTGTGGATTGCTTTGGACAGGATGGCCATTTTGACAGTATGGACTCGTCCTAGCCAAGAACATGGAATGAGTTTCCATTTGTTAGTGTCCTCTTTAATTTCTCTTAACAGTGTCCTGTAGTTTTCAGAGTATAGGTCTTTCACTTCCTTGGTTAGGTTCAGACCTAGGTATTTTATTCTTTTTGATGCAATTGTGAATGGAATTGTTTTCCTGATTTCTCTTTCTGCTAGTTCATTGTTAGTGTATAGGAAAGTGACAGATTTCTGTGCATTAATTTTGTATTCTTCAACTTTGCTGAATTCAGGTATTTGTTTTGGTAGTTTTGTAGTGGAATCTATAGGCTTTTTTATGCACAGTATCATGTCATCTGAAAATAGTGACACTTTAACTTATTCTTTACCAATCTGGATGCCTTGTACTTCTTTATTTTGTCTGATTGCTGTGGCTAGGACCACCAGTACTATGTTGAATAACAGTGGGGAGAGTGGCCATCCTTGTCTTGTTCCTGATCTTAGAGGAAAAGCTTTCAGCTTCTCATTGTTGAGTATGATGTTGGCTGTGGGTTTGTCTTATATGGCCTTTATTATGTTGAGGTACTAGCCCTCTATACCCATTTTGTTGAGAGTTTTTATCATGAATGGATGTTGAATTTTGTCAAATGCTTTTTCAGCATCTATGGAGATGATCATGTGGTTTTTGCCCCTCTTTTTGTTGATATAGTGGATGATATTGATGGATTTTCGAATGTTGTTCCATCCTTGCATCCCTGAGATGAATCCCACTTGATCATGGTATATGATCCTCTTGATATATTTTTGAATTCAGTTTGCTAATATTTTGTTAAGTATTGTTGCATCTATGTTCATCAGGGATATTGGTCTGTAAGTTTCTTTTTTTGGTGTGGTCTTGCCTGGTTTTGGTATTAGAGTGATGATGCTGGCCTCATAGAATAAGTTTGGAAGTATTGCCTCCTGTTCTATTTTTTGGGAAACTTTAAAGAGAATGGATATTATGTCTTCTCTGTATGTCTGATAAAATTCAGCAGTGAATCCATCTGGCCCAGGGGTTTTGTTCTTGGGTACTTTTTTTATTATGATTCAATTTCATTGCTGGGAATTGGTCTGTTTAGATTTTCTGTTTCTTCCTTGGGTAGTCTTGGAAGGTTGTATTTTTCTAAGAAGTTGTCTATTTCTTCTGGGTTTCCAGCTAACTCTATGTCTTTTGATTGGTGCATTCAGACCATTTACATTTAGGATGATGATCAATAGGTATGTACTTACTGCCATTGCAGGCTTTAAATTTGTTATTACCAAATGTTCAGGGGTAATTCCCTTACTATCTAACCATCTATTTTAACTCACTTAATGTTCTATTGCAAACACAACTTAAAGGTTCTTTTTTTTCCCCCTCCTTTTTCTTCCTCCACCATTCTTTGTGTGTTATGAATCATATTCTGTGTTCTTTGTCTATCCCTTGTATGACATCTATTTAGTTTTAAGAATACTTCCAGCTATAGGAGTCCCTCCAAGATGCACTGTAGAGGTGGTTTGTGGGAGGTAAATATTCTCAGCTTTTGCTTATTTAAAAATTGTTTAATCCCTCCTTTATATTTAATGATAACCTTGTTGGGTAGAGTATTTTTGGTTCCAGGCCCTTCTGCTTCATTGCATTAAATACATCATGCCACTCCCTAAGGTTTCTGTTGAGAAGTCTGATGATAGCCTGGTGGGTTTTCCTTTTTATGAGATCTTATTTCTCTCTCTAGCTGCTTTTAAAATCTGTTTTTTTCCTTGATCTTTGCCATTAATTATTATGTGTGTTGGTGTTGTCTTCCTTGAATCCCTCATGTTCGAAGATCTGTACACCTCCATGGCCTAAGAGACTATCTCCTTCCCTAAGATTGGGGAAGTTTTCAGCAATGACCTCCTCAAAGACACTTTCTGTCCCTTTTTTCTCTCTCTTCTTCTTCTAGTACCCCTATAATGCAAATATTGTTCCGTTTGGATTGGTCACACTGTTCTCTCAGTATTCTCTCATTCTTAGAGATTCTTTTTTATCCCTGTGCTTCAGCTTCTTTTTATTCTTCTTCTCTAATTTCTACTACATTTGCCGTCTCTTCTACTACATCAAATCTGCTTTTATATCCCTCCATTTATTTTTCATTTCAGATATGGAATTTCTTAATAATTGTATCTCAACTTGAATTTGCTTCTGAGTTCTTGAATATTTTTCTGTACCTCCATAAGCATGTTCATAATTTTTATTTTGAACACTCTTTTAGGAAGATTGGTGAGTTTGGTTTCATTTGGCCCTTTTCTGAGGTTTGTGAGATTTTGGTCTGGACCATGTTGTTTTGATGTTTCATATTTCTGTGTGGTGCCCACTAGTGTCCAAAGCTCCAGTCTCTTGAACTGCTCAGCCCCTAGAGTGAGGTTGGGTGTCATAGGTGAGTGGAGCTGGTGTCTGGGGGGAGGAAAGATCTGTTTCCTGATTCCGATCTGTGGTTCCTGGCTCCAGTGTCAGAGCCAGTGGGCCAAGCACACAGGTGTAAGCCTCTTTGCTTTGTGTCTCTAGCTGTTGTAGGCAGGGCCTCCCTCTGGGTGGCCTGATGCCAGCACAGTGACTGCCGGTTTGTGAACCAGTGCCGGTAGGCTAGGAGGAAGGCACAGCTGGCTGCGTGTCACAGTGGGGTGCCTCAGAGTGAGTTGACATCCAGCGGGGATGGGGCACTCCTCAAAGTTCCCAACCAGCTAGGCAGAGCATGCCCAGACAACCTTGTCCAGTTCTCCCTTCTCCCGTGCAGCAAGTTCTGTGCAAACCACACCCCTTCAGTAACCCTTTCACTGCTAAGAAGCCTCTCAGACTGTCTGCCTTTCCTCTGACACAGAGTGGTTGGATGTGGATATCCTCCTCTGCAAATGGCCGGAATCTCAGACTCTCAAGCACTCCACCTGTCCAAGCTCCCCAGCATCCAGAGCACCACACAATATAGGTTTCTGCTCACAAACTAGATCTCCAGGGCTAGGTGTTCAGCAGTCCCAAACTTCCACCCCTTCCCTGGTCTGTTTCTCTTCCTCCTGCTGGTGAGCTGGGGTAAGGGAAGGGTTTGGGTCACTTCTGATTAAGGCTTTTGTATGTTACCCTGTTTCATGAGATCTGTATGCAGTCTGGCTCATCCGTCTTTCTTGTTGCTGTTTTAGGGTTAGTTGCATTAATTAACTATATTTTCATACTATTTGTGGTTTTGGGAGGAGTTCCCCATCGCACCTCTCACACTGCCATCTTGAATACCCCCCCTTCACCAGGTTTTTAAATGTTTTTCATTATAATTAATGAGTTTAAAATCAACTTATTTCTTCTAATAGTTCATCACCACAATGTTAAAAAAAAATAATGTGTGCACTTAATATGAAACATTCAAAATATATAAGCTGTAAAGAAAACTATATTCACAATCACAGATTTCAACAAATTTTCATTTATTACTAAAATACATAGAATATGAATAAGCTTGTAAAAGTAAAGCAATAATGAAAATTAGATTGAAATAACCAGTTCATATATAATTTTCAGCAAAAACAGTAGAAGAAATATTCTTTAAAATGCATAGAAATTATTCATCATAACACATATACTGGCTTGTAAGTAAATTTTAAGTATTCAAATAATACAAACTATGTTCTCTGACCACAATGAAATTGCATTAAAATTAATAACACAAAAGTATGTGAAATATCTTCCAAAATCTAAGAAATCAAGTTCTAAATAATACATGGGTTAATGGAGAAATTACAAGAGAAATTAAAAAGTATTTTGAAGTGAATTAAAATGAAAGCATAGCATTTTAATATTTATGGAATACTCGTATTTTATCACACTAATTGATTATTTTAGAAAAGAGGAAAAGTCTCAGATCAATGGCTTAAGTTTGCACCTTAAAAAAATACGATATGAAATTAAATATAAGACAAGTAGTATAAAACATATAAAGATTAAGAATCAGTGAAATAGAAACAAAATACAGTTGACCATTGAACAACATGTGTTTGAACTGTATGGGACCACTGATAGGGAAATTTTTTTCAATAAAGGTATTGGATAATTTTTGAAGATTTGTGACTATTTGAAAAAGATTTTTCCTTTCTTACCTTACTTAATTGCCAAAATATAATATATAATACATATACAGAATATGTGTTAATCAACTGTTTATGTTATTGGTAAGGCTTTTGGTCAACAGTGAGCTATAAGTAGTTATTTTGGGGGAGTCAAAAGCTATACATGGATTTTCAACAGCCCAGGCCATCAGTGCCTGTAATTGCCATGTTATTCAACTGTTGACCCAGTCAACTGTGTACTGAAAATCTATAATGCCAAACACTTGTTCATTGATCTGATTAGTAACACTGAAAGAGAGAGAAAACATAAAATTAACCAAAGTCAAGAATGAGACTAAAAAAACTTTTTTTATGAGGACAAAACACTACCCAATTTCAAGATGACTCATAAAGCAATAGGCATTTAGACAGTATGGTGTTGACATAAAGATAGAAATTTGAATAGAGCAGAATAAAATAAAGCTTATTTTTTACATGATCAAATGATTTTTTGATGAAGTTGCCAGTGCAACTCAATGACAAAAAATACTTTCAACAAATAGTTGTTACAATTAACTGTCTATCCATGTGCAGGAAAAAATGAACTACTATTATATTGTAATATTATACTAATACCAACATTAACTCAAGTTGATCATAAATTGGATTGTACAAGGTAAACCTACCAATACTTATAGGAAAAACTAGGAAAAATCAAAGTAAACTTGGATCTATGAAAAATTTTTTAAATGACACAAAACCACCAACTATAAAAGAATAAAAAAATATTTTTTAGTCTTCCATTTCTATACCTTATAACAAACTATAAAAAGAGGTATCAAGCAAAAATATCATTAATAATTGGATCAAAATCAAATATGTCAAAAAGAATAAAATATCTAGGAATAAATTTAACCATGCAGGTGAAAGGCCTGCACACTGAAAGCTATAAGACATTGATTAAATAAATTTGGGAAGACACAAATAAATGAAAAGATATTCCATGATCAAGGACTGGAAGAATTAATGGTGTGAAAATATCCATACTACCCAAAGCAATCCACATATTTAATGTAATCCCTTAAAAATGGCATTTTTTTTCAATATAAAAATCCTAAAATTTGTAAGGAACACAAAGGTACTGAATAGCCCAAGGAAACTTTAGAAAGAAAACAAAGTTGGAGGAATCACCCTCTCTGAATTCAAGCTATATTAAAAAACTATAGTAATCATAAAAATATACACATAAAAACATTGCTGTTGGTATGAAAAGAGACACACACGTCAATGGAACAGAACAGAGTTCAGAAACAAATTTATGTATACATGGTAATTAATGTATATTAATTAATACATTGCAAATAATGTAGCTGAGAATATACAATAGGGAAAAGACAGTATCTTCAATAAATGGTGTTGGGAAAATTGGACAGACACATGCAAAAGAATGAAACTGGACTACTATCTTACATCATACACAAAAAATCAAATCAAAATGGATTAAAGACTTGAACATAATACCTCAAACCATAAAACTCTTAGAAGAGGGAGGATATATTTGTAAGTGACATATCTGACAAGGGTTAACATCCAAAATATATAAAGAACTCACAAGCTTCAACACCCAAAAAGTAAATAACCCTATTAAAAAATGGGTGGAGGATATGCACAGACAGTTCTCCAAAGAAGAAATTCATATGGCCAATAGGCACATGAAAAGATGCTCCACATTGTTAATTATCAGGGAAATGCAAATTAAAATCACAATGAGATATCACTTCATACCAGTAAGGATGGCCAGCACTGAAAAGACTAAGAACAACAAATGTTGGAGAAGATGCGGAGAAAGGGGAACCCTTCTTCATTGCTGATGGGAATGTATATTAGTTCAACCATTGTGGAAAGCAATAAGGAGGTTCCTCAAAAAACTAAAAACAGAAATGCCATTTGACCCAAGAACTCCACTCCTAGGAATTTACCCAAAGAAAACAACTTCTCAGATTAAAAAAGACATATGCACCCTTATGTTTATTGCAGCACTATTTACAGTAGCCAAGATTTGGAGACAACCTAAGTGTCCATCAGTAGATGAATGGATAAAGAAGAGGTGGTACATATACACAATGGAATACTATTCAGCCATAAGAAAGAAACAAATCCTACCATTTATAACAACATTGATGGAGCTAGAGGGTATTATGCTCAGTGAAATAAGTAATGCAGAGAAAGACAAATACCAAATGATTTCCCTCATTTGTGGAGTATAACAATGAAGCAAAACTGAAGGAACAAAATAGAAACAGACTCACAGACTCCAGGAAGGGACTAGTGGTTACCAAAGGGGAGGGGTGGGGAAGGGTGGGTGGGGATGGAGGGAGAAGGGGATTGTGGGGTATCATGTTAGGTGCACATGGTATGTGTGGGGTTACAGGGAAGACAGTGTAGCTCAGAGAAGACAAATAGGGACTCTGTGGCATCTTACTACACTTATGAACAGTGACTACAATGGGATATGGGGGGACACTCAATAATAAGGGTGTATTGTAACCACATTTTTTTGTGAAACATTCATAACAGTGTATATCAATGATATCTTAATAAAAAAGAAAACTCTTAGAAGACAGCATAGGGAGAAATCACCTTAACATCAGTCTTGGCAGTAATTTTTTGAATTTGACACCAAAAGCAAAGGCAACAAAAACAAAAATAAACAAGTGGGACTGTAGCAAACTGAAAACTTCTGCACAGCAAAGGAAATTATCACAAAATGAAAATGCAACCTACAGAAGAAAATATTTTCAAATCATATCTGATAAGCATTTAATAGCAGAAATATATAACAAACTCCCGTAACTCAATAGCAAGAAATCAATCTGATTTAAAAATACAACTCAACACCAAAAAAGCAAATGACCTAATTAAAAAGTAGGCAGAAGACCTAAACAGACATTTTTCCAAAGAAAAAATACAGATGGCAAACAGGCACATGAAAAGATGCTCCAATTCACGAATCAACAGGGAAATGCAAATCAAAATCACAATAGAGAGCACCTCACTCTAGTTGGAATAGTCCCTATACAAAAGACAAGTGTTGGATAGAATGTGGAGAAAAGATATCCCTCCTACACCGTTGGTGAGAATGTAAATTGGTCTGGCCACTTTGAAAAAACAATTGGAGATTCCCCCAAAAATAAAAATAGAACTATCATATGATCCCGCAATTCCACCTCTGGGTATTTACCCAAAGAAAACAAAAACACTAACTCAGAAAGATTATCTGCACCTCCATGTTCACTGAGGCTCTGTTTGTAACAGCCAAGATAAGGAAACAACCTAAGTGTTCACTGATTGATGGATGAATGGATAAAAAAAAATGTGGCACACAGATATAGAGGTAGAGATCCAGATATCTATAAACATAGATACAGTATTCTTCAGTCACAAAAAAAGGAAATCTTTCATTTGCGATAACATGAATGGACTTTGAGGGCATTATGCTAAGTGCAATAAATTAGAAATAAAAAGACAAATACCAAATTATCTCATTTATATGTGGAATCTAGAACAAAACAAGAAACCAGCACTGAGCTCATAGATACAGAGAACTGATTGGTTTTTTTCTAGAGGTAGGGGTAGGGGGTGAATGAAATGGGTGAAAGGGGTCAAATTATACAAAAATTTCAGTCATAAAATAAGTAAGTCATAGGGATATAATATACAATGTGCTAACTATAGTTAATATTGTGTTGCATAGCTGAAAGTTGCTGAGAGTAAATCTTAAGTTTTCATCACACACACAAAATTTTGTATCTATGTATCAATTTAACATGTCAACTAGACATTGAGGTGATCATTTCACAATATATACAAGTATCAAATCAGGTTGTACTATATAAACTAATATAATGTTATGTGTTCAATATAATGTTATGTTATATTAGGTTGAGACTAATATAATTTATGTGTAAATTAAACCTCAATAAAAAAGATGGCATAGAAAGTAAACAATAAATTAAAAAGGATTATGTTCTTTGTGGTGTTCATATGCATGTTTCCTCCTGCTGAAACACTAATTCTTGATTTTTGCTGAAATAACTCTATTACTTATATATTTTCAGTTTATGACTTGCAGAATAGAGCTTTGCCTAAGCTTTAGACTAAGTAGAAACTCACTTGTGCATCATTTAAACTCCTATCATACAACACATATATTTATCGTGCCATAAGACTGTGAGATCCATAAGGACAAACAGTGTGTCTACCTTATCCTATTGTGAGTTCCTGGAACACAATACAGTAAACATTGATTGATAAAGTGCATATATACCTAATAAACTTCCAACATCATACAGATGGAGAAACTGAGGTCTACAACTTTCATAAGTTCACAATATTTTTGGCTGGAGGCCAGAACTATTAGTAATAATCAAGCCTCTAGATTCTCTGGTAGTGCTTTTTCAACTAATACAGTACATCACTTAAAGATAAAATTAACTAAAGAAAGAAACTCATCTCCAATACTTAGATAATTAATACAGTTCTTTACCGAACAATGCAATGTTGATGTTGCAGTTTGAACAACATTCTTCCTACTTGTGATACAGTGACCCAGGCTCCTTCTGTTTTGGAGCTTTCCATTTTTTACCATATGGCTACTGAATTTATTCTAGAAGTTGTCTCTATTCCATCCACCCAGAAGGGAAAATGAGCACGAATGTTATCTATGGGAGATTTCTAGGGTCTGCACTTGAAAATGGTGCACATTACTTCCTCTCACATTTCATTTGCTAACATAGTCACATAGACTCATCTAATAGTCAGAGGAGAGCCTAGCTGTGTGCCAACAAAATGAAGACAACAGTCAATCTTTGCCAAATACAGTGCACTGGAACTAATATCTAGATTCTAGAATATCAAGACATACTCTGTTTTAAAGCAGCACCTCTTAAGTGTAGCTTAGTAAAATTAGGGATAACCCAGTATTTAAAAGACCAGGTTTAAATGTGATGGGCAAAATTTAAAACATATGACAGACTAAAGGCATTTCTATGTAATTGAAAGGCAATAAAGTTGTAAACATTTCCTAAATGTAAAACATCCTCATCAGTACCTGAATTACATTTCCAATTTTGTTAGATGAAAATTACTGCAGTTAGTCTGTTTCATAGTTTCACACATTGTTTTAACACTGAGGTGGTCAGAAAAATTCTTTGATTTGCTTAAAAAAGGAATTATCTTCAAGATTATTGAGGTCTATCTGCTCTAGAAGCAAATAAAGGAGATTCTATACTGTATGTGAAAAAACATTTATTTGACTTAACATCAAATTCAAATTTCCTGTCAATTCTCTGCATTGAGGAATACACTATATGGGGTTCAGGATTAAAACATTATTGTACATAATGCACAAAGAACACAATGGTTCTAAGTGGAGTTGACTGAAATTGCATGTACTATACAAAAAAATAGAGAAAAAAATTAAAATACATTGTCAATCAAGCAGGAATAAAAACTAGAAGTCATTTTGAAAGCAATCTAATTTTTAACTCTATCACTATTTTTTTCTTTCAAAAGTAACTTTTGCAAAAAATATTAACAACAATATATTGTCATGCAAATTCATTTACATATGGTTTGGTCTCTATATTTTACTATGTGGAGATTAAGTTTCAGAAGAAAAACATTCAATTTAGGTTGAAGTAATTCTGAGAGCAATTTAGAGATGACAGTGATTTGTACTCATTCTCAGTTTCGATTTGTATCTGAAGAGAAAAAAAACAATTCAGTTTCACTAGTCTATGTTCCACGATAATTTTTTTGACTGTGTTTCTGTATATTTTGAAAACTCTAGTCAATATACTGGCATCACCACCAAAAAATAGGCAGTAAGCAAAAAATATATAAAACATCTCTTTTAAAAAAATATCACACAAATTAACAGCAATTTATATAATTACATGATTTTATTTTTATTTATCTAACATCTGTTATTAGTTTGCTTCATTATTATATACTATTTTTTAAAATTTTCATTCATACCAAATTTAACATCTTGTGTGATGTATCATATGTATTATAGAAGTCTGCATACTATAAGAAGATACCAAATGAATATTTCTACCCCCACTATTTTATCAAATTAAAAAAATGAAACAAAAATACAAATTCAGTGGTAACTTGTATAATACATGTGATATGTCTGTACTATATATATATATATATGTGTGTGTGTGTGTGTGTGTGTATGTGTGTGTATAAGTATTGGGTTTTTATGAAAAGAATTTTTAACGCTTTGATAGTGAGGGACAGTTTTCATATTACAACTCTAACCATTGTTGGGACCTTTTGCCTCTTTTAGGCCTGTGACGGCCACAGACTGGAGGTTTCCATTCTCCCTCATTACTTCCGCATTCGTGGCCTAACTAGCTTCTGTGTGTGTTCTCTTGGCCCTAACTCCGCCTCCACACCTAACCCAAAACCTGCCTAAAGACCCTAGTGAAAGATGAGATAATCAATTCCCATTGGTTTCTGTTACTTCCTTATCTTCCCCTATATAACTTAGCCTCTGATGGAATAAAGCTGCGTTTTGCTGCACCCTTGAGGCTGACACATCTCCCGGCTTGGTGTGGTTTTATTTTTCCCCGGATCTCAGGGGAGGGTGTCCAAGCCACTGACACTTGCCCTCTTGCTCAGCCCCGGGGATAACAGGCTGGTCCTGCTTGTCCCCCCACCTTCTTGTTGCTGAAGAGCAACTACTGGTGCCCCATGTGAGGAATGAGGAACTTTGCTGATGAGCTAATCGGACTATGGGTAAGTGTAATCCCATAAAATATGGGACATTCTTCTTCTAAGCCTGATCCCTCTCTTGGATCCCTTAGGGTCCTCCTCCAAAGTAGAGGCCTAGAGCTCTCTGACAGCCAAGCTATCAAAACCTGGGAGACCTTAGTTAAAGTCGCCCCATGGCTGTCTGCAAGTAATTTGTTTGTCTGGGAAACTTGGGACAGGGTAGAGCAACTCGTACGCAAAGCCCAAGTTAATCGGGGTGATATCCCCCCTCTGGGGACCTTCCCCACTTTAGCAACCCTTAAGAGTTGCTTCCCTCCTCAGCCATTGAAGCCAGCTGCCAAGAACTTAATAGACAGGGAAACCACTGGGTCGGGAGCCCCTTCCTGGGGAGATTCTGATCCCCTTCCTCAGGCTGAGTCCACACTGGGCAGGACAAAAAAGACATAAAGAGCCAGATGAGAATCATGGCAATGGTGCTCTCAACCCATTTGATGCCACTCCCTGGCCCCCAAATCCATGGCTCCTTTGTACCCACCACTTCCTGGTACTAGTTCCACTTCTAACCCTTTCAAATCATCATCAGCACCCCCTCCTCCATACCAACAAGCAGGGGTTTCAGTTCCTCTTCCATATAAGGACTCATGCTCTCCCATTGGCTGCCAACCTCAAGAGAATCCATTGTTCGACCCACAACCTAACCCAGGGCCATGTCAGCTATTTTTGGTCAATGTTAATCCCAGAGGTAACTGCCCTGCCCCTTGGTACCCTTGGGAGCCAGGTGACCTTTAGGAATTAAAGAAGGCCATTCTTGAGGACGGCCCCAATGCTCCTTGGACTGAGACCATCCTCCAGGGACTTGATCACCATACGTGCACTGCCGCAGATTGGAGGGCTCATGCCTGGGCGGTTCTCCCTGGCCCCCTTTATATTAAGGGGTGTGCTTTGTATAAAGAGGAATGCCAGCAACAAGCTGAGAGGAATCTGACATACTCTTTTACATATATATGGATGATATTATCTTGGGGGCCACTTGTTCCCACAAATTAGACGACCTCTTCAAACGGTGCCTTTCCCTGCTCAAAAACTATAACTTTCAGATTGCCCCAGATAAAGTTCAACAGGTAGCTCCTTTTAAAATTTGGGGGACTACTTTGACATTAGATGTTGTCTCCCCTGTTAAGCCCCAGTTATGTATTCAGGACGCATATACCCTACCACAGCTCCAGAAATTGCTGGGAGAAATCAATTGGATGAGACCCTGGATTCCTATAACCACAGCTGATCTTATCCCTCTTTCTGACCTGTTAAAAGGCCTTAACCTAGCCTCAACAGTGACTTTAACCCCTGTACATAGAGACACATTGACAAAAGTTCAACATGCCATTGATAATGCTGCTTTAAAAAGATATGATCCAAACTTGCCGCTGGTCCTCTACATTATGGCAGGAGAGGCCCTCCTCACTGCCCTTTTGGCTCAGAAGGGGGATCCCGTACATTGGATAAATCTATCTGTGGGAGGGGCACCCTGAGTGTACTCTATAGTGGATCAAATGGCCGACTGCATTGTCAAGGGACGACATCTTTCTGTTCATCTTTTTGGGTGTGAACCCCACTCTTTGATCATCCCTTTTTGGGTCAATGATTTCTCATGGCTACAGAGAAATAATTCCAGATTGGCAATGGCCATGGAAAGCTCTCCGGGGATAGTGGACTGTCACTGTGGTCCCTATAAGTGGATGAATTCTTTTGGCCAATTGGCATGGCAGCCACCTAAAATGTTCCTCTCTGAGGCAGACCCCTCTTTCTCCTCTGTTTTTACCAATGGGGGTAAGTGGGGAGCCTCTGTGGTAATGTTCCCCCCTCTCCCCGGGCACAAGTAAATGCCCTCTGGCCGTAACCCTCTTTCATGAGGTATAGGGCTCTGCCCAGTTTAAAGAGCTTTATGCTGTTGTTTTAGCTCTGTCTGAGATCCAAGGCCCTCTTAATTTGTTTTCTGATAGCCTTTATGTTGTCAATCTCCTGCCCAATCTTGTGGGTGCACACATCAGACTTGACAATAATCCTATCACTCCTTTGATGATTCAAGCTTGCAATTTGTTAAAACAGAGACTAGTTCCCCTTTTTTGTACAACATTTAAGGGGACATCAAGACTTGCCAAGCTTTTTATCGAGGGGCAATGCTCTTGCAGACTGACTAGCTTCAGCCTACATGGTACAGGAGGCCACCTCTTTTCATCAACTTACACACGCTAATTGGAGGGGACTACACCATCAGTTCCCTCAAGTCCCCATCAGAGACTTAAAAAAGATCATTAGGACATGTAAGTCATGCCAGCCTTTTCTACAAATTCCTCTGCTTCAAAAGGGCGGAGTGAACCCTTGAGGCCTGAGGCCCAATAACCTTTGGCAGACTGATGTCACACATTTTGCCCCTTTTGGGAAGCCTAAATACATATTTCTAACAGTTGATACCTTCTCCCATGCTTGTTGGCCCACAGGCCATATGGGAGAAAAATCTAAACATTCCATAAGCCATTTTCTCCAGTGCTTTACCATTCTTGGCCTGCCAGATCAAATCAAAACCGATAATGGTCCCTGCTTTATTAGTAAATCTTTCACTGAATTCTTGAGTAAATGCCGAATTTCCCATATCACTGGAATTCCTCATAACCCTAAAGGACAAGCAATCGTAGAAAAACACAATTATACCCTCAAATGTCAAATAATAAAACAAAAAGGGGGAACACTCCCCCCCATGATCAACTAAAGATGGCATTATTTACTCTAAATATTTTAAATTTTGCCAAAGGTGAACACTTCTCGCCCTTCCAAAAGCACTGGACAACAACTGTTACTTACCGGACAATTAGAGCTCAATGGAAGGACACCCTTACTGGAGAATGGAGGGGCACAGACCCCCTCATTACAGCTGGAAGGGAATTTGGCTGGGTTTTTCAGACCAATGAAAAAAGGCCGATCTGGGTTCCTGCAAGGAATCTCAAGTATTATCCCCCTAAGGAGGGGGAGTTCACTGATGTCAATGATGACCCAGAAGGCCCCCCGCCTCCTGAGGATATCTCTCTTCTTTCTTTCTTTCAGGGTCTGCAATGAACCCAATGATGCTGGTCTTCCTGTTAATGGCAATAAATCTCCCATTAGCTAGGACAGGATTTGGAGATCCCGGTCAAGCAAGAACCATACTACGAAAAACCATCAGAGACCCCTGCACAGCCTGCGCTCACTCCAAGGCCCCTCCCCCCACACACTGTTATACTTCTATCAAAACCTGCCCTAATGGGCAATGGGCAGTTACACTTATGCAAGGGACAGAAAATGGATGCCCTGGGAGAGTTCTCTCTCACCATTGTTGGCCAGGCCCCAAAATATCTTCACCTGCCCAATGGAAATCCCCCTCTGAGTGTCCTTGCACTACTTTTCTTGCCTCCGTTCATGCTCAATGCTATCAGGAGGTTATCCCCTGCACTCACTGGAACAAAACATACTGGTATGCAACTCTGATAAAAGGCAAGGATGAATATGCTGACTGTTGAGAGAATAGGGGAGAGAATGTCTACTGGAATAAATTTGCCCCTATAGGTGCCTCTGATGGGGGCGGAGTCCAAGATCAGGCTCGACAGTACCAAAATTAAAAAAACTGGTAGACAGGTTGATTGAAGACCAAAATCCCCCAATTTGCCACCCTCTTAGCCTCCCGGAGGTCAGAGGAGAATTGCTTCTTGATCCTGAGACACAATCAATTATACACGCTGCCTTTACCTTACTCAATAGAACCAATCCTGTTTTAGCTAAGGATTGCTGGCTGTGCTTGAAGTCAGGACCATTACAAGCCAATGCTCTTCTTGTTAACCTTTCACAGACCGAGCCCCAGTGCCAGCTGTTACCCCCAAGATCTATAGTCTATCTAGACCCTCTTTCCCCTAAAGGCCCATGCTTCAAAGCTGACCCTCATACTGCTAATACTTGTAGGATAGATGTAGGTCTAATCCACTATTCTTTTTGCCAACAAAATATTACTGTGAACAATACCTTTCTCTGTCCCCCTGATGGAACAGTCTTCATTTGTGGGGAAGATGTGTTTGGCTTTCTCCCAACAGACTGGACGGGGCTTTGTGCTCCAGCTGTAATTTTCCCTGACATTGGAGTGGTCCCTAATAATCAGAGCCTCCCTATTCCTGCTTTAGACCACATTGGAGGTAGATCAAAAAGGGCCATCCAAGTTATCCCCCTGCTTATAGGCCTTGAGGTGGCCACTGGAGCTGTCACTGGGGCAGCAGGATTGGGGACCTCTCTGCATTATTATAAAGTCCTTTCTCAACAGATGATTGATGATATACAAGCTGTAGCCAGCACAATTCTTGACCTCCAAGTACAATTGGATTCCCTCGCGACAGTAGTCCTACAGAACCGTAGGTGGCTTGATCTCCTCACAGCTGAAAAGGGAGCCTTATGTCTCTTTTTACAGGAAGAGTGCTGCTTTTATGCGAACCGCTCCGGCATAGTCCAAAATAAGGTCAAGCAACTTCAAGATGACCTCAAAAGATACCGAAAAGAATTACAAGCCAATTTTCTTTGTCCTGAGTTACATGGGTGGTTGCCCTATATTCTGCCCTTCCTTGGTCATATCCTTCTTTTGCTTCTACTTTTCACTTTTGGGCCCTGCATTATTAACAAGATTATCCAGTTTGTCCAAAAAAGAATTGAATCAATTCAGTTGATGTGTGTGCGAGTACATTACCAGAGAGTTGCCACGGAAGCCAGTGACCCCTACAATCGCTGTGAACCTTATGATGAGGCCGTGCCCGTTAATTCCCCCTAACTATCTCCCCACGTGCCCATGACGGGTAAGATCTCCAAGGTGGAGACAACCTAAGACAGGCCACAGAGAATGAGTAAGCTTGGGACAACCAAGGAGCTGCAAGGTAGCCAGTGATGGGTAAGATCCCCAGAGGGGGACAACCTAAGACAGGGGCCTTGCCTGCCGGGACATCCCAGAGCATTTATGAAACTAAAAGGGGGAATTGTTGGGACCTTTTTACTCTATTAGGCCTGTGACGGCTGCAGACTAGAGGTTTCCATCCTCCCTTGTTACTTCCAAGTTCGTGGCCTAACTAGCTTCCCGTGCGTGTGCTCTTGGCCCTAACTCCACCTCCCCACCTAGCCCAAAACCTGCCTAAAGACCCTAGTGACAGATGAGATAATCAATTCCCATTGGTTTCTGTTACTTCCTTATCTTCCCCTATATAACTATGCCTCTGATGGAATAAAGCTGAGTTTGCTGCACCCTTGAGGCTGACACATCTCCCGGCTTGGTGTGGTTTTGTTTTTCCCCGGATCTCAGGGAAGGGTGTCCAAGCCGCCGATACTTGCCCTCTAGCTCAGCCCCGGGGATAACAGGCTGGTCCTGCTTGTCCCCCCACCTTCTTGTTGCTGAAGAGCTACAACCATAACCGAATTGAAATAGAATACTATATATATAGACATATTGGTCTGTCAAAAGGACACTAGGATATATGGGATGACTCTGGAAATAAATATATAAATATACACTTACATTTACATTGAATACATATATACATCCATATATATATAGGTTCTGTCCACATAAACAATTTTATTTAAATATTGAATTAATGGGTCGACATAAATTGTAGTGATTTATCAATGACTTTTTAGAATAACTGGTAGAGAAGGGTATTTAAGTATTGACCAACAGTATATATGAAATTTCTTCATAAAGCTCAGCAACAACTCTTATTTGGTGCTAGGAACCATCTGTTTTTGTTCCTTATTATGAAATGTGCTATTCTTAGTACCATCATGGAAACACTGACTAGAGAGAGCTGATACATGGGCAAATAATGAGAATTCAGGACTCAAGCCAAAGGTGGGAGTGGTAGACCTTAAGTTGTTCAGAACCCTGAACAATCCCTGACTCTATCACCCAAAATCAGTATATCAGCACCTTTTTTGTAGACAATCTAAAATGAAATCATCAAATAATTACAGGCCAGCAGGATTAATCCCCAGTCCCACAAAAGGGATCCTCTGCAGGCCACCCTCTTGTGACTGAGGTCTGGTCAATGGGTCCCAAGTTGGCCTAATCGGCACAAATTCCATAGCTCCTGAGGCCATCTGGCTGAACACAGTCATGAAACAGAAGGGTAGTGGTATGAAAAATTATGTTAAGATTAGAAAAATATGCAGATGTTTATACATATTTATAATTCATGCATTTTATTTTAAAGGATTTAAGACCAGAAGTCACTCTGTACATAAAGTATCGAAAACACAGAGGTGCAGTTGAGTATGAGAATAAAATTTAGTATTAGGATAAATAATAACACAGGACAGAGAATGCAAGGGACTAAAGGGAGAAGGAGGGATGGACTGTAAATGAGTGTAATGGAGATAAATGTTTTGCATCTAGATTGTGGTGGTAGTGTCACAGGTTAATACATCTATAGAAACTCACTTGTACCCTTTAAACAGGTGAGGTTTATTATACCTCAATAAGGTTGTTCTAAAATTCCAATGATTGATAAGATACTTTACAAAAGTGATCAGTATAGAAATGGAGGAAAATACACACATATACAGAATTTTTCTATTCTCTTTCTCTCTCTCTGAGTTAGGGTAGAAATCTATGTCTATATCTATATCTATACATATATATATACTGAGTCAATTCTAGTTTATAAAATTGCCATGACAATAATTACTATTTATAAATTTGTACAATGAATTGTGATCATACTTATAATGCAAATTAAATTCTCAGGGTCACCAATTAATAAGTGACTGGGCCACATTTGAGCTCAAATGTCTCTGTCTGAAATTTGTAAATTGCCATAGACCTCATTATATGGTTAATTATATTGGTTATATATACTTTCTCCCTGGTTTATATGAATCTGCTTTCTTTATCTCTGGTTATGAA
Organism: Manis javanica; assembly: GCF_040802235.1. Lineage (NCBI taxonomy): Eukaryota > Metazoa > Chordata > Mammalia > Pholidota > Manidae > Manis > Manis javanica. The sequence continues at coordinate 55,766,501 of NC_133163.1, read as the reverse complement.
TGCATTGGGAAAAAAAATCTTTTTTTGACAATGTAAATAATCTGCACCTGAGGGACATATGTTATTTTCTTTATATCATCATTTTTGGCTATATGTTATTAAAGAAGAAGTTTGGAAGTTTTGTTATTTTGAATGGAACAATAATATCAGACATAAATCCATGCATATATGGCCAATTAATATAAAGGAGCCACAAATATACAATGGGGAAAAGACATCTTCTTTGACAACTGGTGTTGGCAAAACTGGACAGCTACATGTAAGAGAATGATACTAGATTTTTGTCTAACTCCACATAGAAAAGTAAACTTGAAATGGATAAAAGACCTGAATGTCAGTCATGAAACCATAATACTCTTAGAAGAAAACATGGGCAAAAATCTCTTGAATATTAATATGAGCAATTTTTTCCTGGACAAATTTCCTCACACAAGGAAACAAAATAAAAAATGAACAAGTGGTACAATGTCAAACTAAAACTTCTGTATAGCAAAGGACACCATCCGCAGAACAAAAAGGCATCCTACAGTATGGAGAATACATTCATAAGTGACTCATCTGATAAGGGGTTAACAGCCAAAATATATAAAGAGCTCACATGTTTCAAAACCCAAAAAGTAACCCAATTAAGAAACGGGTAGAGGATCTGAACACACACTTCTTCAAAGAAGAAATAAAAACAGCCAACAGGCACATGAAAAGATGTTAAATATCACCAATCACCAGGGAAATGCAAGTTAAAACCACAATGAGATATCCCCTCACACTAGTTAGAATGGCCATTATCTGAAAGAAAAGAAAGAACAAATAGAGGCGAGGCTGCAGAGAAAGAGGAAGCCCCCTACATGGTAGATGGGAATATCAATTATTGCAAACCCTCTGTAAAGCAGTATGGAGTTTCCACAAAAAAGCTAAAACTAGAAACACCATTTGACCAAATAATTGCATTCCTAGGAATTTACCCAAAGGAAAAAAAATACCGGCTTCAAAAAATACATGCATCCCTATATATATCACCACACTATTTGCAATAGCCAAGATATGGAAGCAACCTAAGTGTCCATCAACAGATGAATATATAAAGACGATGTTGTACATATACACAACAGACTATTATTCAGCCATAAAAAGAAAGGAAATCCTGCTGAGAGAGAGGGAAAAGATGGCAATGTGAAAAGTGAGGCAGAAACCTCCTCCTAAGATCACAAATACAACTAACCTTAAAAAAGCGACCTGAAGACTGCAGAAAAGATTACCTACATCTGGAGAAAAGCGAAGACCTCAGAGAAAAAAGTAAAGTAAAAAGCCATGATCCAGTGAACCCAAGCCCTACTCCCAACACGGCCCCCAGGAGGAAGAAAGAGAAACAGAGTGGGGAGTGAGTAGAAGTTCAGGACTGCTGAACTCCCAACCCCAGAAATACACTCAGTGAGCATGAACCCCTATTAAATTGTGCTTATATTAGTGGGGTTGTAAAGCAAAGACAGGTGGATACTTGGAGAGACTGAGATTCCAGCCACTTGTGGAGAATAGGTACACAAAACTGGCCTCCCAAAGACAAAACAGAGGCAGATAGTTTAAAATATTTCACAGCAGCAAGAGGGGCACTAAAGGGGCAAAGATATCACAGAGCTCACTGCTCAAGAGACATGGCAGGTGGACAAATCATCCTGGAAAGCTCAGTCCAGCAGGTTGGAAATTCTCAGTGTCAGATACTCCATTCCCCTGGCTGACAATGAAGCCCTGAGACAACCCAGTGCTGTGTGCAGCCTGACTAATTTCTCAGATCAGGTTCCATTTCCACTAAGCTGCTACCCCCACCATGACATCAGGTTAGCCAGAGGGTGACCCTGCCTATGGCAGCTACAGGGGCTGTTAGTACAGAAATAATAACCTGTGCACTCAGCCCACTGGACCTGGAAGTGAAGATAAGCATTAAAGCTAGGAAGGCAGGAAAGAGGCCTTTCCTAACAGGAGTTGCTGGTTCTGCTCACCTGAGATACCTGAGATGCCCAAAATTTCTGGAGGTGCTTGGCAGCTCCAGACAGTAGAGCTTCTGGGCATGAGAGGGTGCTGCCTACACAAAGTTATTATTCCATAGGAAACTCCAAAAAAAATGAAACAGCAAAACAATTTGACCAAAAAAAATGAAGGAAAAATCCCCAAAGAGAATGCTCAGTGAAACTGAAATCACCAGTCTACTTGATAAAGATTTCAAAATAAAAGTTGTAAACACACTAACAAAGCTATAGAAAAATATTCAGCATCTCAGGGAGGACTTCAACAAAGAAAAACTTGGAAAAACACAGTATCTGAAATTAAATATACAATGGAGGGATTTAAAAGTAGGTTAGCTGAGCTGGAGGAGATGGTAAATCAAATAGAAATTAGAGAACAGGAAAACAAAGAAGCTGAACCACAGAGAGAAAAAAATATCTCTAGGATTGAAATAATAAGAGAGTTGTGCAATCAATCCAAATGGAACTATATTTGTATTATAGGAAAATCAGAGAGGAAAAGAGAGAAAAAGGGATAGAAAGTCTCTTTGAGGAAATAATTGCTGAAAACTTCCCCAATCTGGGGAAGGAAATAATCTCTCAGGTCATCGAAGTGCAGATACCTCCCAACACAAGGGACCCTAGGAAAACAACACCAAGAAATATAATAATTAAAATGGCAAAGATCAAGGACAAGGAGAGAGTGTTAAAAGCAGCCAGAGAGAGAGATAAAAAAAATGATCACTTATAAAGAAAATTCCATCAAGCTATCAGCAGACTTCTCAGCAGAAACCTGACAGGCCAGAAGGGACTGCATGACATATTTAATACAATGAAACTGAAGGGCCTCCAACCAAAAATACCCTACCTGGCAAGATCATCCTTTAAATTTGAAGCAAGGATTAAAATATTTCAAGATAAGCAAAAGTTGAGGGAATTTACCACCAACAAACCATCTCTATAGTGTATGTCAAAGGAACTGCTATAGATGGAAGAAGTGCTCCTAAAGCTAAATAGCTGTCAACAGAGAAAATAAAACCACAGTAAAGGAATTAGATCAATAAATTACTAAGCAAATACAATATTAAATCAACTACTCACAAAGTTAGTCAACTAATAACAAAGAATACAGACTATGACACCTAATATTTAAAGAGTAGAGGAAGGAGAGATAAATATAAAAGAAACTTCAGATTGTGCTTGAAATAGCATAAAGAGTGAGTTAAGACAGACTGTTAAATAGTAAGTAAGCAGCCCTTGAATTGAACCTTTGAAAACCACAAATCTAAAGCCTACAATGAAAACAAGTACATATCTATTAATAACCACCCTAAATGTAAATGGACTGAATGGACCAACCAAAAGATACAGAGTTACAAAATAGCTAAAAATACAAAATCCATCTATATGCTGCCTACAAGAGACTCACTTCAAACCCAAAGACATACATAGACTAAACGTGAAGGGATAGAAAAAGATATTTCATGCAAATAATAAGGAGAAAAAGGCAGAAGGAGCAGTACTTACATCAGACAAACTAGATTTCAGAACAAAGAAAGTAGCAAGAGACAAATAGGGACATTACATAATGATAAAGGGGTCAGTCCAACTAGAGGATATAAACATTATAAATATCGATGTACCTAATATAGGAGCACCTAAATATGTGAAACAAATACTAACAGAATTAAAGGGGAAATAGAATGCAATGCATTCATTTTAGGAGACTTCAACAGATCACTCACTGCAGAGAACAGATCCACCAGACAGAAAATAAGTAAGGAAACAGGGGCACTGAACAACACATTAGAACAGATAGACCTAACAGACATCTACAGAACACTTCACCCAAAAGCAGCAGTATGCACATTCTTCTCAAGTGCACATGGAACATATTCCAGAATAGAGCACATACTAGTCCACAAAAAGAGCCTCAGTATATTCAGACAGATTGAAATTGTGCCAACCCACCTCTCAGAAAACAAAGATATGAAACTAGAAATAAATTATGTATAGAAAACAAAAAATTCCCACAAACACATGGAGGCTTAAGAATATTATCCTAAATAATCAATGGATCAATGACCAAATTAAATCAGAGGTCAGGCAATAATTGGATGCAAATGAAATGAAAACAATAACTCAATAGCCCAAACCTGTGGGATGCAAAGGCAGTTTTAAGAGGAAAGTATATTGTAATACAGGCTTACATCACAAAAGGAGAATGATCCCAAATGATCAGTCTAAACTCACAATTAATGAAACAAGAAAAAGAACAAGTGAGGCACAAAGTCAGTAGAAGGAAGGACGCAATAATGATCAGAGTGGAAATAAATAAAATTGAAAAGAATAAAAGTAAAGAAAGAATCAATGAAACCAGGAGCTAGTTCCTTGACTAAATGAACAAAATAAATAAATGCCTAGCCAGACTTATCAAGAAAAAAGTGTGTACACACATAAACCAAATCAGGAAAGAGAAAGGAAAATCACTACAGACAGCATGGAAATACAAGGAATTATTAGAGAATACCATGAATACATGCTAACAAATTCAATAACTTAAAAGAAATGGACAATTTTCTAGAAAAATACAACCTTCTAATAATGACCCAGGAAGAAACAGAAAATCTGAACAGATCATTTACCAGAAATGAAATTGAATTGGTAATCAGAAAACTACCTAAGAACAAAACTCCTGTCCCAGATGACTTCACTGCTGAATTTTATCAAACATTTAGAGAAGACCTAATACCCATCTTCCTTAAAGTTTTCCAAAAAGTAGAAGAGGAGAGAATACTTCCAAACTCATTCTATGAGGCCAACATCAGTCTAATACCAAAACCAGACAAAGACATGACACACAAAAAAATTACAAAGCAATATCACTGATGAGCATATGCTAAAACCCTCAACAAAATATGAGCAAACCGAATTCAAAAATACATCAAAAAGACCATCCATCATGATCAAGTGGGATTTATCCCAGGGATGCAAGAATGGGACAATATTCAAAAATCAACCAACATCATACATCACATTAACAAAAATGAGAAAAGTCATATGATCATTTCAATAGATGCTGAAAAAGCATTTGACAAATTTTACCATCTATTCATGATAAAACCTGTCAAGAAAATGAGAATAGGTAGTACATACCTCAACATAATAAAGGCCGTTGACAGCAGATCCACAGTCAACATTGTACATAACAGTGAAAAGCTGATTTTTCTCTAAGATTGGTAACATGACAAGGATGTCCACAGTTTACCACTTTTATTCAACATAGTACTGGAGGTCCTAGCTATGGCAATCAGACAACACAATGAAATAAAAGGCACCCATATTGGTAAGGAGAAAGTTAAACTGTCACTGCAAATGACATGACATTGTACATAAAAAAGCCTAAACAATTCACAAAAAACTACAAAAAGTAATTACTGATTCAGCAAAATTGCAGGATACAATAGTAATATACAGAAATCTGTTGCATTCCTACATACTAACAGTAAACTAGCAGAGAAATTGGGAAAACAGCTCCATTTACAATTGCATTAAAAATAATAAAAGACCTAGGAATAAATTTAACCAAGGAGGTTAAAGACCTATACCCTGAAAACTATAAGACACTCACGAGAGAAATTAAAGAACCAATAAATGGAAATACATCCCATGCTCATAGACAGGAAGAATTAATACTGTTAAAATGGCCATCTGCCTAAAGTAATCTACAGATTCAATGCACTCCCTATCAAAATACCAACAGGATTCTTCAATGAATTAGAACAACTGGTTCTTAAATACATATGCAATCACAAAAGACCCCAAATACCCAAAAAATTCCTGAGAAGGAAGACCAAAGCTAGGGGCATTATGCTCCCTCACTGCAAGCTCTACTACAAAGCCACAGTAACCCAAACAATTTTGTACTGGCACAAGAACAGATGCATTTATCAATGGAACTGAATAGAGAGCCCAGATATAAACTCAACCATATATGAGCAATTAATATATGATAAAGGAGCCATGGACATACAATGGGGAAATGACAGCCTCTTCAACAGCTGGTATTGGCAAAACTGGACAGCTACATGTAAGAGAATGAAACTGGATTACTGTCTAACCTGATACACTAAAGTAGAATCAAAATGGATAAAAGACCTGAATGTAAGTCATGAAGCCATAAAACTATTAGAAGAAAACATAATAAAAAATCTCTTGAATATAAACATGAGCAACTTTTTCCTGAACGCATCTCCTTGGGCAAGCGAAACAGAAACAAAAATGAACAAATGGTACAACATCAAACTAAAAGGCATCTTACAGTATGGGAGAATATATTTGTAAATGACTTATCCAATAAAGGGTAAATATCCAAATATATAAAGAACTCACATACCTCAACACCCAAAAATCAAACTACTCAATTAAAAATGGGTGTAGGATCTGAACAGACACTTGAAGAGATATTCCACATAACTAATCATCAGGGAAATGCAAATTAAGACCACAATGAGCTATCAATTCATATGGTTTAGGATAGCCAACATCCAACAGACAAGAAAGAACAAATGCTGATGCAGAGGCAGAGAAAGGGAAACCCTCCTACACTGATGGTCAGAATGTAAATTAGTTCAACCATTGTGGAAACCAATGGAAGTTCCTCAAAAAACTGAAAAGAGAAATATCTTATGATCAAGTAATTCCACTCCTAGGAATTTACCTGAAGAAAACAAGATCTCTAGTTCAAAAAGACATATGTACCCTTATGTTTATCGCAGCACTATTTACAAGAGCCAGGATTTGGAAGCAACCTAAGTGTTCATCAATAGATGAATGGATAAAGAAGATGTGGTACATATACACAATGGAATATTATTCAGTCATAAGAAAAAAACAAACCCTACCATTGGTAACAGCATGGATAGAACTAGAGTGTATTATGCTCAGTGAAATAAACCAGGTGGAGAAAGACAAGTACCAAATGATTTCACTCGTTTGTGGAACTTAAAAACAACAAAACTGAAGGAACAAAACAAAAGCAGGCTCACAGACTCCAAGTAGGGACTAGCAATTATCAAAGGGAAGGTATCGGGGAGGGTGTGTTGGGAGGTATGGAGAAGGGGATTACAGGGCAATATAATTAGCAATCACAATAAAGGTAGGTCATGGGGAATGCAGTATAGGATGGAGAAGACAAGTAATGACTCTATAGCATCTTACTGTGCTAACGGAAAGTGATAGCAATTGAGGGTGTGGACTTGGTAATATGCGGAATGTTGAAACCACAAGGTTTTTCATGTGAAACCTTCATAAGATTATATGTCAATGATACTTCAATTAAAAAGAAAAAGGAATCCTGCCATTTGCAGCAACATGGATAGACTTAGAGGGTTATAATGATCAGTGAAATAAGACAGGCAGAAAAAGACAAATACGGTATGCTTTCACTTCTTTGTGGAATATAAAAAGCAAAGGAAAACAGAGAAACAAAACAACAGTAATCTCATAGACACTGAGAAATGACTAGTGGCTACCAAGGGGCAGGGGTTGGGATGCATACAGGGTGGGTAGGGGAGGGGAATAAAGGGGCCCAATAATTTGCAATCACAATGTAAACTGATCACAGGGACTATTGAACGACTGTGATGTGCAATTGAAAGCAACATAAAATTATGTATTAACACTTTAATAAAAAAATAATACTGTCATTCAGCAATTTATTGCTCATCAATTATGTGAAAGTCTCTCTAAGAAACATAAAGGATTAAGATGTGGCTCTTAGCAGCCTTAAGTACTCACTGTCTTGTGATGAAGATAGACGTGTATTTATTACTGCATTACAGCAACTCTATGTTGCCATTGAGTATAAAACAATTATTTTACCATTAGCAAAGAATAAAATACTGTGGATTAAAATTGACCTAATCCTTTCATCACATCAATTATAACAAATATCCAGATTTTAGAGGTATTATAATAGAGATAATATGCATTTAGAATATTTGAAATATGACACTGGCATCCGTGTGATAAATACTTTCATTAAGGTATAAACAGAAGAAAGTGAGACTAAAAGTAGCTAATGTGGATTTTTCTACTAAAAGTAGCTAATTGTGAAAAACTAACTATGCATAATATATATAAAGAGAAAGGATCTAATAGTCTATTTTTCCTTCTGTATGTATATTAATATCAAAACAGGATGAAATATATATAGATATATTATCTTTATGCTTTTGAAGACATTTTGTATTAATATAAAAAAGTGATTTCAGAATCAATAAATAAAGCAGTTCTGAAGAAACATTTTCAAATCATATGCTAACAGCGCAAAGTTATTTCACTGAAAATCTCCTTCAAAACCTTTAACAGTGATTTTTTTTCCAATTCTCATGGAGAAGATAATGACTAATTTTCATGTTAATCCTATGACCCTGATAAAGGGCAATTATCTCTGAAAACCAATCAAATATTCATTAGAGCTGAATAAATTTGTTATTTAACTGAACTGCCTTTTTAGAAACTCAAATTCCAATTTTAAAATGAACTTAAGAGTATTTGACTGCTGGCCCATGTTTTAAAGTGTTCTGTATATATTCTACTATATCATCTTAAACACTGCTATTCTTAACTTATTTGTAGATAAAATTTATATAAAATGATCATATTCAATATGATGTATGAGAGCTTAAAAATCCAAAATGACACTATAGTAATAGCAGTGAAGTGAAATTTGATGCATTCCCTCCTGGCTGATCATGTGCAAAGAAAGATGCTATTCAAGCAACTGCTAGTAAAGTCAGCTGAAGCAGGTGCTCAGGTAGGCTGATGGCGCTTCGTGGTAGCTGGTAAAATGAAGGAGTAAACCAAACCCACATGTATTATATGCTTGTAATCACAAAATAACACATCCAAAGAATCACAGAAAGGAGAAATACGGTCATGATATCCCCACCCCAAGTGCACAGTTCATATATATTTCAGCTTTTCTTCCTAAAGAATATCAAATATAAGATTTCTTACCTAAAAGTAAACTATGAGTTCCCAAGTTCAATTTTTGTATTGAAAATTAAAAAGTGGCTGCTATAAAGCTATACATTGTTGACATATTAGTTTGGTTTTATTTTTTCAAATTTTTTCCTTTAAAATATATAGCCTTGAACCCATCTTCCAACATAAAAAGTAGAACATTACCTGTACTTTTCATCTCCTTATATTCTGCTTTATTTGCCCATCTTTCATTTTTCTAACCCAAAGATAAACAGCAGCCTGGATTGTACATATATTTTTTTTGGAAAAAATTTTACCACACATATTTTTAAATAAGATGTTATTCATGTGTGCTTGTTTACTAATTCCAGATAAATGTATTTTACAAGTTACTTTTTTACATAAAATTAAACTTTGAAGACTCATCTATATTAAATATACTCCCTCATATATCTAAGTGTCTTCTAATATATTTCAATATTTTCAACATAATAAATTTGTAAAAGTTTTGCTATGTATATTTCTAATTTCCTTAAAATTGTGTAGTAATTATAAATAGAAGAGTAAGGTTTTAAAAAACTTTTTTACCAATATAGACAAATATGATTAATTTTATATGATTTTTTAATCCAATGATCAGTTTTCCAAAATTTTAAAATTTTGTGGTAAAATATACATAACATAAAATTTGCCATCTTATCATTTTTAAGTGTAGAGTTCTATAGTGTTAGGTAAATTCACAATGTTGTACAATCTCCAGAATTTTTTTCATCTTGCAAAACTGAAACTCTACACACATTAAACCACTGTCCATTCCCCTACCCCTTCTAGTCCCTGGTAACTACTTTGTCTACTTTCTACTTTCTGTCTCTATGAATTTGATTACTGTAGGTACTTTACATAAGTGGAATTATATAGAATTTTTTAAGTGCTTTATTTCATTTAGAATATATCTTCAAGCTTCGTTCATATTGTAGCATATGTCAGAATTTCTTTCATTTTTAAGGCTAATTTTTCATTGTATGTATATACCACATTTTGCTTACCCATTCATATGTCAGTTAGGAGGAAGTCATTTAGATTGCTTCCTCTTTTCGGCTAATGTGAATAGCACTGCTATGAACATGGGTATACAAATATCTCTTCAAGAGTACAATTCTTTTGTGTATGTACCCAGAAGTAAAACTGCTGGATCATATGGCAATTTTATCATTAATTTTTTGAGAAACTGAACATACTGTTTTCCATAGCATTTACACCACTTTACAATCTCACCAGGTTTTCCACTTCCATCATATCCTTGCCAATAGATGTTACTATATATATATATATATTTTTTTTGAGAGGGCATCTCTCATATTTATTGATCAAATGGTTGTTAACAACAATAAAATTCAGTATAGGGGGGTCAACGCTCAATGTACAATCATTAATCCATCTCAAGCCTAATTCTCGTCAGTCTCCAATCTTCTGAAGCATAACGAACAAGTTCTTACATGGTGAACGAATTCTTACATAGTGAATAAATTCTTACATGGTGAACAGTACAAGGGCATTCATCACAGAAACTTTCGGTTTTGATCATGCAATATGACCTATAAACAATCAGGTCAAATATGAATATTCGTTTGATTTTTGTACTTGATTTATATGTTGATCCCACATTTCTCCTATTGTTATTATTATTTTTATTTTTAATAAAATGCTGAAGTGGTAGGTAGATGCAAGATAAAGGTAGAAAACATAGTTTAGTGCTGTAAGAAGGCAAATGTAGATGATCAGATGATCAGGTGTGTGCCTATGGACTAAGTATTAATCCAGGCTAGACAAGGGCAGCAAGACATCCACGGATGCAGAAGATTTCTCTCAAAGCAGGGGGGGTGAGGTTCTGAGCCTCACCTCTGTTGATCCCCAAATTCTCACCTGATGGCCCCCCTGCGACTGTGCCTGTCTTAGGTTGTTCCTCCCTTGAGGAATCTTACCCGTCTCTGGCTAACCAGTCATCTTCCGGGGCCATACAGGGAAATGTAAAGTTGGTAAGTGAGAGAGAAGCCATATTGTTTGCAAAGGTTAGCTTTTTTACTTCTTTGCAGATTTATGCCTTGTGGCTTCTATGCCCAGCACTTGTCTCGAGGTATCTTTACCACCTGGAGGAATTATGATACTCGGTAAATTCGATATGAGGCACGAATTCTATTTAAGGGTTGTAATTAGGAAGGAAGAAGAAAAGCTATAGATGTAGCATATGAAGGAAACATGGGAGGATTGATTATTTCTTTGACATATCTTCTTGTATAGTACCTTAAGTATGTATAGGTTTTAAACTACTAACTAATTTGCACACACATATTAACATAATAGGAATACGGTGACATAAACAAAGCAAATCTATAATTACCATCCATCTCCAGTGAAGCCAAGAAAACCATTTAGGCACCCTAGGCATTTGTGAAAATTTATCTATGATATGATGGATATTGTCCAACTGTACTTGAACCATCAGACAAATTAAAGCAGCCCATTTCTGGGATCTGTTCACATCCCATATGTTCTTTTAAGCATAGATAGTCTATAGTCATGAGATTTTGGAGTGCTACAACTTGCACCCCTCCCAACTCCTGGTTGAGTTCCAACAGTACAGATCCGGTCAAATTCATTGTCTCACTGTATGCACATGCCAGCCTAGACATCTCCCTCCTCATTCCTATGGCAAGTCCAGGAGACGGTGGGCTGGATGCAGCCACAACCGCAGCATCGTCCGGATCTCTGTAGAGGCTTTTTGATGATCATCCCCCGGCACAAGTCCTCCAGAGAGTGCTGATGCCGGAAACTCCTCCTCATATCGTATCTTAGTTCATTTTCTGGTTATCCAAGCTAGGCCTTGATCTTCTGCATAGAAACAAACAGACCCTTTGCCCACACTTTGACATGCCCTCTATACCACTGTGCAGAACTCATTGGAGGTCAGCACACAGTAACTGCTTTTTTTTTTTTTTTTTAATTAAGAGAAAGGAATATTATCAGAAAAGAGTACCTCCATAGCTGATAATCTGACACCCTTTAAGTGATCAACAATAAGGATATTTAAAGCATGCGTTGATCTTTGATTTACCAATAGTTTTATCCTGTTAAGGAGTTATCCCCCTTTTCTTTCTTTCTTTCTTTTTTTTTTTTTTTTAATTTTTAATCTACACTTACATGAAGAATACTATGTTTACTATGCTCTCCCCTATATCAGGTCCCCCCTAACAACCACATTACGGTTACTGTCCATCAGCTTATCAAAATGTTGTAGAGTCACTACTTGTCCTCTCTGTGTTGTGCAGCCCACCCTCCCCTTTCTCCCTCCCCACATGCATGCTAATCTTAATACCCCCCTTCTTCTTCCCCCCCCTTATCCCTCCCTGCCCACCCATCCTCCCCAGTTCCTATCCCTTTGGTACCTGTTAGTCCATTTTTGGGTTCTGTAATTCCACTGCTGTTTTGTTCCTTCAGTTTTTCCTTTGTTCCTATACTCCTCAGATGAGTGAAATCATTTGGTATTTCTCTTTCTCCGCTTGGCTTATTTCACTGAGCATAATACTCTCCAGCTCCATCCATGTTGCTGCAAATGGTTGGATTTTTCCACTTCTTATGGCTGAGTAGTATTCTTTTGTGTATATGTACCACATCTTCTTTATCCATTCATCTACCGATGGACATTTAGGTTGCTTCCAATTCTTGGCTATTGTAAATAGTGCTGCGATAAACATAGGAGTGCATCTGTCTTTCTCAAACTTGATTGCTGCGTTCTTAGGGTAAATTCCTAGGAGTGGAATTCCTGGGTCAAATGGTAGGTCTGTTTTGAGCATTTTGATGCACCTCCATAATGCTTTCCACAATGGTTGAACTAATTTACATTCCCACCAGCAGTGTAGGAGGGTTCCCCTTTCTCCACAGCCTCGCCAACATTTCTTGTTGTTTGTCTTTTGATGGCAGCTATCCTTACTGGTGTGAGGTGATACCTCATTGTAGTTTTAATTTGCATTTCTCTGATAATTAGCGATGTGGAGCATCTTTTCATGTGTCTCTTGGCCATCTGTATTTCTTTTTTGGAGAACTGTCTGTTCAGTTCCTCTGCCCATTTTTTAATTGGGTTATTTGTTTTTTGTTTGTTGAGGCGTGTGAGCTCTTTATATATTCTGGACATCATGCCTTTATCGGATGTGTCATTTTCAAATATATTCGCCCATACTGTAGGGTTCCTTTTTGTTCTATTGATGGTGTCTTTCACTGTACAGAAGCTTTTCAGCTTAATGTAGTCCCACTTGCTCATTTTTGCTGTTGTTTTCCTTGCCCGGGGAGATATGTTCAAGAAGAGGTCACTCATGTTTATGTCTAAGAGGTTTTTGCCTATGTTTTTTTCCAAGAGTTTAATGGTTTCATGACTTACATTCAGGTCTTTGATCCATTTTGAGTTTACCTTTGTATATGGGGTTAGACAATGGTCCAGTTTCATTCTCCTACATGTAGCTGTCCAGTTTTGCCAGCACCATCTGTTGAAGAGACTGTCATTTTGCCATTGTATGTCCATGACTCCTTTATCAAATATTAATTGACCATATATGTTTGGGTTAATTTCTGGGGTCTCTAATCTGTTCCACTGGTCTGTAGCTCTGTTCTTGTGCCAGTACCAAATTGTCTTGATTACTATGGCTTTGTAGTAGAGCTTGAAGTTGGGGAGTGAGATCCCCCCTACTTTATTCTTCTTTTCCAGGATTGCTTTGGCTATTCGGGGTCTTTGGTGTTTCCATATGAATTTTTGAATTATTTGTTCCAATTCATTGAAGAATGTTGCTGGTAATTTGAGAGGGATTGCATCAAATCTGTATATTGCTTTGGGCAGGATGGCCATTTTGACGATATTAATTCTTCCTAGCCATGAGCATGGGATGAGTTTCCATTTATTAGTGTCCCCGTTAATTTCTCTTAAGAGTGACTTGTAGTTTTCAGAGTATAAGTCTTTCACTTCTTTGGTTAGGTTTATTCCTAGGTATTTTATTCTTTTTGATGCAATGGTGAATGGAATTGTTTTCCTGATTTCTCTTTCTATTGACTCGTTGTTAGTGTATAGGAAAGCTACAGATTTCTGTGTGTTAATTTTGTATCCTGCAACTTTGCTGTATTCCGATATCAGTTCTAGTAGTTTTGGAGTGGAGTCTTTAGGGTTTTTTATGTACAGTATCATATCATCTGCAAATAGTGACAGTTTAACTTCTTCTTTACCAATCTGGATTCCTTGTATTTCTTTGTTTTGTCTGATTGCCGTGGCTAGGACCTCCAGTACTATGTTAAATAACAGTGGGGAGAGCGGGCATCCCTGTCTGGTTCCCGATCTCAGAGGAAATGCTTTCAGCTTCTCGCTGTTCAGTATAATGCTGGCTTTGGGTTTATCATATATGGCCTTTATTATGTTGAGGTACTTGCCCTCTATTCCCATTTTGCTGAGAGTTTTTATCATGAATGGATGTTGAATTTTGTCAAATGCTTTTTCAGCATCTATGGAGATGATCATGTGGTTTTTGTCTTTCTTTTTGTTGATGTGGTGGATGATGTTGATGGATTTTCGAATGTTGTACCATCCTTGCATCCCTGGGATGAACCCCACTTGGTCATGGTGTATGATCTTTTTGATATACTGTTGAATTCTGTTTGCTAATATTTTATGGAGTATTTTTGCATCTACATTCATCAGGGATATTGGTCTGTAATTTTCTTTTTTGGTGGGGTCTTTGCCTGGTTTTGGTATTAGGGTGATGTTGGCCTCATAGAATGAGTTTGGGAGTATTCCCTCTTCTTCTATTTTGTGGAACACTTTAAGGAGAATGGGTATTATGTCTTCTCTGTGTGTCTGATAAAATTCCGAGGTAAATCCGTCCGGCCCGGGGGTTTTGTTCTTGGGTAGTTTTTTGATTACTGTTTCAATTTCTTTGCTCGTAATTGGTTTGTTTAACTTTTGTGTTTCTTCCTTGGTCAGTCTTGGGAGGTTGTATTTTTCTAGGAAGTTGTCCATTTCTTTTAGGTTTTCCAGCTTGTTGGCATATAGGTTTTCATAGTAGTCTTTAATAATTCTTTGTATTTCTGTGGAGTTTGTCGTGATTTTTCCGTTCTCATTTCTGATTATGTTGATTTGTGTTGACTCTCTTTTTCTCTTAATAAGTTGGGCTAGAGGCTTATCTATTTTGTTTATTTTCTCAAAGAACCAGCTCTTGGTTTCGTTGATTTTTGCTATTGTTTTATTCTTCTCAATTTTGTTTATTTCTTCTCTGATCTTTATTATGTCCCTCCTTCTGCTGACTTTAGGCCTCCTTTGTTCTTCTTTTTCCAGTTTTAATAATTGTGATGTTAGACTATTCATTTGGGATTGTTCTTCCTTCTTCAAGTGTGCCTGGATTGCTATATACTTTCCTCTTAAGACTGCTTTCGCTGCATCCCACAGAAGTTGGGGCTTAGTGTTGTTGTTGTCATTTGTTTCTATATATTTCTTGATCTCTATTTTGATTTGTTCATTGATCCATTGATTATTTAGTAGCATGTTGTTAAGCCTCCATGTGTTTGTGAGCCTTTTTGTTTTCTTTGTAGAATTTATTTCTACTTTCATACCTTTGTGGTCTGAAAAATTGGTTGGTAGAATTTCAATATTTTGGAATTTACTGAGGCTCTTTTTGTGAGCTAATATGTGGTCTATTCTGGAGAATGTTCCATGTGCACTTGAGAAGAATGTATATCCTGTTGCTTTTGGATGTAGAGTTCTATAGATGTCTATTAGGTCCATCTGTTCTAGTGTGTTGTTTAGTGCCTGTGTGTCTTTACTTATTTTCTGCCCGGTGGATCTATCCATTGGGGTGAGTGGTGTGTTGAAGTCTCCTACAATGAATGCATTGCAGTCTATTTCCCTCTTTAGTTCTGTGAGTATTTGCTTCACATATGCTGGTGCTCCTGTATTGGGTGCATATATATTTAGAATGGTTATATCCTCTTGTTGGACTGAGCCCTTTATCATTATGTAGTGGCCTTCTTTATCTCTTGTTACTTTCTTTGTTTTGAAGTCTATTTTGTCTGATATTAGTACTGCAACCCCTGCTTTCTTCTCACTGTTGTTTGCCTGAAATATTTTTTTCCATCCCTTTTCTTTTAGTCTATGCTTATCTTTGGGTTTAAGGTGAGTTTCTTGTAAGCAGCATATAGATGGTTCTTGCTTTTTTATCCATTCTATTACTCTGTGTCTTTTGATTGGTGCATTAAGTCCGTTTACATTTAGGGTGACTATTGAGAGATATGTACTTATTGCCATTGCAGCCTGTAGATTCGTGTTTACCAAAGGTTCAAGGTTAGCCTCTTTAGTATCTTACTGCCTAACTTAGCTCGCTTATTGAGCTGTTCTATACACTGTCTGGAGATTCTTTTCTTCTCTCCCTTCTTATTCCTTCTCCTCCATTCTTCATATGTTGGGTGTTTTGTTCTGTGCTCTTTTTAGGGGTGCTCCCATCTAGAGCAGTCCCTGTAGGATGCCCTGTAGAGGTGGTTTGTGGGAGGCAAATTCCCTCAGCTTTTGCTTGTCTGGGAATTGTTTAATCCTGCCATCATATTTAAATGATAGTCGTACTGGATACAGTATCCTTGGTTCAAGGCCCTTCTGTTTCATTGCATTAAGTATATCATGCCATTCTCTTCTGGCCTGTAGGGTTTCTGTTGAGAAGTCTGATGTTTGCCTGATTGGTTTTCCTTTATAGGTGACCTTTTTCTCTCTAGCTGCCTTTAAAACTCTTTCCTTGTCCTTTATCCTTGCCATTTTAATTACTATGTGTCTTGGTGTTGTCCTCCTTGGATCCTTTCTGTTGGGGGTTCTGTATAATTCCATGGTCTGTTCAATTATTTCCTCCCCCAGTTTGGGGAAGTTTTCAGCAATTATTTCTTCAAAGACACTTTCTATCCCTTTTCCTCTTTCTTCCTCTTCTGGTATCCCTATAATATGAATGTTATTCCTTTTGTATTGGTCACATATTTCTCTTAGTGTTGTTTCATTCCTGTAGATCCTTTTATCTCTCTCTATGTCAGCTTCTATACGTTCCTGTTCTCTGGCTTCTATTCCTTCAATGGCCTCTTGCATCTTGTCCATTCTGCTTATAAATCCTTCCAGGGATTGTTTCACTTCTGTGATCTCTTTCCTGACATCTGTGATCTCCTCCGGACTTCATCCCCCTGCTCTTGCATTTTTCTCTGCATCTCATCCCACTGCTCTTGCATTTTTCTCTGCATCTCTGTCAGCATGTTCATGATTTTTATTTTGAATTCTTTTTCAGGAGGACTAGTTAGGTCTGTCTCCTTCTCAGGTGTTGTCTCTGTGATCTTTGTCTGCCTGTAGTTTTGCCTTTTCATGGTGATAGATATAGTTTGCAGAGCTGGTACAAGTGACCGCTGGAAAAGCTTCCCTTCTTGTTGGTTTGCAGCCTTTTCCTGGGAGAATATCGACCTCTAGTTGCTTGTGCTGGGCAGCTGTGCGCAGACAGGGCTTCTGCTTCCTGCCCAGTTGCTTTGGGTTTTATCTCTGCTGTTGCTGTGGGCTTGGCCTGACTGGGGCTATTCCTCCAAAATGGTGGAGCCCCGTTGGAGGGGGAGCGGCCAGGAGGCTATTTATCTCCGTAAGGGGTCTCTGTGCTCCCTGCTGCCCAGGGGGTTAGAGTGCCCAGAGATCCCCAGGTTCCCTGCCTCTGGTCTAAGTGACCTGTCCTGCCCCTTTAAGACTTCCAAAAAGCACTCTCCAAACCAAAACAACAACAGCAACAATGAGAGAGGGAACAGAAAGAAAGAAAAAAAAAAAAAAAAAGGAAAAAACAAGCGATTTTTTTTTTGTTTTTTTTTGTCCTCAGGTGCCGGTCCCAGGCACCTGCTCACTGGTCCTGCTGCCCTGTCTCCCTAGCACCAGGGTCCCTGTCCTTTCAAGGCTTCCAAAAAGCACCCACTCACCAGTCCCGCAGGGAAGGAACACTCGATATTCTTTGTCCTCAGGCACTAGTCCCAGGCACCCGCTCACCAGTCCCGCCGCCCTGCCTCCCTAGCACCGGGGTCCCTGTCCCTTTTAGGCTTCCAAAAAGCACTCACAGAAAAGAGAAAAAAAAAAGGGGAAAAACGCGCGATTTCCTCTGTCCTCAGGCACCGGTCTCAGGCACCTGCCCGCCGGTCCCGCAGGGAAAAACGTGGGATATTCTTTGTCCTCAGGCGCCGGTCCCAGGCACCCACTCACCAGTCCCGCCACCCTGCCTCCCTAGCACTGGGGTCCCTGTCCCTTTAAGGCTTCCAAAAAGCGCTCGCCAAAAAGAGAAAAAAAAAGGGGAAAAACGCGCTATTTCCTCTTTCCTCAGGCACCGGTCTCAGGCACCTGCCCGCCGGTCCCGCAGGAAGAAACGCGGGATATTCTTTGTCCTCAGGCGCCGGTCCCAGGCACCTGCTCACCGGTCCCGCCACCCTGCCTCCCTAGCAACGGGGGCCCGTCCCTTTAAGGCTTCCAAAAAGCGCTCGCCAAAAAAAAAATCCGCTCCGGTTTCTTTCCACCCGCCGGGAGCTGGGGGGAGGGGCGCTCGGGTCCTGCCGGGCCAGGGCTTGTATCTTACCCCCTTCGCAAGGCACTGGGTTCTTGCAGGTGTGGATGTGGTCTGGATGTTGTCCTGTGTCCTGTGGTCTCTATTTTAGGAAGATTTTTCTTTGTTATATTTTCATAGCTCTATGTGTTTTTGGGAGGAGATTTCCACTGCTCTACTCATGCCGCCATCCTGGCTCCACCCCTTTATATATTTTTTTAATAACCATCCTAATGGATGTGAGGTGGTATGTCATTGTGGTTTTGATCTACTTTCCCTTATGATTAATGATACTGAGCATCTTTTCATATGCTTGTTGGCCATTTGTGTATCTTCCTTGGAGAAATATCTATCCAAGCCCTTTGTCCATTTTTTTTCATCAAGTTTTTTTTTCTTTGTTACTGAAAGTTGTAAGAGTTATTTATGTATTATGAATATTAACTCCTAATCACATACAGGATTTGCAAGTATTATCTCCCATTTCATAGGTACTTTCTCACTCTGGCCAACTGTCTAATATTCACTTAAAAAATTCTAATCGTTGCACTGTAAATTTGTTTTAATTTCTAGAAATCTGGGCATGGGCATATATGACAGTGCTTTTTAATTTCAAGGTGTTACATATTTTCATTAGATTTTGTGTACAATTGTGCTACCTAAATCCCCTGAATAATAAGAGTAGAAGTCTTAATAATAGGAAACATTTTATTACTGATTGCAAAGAAGTGTTTTAAATATTTCCCTACTTAGAATAATATTTACTATAATATTTTTACAACAGTTTTAGATTTCCAGAATAATTGCAGGTTCGGTACAGAGATTTCCCATATAGACTGAACCTTCCCTTACTAATAACACTTTTCATTACTATGGTAAATTTATTAGAACTAATGAGTCAATGTTAGCGCATTGTTATCACCAAATCCAAACTTTACTATAATTTTTCTTAGTTTTTTGCTATTATCCTTTTGTTCTGCTTCAGGGAATCACCCAAGATACCACATTATATTTAGTTATCATGTCTCATTTGGCTTCTCTCATCTGTGCCAGTTTCTTAGACTTTCCTTGTTTCTGATGAATGTTTTGAGGGATGCTGGTCAGATATGTTAAAATATAAACTGTGGCATATTAATAATTTTAAAGTTTGAGCAAAAATCAGTTAGCATCAGGAAACACCAAACTGGAATTGATTAGTAACACTCCATAGATGGGAGCTCGGGAAAGACTTGTACAATTCTTCCTTGATTTACAATGGGGTTACATCTCAATAAACTCATCATAACCTGATAATATTTTAAGTAAAAAATGCATTTAATACACCTAATGTACTTAACACCATAGCTTAGTGTGGCCTACATTACACATGCTCAGAACACTCATAGTAGCCTGCAGTTGGGCAAATACATCTAACATATAAAGCCTATGATATAATAAAGTGTTGAGCAGTTGATGTAATTTATTGAATACTGTACTGGAAGTCAAAAAACAAAATGGTTGTATGGGTAGAGCATGGTTATTTACTTTCTTGATCACATCACTGTTTGGGAGCTGCGGCTTGCTGCAGCCACATAGTACCAGGAGAGAGTATCATATCACATGTCGCTAGCCCAGGAAGAAAGTAAACTTCAAAATTCAAAACTCAGTTTCTGCTGGATGTGTATCACTTTCATGCCATCATGAAGTTGAAAAGCCATATGTGGAACCACCATAAGTCAGGGTCCATATGTACTGAGAAGTTGAAGAAGTAAAGAAAGAAAATTATTTGATTGACTGACTATAGCTTAAAGCCTAATTGGCATTTATTATGGTTCTTAGGTTTCAATTCCTAGCCTTGAGGCACTACAAGCTTAGGTTTGGGTTTGCTTGATGGTCTACCAAAGAGTTAGAGCCACTTCAGTCTAATGGAATGCTTGTTATTAATTTCATAGCTATTTTGCAGAATGTCTTTCTGATAGGATTTGTCTGTTTTCCTCATAGTTAGACTAGAGATACTGTTTTTGAGAAGAAGACTACATAAGTAAGGTATCATTTTTATCACTTCATATCAAGGGTACATACCATCAGCTAGACTTACCACTGTTAATACTGGCCTTGATTACCTAGCTAAGTTAGTGTGAGGTTTTTACACTATAAAGTTACTTTCCACTCCATTTCCACACTACTTTTTAAAAAAAATTATGTAGTACAACCCAAACTTATGTACTGAGGAGTTACTGTCTATCTCCTTGAGGGTGAACTGTCTACATAAATTATATTGAATATATCTTTATGAAAGATTTACCCCTTTCCCCCCTATTTATTTACTTACATGATCATTTATTTATATCAGTATAGACTTATGGATATTTTTTATTTTGAAATGTAATCCAAAAGCCATGCATTCATTTTGTTCCTCAATTTGCTACAGCTTTGGCCTTCAGAATCTCTTTCATTCGATGTCTACATTCCTCTGATATACCAGCATCATTGTTTGCATGCATGCATGTGTGATTTTGCTCATTCTGCTGGGTGTTTACTAGTACCTGGATGTTTAAATTTCGTATTCTTTAATGATATTTGATGTTAATAACTATGGTTATTTGCCATCTTATTTGGTGAGGAGTCTGTACAGACTACCCATTATTTTATTGTTTTCCTTATTTAGCTTTATGAGTGTTTTCTATGTTTTGATAACAAGAAATTTATTATATATGTATTTTTCAATTATTTTTTCCCAGTGTATGTCTTCTATTTTCTTAACAGTAACGTTAGGAAAGCAAAACTTTATTAATGAAGTCATACATGTCAACTTTTTCTTTCATGGATTTTACATTGGTTTTGCATCTGAAAATTCATCATGGAGATTTTCTTCTAAGTTTTTTACTGGAAATTTACATTTACATTTAACTACATGATCATTTTGAGTTAATTTTGTGAAAGGTGCAAGGCCCATGTCTAGGTTGTTGCCATAATTTTGTATATTTTATGGGACAACATTCCTTTCTATAGTTAACTAAGAGTGATTAGACTAAACTTCATCATTTCTAAAGGATATGTTTTTACCTATCATTTTACTCATACAGGATAGGAATATGTTGATTTTTTGCAGCTACATTTTTGAAACTACATTTATGTATACTTCAAATTTTCAAATTTTATTCCAAGGCTATGTAAACCAAACTGAAACCTATCAGCTACCTACCTTAAGAAATATTTACATTTCTTCTTTCCCACTCCATTTTCCTTCATATAAAATTGATGCAAAATCATGGATTATATTGTTGCCAGAAATGGGTTCTTGGTTTCTTTGCAAGAAAGAATTCAAGAAGGAATGCAGAGAAGCTGTTGAGTATTAAGGGTTTATTGGGGGATTTACAGTTCAAAAAGAGACAAGAATACATACCTGAGAGTTGGGCTGTAGGCAGACCCAGTGGGGTTTGCACTAAGGGAACAATATGGAGATTTTTTTATATGAATATCACTAAGTGAGATTAGATTTATAAGGGAACTGCTGGAGTCTTCTAGGAGTTCAGTCATGCTCCACCCTCATATCAAGCAGGGTTTTGTTTTTTTTTTTTTGATTTTTGAGAGGGCATCTCTCATATTTATTGATCAAATGGTTGTTAACAACAATAAAATTCTGTATGGGGGGGTCAATGCTCAATGAACAATCATTAATCCATCTCAAGCCTAATTCTCGTCAGTCTCCAATCTTCTGAAGCATAACGAACAAGTTCTTACATGGTGAATGAATTCTTACATAGTGAACAAGTTCTTACATGGTGAACAGTACAAGGGCATTCATCACAGAAACTTTCGGTTTTGATCACGCATTATGAACTATAAACAATCAGGTCAAAAATGAATATTTGTTTGACTTTTATACTTGATTTATATGTGAATCCCACATTTCTCCCTTTATTATTATTATTATTTTTATTTTTAATAAAATGCTGAAGTGGTAGGTAGATGCAAGATAAAGGTAGAAAACATAGTTTAGTGTTGTAAGAGAGCAATTGTAGATGATCAGGTGTGTGCCTGTAGATTATGTGCTAATCTGAGCTAGACAAGGGCAATAAAACATCCACTGATGCAGAAGCTTTCTCTCAAAACAGAGAGGGTGAGGTTCTAAGCTTCACCACTGTTGTTCCCCGATTTCTCACCTGATGGCCCCCCTGCGACTGTGCCTGTCTTAGGTTGTTCCTCCCTTGAGGAATCTTACCCGTCTCTGGCTAACCAGTCATCTTCCAGGGCCATACAGGGAAATGTAAAGTTGGTAAGTGAGAGAAAAGCCATATTGTTTGAAAAGGTTAGCTTTTTACTTCTTTGCAGATTTATGCCCTGTGACTTCTATGCCCAGCATTTGTCTCGAGGTATCTTTACCACCTGGAGGAATTATGATACTCGGTAAATTTGATATGAGGCACGAATTCTATTTAAGGGTTGTAATTCGGAAGGAAGAAGAAAAGATATAGAGGTAGCATATGGAAGAAAACATGGGAGGATTGATTATTTCTTTGACATATCTTCTTGTAGAGTACCTTAAGCATGTATAGGTTTTAAACTACTAACTAGTGCACACATATTAACATAATAGGAATATGGTGACATAAACAAAGCAAATCTATAATTACCAGCCATCTCCAGTGAAGCCAAGAAAACCATTTAGG
Source organism: Manis javanica (assembly GCF_040802235.1). NCBI lineage: Eukaryota > Metazoa > Chordata > Mammalia > Pholidota > Manidae > Manis > Manis javanica. The sequence continues at coordinate 55,743,248 of NC_133163.1, read as the reverse complement.
CACCCTAGGCATTTGTGAAAATTTGTCTATGATATGATGGATATTGTCCAACTGTACTTGAACCATCAGACAAATTAAAGCAGCCCATTTCTGGGATCTGTTCACATCCCATATGTTCTTTTAACTGTACATAGTCTATAGTCGTAAGATTTTGGAGTGCTACAACTTGTACCCCTCCCAACTCCTGGTTGAGTTCCAACAGTACGGATCTGGTCAAATTCGTTGTCTCACTGTATGCACATGCCAGCCTAGACATCTCCCTCCTCATTCCTATGGCAAGTCCAGGAAACGGTGGGGTGGACGCAGCCAGAACCGCAGCATCGCCCAGATCCCTGTGGAGGCTTTTTGATGATCATCCCGGCACGAGTCCTCCAGAGAGTGTTGATGCCGGAAGCTCCTCCTCATATCGTATCTTAGTTCATTTTCTGGGTATCCAAGCTAGGCCTTGATCTTCTGCTTAGAAACAAATAGACCCTTTGCCTACACTTTGACATGCCCTCTATACCACTGTGTAGAACTCATTGGAGGTCAGCACACAGGACTGCTTTTTTTTTTTTTATTAAGATAAAGGCATATTATCAGAAAAGAGTACCTCCATAGCTGATCATCTGACACCCTTTAAGTGATCAACATTAAGGATATTTAAAGCATGTGTTAATCTTTGATTTACCAATAGTTTTATCCTATCAAGGAGTAATCCCCCTTTTCTTTCTTTCTTTTTTTTTTTAATCTTTAATCTACACTTACATGAAGAATACTATGTTTACTATGCTCCTCCCTATATCAGGTCCCCCCTAACAACCACATTACGGTTACTGTCCATTAGCATAGCAAAATGAGGTAGAATCACTACTTGTCCTCTCTGTGTTGTATAGCCCTCCCTCCCCTTTCTCCCTCCCCCCCATGCATGCTAATCTTAATATCCCCCTTATTCTCCCCCCCCTTATCCCTCCCTGCCCACCCATCCTCCCCAGTTCCTTTCCCTTTGGTACCTGTTATTCCATTTTTGGGTTCTGTTATTCCATTGCTGTTTTGTTCCTTCAGTTTTTCCTTTGTTCTTATACTCCTCAGATGAGTGAAATCATTTGGTATTTCTCTTTCACCGCTTGGTTATTTCACTGAGCATAATACTCTCCAGCTCCATCCATGTTGCTGCAAATGGTAGGATTTTTCCACTTCTTATGGCTGAGTAGTATTCTATTGTGTATATGTACCACATCTTCTTTATCCATTCATCTACCGATGGACATTTAGGTTGCTTCCAATTTTTGGCTATTGTAAATAGTGCTGCGATAAACATAGGGGTGCATCTGTCTTTCTCAAACTTGATTGCTGCATTCTTAGGGTAAATTCCTAGGAGTGGAATTCCTGGGTCAAATGGTAGGTCTGTTTTGAGCATTTTGATGAACCTCCATACTGCTTTCCACAATGGTTGAACTAATTTACATTCCCACCAGCAGTGCAGGAGGGTTCCCCTTTCTCCACAGCCTCGCCAACATTTCTTGTTGTTTGTCTTTTGGTTGGCAGCTATCCTTACTGGTGTGAGGTGATACCTAATTGTAGTTTTAATTTGCATTTCTCTGATAATTAGAGATGTGGAGCATCTTTTCATGTGTCTGTTGGCCATCTGTATTTCTTTTTTAGAGAACTGTCTGTTCTGTTCCTATGCCCATTTTTTAATTGGGTTATTTGTTTTTTGTTTGTTGAGGTGTGTGAGCTCTTTGTATATTCTGGACCTCAAGCCTTTATCGGATCTGTCATTTTCAAATATATTCGCCCATACTGTAGGGTTCCTTTTTGTTCTATTGATGGTGTCCTTCGCTGTACAGAATCTTTTCAGCTTAATGTAGTCCCACTTGCTCATTTTTGCTGTTGTTTTCCTTGCCCGGGGAGATATGTTCAAGAAGAGGTCACTCATGTTTATGTTTAAGAGGTTTTTGCCTATTTTTTTTCCAAGAGTTTCATGGTTTCATGACTTACATTCAGGTCTTTGATCCATTTTGAGTTTACCTTTGTATATGGGGTTAGACAATGGTCCAGTTTCATTCTCCTACATGTAGCTGTTCAGTTTTGCCAGCACCGTCTGTTGAAGAGACTGTCATTTTGCCATTGTATGTCCATGACTCCTTTATCAAATATTAATTGACCATATATGTTTGGGTTAATTTCTGGAGTCTCTAATCTGTTCCACTGGTCTGTGGCTCTGTTCTTGTGCCAGTACCAAATTGTCTTGATTACTGTGGCTTTGTAGTAGAGTTTGAAGTTGGGGAGTGAGATCCCCCCTACTTTATTCTTTTTCAGAATTGCTTTGGCTATTCGTGGTCTTTGGTGTTTCCATATGAATTTTTGAATTATTTGTTCCAATTCATTGAAGAATGTCAAGCAGGGTTTTTTTTTTAAAAAAAAAGCTATATTTGGTTCTCCTCAGAACTGTCATGGTGTGGGGAGGCAAGATTTTTACTATGATAATGCCAGAAGGGTATAATTTTTACTATGTTAATGAACTTGGGGGTGAAGTTTGGGTCAATTTCTCCTCCATGTTGTAACTAGAAATTTTGGCTGCTCTGTTATCTATATTCTCATTTCACATTCTGTGGGAATAGCTTGCACAGAATGGGTAGAATATTAGCAGGCATCCAAATTCCCTCTCCCTCTCCCAGTTCATGTGTAGCCATCTACCTATTTTTAAAAATATGGTTTAAAACCATGTTTTATGATTGGCGGATTGGTTAGCTGTGAGTCCTTGAGACCGTCCTGGAGTAGAGTCACCATTCTGACTTTTGACAGCTTGACTCCAGTTGATTCAATGATAAAATAATAAAAAGAAACTTCTATATTGATCACAACATTTTTTTGTATGAATCTGTTATTCATAGCCAACCTCATTCTAAAATTTTAGGAATAATTGAAGATAATTATTTCTTCTAGAAGTAAGGGAAAATAAATGTACTTCTTAAAGCTAAAATACCAGAATTACATAATGAATTTTAGTCCAGACTAAATGTTAATGGAGATTACTTATGAAAACTATAATTTTAGGGAAAAGAAAGTGATAGCGGCAACTATTGCCATGAATAGGGAGAATCCAGTCAAATAATAAACAAGGATGCACAGTGATCTAAAGCCTAGAATATATATATGTGTGTGTACATATATAGAGAGAAAAAAAGATAAATTTACCATTCAATAAATTCAAAATGTTTAAAATTTTCAACCACAATTGTATGACTGGTGTAACAGGGTTATAAAAGGTTTAATACAAATTTTCTATTAACTATCTATCATCTATTTCCTATAGCACAAGTGAGGGAATGTAAAAGCACTTAATGAGCATTGCTGTTATTTGCTTTACTTTGTATTATTTTGTGTTCTTTTTTTATTAACAGTACAAGATTTATGATTTTATCTGATAGGCCACTTCAAGCTCTTGATGTAGTGTCATATATTTGAATGATCAAAATAAATATTATGAAACTTAAGTTCTTCCTTCAAACTTTTTTCTCAAAATAGTACTAGGGAATGTCTTCATCTTAATGCAATTAAGGTGATTTTTAAAAACCATATGATATTATTTTGTAGAATAATTTTATTTATAAAAGTACCAAGCTTAGAAAGTTTACATTTCTAGCCTAAAATCACACAGTAATTTGGCTCAGAAGTATAATTTAGGCTCCAAATAGTTTAACTGTAGTCAAGTCTATGTACTTCACATTACACACTGTTTTTTTATTTTAACATATTTTAACATATTTTAACATCCTTTCTTTATATATTTTGTGCAGACATTAACACATTTTCTTCTATGTCATAAGAAAATACAAAATTATTGAGTCTTATTTTAGTAAGGGGGCTTAGAAATTAGTTTTTATTTAACTTTTTTATTCTTAAAGCCTGAAGTCTTATATAAAAAAGGGAAGAGGTATGTAAATATATCAAGTCTCCTGTAAATAAATGTCCTTACTGTTTCCTGCATATGGTTTGCCACAAGGGATTATTTCTAAGATAAAGAGTGGTAGTGAATAATACTGACAGTTTAAATTTTGTACCAATTTCACCTTCTATTAAAACTGTATTATTATATTTATATGATTTAGTGGAATTGTCTTGCTGTAAAGAGGCAAACACTCTTTGATGGTTAGACTCTGGCTGTGGTTGTCAGTTTTAACAACCACTGAGATGAATATAGGTTGTATAGAAGCCAATATATCATGATCTGTTTAAATCACTATTATTTCCATAGCATTTCTACTTCAAGAGTCTGCTGAAGCTTGGGAAATAGGGAACTTATATAAGTTGGGAACATGTTAAAAAGAGTTGAACGTTTCTTGAAGTCTTCTTTCTTTCAGTTAGCAAACCAAGTAATATAGATGTCCAAATCTAATATTCTGACTGAAAACACTTGGTGTTTATTCTTTCTTTTTCCACATAGAGAAAAATGCATTGAAATTGCAAAGAAATATTCTCTTGCTACATATTGTTATTGCATACGGCATCGGCTAGAAGCTAATGTTTAGCAAGCCTGAGGTTGAGAAAATCAACTTTATGAAATACAAGCTGTAGTTGGTGAAAAACCTAAAGCCATTTCATGTGTTTTTTTCACTGCGATGCTAGTATTTCTGACATTGTTACTAGTCCAGAATATACATGTTTACTTTACATTCTCCCTTTAAACAGATAATATACATCCAAGCAAAGATATGGTAATAATCATAGAGCATATCACAAATGTTTGGAAAATATATCGTCCAAATATACTTTTCTATTTTATATACTTTCTAAAGTATATCTTCCAAATATCTTGCTAGATATTTACTAATGTAGCTCACAGAATTCACTAAATATTTATTGACTACCTCATTTATTCATTTAGCAAATTTCCTGTATATATATGTACTGAGAATTATGGCAGTGAATAAGTAAAGGAATTTGTATAAATATTGCTAGTTGGCAAGAAAGATAATACACACATAAACAGCCAAGTAAGATTCAATTATGCCCTCAGAATTGTTATAACAAATATAATAAGGGGTGGAAAATAAAAGCCATGCTGGTGTGTGTGTGTGTGTGTGTGTGTGAGAGAGAGAGAGAGAGAGAGAGAGACAGAAAGAGAGAGAGAGATAAAGAGATATTGAAAGAGAGATTTCAGGGAATTCTTCTCTGAGAAAGGTTGTAAACTGTATCCTGAATGCTGAAAAGAAGAAAGCCAAGTGGTGATAGGTTCAAATAATATTCTTCATTTTTCCCAACATTATGGAGATATAATTGTTATATAACACTGTAAAATTTAAGGCATGTAAGGTGTAATTTGATACACATATATATTGCAAAATGATTACCACCATAGCATTAGCTAACATCTCCCTTTATTTTTTGGGGTGAGCCCATTTTAGATCTACTTTGGCCATAGAGGAAATATATGCAAATTTTTATATGAGAGAAATATTGGTGTGACAGTGGAGCAGACGTAGAATAGAAAATACAAAATACCAGAATTCATACCATAAAGTGTGTATAAGAACTTCTTTTTATTATACATAAGAGTTTTTTTAATTTTTCTAAATATTTTAATTTATATATAAACAGATCTAGAGACTAGGTATATGTACAGACTTACAATAAAAAACGCATTTTTATTTAGCATCGGTCATGGTAAAATTAAAAAAAAAACTTTCCTAAAGGACTGACATATAGATTTTAATAGATTTAATGTGTTATTTCAATAATGTATTAAATTAAAAGTATTGTGAAAATTTTTAGAAATGATATAATTCATCTTAAATGAATACATAATCACTCAATATACATTCCGTTATATAATACTTATCCCAGTTTTCTGTATATTAGGTTGCCTGTTTAATCAGTGGCAATGTATTAAGGTTTATTGAGGAAGAAAGCAAAGAAATGTGATCCTTTAATAATGACAGTGGAATAGTTGCTTACATCATTCCTCTCTATAATATAATGTTTTATGAAAAATTTGCATGTATTTGACTTATGGAGTTTTCTTTGGGACAGGACAATTATTCCTCTGGGAATTGTTACCTCATCTATGTTACAATTTGAGTTTAACTAATTGCCTTTTTCTGAATATTCATACTGGAAAATTGAGGAAACCAAAAAGTTAAATATGAAATATTAGAAGTTTTGAGTTCATAACTCTTATTTTGAAACATCTAAATTTGTTTACACATTGTCTTTCTTTGTCACAGAAAGAACATCATTGACCTACTTTTATAATAAATGTATAAAGGAATAATTACTACTTAGGATTTTGGGTTTTTTAGTATGAATAAATCAATCTCAGCACAACATACAAAATATGTTCTAAATTCTCAATAAAAACTTTACAGGCCAGAAGTGAGTGTTATTATATTTTAACGTACTGAGAAAGGAGAACTACAACAATGCATCCTCTACCCAGAAAGGTTATCAATCAGAATTGAAGGAGAGATTAAAAGTGTCCCAGATAAATTAAAGTTTAAGGAATTCACCACCTATAAACCCACCTTAGAGTATATCTTAAAAGAACTTCTATAGATGAAGATGTTTTTAAGCCTAAATATTTTTCATTGGTGAAAGGAAATGTACAGTAAAGGTAGTAGATAAATTACTTACTAAGCTAGTCTGAAGTTAAAAATAAACCAAAGTAGAAAAATCAACTATAAACAAAATCAATCAAGGGATGCACAATGATGTAGACTATGACATTCTACACATAAAGTGTGGAAGAGAAAAAAGAATAAAAAAGTAGTACTTTAGATTGCATTTGAAATAGAGCAACAGTCAGCTTAATATAGACTTACATATTTAGGAAACTATCACGAACCTTACAACAACCACAAAGCCTATAATATATATACACAGAATTTAAAAAAGAAATCCAAGCATAACATTAAGGAAAACCACCAAATAACAAGAGAAATATATAACAGAGGAAGAAAGGAACAGAGTATAATTTCAAAAACAACCAGAAAAAATTAATAGAATAGCAGTAAGTAAATACTTATAAATAATTACCTTAAACAGGCTACATTCACCAACCAAAAGCCATAGGGTGGCAGAATGGACAAAGAAACAAGACCTATCTATATGCTGCCTTCAAGAGACTCATTTCAGACCTAAGGTCATGCATAGACTGAAAGTGAAGGGATGGGAAAAGACATTTCATGCAAATCAAAGAGATGAAAAAGCAGGAGTAACAGCACTTACATCAGACAAAAAGGAAGTCAAAACAGATAAAGAAACAAGATATAAAGGGCATTACATGATGATAAAGGGACCAGTCCAACAAGAGGATATAACAGTTGTAAATGTCTATTCACCCAACATAGAGGCACCTAAATATATAAAGCAAATACTACTAGTCTTAAGAGGGGAAACTGACAGTAACACAATCAGATTAGGGGACTTAAACACTCTACTTACATCAATGGATAGATCATCCAGACTGAAAATAAATAAGGAAAGAGAGGCACTGAACAACACATTAGACCAGATGGACTTAACAGATATATGTAGAAAATTTCACCCCAAAGTAGCAGAATACATGTTTTTTTTCAAGTGCATATGGAACATTCTCCAGAAAAGATCACCTATTAGGACACAAAAAGAGCCTCAATGAATTTAAAAAGCCTGAAATTGTATCAAGCAACTTTTCAAACTATAATGGTATGAAATAGAAATAATTTACATGAAGAAAACAAAAAACCTCATAAACACATGCAGGCTAAACAACAAACTTCTAAATAACCAATGGACCAAAGAAAAATCAAAGACCAAATCAAACAATATATGGAAATGAAAACAAAAAGACAAATGAAAACAAAAAGAAAACAGTTCAAAATAAGTGGGATGCAGAAAAAAATTGGTTGTAATAGGGAAATACATGTATAGAACAATACAGGCCTACCTCAAGAAACAAGAACAATTCCAAATAAACAGTCTAAACTCAAACTAAAGAAAATAGAAAAAGAAGAACAAATGAAACCCAAAGATTAATAGAAGGGACATAAAAAAGATCAAAGCAGAAATAAAATTAATTTAAAAAAAGAATAAAGCAATAGGAAATAAAACAATAAAACAAAGAGTTGGTTATTTGAAAAGATAAGCAAAATAGACAAATCTTAGCTACCAAGAAATGAAAAATAAGTTAAAACTGATGCCACAGAAATACAAACATTACTAGAGAATTCTATGAAAAATTATATGCCAATAAACTGGACCACCTAGAAGAAATGGACAAATTCCTACAAAAGTATAACCTTCCAAGACTGACCCAAGAAGAAACAGAAAAGCTGAATATATGAATTGCTAGTAATGAAATTGAATTCGTAATAAAAAAAACTCACAACAAAAACAAGTCCAGGATCAGTTGGACTCTGAGTTGTACCAAATTCAGAATTTGGTAGGTGAATTCTACAAAACACTTAAAGAGATAATATGTATCCTTCTTAAAGTATTATGAAAACAGAAGGTAAGAGAATACTTCCAAACTCATTCTATGAACCAACATCACTCTAATACCAAAACCAAAGATACTGCAAAAAGAAAACTACACACCAATATACATGATAAACATAGATTCCAAATCCTCAAAAAAATATTACCAACCCAAATTACAAAATACATCAAAAGGATCATCCATCATGATGAAGTAGAATTTATACCAGGGAAACAAGGATGGTACAAGATTTGTAAATCAATGTTAAACAACACTTAAACAATGTTAAACATTAAAAAAAGGAAGGATAAAAACATATGAACATCTCAATAGATTCTGAAAAAGCCTTTGAAATCAGCATCCATTCACGATTAGAATTCTCAACAAAATGGGTATAGACAGAACCTACCTCAACATAATAAAGAGTATATACAACAAACTCACAACCAACATCACATTCAAGGGTGAAAAGCTGAAAGATCAGGAACAAGAGAAGGATGTCCACTCTCACCACTTTTATTCAACGTGTTACTAGAACCCTAAACCTTAATCTTGACCTCGACCCTGAACCCAAGATACAAGAAAAGTAGATAAAAGGCATCTAAATTGGTGAAGAAGTAAAGCTGTTACTATTTGCAGATTACATGGAACTATAAAGATCCCACCAGAAAACTCTTAGAAATGATAACTGTATTCACCAAGTCCCAGGACAAAAATCAATGTTTTACAGAAATCTGCTGCATATCTATATACTAACAACAAACTAGCAGAAGGATAATTCAGGAAAACAATCCCATTTGTACTTGCATCAAAAATAATAAAATACCCGGGAATAAACCTAACCAAGGAGATGAAAAGCCTGTACTCTGAAAACTCAAAGCCACTGATAAAAGAAATTGAAGAAGTCACAAATAAATGGAAATCTCTCCATACCCATGGCTAGATATTGTCAAAATGGCCATCCTGCCCAAAGCAATTTATAGATTCAATGCAATCCCTATCAAAATAATAATAACATTTTTCATGAACTAAACCAAATAATCCTAAAATTCATATGAAGCTACAGAAGACCCTGCATACCTAAAGCAATCTTGAGAAAGAACAAAGCTGGGAGTGTTACTCTCCCTGACTTCAATCTATACTACAAAGCCACAGTAATCAGAACAGTATGGTACTGGCACAAGAACACTCATATTTCAATGGAACAAGACAGAGAGCCAAACATAAAACCACCCAAACATGTATTATCAACTAATATATGATAAAGGAGCCAAGAATATACAATGAAGAAAAGATAGTCTCTTCAATAAATGGCACTGGGAAAACCAGACAGCCACATGCAAGAGGATGAAATTGGATTACTGTCTAATGTAATACACAAAAGTAAACTCAAAATGGATGAAAGACCTAAATTTCAGACATAAAACTATTACACTCTTAAGATAAAATTCAGGCAAGGATCTCTTGAACATAAGCATGAGCAATATTTTTTGGGGACACATCTTCCTGGACAAGGGAATGAAATGAAAAATGAGGAAGTGGGACTGCATCAAACTAAAAAGCTTCTGTACAGCAAAGGAAAGGACACCATCAACAAAATAAAAAGGCCACCTACAGTATAGGAGAATATATTCATAAATTATTTATCTGATAAGGGGTTAACATCCAAAATATATAACAAACCAAAAATCAAATAACCTGATTAAAAAATGGGCAGAGGATCTGAACATTTTTCCAAAGAAATACAGATGGCCAACAGAAATACAAAAAGATAGTCCTCATTGCTAATCATCAGGGAACTGCAAATCAAAACCACAATGAGATATCACCTTACAGCAGTTAGGATGGCCATTACCCAAAAGACAAAAAATAACAAGTGTTGGTGACAATGTGGAGAAATGGGAGCCCTCCTACGCTGTTCTTGGGAATATAAATTGGTGCAGACACTATGGAAAGCAATATGAAGGTTCCTTAGAAAACTAAGAATAGAAATACCATACAATTCACTAATTCTACTTCTTGGCACCTACCCAAAATCCCTGATTTGGAATGATACATGCACCCCTATGTTTATTGCTGTATTATTTACAATAGCCAAAATATGGAAGCAACTCAAGTGTCCATCAGTTAATGACTGGATAAAGAAGAGGTGGTATATATACACAATGGAATATATTTCAGCCATAAAAAGAAATAAATCTTACCATTTGTAACAACATGGATGAACCTATGTGGCATTACACAAAGTGAAATAGGCAAGGCAAAGAAAGACAAATACCTCTTTAGATGTGGAATCTAAAAACAAAACAAAACAAAATGAACAAAACAACAGTAGATTCATAGACATTGACAAATGACTGGTGGTTTCCATGGAGGAGGGGTTGGGGTGGACGGATGGAGTGGGTGAGGGAGATAAAATGGCACAAAATCTCAATCATCATACAAGCTGGTCACAGGGATGGGAGTGCAGCATGGAGAATATAGTCAAAGGTTCTGTATGTTGATAGTCAAAGGTCTTTCTATGTTGACAGATAGTAACTGCACTAGTTAGGGTGAGGACTTAATATGTGTAACTGTTGAATTATTGTGTTGCATACTTGAAGCTAATATAATATTCTGTATTAACTATACTGCAACAAAAAAATTTAAGATAAATTCAAAATATTGTCTTTAGTGATTTTCATGTTAAACTATCTTCAAATTTAATGTTTTAGTGAAAGCAAAAGAAAATATCTTACATTGATTAAGATTCATTTTACATAATACACAAGAGTTTCACAGATTCTTTGAAGTTTTAGCTACCTTTGTAATATATGAATAATATATTTCTAATATATGTCCTGATTATTATCCAGTTCTTGTTGTTTTTCCTATTATTTAGTAGGTATTAAATACATTATTTCTAGTCTTACAATAAATGAAATTTCTAAGACATTTGCATAAATTCAGTCAGTAATATAATACTTAACTAGTATTAGTACTATTTGATACTTAATTAGTACTTAGAAACTCAGTAATAAAATGAGAAGGCATCTTCATTATTCATTTAGTATATAGAGTTAACTTCACCTTTGTTGATCATAGATATTAATGAGAAACTTCAAGGATAGAATGATGTCAGGACAGTACTAGCAAGAGAATGTTATTTCTTTCTTAGGGAGTATATAGATACCTATACAACTTAAAGAAATAAATATGACTGGGAATATGGAAGGCAGAACTTTGGTTCTCATCATTTCTGCCACCTGGTGGTATGCCATAAATATATTATGTTGCATAGTAAAAGGGATGTTACAGATATAATCATGTTGAACTTAAGATGGGAAAGCTATTTTGGATTTATGGTGGGCCCAGTATAAATTCTTGTTCGCTTAAAATCAGAGAGTGGTGGAAGAGGAAGAAGAAAGATTGAAAGCATAAAAAAGAAAGATTCAACATATCATTGCTGACTTGAAATGAGGAGACCTTCTGTTAAAGAAATGGATGCTGTTGGTTCTATAAATGTGAGGACCTGAATTCAGCCAACAATCAGAAAACATGAAACAGGACATGAGTTCCAGATGAGAGCTGCAGCCTTGGGTCATTCCTTGAGAAGCCAGTCACAGAGTGTCAGACTTCTTATATACATTAACCAAATGACAGTAAATGGGGGTTGTAAGCTATTGTTTGTGGTAATTTGTTACAGAAGCAATTGAAAGCTAATTTACTTATGTGTGATTTAGACTAGAAAGAAATGAGGGCTAGAGATCAGTGTAAAGAAAAGAATTTGAAATAATTTTAGTCTCTTTGAGAAGAGATTTTGAAAAAACTATTTCAAAGAAATCAAAATATAATGTAATAGCTAAGCAATAATGACATTGTAGTTTCAAAACAGAATTTTGAAACAAGGAAATTATATTTTTCCAACATGGTTGTAAGGGAAATGGGAAGCACCCACATGAAGTGAGGGATGTACTTTATAATATCAGAGAGAAAAGAAGAAACTTTTATATTATATTAAATAGTACATATTTAATGTACTCTGATACATTCAAATCAGAATTGACCTTTTAAAGGCATCATTGTATGTGGGTGGAGTTCATTTTATCTAAACTTTCTAAACACCAGACTTGGCTATATCAGATTAGTATACTCAGTTCAAATACTATTGTAGAGTTTTGGAAGTAATTTTAACCTAAATTTATACCAAAAAATCTCAATATGACTATTTGAGACTGAAATATCTCATTATATAAAAGGAAAAAATGTGCTAAATGATAAAATTTAGTCAAAGGATATATATATTACATATACATGCAATACACACATGCATACATGGATAGCAGAATAAATATATAAAAGTGTCTTAAGTTACTAGATACACAACATTTGGGAGTACATATATTTTCTTACCTTTACTTTTTGAATATTTAAGTATCTGCTAGATCTATAAAAAAAATAAATTTAGACTCATTATGGAGGTCTTCCTCCACGTTAAAATTTCCACAAATTTTCATCTGCTATTGTACAAATTATCTTTGAATACTAACAGTTCTTCAGGGATTGTTTAGATTGCATGAATAATGCAACTAAACATAAGGCTTAAAATATAGAATAAACTTCCTCCTGAAATTTACAGTCTACTGGAATAAAAAGACATTCATTACTCAAGCAATATCACAAATTAATGTAAAATTATAATTGTAAATACTGTTGCAAATGAGAGGAATATAAAAGAATGGCATAAGGGGGTCTAGTTGAAGGAGATTATGTAAAGTTAATATTAGAGATTAAATTTAAATATATATAGGAAATATATATAGGTCTTTCACTTCCTTGGTTAGGTTTATTCATAGGTATTTTATTCTTTTTGATGCTATTGTGAATGGAAATGTTTTCTTAATTTCTCTCTCTATTAGTTCATTGTTAGTGTATAGGAAAGCCACAGATTTCTGTGTGTTAATACAGTATCCTGCAACTTTGCTGAATTCCAATATTAGTTCTAGTAGTTTTGCAGTGGAGTCTTTAGGATTTTTTATGTACAATATCATGTCATCTGCAAATAGTGACAGTTTGACTTCTTCTTTACCAATCTGGATTCCTTGTATTTCTTTGTTTTGTCTGATTGCCATGGTTAGGACCTCCAGTACTATGTTGAATAACAGTGGGGAGAGTGGGCAGCCCTGTCTTGTTCCTGATCTCAGAGGAAAAGGTTTCAGCCTCTCGCTGTTCAGTATAATGTTAACTGTGGGTTTATCATATATGGCCTTTATTATGTTGAGGTACTTGCTCTTTATGCCCATTTTGTTGAGAGTTTTTATCATGAGTGAATGTTGAATTTTGTCGAATGCTTTTTCAGCATCTATGGAGATGATCATGTGGGTTTTGTCCTTCTTTTTGTTGATGTGGTGGATGATGTTCACGGATTTTTCGAATATTGTACCATCCTTGCATTCCCGGGATGAATCCCACTTGGTTATGTTGTATGATCCTCTTGATGTATTTTTGAATTCGGTTTGCTAACATTTTGTTGAGTATTTTTGCATCTACATTCATTTGGGATATTGGTCTGTAGTTTTCTTTTTTGCTGGGGTCTCTGCCTGGTTTTGATATTAGGGTGATGTTGGCTTCAAAGAATGAGTTTGGGAGTATTACCTCCTCTTCTATTTTATGGAAAACTTTAAGGAGAATGGGTATTATGTCTTATCTGTATGTCTGATAAAATTCAGCAGTGAATCCATCAGGTCCCAGGTTTTGTTCTTGGGTAGTTTTTTGATTACTGATTCAATTTCATTGCTGGTAATTTGTCTGTTTAGATTTTCTGTTTCTTTCCGGGTCAGTCTTGGAAGGTTGCATTTTTCAAGGAAGTTGTCCATTTTTCCTAGGTTTTCCAGCTTCTTAGCATACACGTTTTCATAGTATTCTCTAATAATTCTTTGTATTTCTGTGGGGCCTGTCATGATTTTTCCTTTCTTGTTTCTGATTCTGTTGATGTGTGTTGACTCTCTTTTTCTCTTAATAAGTCTGGCTAGAGGCTTAACTATTTTGTTTATTTTCTCAAAGAACCAGCTCTTGGTTTCATTGATTTTTGCTATTGTTTTATGCTTCTCAATTTTATTTATTTCTTCTCTGATCTTTATTATGTCCTTCTGTCTGCTGACCTTAGGCCTTATTTGTTCTTCTTTTTCCAATTTCAATAATTGTGACATTAGACTATTCATTTGGGATTGTTCTTCCTTCTTTAAATATGCCTGGATTGCTATATACTTTCCTCTTAAGAGTGCTTTTTCTGCATCCCACAGAAGTTGGTGCTTTGTATTGTTGTCATTTGTTTCCATATATTGCTGGATCTCCATTTTAATTTGGTCATTGATCCACTGATTATTTAGGAGCATGTTGTTAAGCCTCCATGTGTTTATGAGCCTTTTTGCTTTCTTTGTAAAATTTATTTCTAGTTTTATACCTTTGTGGTCAGAAAAGTTGAATGGTAGGATTTTAATCTTTTGGAATTTACTGAGGCTCTTTTTGTGGCCTAGTATGTGGTCTATTCTGGCGAATGTTCCATGTGCACTTGAGAAGAATGTGTATCCTGTTGCTTTTGGATGTAGAGTTCTATAGATGTCTATGAGTTCCATCTGTTGTTGCATGTTGTTCAGTGCCTCTGTGTCCCTATTTTCTGTCTGGTTGATCTGTCCTTTAGAGTGAGTGGTGTGTTAAAGTCTTCCAAAATGAATGCATTGTATTCTATTTCCTCCTTTAATTCTGTTAGTATTTGTTTCACATACATTGGGCTCCTCTATTGGGTTCATGTATGTTTATAATGTTTATATCCTCTTGTTGGACTGTGCCCTTTATCATTATGTAATGGCCTTCTTTATCTCTTGTTACTTTATTTTGAAGTCTATTTTGTCTGATACTAGTATTGCAACACCTGCTTTTTTCTCTCTGTTGTTTGTATGAAATATCTTTCTCCATCCCTTGACTTTTAATGTGTGCATGTCTTTGGGTTTGACGTGAGTCTCTTATAAGCAGCCTATAGATGGGTCTTGCTTTTTTATCCATTCTGTTACTCTGTGTCTTTTGATTGGTGCATTCAGTCCATTTACATTTAGGGTCACGATTGAAAGAAATGTAGTTATTGCCATTGCAGGCTTTAGATTCATGGTTACCAAAGGTTCAAGGTTGGCTTGTTTACTTCCTTACTGTCTAACTTAAGTCAATTATTGAGCTATTATAAACACAGTCTGATGATTATCACCCTTCTTATTCCTCCTCCTCCATTCTTCATATGTTGGGTGTTTTTTTCTGTGCTCTTTTTAGGAGTGCTCCCATCTAGAGCAATCCCTCTAAGGTACCCTGTAGAGGTGGTTTGTGGGAGGAAAATTCCCTCAACTTTTGCTTGTCTGGGAATTGTTTAATCCCTCCTTCATATTTGAATGATAATCATGCTGGATACAGTATCCTTGGTTCAAGGACCTTCTGTTTCATTGCATTAAATATATCATGCCATTCTCTTCTGGCCTGTAAGGTTTCTGTTGAGAAGTCTGATGATAGCCTGATGGGTTTTCCTTTGTAGGCGACCTTTTCTCTCTCTCTGGCTGCCTTTAATACTCTGTCCTTGTCTTTCATTTTTGTCATTTTAATTATTATGTGTCTTGGTGTTGTCCTCTTTGGGTCCCATTTCTCAGGAGTTCTGTGTGCCTCCATAGTCTGAGCAACTATTTCCTCCCCCAGTTTGGGGAAGTTCTCAGCAATTATTTCTTCAAAGACACTTTCTATCCCTTTTACTCTCTCTTCTTCTTCTGGTACCCCTATTATGAGGATATTGTTCCTTTAGGATTGGTCACACAGTTTTCTTAATATTTTTTCATTTCTGGTGATCCTGTTATCCCTCTCTGCATCAGCTTCTATGTGTTCCTGTCCTCGTTTCTATTCCATCAATGGCCTCTTGCATCTTATCCATTCTGCTTATAAATCCTTCCAGAGTTTGTTTCACTTCTGTAATCTCCCTCCGGACATCTGTAATCCCCCTCTGGACTTCACCCTTAGCTCTTGCATATTTCTCTGCAGCTCTGGCAGCATGTTTAAGATTTTTATTTTGAATTCTTTTTCAGGGAGACTGGTTAGATCTGTCTCTGCAGCTCCTCTCTCAGGTGTTGTCTGTACTATCTTGGACTGGACTAAACTGTTTTGCCTTTTCATGATGATAGCGGTGGCTGTAGGCAGGTTGCTGGTGTGTCAGCTGGGAGAAGAAAATCCTTTCCTGCTTGCTGGATGCCTTGCCCTTCTCCGCTGCCTGTGTTGATTGCCCGTACTCCTGGAGCAGCCACTGGGTTAGTCCCCTAAGTTGCTGTGGGTGGGGTCTCCATCAGAGCAGTGCGGAGCCCTGAGTGTAGTGGCAGGCATGCCACGTGCACTCCTCCATGATAGCAGCGTCCCTGCCAGGCAACTGTGTGCCAGCAGTGGCCTTGGGTCTGGCCTGGGTGGCCGTGCATTGGGCTGGGATTCTGGTCGGCTTTTGGGAGCACACTTCCTCCCTCTGGCTTTTCTGCAGGTGCACGAGGGGCTCTCCCATGCAGGCCTCTACTAGCCTCCTCTGGCTCCACTGCTTCCAGTGAATGTGAGTCAAACCCAGGCTGTTCGGTCCCCTCTGGCACCGTTGGCACACATTATCTGCTCTTGGTCCCTTCCAGCGCCACCGTCCCCAGCATGCGATGCCACTCTCCCACTACTGGGATGGTGTGTCGGGGTCTGTACTGGTTGGAGGAATGACTGGCAGCCTGCTTAGTGCCATGAGGGGCTTCAGAGCTGCACTGCCTTCCTGGGGTTTAGGGCACCTAAGGTTCCCTGGGATTCCCAGCTGCTGGCTAAGTGTGTTGTAACAATTTCATCCAGCTATGGGGTCCCTGTCTCTTTAAGACTTGCAGAAAGCACTCGCTTTTCTTTTGTCTCAGGGGCACCAGTTGCAGGGACCTGCCCACAGGTTTTGCTTTGCCGTTTTCCTAATATCCAGCCCCCCGTGCACCTTGTGTCTGTGCTCTGGGTGTGGATTTCTAGAGCTGGTTGTTTAGCAGTCCTGGGCTTTGACTCCCTCCCCGTTCTGTCTGCTTTCTTCCCACCAGGTTCTTGGGTGGGGGAGCGTTCGGGTCCCGCCTGGCTGCGGCTTGTATCTTACCTCCTTAATGTGATGTTGAGTTCTCACATGTGTACTGCATCCGCTGGTGTCTCTTTTAGGAATAGTTGTATTTATTGTATTTTCATAAATATATATGTTTTGGAAGGAGATTTCTCTGAACTACTCACGCCGCCATCTTCCCATGATCCGTAGTGTGGTTTGCTTTTTAATCATATTTAACAGGAGTTTGGGGAATAGATTTGAAGAAAGGATAGAAGCAAGTGTTGTCTAAAGTGTCTAGTATGTATTTCTAACATCACGTGGACAAATAACCACAAAAATCTAGTCAGTCTCTTTCTACAGTTGATCTTGACTTTTCATCAAGTGATTTAATGATACTTCAGAATTTGATGAACTATGCTTAACTACAGTAGAGAAAGGATTTTGCTGAAGTATTCTTTGAGGGAGGAGGTTTTACCTCACTTTATTCTAATGTTGGTTCAGTGATCTCTGTACTAGTTTTCTAACAGTATTATCTGTCTAAATATTTACATGCAAAACCATTCTAATCTTCAACAAAGTGATATGCTATTTCTGAGCAAACACACAAAGTTCATATGTATGTATGTATATGTATATGATAACAATTATATGTATATGATAACATAGAATTATGTATGCAAGTATATGTATATGATAACATAGAAATACTGTAAAATTTCCCTGTATGGCCCCAGAAGATGACTGGTTAGCCAGAGATGGGTAAGATTCCTCAAAGGAGGAACAACCTAAGACAGACACAGTCGCAGGGGGGCCATCAGGTGAGAAATTAGGGAACAGTGGTGAAGCTTAGAACCTCACCCCCCACCCCCCGTTTTGAGAGAAAGCTTCTGCATCCGTGGATGTTTTATTGCCCTTGTCTAGCTCGGATTAGCACATAGTCTACAGGCACACACCTGATCATCTACAATTGCTCTCTTACAACTAAACTATGCTTTCTACCTTTATCTTGCATCTACCTACCACTTCAGCATTTTATTAAAAATAAAAATAATAATAATAATAAAGGGAGAAATGTGGGATCCACATATAAATCAAGTATAAAAATCAAACGAATATTCATATTTGACCTGATTGTTTATAGTTCATAATGCGTGATCAAAACCAAAAGTTTCTGTGATGACTGTCCTTGTACTGTTCACCATGCAAGAACTTATTCACTATGTAAGAATTTGTTCACCATGTAAGAACTTGTTCGTTATGCTTCAGAAGATTGGAGACTGACGAGAATTAGGCTTGAGATGGATTAATGATTGTGCATTGAGCATTGACCCCCTGTACAGAATTTTATTGTTGTTAACAACCATTTGATCAATAAATATGAGAGATGCCCTCTCAAAAAAAAAAAAAGAAATAATGTAAAAGAGGCATGCAAAGACAAAAGAACAAATTAGAAAAACAGCTCTAAAAATTAAGCCATAGACACATTTCCATATTAATACTGCAGTTTGTCTTTTAGCCTCTATGATTTACTTTACTGGAATTTCTATTTTTACCAAATGCTTATTGATCAACACACTGATTTTTTTTATACATATTAAGCCTTCATTCTATAGAGCAGAAAACTCCAATCTAGAATCTCAGATGTAAATTTAAATCCAACTTGGCTTAGCTGTACCTTCGAATATACTAATGCAAGAGATTCTACATGTTTATTGAGCTATTTCATGCTATTTTGCTGAAGTCATGAAGAAATCAATTGCATCACAGCTGTGATACTTGACCCTAAATGTGTAGATGATAGCAAATAGCTTCAAACTAGCTTCGTAAAGAATACTAACATAGTCCCATAAAAGGCTTAATCAAAATTGAATGCTTAGTGGGCAGATGTTGTAAGACTTAACACTATCTGTACTTAATAGTAGTCTCATTTCATATATTTTCATTTACATTCCTAAAAGCAATTACATTGGTGACAATGATTACATTAAATTACTTATCTTGGATTAAAAATATAAGCCTGTTTCAATTTATAATAATGACTATCTGGAGCTAGAAGATAAAAAATAGCTTTACACAACTATGTTGATGTATAGTAATGTTTGCTAATTAAATATTTTTGAAAAGGAGGTATTCTCTTCAATGAGATAGCATTAGAGGAAAAAACATGATGGTTTCTTAGAAATATTTCATGATAACATAGATTGAACCTCTTTAAAAAAATTCAGATATATCTGCCTAAAATAAGAATTGCCATTATGTGGCCTCCTAGATAATCACTGTTGAAATATATGAGTGGCAATTTCTAGGGTTTTGATTGCTTTGTTTGCAGTTTGGAGAACATATGTAAGATAAAATCATTATCCCAGCTTTTAGCTTAAATAATGATATTAGCTCTTATACATCTTTCTGTAAGTGTTAAAATTAGATCAGATTTCAAGAAATTAATTTTTCATCCTAAGATGGTAATGTCACTGCAGACTTGTGGATTTTTCATACACTTATCATATGTAAAATATATTATCCAAGGCTTTTTACTGAATACTAATCCTACAATTGTCAAAGAGAGAAACTGGAAGATTTTTTTTTTTTTACAGAGATACCATATCAGGAATGTCAGGTGTAATAATGTTGATAGATCCCTATAAATCTAGGGGGAAAATCCCTGAACAAAACATTTTTGAAACCAAAATCAGTCATAGGTAAAAATACAGTGGGAGAAACATGTTTATTGCTTACAAGCAGTCATCCACTTCTGCTCACCCATGTCTCTCGCAACCCTACTGCAGAAGAAGGGACCCAAACTAACCTCTCCAGTCCAGATATACTCTCCCTTCCCCATGCAATTACATATAGATATGGAGATGTACTACGTCTCTCCACCCTTATCAACACCTATTGATAAGGAGATACACTGAGACCAGGTGAGAGGTTCTGGAAATATTGCAAATTTTAAACATAGCTCACCCCTCCAGAAATCTCACCTCATAATCTGCTCATTCTCCATCTTCCACAATGGCCCCTCTACAAGAAAATTGGAGCACTGTAACCAGACTAATAGCATACAATAACAACAGCAATGAAATCATGATATTCTCTAGCCAGAAAATTCAGCTAAATTCAAAGGCTTATGCAGATTTAGTCAATAGCTTGCCCATTGCATGACTGGTCAGTAGCTAAATGGGTAAGGTGTTCATAGCAATCATCATGTAGCAGCTGCAGTCAGGGGAGCATCCACGTCACAAGGACAGTAGAAGAAAATAACCTTAAGGGTCCATCAGGCAGGGTGCAAGCAAGAGCGTGGGCCTGTGATAGGACAGTGGCAGGAATGGGACCTTATCTTAGTCTAGTGTACCAGACTTTCACCACCCTCCTTGTGGGAGTTACAGATAGATCAATATATAGAGCTATGGGAGGTACATTCACCATCCATAAAGATAAAGCAAAACTTCCCTGTAAGATGCTCTTACCTCCTGGACATTTTGGGTATGCTGCCATGATCTTTGGGGACCACTCTGCTGTTACTCTGGGAACACACAGGAGTATAGCTTCCAGGCATTTTCCCCAAGGTGTGAGAAGTGCCAACGATTGTTGGTCCATGTGTCAAAAAGTCTAGGGTCAAGGACACTTAACAGAGTCTCCTGGGTTTAATGCAGTAGGGGCAGGCAGCAGGATGTTGCTTTGTTGGCTATATCCTGGCTTCAGTAACTCCTCTTTGGTTTGCACATACAGTTGTATAGGAGAGGAAGCACTGTTTGTTAGCATATCCAAAGTATTTAAGGCTCCTTTTCGGGCATTCTCATTCAAATGCCATAGCACTGTCCATAAGCTAACTGACTAGCCCTATAGACTGTTGGTGTATGACTTCAGGACGGATTTCAACAAACCATTGTACCTCTCTATAATGCTTGTCCTGGTAGGGTTATATGGTACATGAAACGTCCATCTTATTCTTAATTGCTGCACCCATTCTTATAATGCATGTCTAGTAAAGTGGGTGCCTTTATTGCTCTCAATCACCTGCAGGAAGCCATAGGGTGCAAAGACACACTCTAGGCCCCTTTTGGTGGTTTGCAGATCTGCATGATGTGCACGAAAAGCAACCAACAATCCAGAAGCTGTATCCACACAAGTCATGGCATACTGATATCCTTCTGATATGGGCAGAAGCCCAATGTAGTCTATTTGCCACCTCACGAGGGGTATCGGCCCCTTTAGTATTGTCCCATGTTGTTCTGGGACTCAGTGTAAGTCCATCTTAGAGCACAGAAGGCACTCCTTCTGGGCTCTGCTGACTTCTTCTAAGGTCAGTGATAAGCCCCACTGATAGTCTACAGCCCACATTGCCTTTTGACCTATGTGCAATAAACACTGATGTAACCATTGGGCTACATCAGAGGAAGGTTTTCCTTCTAGTCAGTGCACATGGGCCAATGTATCTGCTTCATCATTCCCTGGGGATGCCAAAGGCAAATGGCCAGTCACATGATATATGGTAACTGTCTTAGTCTGCTGTAAATCTTGTCCCCAAAGGGGCCACTGACCAGCCATCCAGTTGGCAGGTACCATATCAGTAGCCACAGGGTCAAGCTCTGACAGATGGCCCAGCTGTCAGTGTAGACAACTGTAAGGAAGAGTTCCTGGGGGATTATGAGCCATACTGCCTGCAAATCAGCCCACTGACTGCTCTTCCCCTCTCCGTCTTCCATCCTTCTTGTTTCAGTCTTAGGATGGAAAGCTACAGCCCTCCTCCACTGTAGGGGTTGCCCACAACTGGAGCTGTCTGTATACCAAGCATCTTCAGGTTGAGGGGCTTTTCCTCCTGATAAGGACTCTCGGCTACCAATGGCTCAAAAGCAACTTCTTCTTGCTTTCCACTGGTAAACGTCACTGGCTCCAGTAAGCATTGGAATTCTCTACTTAAGGGGCTAGTGGAGAGCGTGCTACCTGCTGTAAATATGCATCCCACTGGCCAGTGTATGCACCTGTGCCACACCACTCTGTGGCCTTTGGGTTCAGTCTTGCATTCATCCTGCGATGGAATGGGTGGTTGCAACCTTTGTCTGAGCTGTTCCAGTGATGGGCTCCATAGTCAGCAAGGTGTTGTGCACAGCAGCCAGTTGCTCCTTTATCAAGTTGTACCAGACCTTCTCTCCTTTCCATATCTGTGACCAGATTCCAATAGGTTGGCATGTCCATTCAAGCTGCTGTCAAAGGTCCCATCCTTAGACTTATTCCATTACATGAACATCTATCTCACAGGGCCTTGATGAGGCCATTGTACTCAAGGCCTGAATGGCCTTGACTGCTTGCTTAGCAGCAGTAAAAGCAGCTGCACATGTCTCATCCCTGTCCGACCTGATGTCCTTTCATACCAGCTGGTAAAAGGGCTTCAGTACTTGGGCCATGTGTGCAACAAACACCCTGTAATAGCCCCAAAGACCCAAAAACTCTTGTAATACTGCCACAGTTGTACACGTAGGGAAAGCCTGGACCTTGTCTATGACTGCTTCAGGGATAACTTTAGTTTTACCCAACCTGATAACACCCAAGAACTTTACAGACAAACCAGGTCCCTGAACCTTGGTGCTGTTCACAGCCCATCTTTTCTCCTGTAGATGTCACAGCAGTCTACGAACTGCTCCTTCTAAATCTGCAAGAGAATCAGACATGAGCATGATATCATCAATGCAGTGATACAGCTGCACCATTTGCAATATTTTCCATTTGGCCAAGTCCTGGGCTACAAGTCTGTGACAAATGGTGGGACTGTGGAGGTGTCCCTGTGGAAGGTCCACTGCTGCCCTTCCCACATGAAAGCAAACTGTTCCTGACTTTCCTATGCTATCAGTGGAGAAGGAAGTATTAGCAAGGTCCACAACATAATGATATATCCCTAGTTCATGGCTGAGGGTGTCCATTAGGGCTCCTATAGTAGGGACAACAGCATGCAAAGGGGGTGTAACTTTATTCAACTCCCTGTAGTTCATGGTCACACACCAGGAGTCATTTGGCTTTTTCACTGGCCACACAGGGAATTAAAAGGACAATGACTGTGGTTTATATGCCCATATTCTCTAGTTCCTGTAGAGTTTCTCCAATTCCTTTTGCCCTCTAGGAAATTTATACTGCTTACTATTTGTCACTCACCAAGGTACAAGAAGAGCTACAGGTGGGGGTTAGCACATCCCCTCAGTACTGCCTTTACCACATGTATCCTCATTTTGAACTCACCTGCAGTGGTCTCTAATCACAGGCCCTGCAGGATATCTACCCCCAGAAAATATTCAGGGATGGGAGAAATGTACTCTTTTAGGGGTAAACGCCCTATACCCTTTTGGATTTGGTATTTCTTCACTCTAATTGCCTTACTCCATTGCCATCTATCACAGCAGGTGTCCCAAGAAAATGCTCAGGCTTCCCATAAATCAGAGAACATTCAGCTCCTGTGTCTTCCAGTGCCAGCACATGTTGTACATTTATGAGGGACTGATGAATTGCAATTCTACAGCTGGCCTACTGTCCCCACCACACTCCCCCAAAATGGGGGCCTTGACACCCCCTCAGTCAAACTGTGATGCCAGTCATTTCCTTGTGGGGGTGAGGACCCAGGCAGAGCCTGAGTACTGTCCTCCAGGAAGTCTTGCAGGGACACAGGCTGGACATGGGGATTTGCTTCTGGCTTCCGTGTCCTGGACCTTAGTGGCTGGAACTGCTGTACTGGCTTTAATTGGTGCCATAGTTCCAACAAGTTCCTAGTGGGCTGCTCATCAAGTTTTTCTTTCACTATCCCAGCTTTTATCAAATCAACCCACATCTGGGTCTTTGTGATCATCACAGGCCCTTTGTACCTCTCCTTTCAGTTGTAGCCTATATTTCTTCCATGTTGTTTCAACCTCCCCCAGATGTGCTAAAGTACCAGTATCCTCACTTATGGTTTGCCCTATGTAGGGGGCAAGAATAGTCACTCGGGACCCAAAGAGAGATGTGGGAGCTGTATGGAGCACCGCATTTTTCATTCCTACAGTGAACAACTACTCATTGGGTCCCTGGGGATCCATACTATGGATATGTTTCATGCCCAACTCCTGTAACACCTGCTGGAGCTCTGCATACATTTTCTAGCTAGTGCTTAAGTATAGTAAATCACCCTGATTAGGCCAAGCTGCCCTGATGGCTGCTGTCAGCCAATCCAGAAGAGCCTGATTCCAAGTGTGATGGGCACTTTGCAACCATTGCTGGAGGGAAGGGTGAGTCATCATGGAAGCCAGTCTACCCACTTCAGAACCCAATATAACAACGTTTTCCACCCCCATATCCCAGAGACTTAAAAGCCATGCAGGCAGAGGTTCTAAAGGCTTCTGCCAAAACCCAATGGTCATGTCCACCAGCTCATCCTGGGTACAGTAGCCAATCATGGAGTGCTCCACACCTGGGGAGAGGGTGGTTCCTCCCCCTGAGGAGCCCATGGTTGTTGTGTTTTTATTTTTTTAATTACAATAGGGCAGGCCTTTAATAAGGGAGAGGCTGGTGCCTTGGATGATGGCCTCAGCAAGAGACCAGCCCTCTGTCATACTCCCTAATCCTTTCCTGACATCTCCTCTACTATCTCAAGGCTGAAGTCACACTCTTTCCTCCCCGTCCTCTGCAGCTTCCTGTAACATGGATTCTCCTGCTACCTCCTTCCTTGCTGCTAACGTACCTTTCAGGAATATGACCTATCTTCTTAATAACTGTCTCTCTGTCTTAAGAGTATCCTACAGATCATTGCCCAGCTCCTCCAAGTGATGCTGAAGGGTGCCTCTCTCTTGTCAAAATCTCTCTCCTTCAAAACCCTTTGCAGTTTCTTGAGGAAAACACATCCCACAATCCCAGCTGCTACATGGCCACTCAGGGCATCTAAGCAGTCTTCTATCTCATGGATAGCTAATTCCACAGCTTTCAGTGTCTCCACCCTTCCCCAATTCTGGGAAGGCCCCATTCCTCTACAAGGTGCTTTACTCTAGACCAATTCTGAACTAGGGGATTCCCAGTTGGAAGCCCCACAGATAGGGGGCTATTGGTGAAGCTGCACCCTCCATCACTGCAGCCACCACCCATGCTGGGGGACAGGTTCTGGGCATCTGCCCACCATCTCTAGGGGCAGCCCACCCAAGGGTTGCACCCATGAAGACAAATTTAAGGTTCAGAGGTCCTGCTGACTACTGCCAGATATAACTCCAGGGGGAAAATTCTGGGGCAAAATACCTTTGAAACCAAAATCAGTAAAAGGGAGAAATAAAGTATGAGAAACCTGAGTAATACATACCAACAGTCATTCACTTCTGCTCACCCATGTCTCTTGTCACTGGCCACAGAAGAAGGGACTCTACCCAACCTCTCTGGTACAGATATGCTCTTGCTCCCCTTTGTAATTACCTATTGATATGGAGATAGACTACTTCTCTCCACCCCTTGGAAACACCTACCGATATAGAGATGCACTAAGGCCAAGAGAGAGATTGTGGATATGTTGCAATTTTACCTACAATCCCTAATAGTAGCAAAGGAGATGATATAAACAAATAAGATAATTCCTGAATTTCCTCATTTTCCCTTTTTATAATAACTATTTTTTATAATATGCAGTGTTTGGTAATAGTCTTAACAAAATAAAAGTTTTAAAGACATATATAATGTATTATGATGGATAGTTTTATGTACCATCTTGGCTGGGCCATAGTGCCCAAATATAGGATCAAACATTTTCTGTGAAGGTGATTTTTAAATGAGTTTCAATTTAAATCAGTGGACCATGAGTAAACCAGATTATCTTCCATAATGTTGGTGGACTTCATTCAGTCAGCGTAAGGCCTCAACAAAACAAAGCCTGACCTCACCTGAGCAGGGAAGAATCCTGCCAGCAGATTACATTTGAATTGGAACAAAAATTTTCCCTAGATCTCCAAGTCTATAGGCCTATTTTGAAGATTTTGGACTTTTATCTCCAAAATCAGGTTAGCTAACTCCAGAAAATAAATCTGTCTGCCTCTTACTCTGTATGTATGTGTTTTTGTGTGTATATATATACACATATATATATTATACACATTTATGTACTGTACATATATATATACACACACACATACATACATATTCATATATATTCACACATACACAAACATCTTATTTGCTTTGTTTCTCTGGAGAACCATAGCTAATACATGTGTATGTGCATTTAGTAAATAAAATTTAGCTCGGAGGAAAGTTATCAATTGGAAATTGAAAAGACATACATGTTTAAACATAGTTTGTTAAAATAATTCTTATCTTTCTTTAGTCTCCCCACATATCTTAGTTTCCTTTCTACAATTGCTTCTCTTTCTTCAACTTAGTATAAAAGCATTTAGATTTCAGCACTGCTTTGGGTCTTCCTTATGAAGGCTTCTGTATCATATAAAATTTAAATTTGTATGTTTTTCTCATGTTAATTTATCTTATTACAGAGTTCCAGCCTCAGGCCTAAGATTGATAGAGGAAAGAATTTCCCTTCTTGTACACTCCCATACAGTAAATCTAACACTTGAATGTTGATCTATATGTTGCATTCCTGATTTTTCATTACATTCTTTCATTTTGATACTTCAACCTATCTTAGGCTTTCATTATTATATACAGTTTAGTGACTCATTTTTTCATCTCATATGTAAGGCCCTCTGCAGCTCTGCATCCAATTATTTGGGTAATATTTGCATTTGGTGTCTCTCTGGCACATACCATTCAGAATATCCAAAGCATCACTTGTTATTTACTTCAGTTTATCAATCTGATTTTTCTTCAAAAATGTCTCTGAATGAAATCACCCTCCAGTTGCTCAAGTTAAAAAAAATCTATGAGTTTTACTTGACCCTTCCTCTCCTCATAGTCTATTCAAAATTCAGACACTAAATCTGACATTGTTTCATTTAGTGCCTTTTATCTCTTCTGCCAGCACTGAGGCCAGAGTTCACGCTAGAGCAACAAATGCTCTTCCTTCTCATTTTATTGTCTCCCTTGCATGTGTTCTCCAGAATGCTGTCAGTGAATTTCATCAAATAAAAATGTGATAAGGTAACTGCTTAGCAGAAAACCCTCCATATTTCCCTGTTTTCATTAGGCAAAATCTGTAAAATGTTTGCAAGGCAATATAATTACACTTTTCTTAAATCACTTATTCCTTTTCATATTTATGCACTAGCTGTGATAGTTTATTTCTCTTTTTATCTCATCGCTTACTTCCCCCTTACTGTACATTCACCTGACCAGGCCACTCTTTCCCTACACTGCATTGTCTCCTTTCCTAGTTGTCATTTTCATCTTCATTATAAAATCACTTTTAATGAAAATATATTATAAATACATTTAACTTCTTATGTTACACATACTTATAATTCTTCCCCTTTCTAACTGGTATACTCAAAATGCATGTAATTCCTGTAATGTTCTCTTTTCCTTATTTAAGTCAGCTCTGTAGAAAGAAGTAAAGTGACTATTCTGTTCAAACCTATAAGTCAAGCAACTATAACACAGGACCTGACACACAAAGCACTAAACATACATTTTGTAAGAAAAATTAAATAATATTCAGGAGAGAATCATGTTCGTAAAACCTGTAGTTATTTTAACTCCTATTTTATAAATTGTTTTATAATAAGTACTAAATGATTTATGGGGAAACTCATAAATCTTTATAACTTCTTCTTTAAGGTAAACCAAAAATGAAAAAATATCTAATACTGTATGATTTCACTTACATGACAAATCTAAAAATGTCATACACAGAACCAGAGAGAAAAAGATAGTGCAAGGGACTAGGGAGTGGGGGAAATGGGTAGATGTTGGTCAAGAGTATAAACTCTGTTACAAGGTGTATACCTTCTGATAATCTAATGTATAGCATGGTGACTATAGTTAATACTGAATCTTATACTTCAAATGTAATAAAAGAGTAGATCTTAAGTGTTCCTACCACAAAAAGAATGAGGTAGCCAACCTGTTAATTAATTAACTGTAGCAATCATTTCACAATGTATTTTTATATATTAAATCAATGCATTGTACCCTCTATAAATTCATACAAGTTTTATTTGTCCATTTATACCTCTATGGAGCTGGGAAGGAACTATAAGATGCTGCTAAAATCTATTTCTACTTACTCAGAGGTTACCTCCCTCTTCTGTTCTAGTTTCTATCCCAGGAGTTTTCTCAAATAATAGAACACTCAAAGGTCTTTAAATTAGATTAATTCACTTTTAGGAAGAAATTATGAGATGAATAGACTTTAATCTTAGCAAATATTATTTTAATCATCTGTTTTATACAATAGTTCATTGCTCTTTTTTTCCTAAGGGAGAGAGGAAGTATGAGAGGATGAATTGTGTCTTACCAATTTATTCCCTACTACTTTGAATAGTGATGACTTAGTAGGTTATAAGCACTCAATAATTATATGTTAAGTGAATTTTTAACTTTAAGAAATAATAAATATTGTGTATAATACCATAGAAATAATGTCATAGAAATAATAAGGATTGCATATACCCAGGTTTCCTTAAATAAAACAATCCAATTCACTTACAGAAAAAGTTGTTAAAAACTTACTTAAATTATGTTTCTATTTTCATTGAACCAAGATCAAACTGACTATCATTTCAACCCCATTAGCCTAATTATGTAATTAGTGTTGGGAAGACAATTTACTGAAAAACACCTAACCTGTAACTCATACAAAACTAAATTATATACATTCTTAAAGGAATAAATTACCATCTCTTCACTATTTCTAAGGGCTACAGTGTTTGCCATTAAGACAATTTTGAAGAGAAAATGATGTGATGCTGAGTAATTACAGACTGTGAACTATATGGTTTACATTCCATTGCTTATTCAAAAGAATATTTAAAATCATATCAGCATATTAACATTGAACTGTATTTAATCTGCTTCCTTTTAAATATTATCAGTACCAAACAACAAGAATGTGAGCACAAAGTTATTTTGAATATGTTATTCAAGCATATGCAATATTACTTTTGTTTGTTTTATTGCTATTACTTCTGTGTGGGCTTGGTTGTTATCTGTTTATACAATATAATTCACAAATGAGAAGGCAGTAGTTTGTATCTGACCATTAAAGTTCAGAATTGAAATAAAATTTCTCAGTTCTGTTTACTGATTAGCTAGACTAAATTGAAAAAACATAGCCTAGTGCAAACACACACTAAGTTTAAACTCTTTCTAGATTCAAGGGAATAAGTAGGTTACATATCATGATAAGGATCACCCAGTCTTAAGTAAACATAGTATTCTTCATGTAAGTGTAGATTAAAGATTAAAAAAAGAAAGAAAGAAAGAAAGAAAGGATCACCCAGTCTATGTTTAAAAAGTACAATCTTTGGAATTTGAATATCACTGATTCTCTGTGTATCGTATCATGAGAATAATTATAAATTAGTCTTAATCCAAATTCATTCTGAAGATATATTATCTTAGCCTCACCGATTCCTCTTTATAATTGGTCCTCTTACACTTTGTTGTAAACTTACAAATTCATAAATTCAGCAAATGTGTTTTGAGCTGCTATAATATCTAACACACAAATTTAAGTGATGGAAAGGAAGTTGCTGCCTTTTGACAGGTGATATTTTTTATATTTTCTGCTAGCTCTTGATTTGATAATGCAGTTACACCCCCATTTGTGGTTTACAGATCTGTTGTTCCCACACATTTTTGAATTTTCACACTTTCTTGATTTTAGCTTCAACATGCAGCAGTAACCCTCAACAGTGCCACATCCACAAATTGAGTAAGATTCAAACACAATGAAAATAACTAACTACTCTCAGTAAACCCTGAATCTCCTTGATGAAAAGACTTATTTTTAACATGTCTCTTGCTGATCAATACCAAGGACATAGAAGTTTAAAACATATTTCATGGTTACTACTTTCCAACACTGAATTTTAGAAAACTAATATGGAGAAACACCATGTCATAAATACTTGTTACATTTAAAATACTAAATTTGTGGTTGTAGTGAATAATAGTTTATTTCTGCCCTCAACTAGTTTAAAATAGAAAAGCACTTACCTAAATGCAGACTAAATACATATAGAGCTTATAATTATTATAGTTTAGGGGAATTAGAGACAAATAGATAAACAAATAGATAAATAAAATTCTAGGTAGTAAGTGTATTGGGAAACATAAAGCAAGTGAAATTTAAAATAATAGGCTGGGCTGCTAAGAAAAGTTGTCTTTATATAAAGACCTAAATGCTATGACCGAGTGAACCATGTAGTTAACATGAGAGATAGTGGTCCATGCAGAGAGAAAAATAAGTGCAGAGGCCATGGATGAATTTCTGTGATTTGGTGTTTAAAGAATAGTAAAAAGAGAGTGAAAGCCCACCTTGTAGTAAAAGAAGCAGAAAGAGAAGCAAAAGGAGTAGAGAAGGAAAAGAAAAAGAGGAAGAAGAAAAAATAATAAGCAGAAACTTGGAAAGAGGAGAAAAAGAAATGAAAGTGGTAGCTAGAACAGGAATCTGGAGAACCACATGGCAGATGCAGTTACATATTACAATAAAGTCAAATGAATTTTTTTAGTTTCCCAATGCTTACACAAGTTATGTGTGTGCTCTACTGTAATCTGTTAAGTGTGCAATAGCATTATGTAAAAATCAATGTTTAACTTTGTTAAAAAATACTTTATTGCTAAAACGATGTCAGACATTATCTGAGCTTTCATTGAGTCATAATCTGAGGATCCAGTGAGTTTTTTTGCTGGTAGAGGGTCTTGCTGGTGTTGATGGCTTCTGTCTGATAAGGGCAGGATGATGGTTGCTGAAGTTTGGGTGTCTGTGACAATCCCTTAAAATAACAAAATAATGATGTTTGACAAATTTATTGACTCTTCCTTTCACAAAGGATTTCTTGGTAGCATGATATGCTATTTGATAGCATTTTACCCACAGTAAAACTTATTTTAAAACTGGAGTAAATACTCTCAAATGCTGCTGTTACTTTATCAACTAAGTTTATATTTCAAAAGCTTTGTTGTCATTTCAACAATCTTCACAACATTTTCATCAGAAGTAGTTTCCATCTCAACAGACCACTTTCTTTGCTCATCCATAGAGGCAACTTCTCACCCATTCAATTTTTATCATAGATTATGGCAGCAGTATAGTCACATCTTCAAGTTCCAATTCTAATTTTAATTTTCTTGCTATTTCTACCACACCTGCAGTTTTTTCCTGCATTGAAGTCTAAAACCTTTCAAAGTCATCAACAAGGGTTGGAATTAACTTTTTCCGAATTCTTGTTAATGTTGACATTTGGACCTCTTTTCATGAATTACAAATGTTCTTAATGACATCTAGAAGGATGAATCCTTTCCAGAAGGACTTAAAACTGAGCTCAGATCCATCAGAGGAATCACTATCTATGACAGCTATATATTTATTAAATGTATTTCTTAAGTAAAGGGACTTGAAATTTGGAATTATTCCTTGATCCATGGACTACAGAATGGATGCTGTGTTAGTAGGCATGAAAATAACATTCATCTTGTTGTATATCTCCTTCATAGCTCTTGTGTGACCAAATGCATTGTCAAGGAACAG
Organism: Manis javanica; assembly: GCF_040802235.1. Lineage (NCBI taxonomy): Eukaryota > Metazoa > Chordata > Mammalia > Pholidota > Manidae > Manis > Manis javanica. Next base: position 55,711,073 of record NC_133163.1, on the reverse strand, counting down.
TAATATTTTGAAAGGTATCTTTTTTGAGCAGTGGGTCTCAACAGTGGCCTTAAAATATTCAAATAAACCATGTTGTAAACAGATGTGCTGTCACCCAGGATTTGTTGTTCCATTTATATAGCATAAGCAGAGTACATTTAGTATAATTCTTAAGGGCCATAGAATTTTCAGAATGGTCAATGAGTATTGACTTCAACTTAAAGTCACCAGCTACATTATATCCTAATAAGAGAGTCAGCTGGTCCTTCAAAGCTTTGAAGCCAGGCAGTGACTTCTCTTTAACTATGAAAGTCCTAGATGCTGTTTTCTTTCAGTATAAGGCTGTTTTATCTCCACTGATAATCTGTTGTTTAGTGTAGGCACTTTAATTATCTAAACTGGATCTTCTGAATAACTTGCTGGATCTTCTACATCAGTGCTTGCTGCTTCACCTTACACTTTGATGTTAGGAACATACCTTTGTTCCTTAAACCTCATAAACCAACTTCTGCTACCTTCAAACTTTTCTTCTGCAGCTTTCTCACCTCTCAGCCTTCATAAAAATGAAGGGAGTTAGGGCCTTGTTCTGGATTAGACTTTGAATTAAAGGAATGTTGTAGCTGGTTTGTTCTTCTGTTCACACCACTGCAACTTTCTCCATATCAGCAACAGGTCTGTTTTGTTTTCTTATCATTCATCTGTTCACTGGAGTCGCACTTTTAATTTCCTTCAGAAATTATTCCTTTGCATTTACAGTTTGGCCAACTGTGGTACAAGAGGTCTAATTTCAGCCTATTTTTAGCTTTTGACATGCTTCTTCTTTAATTTTAATCATTTCAGTTTTTGACTTAAAATAAAACATATGTAGCTCTTGCATTCACTTGAACACTTAGAGGCCATTGAAGGGTTATCAAGTGGCTTAATTTTAGTTATTGTGTGTCAGGAAATAGGGAGGCCCAAGAAGGAGAGAGCCAGTGGAGCAGTCAGACACACACAACATTTATCAGTTTAGTTTGCTGCCTTAAAAGGGTGTGGTTTATGGTACCTGCAAACAATTACAATAGTTAACATCAAAGATCGCTGATCACACAGTTCACTATAACAAATATAATATCCATGAAAAAGTTTGAAATAATGAAAGAATTACCAAAATGTAACAGTGACAAACGGGGCCAATAGATGATGGTTGCAGGGTACCACAAACCTTCAATTTATTTAAATACTCCCACAATATTTGCAAAGAACAATAACACAAAGTACTATGAAACAAGCTATGCCTGTAGTTCCATATCTCTATTGAAATCCCCAACTGGTCACTCATGGTGCCCACTTTTCATAATAAAGCCCTTAACATATTAATCATGGTTACCTTCCATTCCATCTGATACTTACAACAACTGGGTCATCTCTAATTCTAGTGCTTTTGATTATTTTTGTCTCTTTATTATATGCATATTTGTCCATGTTTGCATGAGTGTGTGTGCTCTTGCTTTTTGTCTTGGATTCTTATTTGATTTTGCAAAAATTTGTGGTGGAAAGTAAGGGCTGAGGTAAATGACATTGACACAGGGAAATGAGTATGCCTCTTCTTTGCCAGAACTTTAGTATGTAAGCAAGTGGGTTAAGAAGTGCATTGGATTTGGGTGTTGTGCTCATGGTTCCCTCTGACACACTTAAAATTGGCCTCAAATTTCTTTATAGCATTACCTTTTGTTTAGTGTTGGGCTGGATTGCTGGAGGAATTTCTCAATGTTTATGTTCTATTCTCAGATTTAAACTTTCCTATGTGCCTGTGTCTCATAGAAGGTCTCTCTCTACCCTATTGCTTCTCCCCTGAGGGGTATATTCTTCACTTGTCACTCAACATTATGGGCTAATGTGTGCCCCATTATTCACAGTCTGAAACCCTAACCCCCTGTACCTCATAATGTGCCTGTTTGGAGGTAGGCCCTTTAAAAAGGTAACTTAATTAAAATGAGGCCCTGTGGTAGGCCCTAATGCAATCTGACTGGCAACATTACAAGAAGAGAAAATATGAACATGTGATAAATGTGCATACACCAAGGAAAAACCAGATGAGATACATCTTGTTTTCTTCTTAGGACATCAAGTTCTGGGTAGAGTTTTTGTTATTCCTATCATCATGGCTGCTCTCCTACCCAGGCCTAATACTATCTTTGCCCCTAATCTTTTTCAGATGCACGATGTTACCTATGGTGAAAAGCCTAAAAATTGGAAATCAAGTTGCTTTGTTTCTGTAACTTGTAAAGCCCACTAAAAGGGACTCAAAAAGTTAACCAGATAAAACCAGAGAGCCATAAAGGATTCAGAAAGTTAACTAGTTGAAGTCTCAAAGGCCAGGAGTTACTTTGAATGGCCAGATGTTCCCCAGATGAAAAACAATTCCCCAGATAAAGAATAACATCAGAGTGCAGCCTATGTCTTCATTGCATCAATTTAGATCAGTCTTCCAAGGCCAAAGATTGTCAATCAAGGACTTCTCTGCTTATCCCAGGGAAATGGGACAAGGGTCATGCCATTGTAAAATCAACTTAGCCTGGAAAAAAGACACAGCTTGTTCTTTAAATATTCTACAGGCTGTTCTTTCTCTTCTTCCAGCCCCTTAATCACTTAAGTAACTTTGCAACCAGGACAAGAGGTAGACATCCGATGTGTAAGTGAACCTATGTAGATAAAGAATGCTGAGATCTGGACCAAGACAGTCATTTAAATTACCCTATTCTTAAGACAAAACTTCAAAGGAATTATATATAAATCACACTGTATACATCATGCCTTATGCTGAGCTCTACCCCAAAGGCCATATAAAACCCCACACCCTAAACCCTTAAGGGCACTTCCTCAGTGAGGTTGCCCTCACTTCCCTTTCTTTAAGTATCTATCTTTTGCCTTAAATGAAGACTTCTTACTGCTCAACTTACTACATTTTTTCTCTGTGCTCTTCCACTGGTAAGCTTCTTGGTCACTTTGCTATTTCATTATATATATTCTGCAGACTCAAATACAAGTCTTCAGTCTGTTTCGGTTCTATTCCAGATAAGTAGGGGAGGGCTACTGAGAGCTTTGATTGGGGCTTGCAAATTCCCATAACCTGGGTGACTTGGACAGGACTGAAGCTGAATGATTGTGCACTTTAGTAGCCTGTCCGAGCTCAGAACATAATCTCACTCCATCCACCACTCTTCAGCTCCCCCAAACCCTGATGTGGTATGGACTTTTTTCTCACACCGTGCAGATTCAAGCAATCACTGGACACTAGGTGACACCAGCTATAGGAGTTGGCAAGGGATCTGCCTTATGTGAAGCTGGAGTTCAATGAGCGTCCCTTTCCTTCCTTCTGTTCTTCCTTGCTCTCTGTTGCCTGCAATACAGCTGCCATTCCCTGCTATTCTCACTTTAATGAATTCCTTCCTCACCTTTCACTCTGACTTCCCTGCATTTCCAAACCAAATGCCTTCCCCACAGTGGCACCTCTTTCTTTGGATTTCAGGTTGGTTGGATACACTGCAAACTTAATTTTATGATGGTTTCAAGAAGAGTTGTGAATTTGTATTTTATCTATCTTTTACTTGTCATTAGATTGAGAGAGAAATTCGAACTCTTTTTTGCTTTCTAATGAGTAGACATCATTAACAGATGGAAATTCTAAAATTTTTTGTTAAAAGATTTAATTTAAAAATGTAAAGAAAATAATAAAGGTTGAATTTCCTGATATATTTTAAATCATAGTAAAATGCAACAGCCTACACTTAAGCTGACGCTTGAAGAAATAGCAAAATTTGTGTGTACCACATTGTTTATGCAAATTAATTTATTCTGCATGACCCATCAAATGAGGTACTTTGAAGTTTATCAGAGATTGCCCTCCCAGGTTATTCACCATTGCATGTTTTTACAGCTATAAATTATATGATCTGTGGGAGTTCTTTGTAATATTAAATTCACCCCAAGCTGATAACTACCCGATTTGTGTTATAATATAACAAGTTTCTCACTTGTTTTTGATGCGAAGTTTTAAAAATACTCCAATTTTCTAAGTTAATGAGCTCCAAACATTTGCATTCATAATAAATCTATTCCTCTCTATTGTGCCTTGGAAAGATGCATCAACATTAAATTTCTTTAAATTATGATTCAGTCAAATGGGGTTATACACACTATTAATTAGGTAAAACTCAAACAGTAACTCATACTAGGTAAGGTCTAGGGAGAACCATGAGATTTTTTTTCTTTAACACCATTTTTAATATTCAAATGCCCCATTCAGTGCCTTCAAATTTATACTTCGAATGTCTAGGATATTCTTCAACTATGCTCCTTAACTCAGATGTGTCCTCAGCTTCTTAAAATATCTTAGTGTTTCTCTACCCCATTTTCTTGGATTCATTCTCCTATTTCAATTACTCTTTATCAGATGAATTAATTATCCATATGTAGTCTTGACAATCAAACTATTTAAAGAAAATCAGTTAATGGAAAGTATTCCAAAACTGACAAATGGCCTCAACTTTGCGTCTTTCTACCATTTTACTGTCTTAAAAATGGGTCTTTTTCAAAAACAGAACTCAGTATGCTAGGCAGGAAAATAGATATGAGCAGAGTCGAGAGAGAATAAGACCAGTAAAGCCCACTAAAAGGGACTCAAAGAGTTAACCAGATAAAAGTAGAGAGCCAGAAAAGACCCAGAGAGTTAATAAGTAAGTCATGAAGCTCCAAAGGCCAGGAGTAACTTGGAATACCAGGATATTCCCCAGATAAAGAATTAAGTATCTGAGCATAGCCCATATCTTCATTGTGTCAATTAGATCATGCCATTGTAAGATTTACTTTAGCCTGCTAAAAGTCCCAGTTTATTCTTTTCTTTTTTTTTTTTACTATAAGTTCATCAGTTTATTTACCATTTTTTAACTTTCTTTTTTTTTTCTCTTTTTTTCCCCTCTTTTGAGAGGGCATCTTTCATATTTATTGATCATATGGTTGTTAACAACAATAAAATTCTGTATAGGGGACTTAATGCACAATCATTAATCAACCCCAAGCCTAATTCTCAACAGTCTCCAATCTTCTGAAGCATAAGGAACAAGTTTTTACATGGTGAACAAGTTCTTACATAGTGACTAAGTTCTTACATGGTGAACAGTGCAAGGGCAGTCATCACAGAAACTTTCATTTTTGATCACGCATCATGAACTATAAACAATCAGGTCAAATATGATTATTTGTTTGGTTTTTATACTTGATTTATATGTGAATCCCACATTTCTCCCTTTTTATTATTATTATTATTTTTTTAAATAAAATGCTGAAGTGGTAGGTAGATGCAAGATAAAGGTAGAAAACATAGTTTAGTGTTGTAAGAGAGCAAATGTAGATGATCAGGTGTGTGCCTGTAGACTAAGTATTAATCCAAGCTAGACAAGGGCAACAAAACATCCACGGATGCAGAAGATTTCTCTTAAAACAGGGGGCATGAGGTTCTAAGCCTCACCTCTGTTGATCCCCAATTTCTCACCTGATGGCCCCCCTGCAACTGTGCCTGTCTTAGGTTGTTCCTCTCTTGAGGAATCTTACCCGTCTCTGGCTAACCAGTCATCTTCTAGGGGCCATACAGGCAAATGTAAAGTTGGCAAGTGAGAAAGAAGCGGTATTGTTTGAAAAGGTTAGCTTTTTACTTCTTTGCAGATGTATGCCCTGTAGCTTCTATGCCCAGCATTTGTCTTGAGGTATCTTTACCACTTGGAAGAATTATGATACTCAGTAATTTTGATATGAGGCACGAATTCTACTTAGGGGTTGTAATTATGAAGGAAGAAGAGAAGCTATAGAACTAGCAGATGGAAGAAAACATAGGAAGATTGATTATTTCTTTGACATATCTTCATGTAGTGTAAAATAAGTGTTTATAGGTTTCAAATTACTAATTAAATTGCGAGCACACATTAACATAATAGGAATATAGCTACATAACCAAAGCAGACCTACAATTACCAGCCATATCTAGTGAAACCAAGAAAACCAGTTAGGCACCCTAGGCATTTGTGAAAACTTATCAATGATATGATGGATATTGTCTAACTGAATTTGAATATTTTGAGAAATATCAGACAAATTAAAACAACACATTCCTGGGAACTGTTCACATCCCATATTTTTTTTTAACAGTAGATAGTCTACAGTCGCAAGATTTTGGAGCACTGAAACTTGCTCTTCTAATTCTTGGTTGAGTTCTGACAGTATAGATCAAGTAAAATTTGTTGTTTTACTGTAGGCACAGGCCAGCTTACATATCTCCTTCTTCATTCCAATGGCAAGTCCAGGAACTGGTGGGATGAATGCAGCTACAACCGCAACAGCACCAGGATTGTTGTTGAAGTTTTTTGATGATCATCTTCTGGAACCAACCCTTTGCCCACACTTTGATATGCCTTTTATACCATTGTGAAGAACTTATTGGAGATCACCACACAGGAACTGCTTGATTTTTTTAAGAGAAAAGAATATTATCAGAAAAATGTACTTCCATAGCTGATCATATGACACCCTTTAAATGATCAAAATTAAGGATATTTAAAGCATGCATTAATTGGTGATTTGCAGTTAGTTTTATCCTATCACGGAGTAATCCCTGCCTTTTTTTTTGTTATCATTAATCTACAAGTACATGAAGAACATTATGTTTACTAGGCTCTCCCCTATACCAGGTCCCCCCACAAACCGCTTACAGTCACTGTCCATCAGCATAGCAAAATGTTGTGTAATCACTATTTGTCTTCTCTGTGTTGTACAGCCCTCCCCTTTCTTCCACCCCCTTATTATGTTTATTAATCATAATACCCCCTATCTTTTTCCCGACCCCTTATCCCTCCCTACCCACCCATCCTCCCCAGTCCCTTTCCCTTCGGTAACTGTTAGTCCATTCTTGGGTTCTGTGATTCTGCTGCTGTTTTGTTCCTTCAGTTTTTCCTTTGTTCTTATACTCCACAGATGAGTGAAATCATTTGGTATTTCTATTTCTCCACTTGGCTTATTTCACTGAGCATAATACCCTCTAGTTCCATCAATGTTGTGGCAAAAGGTAGGATTTGTTTTCTTCTTATGTCTAAATAATATTCCATTATATATATGTACCACATCTTCTTTATCCATTCATCTACTGATGGACACTAAGGTTGTTTCCAATTCTTAGCTATTATAAATAGTGCTGCAATAACCATAGTGGTGCATCTGTCTTTTCCATACTTGACTGCTGCATTCTCAGGGTAAATTCCTAGGAGTGGAATTCCTGGGTCAAATGGTAAGTCTATTTTGAGCGTTTTGAGGAACCTCCATACTGCTTTCCACAATGGTTGAACTAATTTACATTCCCACCAGCAGTGTAGGAGGGTTCCTCTTTCTCCACAACCTCGCCAACATTTGTTGTTGCTTGTCTTTTGGATGGCAGCCATTCTTACTGGTGTGAGGTAATACCTCATTGTGCTTTTAATTTGCATTTCTCTGATAATTAGTGATGTCGAGCATCTTTTCATGTGTCTGTTGGTCATCTGTATTTCTTTTTTGGAGAACTGTCTGTTCAGTTCCTCTGCCCATATTTTACTTGGATTATTTGTTCTTTGTTGAGGTGGGTGAACTCTATATATTTTGGACGCCAAGCCTTTATCAGATCTGTCACTTACAAATATATTCTCCCATACCTCAGGGTACCTTTTTGTTCTATTGATGGTGTCCTTTGATGTACAGAAAGTTTTCAGCTTGATATAGTCCCACTTGTTTATTTTTGCTGTTGTTTTCCTTGCCCGGGGAGATATGTTTAAGAAGAGGTCACACATGTTTATGTCTAAGAGGTTTTTGCCTATGTTTTTTTCTAAGAGTTTATGGTTTCATGACTTACATTCAGGTCTTTGATCCATTTTGAATTTACTTCTGTTTTTGGGGTTAGACAATGGTCCAGTTTCATTCTCCTACATGTAGCTGTCCAGTTTAGCCAGCACCATCTGTTGAAGAGACTGTCATTTCCCATTGTATGTCCGTGGCTCCTTTACCAAATATTAAGCGACCATATATGTTTGGGTTCATGTCAGGAGTCTCTAATCTGTTCCACTGGTCTCTGGCTCTGTTCTTATGCCAGTACCAAAGTGCCTTGATTACTATGGCTTTGTAGTAGAGCTTCAAGTTGGGGAGTGAGATTCCCCCTACTTTATTCTTGTTTTTTCAGGATTGCTTTAGCTATTCACGGTCTTTGGTGTTTCCATATGAATTTTTGAATTATTTGTTCCAGTTCATTGAAGAATGTTGCTGGTAGTTTGATAGGGATTCAATCAAATCTGTATATTGCTTTGGGCAGAATGGCCATTTTGATGATATTAATTCTTCCTAGCCATGAGCATGGGATGAGTTTCCATTTGTTAGTGTCCCCTTTAATTTCTCTTAAGAGTGACTTGTAGCTTTCAGGATATAGTTCTTTCACCTCTTTGGTTATGTTTATTCCTAGGTATTTTATTCTTTTTGATGCAATTGTGAATGCAGTTGTTTTCCTGATTTCTCTTTCTATTGGTTCATTGTTAGTTTATAGGAAATCCACAGATTTCAGTGTGTTAATTTTGTGTCCTGCAACTTTGCTGTATTCCGATATCAGTTCTAGTAGTTTTGGAGTGGAGTCTTTTGGGTTTTTTATGTACAATATCATGTCATCTGCAAATAGTGACACTTTAACTTATTCTTTACCAATCTGGATTCCTTGTATTTCTTTGTTTTGTCTGATTGCCGTAGCTAGGACCTCCTGTACTATGTTAAATAACAGTGGGGAGAGTGGGCATCCCTGTCTAGTTCCCAATCTCAGAGGAAATGCTTTCAGCTTCTCACTGTTCAGTATAATGTTGGCTGTCTGTTTATCATATATGGCCTTTATTATGTTGAGGTACTTGGCCTCTATACCCATTTGCTGGGAGTTTTTATCATGAATGAATGTTGAATTTTGTTAAATGCTTTTCAGCATCTATGGAGATGATCGTGTGGTTTTTGTCTTTCTTTTTGTTGATGTGGTGGATGATGTTGATGGTTTTCAAATATTGTACCATCCTTGCATTCCTGGGATGAATCCCACTTGGTCATGGTGTATGATCCTTTTGATATATTTTTGAATTCTGTTTGATAATATTTTATTGAGTGTTTTTGCATCTACATTCATCAGGGATATTCATCTGCAATTTTCTTTTTTGGTGGGGACTTTGCCTGGTTTTGGTATTAGGGAGATATTGGCTTTGTAGAATGAGTTTGGGAGTATTCCCTCCTCTTCTATTTAATGGAAAACTTTAAGGAGAATGGGTACTATGTCTTATCTGTGTGTCTGATAAAATTCCGAGGTAAATCCATCCTGCCCGGGTGCTTTATTCTTGGGTAGTTTTTTGATTACTGTTTCAATTTCTTTGCTCATAATTGGTTTATTTAACTTTTGTGTTTCTCTCTGGGTCAGTCTTGGAAGGATGTATTTTTCTAGGAAGTTGTCCATTTCTTCTAGGTTTTCCAGCTTGTAAGCATATAGGTTTTCATAGTAGTCTTTAATAATTCTTTGCATTTCTGTGGAGTCTGTCATGATTTTTCCATTCTCATTTCTGATTCTGTTGATTTGTGTTGATTCTCTTTTTCTCTTAATAAGTTTGGCTAGAGGCTTATCTATTTTGTTTATTTTCTCAAAGAACCAGCTCTTGGTTTCATTTGTTTTTGCTATTGTATTATTCTTCTCAATTATGTTTATTTCTTCTCTGATCTTTATTATGTCCCTCCGTCTGCTGACTTTAGGCCTCATTTCTTCTTCTTTTTCCAGTTTTGATAATTGTGATGTTAGGCTATTCATTTGGGTTTGTTCTTCCTTCTTCAAGTGTGCCTGGATCGCTATATACTCTCCTCTTAAGACTGCTTTGGCTGTGTCCCACAGAATTTGGGGCTTTGTGTTGTTGTTGTCATTTGTTTCCATATATTCCTTGATCTCAATTTTAATTTGTTCAGTGATCCATTGATTATTTAGGAGCATGTTGTTAAGCCTCCATGTGTCTGTGAGCCTTTTTGTTTTCTTTGTAGAATTTATTTCTAGTTTTATACTTTGTGGTCTGAAAAGGTGGTTGGTAGGATTTCAATATTTTGGAATTTACTGAGGCTCTTTTTGTGGGCTTGTATGTGGTCTATTCTGGAGAATGTTCCATGTGCACTTGAGAAGAATGTGTGTCCTGTTGCTTTTGGATGTAGAGTTCTATAGATGTCTATTAGGTCCATCTGCTCTACTGTGTTGTTCAGTGCCTCCATGTCCTTACTTACTTATTTTCTGCCCAGTGGATCTATCCTTTAGGGTGAGTGGCATGTTGAAGTCTCCATAAATTAATGCACTGCAGTCTATTTCTCCCTTTAGCTCTATTAGTATTTGTTTCACATATGCTGGTGCTGTGTTGGGTGCATATATATTTAGAATGGTTATATCCTCTTCTTAGACTGAGCCGTTTATCATTATGTAGTGTCCTTCTTTATCTCTTGTTACTTTGTTTTGAAGTCTATTTTGTCTGATACTAGTACTGCAACTCCTGCTTTCTTCTCTCTGTTGTTTGCCTAAAATATGTTTTTCCATCCCTTGACTTTTAGTCTGTACATCTCTTTGGGTTTGAGGTGAGTTTCTTGTAAGCAGCATATAGATGGTTCTTGCTTTTTTATCCATTCTATTACTCTGTGTCTTTTGATTGGTGCTTTCAATCCATTTACATTTAGGGTGACTATTGAAAGATGTGTACTTCTTGCCATTGCAGGCTTTAGATTCATGGTTACCAAAGGTTCAAGGTTAGCCTCTTTAGTATCTTACTATCTAACTTAGCTCACTTATTGAGCTGTTATATACACTGTCTGGAGATTCTTTTCTTCTCTCCCTTCTTATTCCTCTTCCTCCATTCTTCATATGTGGGTGTTTTGTTCTGTGCTCTTTCTAGGCATGCTCCCATCTAGAACAGTCCCTGTAAGATGCCCTGTAGAGGTGGTTTGTGGGAGGCAAATTCCCTCAACTTTTGCTTGTCTGGGAATTGTTTAATCCCTCCTTCATATTTAAATGATAATCGTGCTGGATACAGTATCCTTGGTTCAAGGCCCTTCCATATCATGCCATTCTCTTCTGGCCTGTAAGGCTTCTGTTGAGACGTCTGATGATAGCCTGATGGGTATTCCTTTACAGGTGAACTTTTTATCTCTAGCTGCCTTTATAACTCTTTCCTTGTCCTTGATCTTTGCCATTTTAATTATTATGTGTCTTGGTGTTGTCCTTCTTGGATCCTTTCTGTTGGGAGTTCTGTGTATTTCTGTGGTCTGTTCAATTATTTCCTCCCCCAGTTTGGGGAAGTTTTCAGCAATTATTTCTTCAAAGACACTTTCTATCCCTTTTTCTCTCTCTTCTTCTTCTTCTTCTTCTTCTTCTTCTTCTTCTTCTTCTTCTTCTTCTTCTTCTTCTTCTGGTATCCCTATAATTTGTATATTGTTCCTTTTGGATTGGTCACACAGTTCTCTTAATATTGTTTCATTCCTGGAGATCCTTTTATCTCTCTCTGTGTCAGCTTCTATGCATTCCTGTTCTCTGGTTTCTATTCCATCAATGGCCTCTTGCATCTTATCTATTCTGCTTATAAATCCTTCCAGAGTTTGTTTCACCTCTGTAATCTCCTTCCAGATGTCTGGAATCTCCCTCCTGGCATCTTTAATCTTCCTTCAGACTTCATCCCTTAGCTCTTGTATATTTCTCTGCATCTCTGCCAGCATGTTTATGATTTCTATTTTGAATTCTTTTTCAGGAAGACTGGTTAGGTCTGTCTCCTTCTTGGGTGTTGTCTCTGTGATCTTTGTCTGCCTATAGTTTTGCCTTTTCATGGTGATAGAGATAGTTTTCAGAGCTGGCAGGAGTGACAGCTGGAAGAACTTTCCTTCTTGTTGGTTTGTGGCCTTCCTCTCCTGGGAGAACAGCGACCTCTAGTGGCTTGTGATGGGAAGCTGTGTGCAGACAAGGCTTCTGATTCCTGCCCAACTGCTATGGAGTTTATCTCTGCTGTTGCTCTGGGCGTGTCTTGCCTCAGGCTGCTGCTCTGATATGGTGGAGCCGCGCTGGAGGGGGAGCGGCTGGGAGGCTATTTATCTCCATGAGGGGTCTCCGTGCTCCCTGCTTCTCAGTGGGTTAGAGTGCCCAGAGTTCCCCAGATTCCCTGCTGATGGACTAAGTGTCCCAGGATGCTTCCATCCAGTTTTGTTGTCCCTGTCCCTTTAAGACTTCCAAAAAGCACTTGCAAAAAAAAAAAAAAAAAAAAGAAAGCTGTTCGCTTTTGTTTGTCCCCGGGTGCCAGCCTCAGTGACCCGCTCACAGGTCTTGCTGTCCTGTTTCCCTAGTATCCATGACCCCCTGCATGCACTGTGTCTGTGCTTTGGTGCGGATGACTGGGGCTGTGTGTTTAGCAGTCCTGGACTTCCTCTCCCTCCCCACTCTGACTCCTCTCCTCCCGCTGGGAGCTGAGGGGAAGGGCACTTGGGTATCACCAGGCTGTGGCTTGTATCTTACCCCCTTTGCAAGGCGCTGGGTTCTCATAGGTGTGGATGTGGTCTGGATGTTGTCCTGTGTCCTCTGTTCTCTATTCTAGGAAGAGTTGTCTTTGTTATATTTTCATAAATATATGTGGTTTTGGGAGGAGATTTCCACTGCTCTACTCACACTGCCATCTTGGCTCTACTCCAGTTTATTCTTTAACTTAACCTATATGCTGTTTTTCTTCTCCTCAAGCCCCTAATCCAGTAATTTGCAACCTGTGCAGAAGACAAGCATCATAATTAACTTAGCAAACAAGTCCAGATATAAACAGCGTAATAAAAAAAGGAAAGATTCCATCTTAAAGCTAAGATTGCATTTCAAAATCCAGGAAATTATTAACATATTCTATGCAGACAGACAATAACTCGGCCCACCTTGGGGGCAGGGTAGAAGGTTTTTAATGATATGTTCCCAGAGGGAAGTTGCTCTCCTGTAGTAGAACTGGATCAGTAAATTTCTTGTGTTGAGCTTATTTTGCAGAGTTACCTGAGGACTGATAATAGAAGAGAAGAGAGTAAAGCCTCATCAAAGATAAACATCTTGAGACCACTTGACAATTTCACACCCCTTGCTCTTTGTCACATTCCTGAAAAATCCTTAAAAGGGGAAACCCCCAATCGTTCACCGTGCCTCTTCTCTGATGTAGCCCACACTCCCCTTTCTCCAAGTGTGCAACTTTTTGCCTTAAATAAAACTTTTTTTCACATTTCAGGGTGTCTCTCTAAGTGCATAACTTTAAATAAAACTTTTACTCTGTTTCAGTATTGTGTCTCTACCCTTTAATTCTTTGTTGCAGCAGGGACAAGAACAGAGGAAAAAAAAACAATTCCCAACTAACAAGTAGACTTAAGAATACCCTTGGTGTGAGAAAGAGTGGATGGAGTAAAATACATTTATTCTGAAAAAGTATCTAGCAATGTAACTTTTACAATGCCCCACAGTTATGAGTCTGAAGAGGAACCAAGGTTTAAAGATTGGGTCTTAAAGAACATCCCTAAAACTTTGTGAACTTCCTAAAAGAGCTCTTTTTGTGTGACTTTCAGCACACAGACATTGAATGTCTTGTTTTCCTGTTTTTAGATTGGAGGTGTGGAGTGGAAGTCAGATAGGGCCAGAATGTGAAGGGTAATGTAGGGACCAAGGTCAGGCTGCCCCAAGATGTGTCATTCTGACATGCCAATTATTTTGAGCTGAAAATCATCAAGGCCCAAATGACTGAGGAGGATACTTTGACACCTCCAAGCCCAATAGCAGAAAAAGAATTTAGGTGGGGGAAGTACTCCAGGAGGAGAGCTATCACCATAGATCACTACATTACAGTATAAATTGGGAATGACAGATAAGAGGAATGTAACAAAGTCTGTTAAAATTTCTCTCAGTGCCCCATTGTTTCTGTGTGGCCATAAACAATTTTTTTTACCATTTACTCTACCAAACATTTACTCTCTTCATATTCCTGTAAATTAATTCCCTTTTCCTTTGAAGTTGCAGACTCCTACCACATTCTCCTTGGTTCAGGATGACATATAACCTCATTGTCCCTGACTGTCATTAGCATCCAAGTCTGTGGCTTCCTTGTGCGTACAAAATTAAACTTTTTTTTTCTCCCATTAATCTGTCTCTTGTCGATTCAATTCTTAGACCATCTAGAAGAACCTTGAGTGTCAGAGGAAATATATTCCTCACCACTATAAATTAACACTGAACCCAGCTTTTCTCATCACTAGGTCAAAGGAATTATTCATATTTTATTTTCAATAATTTAACATGTTAAAGATCAGTTTCCTTTTCTTCCACATGTTATCATTATTATGGAACAAACCCCAGACTAGTGCCAGATCTCTATTCTGAATTTAAGCCTTGTTCTTATTGAAAATATAAATAAAAATAAAAACTTGGTTTCTGATATTAGTTGGAAAATATAGTTTTGCCAGTTTTTGTGAAATTTCTCTTTTTTGTGTGTGAAACTTGCCCTTCCTCTCCCCTTATTAAATTTTGATTTGCACATGTGGTAATCCCCACATCTAGGCTATTACTCTCAGAAAAAGCCTATGGTATTTTACTAATGCTGAGATGAAAAATATCTGGAAAGAGAGATACAATCCCAGTTACCTTTTTGCTATGATTTTACTATTTCTGCAGTATCCTCTGAAAAAAAACCCATCTAAATCAAACTATTATGAAGAAAGATAGACACAAGCAGCCAGAAAGGGGCAGATAGGTTCAAGGAAGAAAACCTCCCAAACTGCCCAGGTAGGGGGTCCCAACATTACAACAACAAAGGCTTTGCAGGGAGGTAACTTCTTGCCTATTGGGACCAGGACAAAGTGGTCCCAACCAGGTCCCAATAGAGATGCAATGGAACAAAGTTAAGAACCCCCAAATCATCCCTCAACATAATCTCATTAAAAGAAACTTGAAGTTTTGCTATCCCACCATGGGCTTTTCTGTACATACTTTGGGAAAAGACATGAGCACCAAGAAGAATGGGTGTGTAACTAGAGCTGTCAATCAAATGACCTCACCCTGTTAATCAAAAGAAGTCTATGGCAGCTAGGTGAGGATACATAGACCCTCCTTTAAAGGTTCAGGTCCTTAGTCTATCTTGGCTCTTGCCTACTTCTTTCTACTTAAATAAAACTTTAACTCTTCTTCGCTACTGATCTCTATCTTTCAATTCTTTGTTGTGTCAGGGACAAGAACCAAGGAGAACAAACACAACCCAAACAAAATTATGACACTAGTGTTGGAAATGTCACACACTATGTCAAATCAGTTGAAAAGGAAGAAAAAGAAAATGGACAGAACTTTGTCTTCTTGGGTTGAGTGTTACTATTGTTTTGTAGGGTACATCATAGGCTTTAATTATTCTACTTAACAATACCAATTGTTTGAAGAAAAAAGTTTTAAAAATTGTGTTCAAGATATTTCTGAAAATATGAATAAACAGGAATAATTTTCCTTTGGAAAAAAATTGAGTTCAGTATGTATTTTAATTTTACCTGTAGTAAAAATAGGAATAGTACATTAACAGCAATAAATTTTATCTCTATTCTTTTAATATATCCTGGAAGCAGCTCTAAATTGACAACAAAAATTGAATGAAGTGATTATTCTGAGAACTTAGACTAAAGCTGTTTGGGAAATAAACAGCCTGATTGACCACTTAATAAAATAAAGTAGGCAACTTTTTAACCCCAAATTCCATGGTTTTGCTTTGGTTTATGTTTTCTGTTCAGCTATCACAGAATATATTAAGGTAGAAAATACTTTTTGACATTTTATTAAATTAAAACAAGTAAAATACATATTAATGTGGAGCTTTATGAGATTCCTAAACTATATCCATTCATATATGAATCAAGCCAACACATTTTACTTAAGATTTATAAAGAAACATAAATAAAACACTAGATATAGGTTGTTTTATAGAAAAATGTAAGGCAGTATGGAAAAACAGCCCTGCAAGTTATTTTATCTGGGATGATTAGGGAAGGTTTCATCAGAGAATTTAACATGAGAACTGAGATTTAAATCAAATATTTAACTTTATGATATGTTTAACATATAAATAACTCCCATAATAGATGGGCCTTCTCATGATCTGTGAGATGATGATTTAAATTTACATCATAGAAAAGATATAATATGGCTAGTTCTATTATGTGTCTGAAATTGAAATTTAAAGGATTTCTCAGAGGCAAGCATTTTGTTTCCACTAAGTGAAACTTAAATAAATTTAGCTTACATGCTAAGGAAAACCAATTAATGTGAAATAAATCTGTATTTTAACAATTCTTGTATAAATCATATTTCTCCTGGGGCAATAAATATGAATTAATAGTTTTTTATCTTGAGTTACTTACATGTAACATTTTTCTCAAAAATATTTCTTCAAATAAGTCTGTCAATTCACCTTTCTAACTAATTAGTTCTCATTAATATTAAGGATATTGAGTCACCTTCGGAGTTGGATTTAGTATTCATGAATTTAAGTATTTTCTGTTCTTGAATTTAGCAATTCCATCAATTTGACATTAATAATACTGGACTGTTTAGAAGCAGTTCATCATTAAGGTGCTCTTTAGTCAATTACACATAATTTAACTGATGTGTAGGTTTAAAACTAATTAATTCTTTTTTCTGCCCTGAATGCTGTAATTTCTACATACAGATTCATTTTAAATGTGAACAAAAAGAAGAGACTGAACACCAAACATTCTCTTTCTTATGGACATGCTCAGGATGTCTCCTGTACCTTTCTTGAAGTCACTGTAGCCAGTAGCCAAGAACAATAAATGAGGAAACAAACAAAACAAAATAAAATAAAAATAAAACAAAGCATCGTAATGACAGTAAGAATAACATTGTAGACCAAATATTCCGAGAACAGGAAAAGACCCAGACCATTTAAAGGCATTTGTGGAACCAACATGGTCTTGTTTGTTATTGTTTATTTACTCATTTATTTTAGAGGAAAAACAAATTTTGAATCTGATAAAGGAAGTCTGAGTGATGACTGAGTCTCTTTTTTACTAAATGTGTGAAGCAGTTTAAGACACTTCTTGGTCTCCATTTCCTAATAAATGAAATAGCTCACAGTTGCTACTGGTATTGAGTTTAATTATGTGAGAGTGTGAATAGAATGTGAGTCTCTATACAAATGCTATTTCCTATTCCTCTGTGAGATTTTTGGGTTCATGTATGATGACAAACATTGTTATTCTCAGTAATTTCTGTAAGGCTGGAGGCACGGTGGGGGGAGGAGTGAGCACGTGGGATGAGCTCAGCCCTCACCAAATAAGGAAAGGGGGCAGCAAAGCTCCCAACCATGGCCTAATAGGGAAGAGAGACCAACAGATTCCAGTCAGATGATGTGCCAAAATACCTGGCTGCTGCCCCCGCCCAACCTGGAAAAGGAGTAGTAACTTTCCAGTCCTTTGTCTACTGTAAAGGCCAACAAAAAACTCCGCATGCCTTAGGCTAGCCAATCCTTGTGCCACTGTAGACCTGTGCTCTCCCTCCCCTTAACTTCTTTATAAACCTACTACCTGCCCTGCTGAGTGCAACTTCTCTGGCCTGTAACTAACCAGACCGGCAAATATCGCCTGGGATTCCACCCTATTAAACTTTTGGCTCCTTTGTTGCCTCCTCGCCTGGTCATTTCGGCTCAATTTTACCTTACAATTACCACATTTATTGCCAAATAAGGGAGTATCCTTAAATCTGTGTTAGGTGATTGAGTAAATGCAAGCAACTTGATTTCATTTTCTAAACCCTTTTATATAAGTGCATGAATTTATATCTTTTCAACTCATGACATCAAATGAAAAATTATTTTTTATATAAATTATACATGTAAATTCCACACTAGAAAACTTCAGATGATACGCTCTATGCTTACAATGCTTGTTTTCTCATCCAGTTCCCCTGGGAAATACTGACATATATTCTGACATAGTTAAAAATGCAATAGGAAAGTAGGAAAAATGGATGTAAAGCTAACATTTGATGACAGTGTAAATTGATTTAACTTTAGGTCAAGAAAGGGAAAAGAGTATGTAGAGATTAGGATTAACATAATAGTTCAGGCTAACAAAAAGTACAAGGTGTTTAGAAGAGATTTCCCCATTGCTGGTACATGGGACATGGCAACAAAAATTGTAGGAGTATCCAATACTCATAAATTTAAAAAGGCACACATTAGTACTCCAAAAGTTTAATAGGGTGGAATCCCGGGCGATATTTGCTGGTCTGGTTAGTTACAGGCCAGAGAAGTTGCACTCAGCAGGGCAGGTAGTAGGTTTATAAAGAAGTTAAGGGGAGGGAGAGCACAGGTCTACAGTGGCACGAGGATTGGCTAGCCTAAGGCATGTGGAGTTTTTTGTTGGCCTTTACAGTAGACAAAGGACTGGAAAGTTACTACTCCTAACTCGTTAAGATCTGCAGTATAGCATATGTTTTAAGCCAAAGTACTTGAGATATTTAAGGTAACTTTGAGCTAATCACACTATTATTGTTCAACAAGTCCCCATTTTAAACACTTTGGATATTTTAAGGAAGGCATTTGAACTACTTTGTCTTAATTGGTTTAGTCAAGATTCTTGTTTAAAATGGATAGATGATTTCAAACAAAGAATAGCATCTGAATAATAGTGTCTGAATAAGGAATATTTTAAGTCAGTTTCTGTTTTATAATGCCTGTATATTGATGTTAGTACTTATTGCAGGGGTATTAACAGGGATATTATGGGGATGTAATGTACAGCATGGTAACTATAGTTAATAATACTGTATTGCATATCTGAAAGTTGACAAGAGGGTAAATCTTAAAAGTTGTAGAAAAAAATGTCTATTAACTATGTGTGGGTAAAATTGCAATTATTTCCAGAATCTCTCACCTGGCCTTAGTGCATCTCCCTATCAATAGGTGTTTGCACGGGGTGGAGAGAAGTAGTCCATCTCCATATCAATAGATAATTACAATGGGGAGCAAGGGAAAATCTGGACCAGAGAGGTTAGGTGGGGCCACTTTTTTTGCAGCCAGGTTGCGAGAGACATGGACGAGCAGAAGTGGATGAGTGCATGCAGGCAATAAGTGAATTTCTCTCACTTTATTTCTCTCTTTGACTGATTTCAGTTCAAAGGTATTTTGCCCCAGGCTAGGAAAGTATTTTCCCCTGGAGTTATGCTATATATGATTAATGGATGTTAAGGAGATTAACTGTGGTGATCATTTTGCAATATATACAAATATGGAATTATAATGTATAATATTGGAGGAATTTTCAGTTATGTTTTCAAAGAGAATTTCTGCTCCTTTGTCTCTTTCCTTCTTTGGTACCCATATTATGAAAATATTGTTTCATTTGAAGTTGTCAAATAGTTCTCTTAGCATCTTCTCACTTTAGGAAAAATTTTTTTTCTCTGTTCCTTAGCTTGGTTACTCTGCTGTTCTCTATCTTTCATCACACTGTATTTTTCTTCAGCTTCCAGCAGTCTGTTATTCATTTCCTCTATTGTTTTTCATTTCAGTTACTGTATTCTTCAGCTCTGAGTGGCTCTTTCACATATTTTTTGTCTCTTTGTTGAAGTTCTCATTTGAGATCATCAATTATTTTCCTCAGGTCAGTGAACATTTGTTACTGTGAATACTATGATGTATTTCAAATATATCTCAATAAAAAAGAACATATAACTACACATAGCAATATGAATGAATTTCATGAATACAATTTGAATAAACAAAGCCAGGCAAGAAAGAGAAAGAGTACACACTATATATATATATATATATATATATATATATATATATATATATATATATATATATATATATATATATATAAGATAGTGGTCACATTTGGTGGAGGAGAGGTGGATGGAAGGTGAAATGATAGAGTTTCAGGGATGGTTGTAATGTTCTTTTCTTGATCTGAGTTTCCATTATGTGGGTTTGCTCAGTATAAAAAAAAATAATTGAACTATAACTTACAGCTATAAGACAGTTCTTTATGGTATTCCTTGTATTTCCACATGTTGTGTGAGGAGAGGCACTTGCTGCCTTTTGTTCCACGCTATCTTTATAGAAATGTTTATATAGAAATGACCTTGGAAGACATAGAAATAGCTCCTTTCAGGGTGGAGAGAAAATTTTTTTCCTGGTTAGCATAAGAAAGGTTATGCTTCTCTCTAGGAAGCAGGTTTAGTAGGTTTGCTTGCAACCCTTTACAAAAGATTGGGTTTCTCTAAGCTCAAAGTTGCTCTCCTCTAACAAAACCCTTAGTACAATTGCATGTGCAGATGTCACCAGCCTTGTGTAACCCTGTGGAAAGTGAGGCTTAGGAAACACTTTAAACGACCATATTTTAGCTACTGCTACTGCTGTGAATACACTGTTCTATGTTTCTTTAGGAATCCCATGGCTTCTGACGGCATCCATGTAATGGTTGTATGTTAACTTGCTAGTTTGAGAGTAGGGTAAAATCTCAGATGCTTCACTTTTCTTGACACTAAAATGACCATTTAACTGATGTAGTAAATGTAGCATAATATTGAAAAAAAAAGAAAAATGCATTCTTGATACTTAAAATATGTGTACTTTTCCACATTTGTTTTATACTTTAATTGAAACTTAAAAGTTACTTGCAGTAGTCTTGATTCCTTATAAATCACAAACTGCAACAGGGAGCAAATGTAAAAAAATAAAGATTGCTTCTTGAAAAACACACACACAAAAAAAAAATAAAAATACACCTGGTATCATTTGTGGAGCAATAATTAACTTTTTGAATCCTGATGCATTTGTTAACTCCTCTTGGGAAGATAGCATTACTAAAGAATTTGTTAAATCTCTGCCTTTTTAAATCATACTAAGATGAATTTCCATCTTAAAGTTGCCTACAATATTTATTACTGTGTCGTATATTATCTATTCAATTCTTATGTTTTCCTTCCAAACAGAAATATTTAAATACTATTTCAAAATTTAGGAATTTATAGTTTTATTTTATTTACTTTGTTAAAAGATAAGCAAAGATGGATATGAAATTCACTAGTTGCCCAGTGAACAATATTATTGTTTTCCTGTTTGTAAAGGAATCTGCTAGTAGAAGGTATGATGTTTGGAAAATGAGTATACCTTACTTGGGCAGTTTTTGGAGTAAAATCATACCATACTGCATTAGAAGTCTATTTTGAAAGAAAATACAGATAGAAATATCTGTTAACACAGTAAATTGAAAAACTGAAACACTGATGGTTTTTTTCCCAAAACTGTTCAATAATGATTTTATTAAAGTATAGTTGACATAATATTATATCAGTTTCATGTGTACCACATAGTGACTAGATACTACAAAATGCTCACTGTAAGTGTTGCTACCAACTGTCACCATACAAAGTTATTACAATATTATGGACTATATTCCCTATGCTGTACTTCTCATCCACAAGAAATTTATTTTATAAATGGGAGTCTGTACCGTTTGATCCCCTTTACCTCTTTGCCTATTCCCCACTCCCCAGTTAGCCACCAGATCCTTTGCTGTATTTATGAGTCTGTTTCTGGGGTTTTGTTTGTTTCTTCTCTTATTTCGTTTTTTAGATTCCACATACAAGTAAGATCATTACAGTATTTGTCTTTCTCCATCTGACTTATTTCTCTTAGCATAATACTCTCTAGGTCCATCCACTTGTCATAAATTGCACTTTGTAGAGTAGGAACCTCAACCTTAATGTCACTAAATGATGTCCTTCCTTTACAGTCACAAATTTATCTGACAAGTCAAAAGATAATAGTATTTCTGTTTAAGAAATACATTTAAGGTGTTAAATGGCTAACATTTTTAGATGTGATAATTACTTATCATTTCAATATGTGACTACTGTATACTTTCCATCTTCTAAACATAGAAAAATGTGATTTGTTTTTGAAAATTGAAATTGCCTTGACAATGAATCGTTAAAACTAAAACTCAGAAATTAGAAGATGATAACCAAATATGCTAGAAAGATAATACATACTCATGGCTTCAATTACCACAGTGTGCAGTTTTTTCTAAAGCAGTGTCAATGACTCAACTCAATATAATGTTGTTTAGAGCAACAATAAACAAAGCCATAAAAACAGCCTAATACAAAATAGGTTATCTGTGGATAGAAACTTATTCTGTATGAAATATTTTGCACAAGACCCTATGGAATTCCTCTCAGCCATACAACTAGGCTAGCTTTCATAACTGGGGCTGTTCTCCTGGGATTTTTGTGTTGCTTTTCAGTTTTGATAGAATAGAAGAGAAGGGATGAGGATATTGAGCCTGACTGGTTAACCACTCTAGGGACAAAGGCTTATGAGGTGCTCAGTAGGCTTTTCAAAATAAATAAAAGACAGTTTTTGAAATATTAGCAAGTAAAAAAGGTTCATAATTTAAAGGAAAATTAGTTTTTGGTGCTGATATTTTTATGGTTCTTTGATCACTTCTTTCACCTCCCTTCTCCTTAAATCATTTTCACTTAATGAATAAGAATAATTCTCATCCTATAATTATATTCAGAGATATGGTTATTTGATTACATTGTTAATATCTTTTGACTTTAAAAAGTTACATATTTGATTGCTTTGTTAGTATCTTTTGACTTTAACAAATTACATTGTGAATTAACTAAGATCACTGTAACATAACTGCTTGAAATTACTTTTCACTGAATCATATTAATAAAAAATTTTCTTTTGTAGGACTGTATATTTTATTGTCTTCTATGTTGCCTCTCTCACAATAATAGATTCTTGTGATTAAAAATCTTATTGTTCCATTATAAGTGAATAACAAATCAATCCCATAGACTACTTCTACATGTTTTCTCTAAGAATTATGTAACAATATGAACTTTTTCAAAATTATTTATTCTCTAGTGTTTTTGCTAATGAATAAGAAATTATTGTACAGTGTTAGTTCATATTCATAGTACTAATACTTGTCCAAATTATTATCAAGAATATGTTACCATAAATTTTAATGTCATCATGGCCAGCCATGGGTTGCTTGACATGCTTGTATTATAGTATCAAAACAAATCCATATGATTGAAAAAACACTTTGAAAGTAAAATAAAGGTCAGGGCTGGTGTTAACTTTCTATAAAATTCAGATGCTTGTTGGTTTTCAGCCTTTGACCTTTTCTCTGTGTTCTTCTGCATCCCAAGTCTTCTAAATTCTCATGTTTCTCACAATGGTCCTACTGTTGAAAAATTATATTTTTCTTCAACTCTTTATTCTCTAGCTTTGATACCCAACTTTTCATCTCCGTGAACTAATAGTGAGGCTCTCTTTTGAAGAATTGTGAAAGAGAAGGACATTGTTTCTAATTTTCTACTTTTCTTATTTTTAATGAGAAGCATGTAATGCTTTTTTGCTGTAGATAAAGACATATTGCATACAAAGACAAGAAAAGGTAGCAAACAATAAATGACATAAAATAGAATATGGTGAATGCTCAAATGGAGGGTTGGAATTCATTCTGTTGAGAAAAGGAGGATACAAATAAACTGAAGCTTTGCAGAGGGGAATATTTGAATAATAAGCAATCAGCTATTAAAATGTTGGAGCTAAGAATTAATTTACTAAAATGATTAAGTTTCATTAAACAACACATTTTTCTTTAAAAAAATATTTAGCTTAATATTTCATTTGGGTGAGTGGCAACATAAACATGTTCCAATTTTACTTGGCTTGATGGCTATAGATCTAATCAGAAGCTGCCGAAACCAGCTGTGTTAATTTTGATGCAGTGACCCTATCAATGAGGTTCAACAAACATTAGTGCTATCATGGCCAGCCATGTGTTAAGTAGACAATGCAAGTCTAGTTTTTTGGAGTCATTTTCACACAGAAAAGACTAGAATAAGCTTACGGCATTGCAAAGCTTTTCAGAAACACAGGCCTAGCTCTGAGCAGTGTCCCCGAGGGCCTGAGCACAAACTGGCATTAAGTTCTCACATGGCAGGGATATTCAGAATGTTCTCTTGAGCAGCAAAATCTCCCATCTCAGAGGGGGCAAGACAAATAGTAGTGGTATGTCTGTACAGGGGCCTCAAAAACAAACGCATTTGAGTTTCCAAAAGTCACTGCTCCCTATCTATATCCTGCATGCTAAAGCCTCTTTTAAAATTTATTTTAAGGTATTTCAAATCTTCTGGTGTTCTATTAGTTCAAAAGCCTTGGGAGCATATACACGATATTGTGGCTTCAGTTTTAGTGGATATTTAGGACATTTTTATTTCATTTTCTCTTAGAACAGTCAAAGCTCCAAAATGGATGACTGTTTATTAAATGCATTATTTTTTTCCTCTAATGGTAGCTTAGAAATACTCTTAGTAAGTTTATGGAAATCTTCAATGTAAGAGTGGAATCCCTGAAACTTATCTGCATTATAAAGTGCATTTAGTTTAAAACCATTCTCCAAATGAATATGTTGACCAAATAACAAAACTCCTTAGAAAGGATTCCATAATGGAAATCCTGACATAAAGTTAACTAAAACAACTCTAGAAGTCATGGCTCTGATAAAAATAAATTGGATTTATGCTCGTGCTGTATATTGCTTATTCCTTGCAAAGGAATAACTAGGGAAGAAATCAGCAGTATTTAAAATTCTGTTAAGTTTAATTGACTTGCAGATTTGATTTTCAGTTGTGAGTTATATGAAAATCTGAAAAGAAAGCATTATACATAGGTAATTAATTACCACTGTTAGTAATTAACCAACCCCCATGTGTTTATATTTTCTTGAACATGGAAAAGATTCAAGTGAGTTTGTAATTTTGTGGAAAGTCCATGCAGTGTATAAAAATACTGTGTGTATATTAACTTCTAATTGTATGTTTTATTTCAGACATAATTTTTATAAAGCAGAAGCCAGTGGGTAGCCACAGCTGATAAAAGGAGAAAGCATTTACTAATATGAATAATAAACTGCAGAGAGCTCCTTCACAAACTACTTGAGATGACTTAAAATGGAAAGGATGCTATCACAAGCAAAGCAGCCACTGAGAAGACCTAAATGTTTTTGGTCTAAGATTACACTGATTTTGACATAAACATCTCACCTCTTTTTCATTTTTTTTGTTTTTCTTTTTGCCATTTCCACAGTCTTTTTCTTCCACCGGTATATATCAGAAGACTTCTTTGGAACCAGCATTATATTGTGAAATGCTGATTGCACTCGGTGGTCAAACCCCTGAGTCTCCAACCTATTCTCTACCTTTTTGTGTTCTGCTGAGAAACATTGCTTAAATATACTATCTGTCAAAATAGAGCAGTGGAACATCATTACATAGGTGGTAGGGACACTGAACAAAGATTTGTAATAAGCTTTAGGGGACACACATCTGTTACTGCCTAGCTGTCATCACCCAATTTCTTATTCTTTACTCAGGGATATTAATATTTGACACCTCTCTAGCATTACTCTGAAGTAACTGAGATTACCTCGTGAATACTTGTGAGCACCTTTAGGAGTGCAAGGCTATATAAATACAAGGTTTATTCCATTACTCACTCCAACATGTCCCATGGAATTTACTAATGCAGTTATAATTCAAAGCAGCAGGATAGGATTTGAATCACTGGACACCTTTTTTTATTCCCTTTCTTTGTATGTCACTTCTGTGAAACTTGAAGCTCTTAAAACTCAGAATCGAAGTCTCAAGAATACCAAGGAAAGTACAAATGTGTAAAAGTATTGAGTGTCAGGTTTTATCGCTAATAATTTATTCTATTAACACCCTTGCAAAATACACTTACACTGTTATTTCCATTTTCAAGGTTAAAAAAAAATCGGTAAACCTATTGACTTTCCTAAACTTCTAAGCAAGGAATATCTCAATCAAAATAAAACCTCATGAGAATTTTGTTTGAGATACGGCAACTCATTCTATTCATTCTTCTGACCTCATCCATTACTCATCAAAGGACAATTTAAGAAATACAGTTAAAATGGCCCAAGAAAAGAAATGAATTGATTCTTAGGAATTTCTAGGGAAGAAGTGTTAGTGAGTTGTTACGCTTAAATTTATCTAATTAATACTATTTTTAGATAATGTATGTTCATATATTTTAAAAATAAAATAAAAACTTAAAATGACTGTCATTGTCATAACAATCTCTACAGTAATTCTTGCTCCTCCAAATTAATCCATTTTAAATCTTTAGCTTTTTGTTTACTTTCCTTTTGTTGTTTAATTTCAATTTCATATGTTTAAATAGCTTATCATGTTGTTTTGTATTTAAGTTTTGGACTTATCTCAAATGGAAGTTTAAAATTTAGCTATTTTCCATTATGCCCCAAAATAAACATATCCCAACTAAAGCAATATAGCCCAGATCTCAAGTTTATTTATACTCATTACAGGTAAAATAAAAACTTGGCAAACTAGATCTTAGAATGTTGGCAAAAGAGAATTTTGTAAAATGATAACAAGTAAGTGGGTAGTCGTTATAAACAGAAATTAATCTTAATGGAATCTACACTAATTACATGGAGATTCTATAGTCCTGTTCAGTTATCTGCAAATTTCCTGGGTTAAATTCTCAGGGCCACTTACTACTGTAGCTCTGTAGCCTTTCATCTGTAATTATCTTACAGCAAATTGATCTCATCGAGAAACTAAGCTATAGTTTTGTTTCGCAAAATAAAAAAAAAATTACTCTCACCAAAACTGGTAAATGAAAAGCTCCTTTTTGCCTAATTTTTGAGATGTTTGCAGATGTAATGGTCAAAGAATTCTCCCATTGAAATAGTCCTCTCCCCCTATTATAATACAAATCTTCCTCAGTTTATGATGGGGTTACATCCTGATAAACCCATTATAAGTTGAAAATATGCTAAGCTGAAAATGCATTTACTGCATCTAACCTACCAAACATTGCAGCTTAGCCTATCCTAACTTAAATGTGCTCAGAACACTTACAGCCTTGTGAAAAATCATCTAACGCAAAGCCTGTTTCATAATAAAATGTTGAGTATCTCATATAATTTATTGAATACTCTGCTGAAAGTGAAAAACAATGATTGTACAGGTTTGGAATGACTAAGTGTATCAGTTGTTTACTCTCCTGACTGCTTGGCTGACAGGGAGCTGTGTAGCCTGCTCCTGCTTCCCAACATCCTGAGAGAGATCTTACTTATATTACTAGCCTGGGAAAAGATAAAAATTCAAAATTTGAAGTATGATTTCTACTGAATGTGTATCATTTTTGCTCCATCATAAAGTAAAAAAAATCATCCAAGCTGAGCTATCCTAAGTTGGGGAAATCTATTATCCCTTTTGCCACCTCCTGCAATAATGCATTTGAATAAAATCTGTCCTGTCCTTACTTCCATGGCAATTTGTTTTTTAGTTGAGTATGGGTTTGAAAAAATTACTGATGCTGTAATGCAGGGGGAAAAATATTTTCCCAGCCTGAGGCAAAATACCTTTGAAACCAAAATCATTCAAAGGGAGAAATAAAGTGGGAGAAACCTATTTATTGCTTACAAGCAGTCGTCCACTTCTGTTTGCCCAGTCTCTCACAACCTGGCTGCAAAAAGATGGACCCCATCCAGTCTCTTTGGTCCCGATATGCCCTCTCTCCCCCTTGTAATTATCATTAGGTATGGAGATGAACTGCTTTTTTCCACCCCTTGGAAACCCCTATTGATAGATGCAATAAGGCCAAGCGAGAGATTCTGGAAATATTGCAATTTTACCCACAGATGCTTTCTGGAGTTAGAAAGACCTCATCCTCCACCCACAATTTTGACTCATGTCAATAATTATTTTATTCTTCTTTCTAACCCTGTCTCAATTTGCTCTTAAGAATTTGCTGGGAATTCTTAGCACACAAGCCAACTGATTTCCAAGTCATCCAAAAATATTTTTCCAAATGAATGCATGTCTGAAAAAATATTAAATTATTCCATACAAGCATTTCACTTGCCAGTAGTTGAGAAGATACTTATTCTCCAACCTGGCAATACAATTTGGGTAAATTCTTTGTATCTGAATACTGGTTGGATGGATCTTAGTTTTCTACAGCATTTTTATTAAGTTATTAACAATAACATAACAGGTTTAAAAAAGGTAAAAGAGGTATTACACAGAATAAAACAGATGAGCAAAATTTGTGTTTGGACACTTTAAAAATTTAATTCCTCCCGGTATCCTGTATATAAATTTCTTAAAATCACTTATTCTATCATTTGGGGGATATTCATAATAAATTATCAGACATATAATCAAATAAATACCATTTTTTATGGCCTGTGAAAATTAATCTAAAATTTTATTGTCAGTCGCTTGTTTAATACTAATGCATTTCTAAATTTTTAATAGTTATTGATGATTTATACTCTTTCACACATATGTAAAGAAATTTGCATTAATTCATCATGATTTTTAATTTTAAATATACATGCTTATTTCATAGTAAGACTATTGTTTTAAAAAGTTCTGGAATAAAAATAATAAAAAACATACTTATGGACAATTTCAACCTATGTTTCCCTCAAGGAAATACCATGTTAGAAAATATTTATAGGATTGTAACCCAGATTCAACTTCCCAAAATAAGATTTTACATAGGTAACTTCCATTAACAGGAGCTGAAATAGCAAATAAAGTATACTATTTTCTGCCACATTTAGTTATACTGGATGTAGGGAAGATTCTTAAATTTGTTACTTCAAGTCATCTGTTGCCTCATTTCTAAAGCTATTTTATATACAAATATCTTAAACCTGGAGCACTGCTTATATATGAAAATATCTCACTTCTGTCTTATGTTCCCATTCTTAGAGAGTTCCAACTTAGACACAAGATATACAGAAGCTAAGAGTTCATGTCTATGTATATGCTAAATGACCATCACTAGTCATTAGTAGAGAATTAATTACCTTTAAGTTTCTCATGCTAAATACCTTTTTAAAGTCTTCCACAATATATTTTAATTCATTTATTTCTCTGTGTCTAAACTAGTTTTTCTCTTCAAATGTATCTTCAAACTCACCATCCCTTTCACAAATGTTCTATTTTGCTCTCCTATTCATGATGATTTTTATCCCAGAATTCCAATTATTAGTATTTATTTTTATTGTTCAAACGTGTCCATACATTTTTCATGTCATCCTGTTCTTGTCCCATATTTTACATTCCTTTCCTATATCTATGATCATTTCACTCATTCTTATTATAAAATAGGCTTATTATTATTATTCAATATGCTTATTGGATTTCATATGTCCTATTTGTTTTGTTTTCCTGGCCATTCCTCAAGGTGATTTATTTATACATGTGATTTATAATGATTCTTACATTGAACTTATTTTTAGTGGGTATTATCCATGAGAATTCTTGTGCCCTGGAATCTGAATGTGTTGCAATAAAGTTACTTTGAAAAAAAAAAAAAGTTACTTTGAACTTATATCTTTCTGAGTCTTATGGTTCTACTCATGCCAAGTAAGTTTAGTGTTGATTTTTCAAGTTATTTCTAACCACATCATTGTAGAGTAACCACATACTTGTTTGCCATGTAATCCAATAATTATGATTTATTATAGGTTATTATTGTACTACTCACAACCCATGACATGTAGCCAATCTTCTTGTTGCTTCCTGTTACAGAGATAAAGTTTTTCTGGTTTCTATATCTCAAATAGTATATGATTTTGTGACTCCTACCTTCACTTATCTAGCTTAGTCTGGCTTCCTTAACAAGGAAGATACTGTTTTCATAACCTCTCATAGGGCCTCAACCCTAACATCCAGACATTAGGTGTTAGATCAATTTCTGTTTCATTTACGAGCTGTTTAACCCTATTTGTCATTTTGATGTTAATATTCTGCTTCACTTTTGTCAGCCAGAGTTTATTTTTTCTAAGTTTAAGAGTAACATTTTCCTATTTTTTAAAATCCATTCCTATGGAAAGAAGGGAGTGACTAAATGAGAGAAGGAAGGGACAATGGATTGAAGAAAGGCCAGTAAGACATTCTTTGTTATCTTAAACTTACCAAATATTTGATATCAACCTAAATACCTAACTCCTATTTTGTTGGGACCTTTTGCCTCTTTTAGGCCTGTGACAGCCACAGACTGGAGGTTTCCATCCTCCCTGGTTACTTCCGCGTTCGTGGCCTAACTAGCTTCCCGCATGTGCGCTCTTGGCCCTAACTCCACCTCCCCACCTAACCCGAAACCTGCCTGAAGACCCTAGTGACAGATGAGATAATCAATTCCCATTGGCTTTTGTTACTTCCTTATCTTCCCCTAGGTAACTGGGCTTCTGATGCAATAAAGCTGAGTTTTGCTGCCCTCCAAGGCTGACACATCTCCCAGCTTGGTGTGGTTTGTATTCCCCCTGCCTCAGAAGGAGGGGGAGGATCAAGTCGTAGACACTTGTCCTCTTGCTCAGCCCCAGGGAGCAACAGGCTGGTCCTGTTCATCTCCTTTGCGCCATTGTTGCAGAGAGCAACACAAATTTCTTCTAAATCAGCTGACTCCCACCTTTGTCCTTATCATCAATTGTTCTTCTTATCTTTGTATACTCCTTCTTATCTTTGTATACTCCTGTCACACATAGCCTCATAGCTCATTATTCATTCACATAATCTGGATTCCATGGAGCACAGATGTCCATTAATTTGAGAAGTTGTCTTTAAAACCCTATGTAAATTAGAACCCTCTTGCCCATATGTTTCATTTCCCCCTAACATTCTTTATAAACTTAAGTACACAATTTCATTAATACTGCATATGTATTTGCTTATTTTTAGCTTTCCCTCATTAAAATGCCAGCTTCATAATAGCAGGGACTTTGAATTGTGTGTCACTGTTATATCCTCAAAACCCAGGAGAATTATGGCACTTACTTAATATTTCATGATGAATATATAATAAATATTTAGTAAAGTATCATTAATTAAACATATGAATCCTTCCTTAAAAGAGTACCTAAATTTGCATAAATTTTGACTGTGAAGATAAGCTATTGATCAATTACTTTTTTACTATTTATTACTTTTCTTATTTTCTCTAGTAAAAGAAAAACAGAAAATTATCTTGCTTACATTAGGATTTCAAAGCCTTAGATGTTCCTTTAATATTTTGTTGGCTGAAAGCCAGTAGACAATCAATGAAATTATAAAACATTTATTTTCAAGAACTAAAAGTGAATAAAATAAAATATCAATAGTTTTAATTTTAATCTCTCCAAAAGAAATCATTATCCATATTGAAATACCACATCTGTTTTTAAAGCCAGAGAACAGGAAGTCAGGATTCTTGGAAAAGATGGTGAAATAGGATGCCAAGGCAAAAACCTCCTTCCATGCACACAACAAGGAAGTAACTGCAGCAAATAAAATAGCGTTGAAGATGTTCTAACACTGCAAAACAGACCCTCTACACCTAGTGAAGAAGAGAGGACCACAGTGAGAAGGTTAAAGGGGGAGAGCCATAATTAATTGGGAATCAAGCCCTTCATCCATCCCAGCTCACAAGCAGGAAGCAGAGAAATGGAGCTGGAAGCGGATAAACACTCAGGAATCCAGCGCAATGGCCCTTGGAGATCTGCTCTGGGAGCATGAGCCCTCCCTGCACTGGGCTTTGATGATTCACAGGGCCAGAAGCCAGGGAGAGCTGGAGCATCCTGGGAGACCAAGAGTCTTGTTTTTGTGGAAGACAAGATACAACATAGAAGCAGCAATTTGAAAGATTTACCAGCACTGGGAAGTGTGCCAGAAGGTCAGGAGTTAGAGGGAGTTGATCTCCAGAAGAGAAAGAGCAGATGGAAAACACTTTCCCAGCCTTCCCTCAGCCTAAATGGTCAGGCACTTGTAGGAGCCAGTTCCAAAATTTTCCATCTTCCTCACTGACAGCTCAGCTTTGTGATAGAGCTTCCCCATGTACTTACCCCACCTGACCTACTCAACCCAACAGAGGTCTGACATTGCTGACTGGCAAGAAGGGGGCAGACAGCACTATCCTGGCTTTCCCAGACATCCCTCAGCCCAATTGGTCAGGGGCTTGCGGGAGTCAGGTTGGGAAATCTCCATCACCCTCACTGGTGGCTCAGCCCAGAGGCAGCACTCCCCTGTGTATCTGTCCTGCCTGCCACATTCAGTCCAACAGCACTTCAATTGTGCTGACTGGCAGGCAGAGATCAGACTAGAATTTCCCAGCTCTTCCAGCCTTTTCTCACTCAATTGCCCAGATGTGTGGGAGCTATCTCTACACTCCCCACCTGCCCCATTGGCTCAATCCCAGTGCCCCATGGCATGCTTGTTTTTCCCAGTACACATGACCCAGCAATGGTCTGCTACTGCAGACTGGCAGGTAGAGGACATCCCTGTCCACAATGAATCCCAGCAGAATAATTTCATGTCAAACAGGCATGAGACAAGCTGTAGGGATCAACAATTGCCAGCAGACAGTCAAAGAGGCAGGCTGTAGGGAACCACAATTGCCAGCAGACAAGCAGAAAGGCAGAGCATGTGCACAGACCACCACCACTACTGTGGCTCAGCTACAAAGGAGGACTAAGCACTAGTGAGCAAAGAGTCTTTACCATCTGGGCACAGCAGGACACCCATATCATAAAGCCGTTACTTTCAAGACCAGGAAGCATAGCTGATCTATCTAATACAAAGGAAAAATCACAAAATCCCAGACAAAATGAGAAAGCAGAGGAATATGTTCCAAACAAAAGACAAGATAAAACCCCAGATAAAGGGTGGAGATTGAAATGGAGATTAGCAATATTCTCAATAAAGAATTCACAGTAACAAATGTTCACTGACCTGAGGAAAATAATTGATGATCTCAAATGAGAACTTCAACAAAGAGACAAAAAATATGTGAAAGAGCCACTCAGAGCTGAAGAATACAGTAACTGAAATGAAAAACAATAGAGGAAATGAATAACAGACTGCTGGAAGCTGAAGAAAAAAACTGTGTGATGAAAGATAGAGAACAGCAAGGTAACCAAGCTAAGGAACAGAGAAAAAAAATTTTTTCAAAAGTGCAAAGATGCTAAGAGATCTATTTGACAACTTCAAATGAAACAATATTTTCATAATATGGGTACCAAAGGAGGAAAGAGACAAAGGAGCAGAAATTCTCTTTGAAAACATAACTGAAAATTCCTCCAATATGAGGAAGGAAATAGTCATTCAGGTCTTGGAAGCACGGAGAACTCCTAACAAGATGAACCTCAGGAAGACAATACCAAGACACATAGTAATATAATAAAAATGGCAAAGACTAAAGATAAAGAGAGATCTTAAAAGGAGCAAGAGAGAGACAGTTACCTATAAGGGAAACTCCATAAGGCCATCAACAGATTTCTCTGCAAAAACATTACAGGCCAGAAGAAGTGGCATGAAATATTCAGAGTATTGAAAGGGAAGAACCTATTACAACCAAGAACCCTCTATGCAACAAGGTTATCATTCAGAATTGAAGGAGACATTAAAACTCTTCCAGGAAAACTAAAGATAAAAGAATTTACCACCATTAAACTGGCATTACAGGATATGTTAAAGGGATTTCTCTAGATGGAAATTTTCTAAGTCTAAATATTTTTCATCAGTGAAAATAAACCTACAGTAAAGGAAATAGACTGATTACTTACTAAGCAAGTATGAAGTTCAAAAAAATAGTAGTGAAATCAATCATGCACAAAATTAGTCAAGTGCTACACAAAAGATGTAGATTATAACATCTTACACATAAAATATGAATGAGGAAGAAGAATAACAAATTACTACTTTTAGAATGTGTTTGAAATTGAGTGACCATCAACTTAACATGTGCTGTTACAAATTTAGGAAACTATCTGTGAACCTTATGGAAACCAAAAAAACCATACAACCATCAGGAGCCTACAACAGATAACACAAAAATTGTAAAAAAATTCAAGCATAACACAAAAGATAATCATCTTATCACAATATCATAAGAGAAGAAAGGAATAAAATGGAAGTACAAAAACAACCAGAAATCCATTAATAAAGTGGCAATAACTACATATCTATCAATAATAACCTTAAATGTAAATGGACTAAATGCATCAAATAAAAGACATACATAGCATGGCAGAATGGATAAAGAAACAGGATCCATACACAGAATGAAGTGAAGAGGTAGAAAAATATATTTCATGCATATAAAAGGGAGAAAAAAGGAGTAGTAGCAGTATTTATATCAGACTTCAAAACACCCAAAATGTTCCACCCAAATCAGCAGGATACAAATTCTTCTCAAGTGCACATGGAACATTCTCCAGCAAAGGTCACATATTAGGACACAAAAAGAGCCTCCATAAATTCAAAAAGATTGAAATTGTGTCAAGCATCTTTTCAGACTACAGTAGCATTAAACCAGAAGTCAATTACATGAAGAACACAAACAACAAAAAAACACACAAACACATTGAGGCTAAACAACATGCTTCTAAATAATCAATGGGTTAATGCACATAACAAGGACGAAATAAAACAATACATGGATATAAATGAAAACAAATAAACAGTTAAAAATACATGGGATGAAACAAAAAACAGTTCTGAAAGGGAAGTACATAGCAATACAGGTGTACCTCAAGAAACAGGAACAATACACCCCAAAAATCTAAACTTACACCTAAAAGAACTAGAAAAAAAAGAACATAGCCCAAAGTTAGCAGAAGGAGAGACATAATACAGACAAAAGCAGAAAGAAAATAGAGAATAAAAAAATAACAGAAAAGAAACAATGAAAACAAGAGATGGTTCTTCAAGAGGATTAAAAAATTGACAAATAATTCTAAAATTCATATGGAACCACAAAAGACCATGAAAGCCAAAGCAATCCTAAGAATAAAGCTGGGGATGTTATGCTCTCTGAATTCAAGCTATAATACAAAGCTACAGTAATCAAACAGTATGGTACTGGCATAAATACAGACCCATAGATCAGTGAAACATAATGAATATAAAACTACTCATATATGGTCAATTCATATATGATAAAAAAGCCAAGAATATAGAATGAGGAAAAGATACTTTCTTCAATAAATGGTGCTGGGAAAACTGGACAGCTACATGCAAGAGAATCAAATTGGTTTACTGTGTAATGCCATACACAAAAGTAAACAGAATGAATTTAAGATGTAAATATCAGACATGAAACCATAAAACTCTTAGAGGAAAACATATCTTGAAAATAACCATGAGCAGTTTTTTTCTGGACACATCTCCCAGGGCAAGGCAAACAAAATAAAAACTGAAGGCATGGGACTACATCAAACTAAAAGTTTTCTGTACAGCAAAGGACACCATCAGCAGAACAAAAAGGCAACATACAATAGAGAATATATTTGTAAATTAATATATGACTAGGGTTAACATCCAAAATATATAAAGAACTCATATAACTCAGCACAAAAAAAACCCAATTCAAAAATGGGCAGAGGATCTGAACATACATTTTTCTGAAAAAGATATACAGATGAATTACAAGTTCATACAAAAATGGTCCACATTGTTACTTATTAGGAAAATGCAGATCAAAACCACAGTGAAATATCACCTCACATCAGTCAGAATGGTCACTATACAGAAGAAAAGAAATAAAAAATGTTGCCAAATGTGTGGAAAAAAGGGAACCCTCCTACAATGTTGGTGCAAATGTAAATCGGTGCAGCCACTATGAAAAGCAGTATGGTGGTCCCTCAAAATTCTAAATATAGAAATACTGTACAACCCAGTAACTCCACTACTGGAAATTTAACCAAAGAAAACAAAATTTCTGATTTGAAAAGATATGCACTACTATGTTTATTGCCACATTACTTACAATAGCTAAGATATAGAAGAAACCAAAGTGTCCATCAATAGATGAATAGATACAGAAGAAGATTGGTACCTATATACACAATGGAATATTATTTAGTCATGAAAAGGAAGGAAATCCTGCCATTTGTGACACAGATGATCTTAGAGGGTTTTATGCTAAGTGAAATAATCCTGACAGAGAAAGACAAATACCATAAGATTTCACTTATGTGTGGAATCTAAAGACAAAACAAACAAAACAGCAGTAGACTCACAGACATTGAAAAGTGACTGGTGGTTACCGTGGCTGAGGGGTTGCATCAGTCAGTTAAATAGGTGAAGGGGATAAAGAGGTGCAAAATCTCAATCATAATATAAATTAGTCATGGGTCTGAAAGTACAGGTTAGAAAATACAGTAAATCATTCCGTTATGTCTTCCTATGTTGACAGATAGTAACAGCACTAGTTGGGGTGAGCATTTAATAACACAGATAATTGTGGAATCACT
The DNA here is from genome assembly GCF_040802235.1 of Manis javanica. Classification (NCBI taxonomy): domain Eukaryota; kingdom Metazoa; phylum Chordata; class Mammalia; order Pholidota; family Manidae; genus Manis; species Manis javanica. The sequence goes on along the minus strand of NC_133163.1, from coordinate 55,674,620 downwards.
GTTAGAGACAATGTTGTATATATAAACCAACTTCAAAAAATTACAAAGAAAGCCAAACAGAAGAAAATATTAGATAAAAAGATACTTGATTTCCAAAATATCCTCAAATAAATTGTTAAAAAACCCCAAACATTCTCAATACCAGAGGACATTGTCAAATTTTTAAGAAGACAACAGGGTAAAGTTTTTATCAAATTAGTATCATGGCAAAATATATTTTAGGAATTGAAATTGCCTCAATTTCATATTTTTTGAGACATTTAGTTCCATTTCTATTAAAAAGCAAAGGTGTTATGTTATAATATGCGGCAAGAAATTAGGCCTTGGGCTCATTTTCTTGAGCATTTCATGTCCTGCAGACTGTTTTGATTGATGTTTTTCCATTTATATAATCCTCAAACTGGAAAAAAAAAAAGGCCAAAATTCAAACCACATTATCATTTAAATGAATGCTTATATTTTTGTTAAATGATTATAATTTTGTTAAACTTTTATTTGTTATAAGAGAAAATCATTATGCCATATTAAAAAATAAAATTTAAGAATGGCCTAAATATACTCTTTGTATCTCACCAAAATTTCTTTCATTTGTCAGACATAATATCTTTAGAATTTTCTGCTGGTGAACTAACTTACAGATCTGTATTCCAAGACCCCAGTGATACTAAAGCAAGACCTTGGGCAGGAAAAGTTCTTTATCTATATATAACAGAATCTGTCTTTAAAGCATCTCTATTGGTCAATCCTCATTGTGCCTGCAGAAATGCTGTCAAGGAAGAAAGCCCATTATTGGTCAATCACAACTATTTTCTAAATACATTTAGACCCTGTGTTATTTCTTGATTTATACTTTGTCTACAAACACAAAAAGGAAGACAGTGAGGTATAGCAGAGATTATCATATATCCACATTAACTTGATTTTCCCAAATTATAAACACATCCTGATACATTAAAAAATTATGATATTTAGATTTTAAGCTTAGTAGATATATAGGACAGCTCAATTAAAATAATAAATCATTTGTTATCCATATTGGAGATTGTTTCTCCTGTCATCTTTTTTACATGGGAAAACTCATTGTCCTGTTTCAACCTCGTCTCTCTCTTTTCTCCCAAGTACGCACTTGTTACACATAAGCATTTCTATTGACTAGGATGACCCACAAATCTTTGTTAGTATTTGATCATTGTTACACTTGATCAAAGGATTAAATGTAAGGATATTCTGAAGGAGATGAGGTGGATTATGACTGATTAAGTAAATTCTTTAAAGGCAAACGCAGAACTAAAATCACTCTGCAGTGATTCTCTGTAGGAAAAAAGTGTTTTATTTTTTCCTATATACAATGATTCTCAGCAGGCAGATTTTTGTGAGATGGTCTTAAAAAGACATTTTTGTGTTTCAGTGAAGAGAAAAATCATCAAAAATGGTTTTTCTTTATGTGTGCAAGTGATCTTTACAACTGAACATTGCCTAAAAAAATCCTATAGAATTCTAAAGAATAACTAAGCAGATATGTGTTTATTTTTATGTTGGATTGATTGATGGAATTTCTGATAAAGCACAGGATCATGAAAGAAAAATAATTTTAAGGCAAACATAAATAGGTTTTCACAAAGATAATTTTATGATAGATATAAATAGCTATTAATATACAAAGCAATAAAGTCATAGTAGATAAAATAAGACTTGGAATAGGTTAGAAATTTTGGACATTTCGATAAGAAATGATGACTATCTGAAAGCATTCTACCTTGTATAGCTGTCATTTATTCATAGAACCTATTATTTTGTAGATTATAATTAAAAAGAGACATTTTAAAAAAAGACTTTTAATTATAATTATATTCGCATAGATGCTATAATTTGGAGCCCTAATTCTGCCAGTTTTTCATTAGCTGCTACTATTTGTTACATAAAATATGTTCTTTTATATCTAAAACATAAAGGCTTTCACAATAAATAACTCCATGAAACAGTACTGTGCATAATTATTCATATTCTAGTCTTTGGAAACAGTTACGTGACTATCAGTAAAATCATCAGCTCATTCACATGCAATAACTTTGAAATGAACAGACTCAAAAAATAAGACCTTTCAAATGCATTTATATAGAGATTAACTTTCTAATACGGCATTTATATAGAGATTAACTTTCTAATTTGAGTATAAATGTTATGGAGCAAATTCCATAGCTTGAGATAATGACTAACTTGCTTGATATTTCATTTGAAAGTGGTGGTGCTTGAAGTACTTGGATATACTTATTTCTTTAAATGAATCCATTAGAAGCCAATATCCTACCTACATTATAATTATGGAACAATTGGACATTCTTAAATTTAACTACATATGGTTTGGATAATTACAATGTCTATGGATTTGATAAATAAATGTGACAAAAGTAAAAAAATGACAAAATAAGAGAACCAGAAAATACTGTCATGTGTAAGTATAAAAAGTCATTCACAATGGTATCATTAGTATTTATTGTGTCTGGAAAAAAAATCTTGCATAATAATAAATTTTAACATTCTTTTATTTTTATTACTGATTTGAAGCAAGCAATATATACTTGCAAAAATATAGCATCTACATATAAAGGAATGTCTGCATCTATCTACAACTCAAATTTTGTTGCAAAAGACATGTTTGTCGCAATGCACCAAGGCAAAAAGGACCAAGTGAAAACTCAGCTGACTCTTCTGTTTCATTCATTTTTCCCCCTAATAGTCCACAGATTCTTTTACTGATTTTCTAATACAGTTCAAAGTATTATAATAACTCCACTAGTAAATTAATGAATATAATCATTTCTGAAATTCTTAGATAAAAGTAGTGATAAAATGATCACTTAGATCACTACTTTTATTAATGAGCTAGAACATCTTTAAAGATATTTAACTACACTAAAACTGCATTATTTCCCTCTGTTCAGTGGTACTAACAGATTTACAGAAAAGTTATTGGGTTTGAGTTACCCTTCAATTTTAGTAAGTTTCTCTGAAATAGAGGTAACATCTTCTCAGATGTTGAAAATGAAATGGTGGCCTTAAAATATTATTTCTCTTCATTCTGTCAATTCCTCCATGAAAAAAATAGTCTAGAATCAACTTTTTACCCAAAGAAGCTGATATAAAACCTTATTGGCTTAAATCATCTTTTCATAATACAGGATGTTTTGTTCTTTAATATCGATAATCAGAGATAACAATGCTTTTGGAATTTTGGAGTTGATAGATATAAAGTATTAGAAATTTGCATTGCAAATTTTTAAAAATAAGCTGAACCATAATATACAATTAAACTGAATAAAATTGAAATCACCTTAGGATCATTCTTCTAAATATTCTATTTTATTGGATGAATCTGATTTTTAATATATATATTTTTTAATTTCATAAGCTTGGTTTGATAAATAAAACTTGATTGATAAATTTAAAAATCTGAATAAAGTTCTTCAGAACTATAAGTTTTCATCATGTGAAACAGGTACATTCTGTTAACTATGGGTTTATATTGTAATCTATCTGCAGCATTAGCTATTTTCAAATGAAAAGGCATTTATCATTAAAGGATTAAAAAATAATATTATGAATAAATGGTGTTTATTTATAAAGCTTATTTCCTTTAGAAACTTTCCTTTGGGAACTTCCCCTTGTTTGTCCTTTTCTAAATTATCCTCAGAACTTTTGTATTCGAATGCATTAGATTGATATTTGTTTGTCTATCACAGTATTATAAACCATTTAGGATGAATCTATTCCTTCTCTTGAAACCAATTCCTTTGAAGAAGGTAATTTTTTACCTCCTCCCATCATCAGGTCAATTATCATTGTCTGAACATTGTTTTTTTTTTCATGTGTGTTACTGAGGATTCTGAAGTCTGGCAGGGAGAATTCAAATATACTCCTTTACTTATGAACTCCACCAAAAATGGCCTTAAATTCAAAACATCTTGCACTGTAAACAAATATATTGCCTTTGGATTTTGAAATTGGGTGTGATGATTATGCCTCTACTTAGTTAAAGAAAATACATAACAAATTAAAGTCATTTACTACAGTCTATTATTATATTCCATAATAAAAAAATCAGTCTTCAGTATAACAGAAGTAAGCATATGAAACAGCTAATAACTGGTTTGTCAGTCTATTTTTAGCCACTTTTCAAGCAAGTAATAAGATTGTGTATGTGTATTCTACTAGTGTAGATAAAAAGGAAAGTTCAGGTATCACAATTAATCTTCAATATAAAGCAAATATGAATTTCATGTCTTTCATTAGATTTCCTTCCAAAGAGAGACTATGGACATGTAGTTTACTTTCAGTCCAACAAAGGAACTAGAAGCTGTGTTTGATTTCATAAGGCAGTTTACCTTCATTCCTTTCCTCTATTCCTCCTTCTCTCCCTTCCGTCCTTCCCCCTTTCCTCCCTTAACTTCTTTCTTGGATCAAGTGTTTATCAAGTTTCCACCTTTTACTAAATAATGTGCTGTAAAAAATTTAAAAGTCTATATCCTCAAAAAGTTCCTAGTCTACACAAAGTGATGAACTAACTAAACTAACAAGACAACTGATTATCATTCTCTAAGTTAGTTCATACATTTTTAAATAATGTCATTAAAATTTACACTTTATTTAGTCAAAGTAAATCAGATATTTAATAACAGAGGCAGAATATAAATATTTCTAACTTGACTTAATCATAATTATGTGAAGACTCTTAAAGGTCCATGTTTTAAAAATAGAGTTAACTAAATTATAATTGTTAAATTGTTAGATATCTTCAGGTTTCTGTCTATGTGATTAAGGACATTCCTTATTATACATTTTTTATGTATATACAGATTATATAGTAAAATTGGAAGTAGTATTCATGAAAGGTTAATTGGTTTTACAAGAATAATCTACCTGCTTTCAAAATATCTGTATTATAAGCCTTTTTAATGAATATATTTCAAAATCAAATACAAAAGTGTTTGACAACGAGATACATCATAGAATGTTAGATTCGTAAAAGGCAGTTGCAGATCATGAAGGGTAAACTTTATTCCATAACAAAATAAATGAATCTCAAAGAATATCAGACTACTTCCAGGAGCAATGCAGGTTAATGGCATAAGAAAGAGCAGGAACTAAATTAGATTTTGTTGTTTCATGAATATCTTGAGCAGTTAATTTGGATAAAGAGAAATATATAAATGCTATGACAAGTACAAATAGTTGCTTTGTGTAAATATTTTTCTTAGAACTTAAAATCATTGGTGAAATAAATCAACTATGCTGGATTGCTGAAGCATTTTTTGGTTTTGTTTGGTTTGTTTGTTTTTTCATTAGGAATATCAACTTGTACTAAACAGTGGAGTGACTTCTCTCAATGGTTTCATTCCTCTCTCAATTTCCTCCTCCTGTTAGCATCACTATGCTGTTTTATAGATACTGTCTTGATCTTTAATTATTGCTCTATAATTGTCCCTGGGGGAAAACACCTGCTATTGCCTACTCATTTTTCCTCTGTTGCCTCAGATTCCCCAAGGACTATATTACATCATGTTGAGACTGCATTTTCTAGTGCCTTTGATGATTTTCTACCCCAAGCGTCCTACAAGGATCAGAATACTTAGCTGCCCCATTTCCTACAGCAATTATGATATTTTCCTTCCATTACAATCATGTTATTGTATTCATGAAATTATTTTAGTGAATGAGAACCATCAAATTAATCTACTTTGACACTTCCGTTCTTTTAAAATTTTTAAATAATTAAATATGTAATATAGCTTCCAGTTATATTTAGTCCTTATCTGGCACCCTGATTTTTAAATGTTTTTTATAATCTCAATTATTTAAATTAGTGTCTGTCATAATTAGAATACTATTTTCTAAGGATAATCATGTTTCTTTGTCTTGTATTACTTTTGAAAATCTAAATGCTAATTGAAGTCAAATTTCTTTTTGCATAAATTTTTTAAAATTTTGTTATCATTAATCTACAATTACATGAAGAACATTTTGTTTACTAGGCTCCCCCCTTCACCAAGTACCTCCCACATACACCTTCACAGTCACTATCCATCTGCATAGTAAGATGCTGTAAAATCACTACTTGTCTTCTCTGTGTTGCACAGCCCTTCCCGTGCACCCCACACAATATACATGCTAATCGTAATGCCCTCTTTCTTTTTCCCCACCCTTGTCCTTCCCTTCCCTCCCATCCTCCCCAGTCCCTTTCCCTTTGGTAACTATTAGTCCATTCTTGAGTTCTGTGATTCTGCTGCTGTTTTGTTTCTTCAGTTTTCCTTTGTTCTTATACTCCACATGTGAGTGAAATCATTTGGTACTTGCCTTTCTCGGCCAGGCTTATTTCACTGAGCACAATACCCTCTAGCACCATCCATGTTGTTGCGAATGACAGGATCTGTTTTTTTCTTATGCCTGCATAATATTCCATTGTGTATATGTACCACTTCTTTTTTATCCATTCATCTACTGATGGACATTTAGGTTGCTTCCATATCTTGAATATTATAAATAGTGCTGCAATAAACATAGGGGTGCATCTGTCTTTTTTCAAGCTGGAGTGCTGCATTCTTAGGGTAAATTCTTAGAAGTGGAATTCCTGGGTCAAATGGTATTTCTATTTTGAGCATTCTGAGGAAACTCCATACTTCTTTCCACAATGGCTGAACTAATTTACATTCCCACCAGAAGTGTAGGAGGGGTCCCCTTTCTACACAACCTAATCAACATTCATTTTTGTTTGTCTTTCCAATGATGGTGATCCTTACTGGTGTGAGGTGATATCTCATTGTGGTTTTAATTTGCATTTCTCTGACAATTAGTGATGTGCAGCATCTTTTCATGTGCCTGTTGGCCATCTGGATTTCTGTCTGTTCAGCTCCTCTGCCCATTTTTTAATTGGATTATTTGCTTTTTGTTTGTTGAGGCATGTGAGCTCTTTATATATTTTGGATGTCAATCCTTATTTGGATCATCATTTATGAATATGTTCTACCACACTGTAGGAAAACATTTTTGTTCTATTGATGACGACCTTTGCTGTACAGAAAACTTTTAACTTGATATAGTCCCACTTGTGCATTTTTGCCTTTGTTTCCCTTGCCCAGGGAGATATGTTCATGAAGAAGTCACTCATGTTTACGTCCATGAGATTTTTGCCAATCATTTTTTCTAAGAGTTTTATGGTTTCATAACTTACATTCATCTCTTTGATACATTTGGAATTTACTTTTGTGTATGGGGTTAGACAGTGATCCAGTTTCATTCTCTTACAGGTAGCTGTCCAGTTTTTCCAGCACCATCTGTTGTAGAGACTGTCATTTCCCCATTGTATGTCCATGGCTCTTTTATCAAATATTAATTGGCCATATATGTTTGGGTTAATGTCTGGAGTCTCTATTCTGTTCCACTGGTCTGTGGCTCTATTCTTGTGCCAGTACCAAATTGTCTTGATTACTGTGGCTTTGTAGTAGAGCTTGAAGTTGGGGAGCAAGATCCCCTACACTTCATTCTTCCTTCTCAGGATTGCATTGGCTATTCAGGTTCTTTGACGGTTCCATACAAATTTTTGAACTATTTGTTCCAGTTCATTGAAGAATGCTCTTGGTAATTTGATAGGGATTGCATCGAATCTGTTTATTGCTTTGGGCAGGATGGCCATTTTGATGATATTATTTCTTCCTAGCCAGGAGCCTGGGATGAGTTTCCATTTTTTAGTGACCTCTTTAATTTCTCTTAAGAGTGTCTTGTAGTTTTCAGCATATAGGTCATTCACTTCCTTGATTAGGTTTATTCGTAGGTATTTTATTGTTTTTGATGCTATTGTTATTGGAATTTTTTTCCTGATTTCTCTTTCTAGTAGTTCATTGTTAGTGTATAGGAAAGCTACAGATTTCTGTGTGTTAATTTTGTATCCTGCTACTTGCTGAATTCCGATATTAGTTCTAGTAGTTTCAGAGTGGAGTCTTTAGGGTTTTTTATGTACAATATCATGTCATCTGCAAATAGTGACAATTTGACTTCTTCTTTACCAATCTGGATTCCTTATATTTCTTTGTTCTGTCTGATTGCCATAGCTAGGACCTACAGTACCACGTTGAATAATAGTGGGGAGAGTGGGCATCCTGTCTCATTCCCGATCTCAGAGGAAAAGCTTTCAGCCTCTCGCTGTTCAGTATGATGTTAGCTGTGAGTTTATCATATATGGCCTTTATTATGTTGAGGTACTTGCCCTCTATGACCATTTTGTTGAGAGTTTTTATCATGAATGGATGTTGAATTTTGTTGAATGCTTTTTCAGCATCTACGGAGATGATCTTGTGGTTTTGGCCTTCTTTTTGTTGATGTGGTGGATGATGTTAATGGATTTTCGAATGTTGTACTATCCTTGCATCTCTGGGATGAATCCCATTTGGTCATGGTGTATGATCCTCTTGATGTATTTTTGAATTCAGTTTGCTAATCTTTTGTTGAGTATTTTTGCATCTACGTTCATCAGGGATATTGGTCTGTAGTTTTCTTTTTCGGTGGGGTCTTTGCCTGGTTTTGGTATTAGGGTGATGTTGGCTTTAAAGAGTGAGTTTGAGAGTATTCCCTCCTCTTCTATTTTTTGGAAAACTTTAAGGAGAATGGGTATTATGTCCCCTCTGTATATCTGATAAAATTCTGAGGTAAATCCATCTGGCCTGGAGGTTTTGTTCTTGGGTAGTTTTTTGATTACCGCTTCAATATTGTTGCTGGTAATTGGTCTGTTTACATTTTCTGTTTCTTTCTGGGTCAGTCTTGGAAGGATGTATTTTTCTAGGAAGTTGTCCATTTCTCCTAGGTTTTCCAGCTTGTTAGCATATAGGTTTCCATAGTATTCTCTAATAATTCTTTGTATTACTATTGGGTCCGTCGTGATTTTTCCTTTCTCATTTCTAATTCTGTTGATGTGTGTTGACTCTCTTTTCCTCTTAATAAGTCTGGCTAGAGGCTTATCTATATTTGTTATTTTCTCAAAGAACCAGCTCCTGGTTTCATTGATTTTTGCTATTGTTTTATTCTCAGTTTTATTAATTTCTTCTCTGATCTTTATTTTGTCCCTTCTTCTGCTAACCTTAGTCCTCATTTGTTCTTCTTTTTCCAATTTTGATAATTGTGACATTAGACCATTCATTTGGGATTGTTTTCCTTCTTTAAGTATGCCTTGATTGCTATATACTTTCCTCTTATGACTGCTTTTGCTGCGTCCCACAGAATTTGGGGCTTTGTGTAGTTGTTGTCATTTATTTCCATATATTGCTGGATCTCCATTTTAATTTGGTTATTGATCCACTGATTATTTAGGAGCATGTTGTTAAGCCTCCATTTGTTTGTGAGCTTTTTTGCTTTCTTCGTACAATTTATTTCTAGTTTTATCCCTTTGTGGTCTGAAATGTTGGTTGGTAGAATTTCAATCTTTTGGAATTTCCTTAGGTTCTTTTTGTGGCCTATTATGTGGTCTATTCTGGTGAATGTTCCATGTGCACTTGAGAAGAATGTGTATCCTGTTGCTTTTGGATGTAGAGTTCTATAGATGTCTATTAAGTCCATCTGTTCTAGTGTGTTGTTCAGTGCCTCTGTGTCCTTACTTATTTTCTGTCTGGTGGATCTGTCCTTGGGGTTGAGTGGTGTGTTAAAGTTTCCCAAAATGAATGCATTGCATTCTATTTCCTCCTTTAGCTCTGTTAGTATTTGTTTCACATATGTTGGTGCTCCTGTATTGGGTGCATATATGTTTATAATGGTTATATCCTCTTGTTGGACTGAGCCCTTTATCATTGTGTAATGTCCTTCTTTATCTCTTGTTACTTTCTTTATTTTGAAGTCTATTTTGTTTGAATCTAGTATTGAAACATCTACTTTTTCTCTCTGTTGTTTGAATGATTTATCTTTCTCCATCCTTGACTTTTAATCTGTGCATGTCTTTGGGTTTGAAGTGAGTCTTGCTTTTTTATCCATTCTGTTACTCTGTGTCTTTTGATTGGTGCATTCAATCCATTTACATTTAGGGTGATTATTGAAAGATTTGTACTTATTGCCATTGCAGGCTTCAGATTTGTGGTTACCAAAGGTTCAAGGTTAGCTTGTTTATTACTTTACTGTCTGACCTCACTTGCTTATTGAGCTGTTATAAACACAGTCTAATGATTATTTCTCTCCCTTCTTTTTCCTCCTTCTCCATTCTTCATATGTTGGGTGTTTTGTTCTGTGCTCTTTTTAGGAGTGCTCCCATGTAGAGTAGTCCCTCTAAGATGCCCTGTAGAGGTGGTTTGTGGAAGGCAAATTCCCTCAACTTTTGCTTGTCTGGGAATTGTTTAATCCCTCCTTAATATTTAAATGATAATCGTGCTGGATACAGTATCCTTGGTTTAAGGACCTACTGTTTCATGGCATTAAATATATCATGCCATTCTCTTCTAGCCTGTAAGGTTTCTGTTGAGAAGTCTGATGATAACCTGATGGGTTTGCCTTTGTAGGTGACCTTTTTTGTCTCTCTGGCTGCCTTTAATACTCTGTTCTTGTCCTTGATCTTTGCCATTTTAATTATTATGTGTCTTGGTGTTGTCCTCTTTGGATCTCGTCTCTTTGGAGTTCTGTATGCCTCTGTAGTCTGAGCAAGTATTTCCTCCCCGAGTTTGGGGAAGTTCTCAACAATTATTTCTTCAAAGACACTTTCTATCCCTTTTTCTCTCTCTTCTTCCTCTGGTACCCCTATAATGTGGATATTGTTCCTTTTGGATTGGTCACACAGTTCTCTTAATATTGTTTCATTCCGGGAGTTCCTTTTACCTCTCTCTGCATCAGCTTCTATGCGTTCCTGTTCTCTGGTTTCTATTCCATCAATGGCCTCTTGCATCTCATCCATTCTGCTTATAAATCCTTCTGGAGTTTGATTCACTTCTGTAATCTCCCTCTGGATGTCTGTAATCTCCCTCCAGTCTTCATCCCTTAGCTCTTGCATATTTCTCTACAGCTCTCTCAGCATGTTCATGATTTTTATTTTGAATTGTTTTTCAGGGAGACTGGTTAGGTCTGCCTCTGCAGATCCTTTCTCAGGTGTAACTATCTTAGACTGGACCAGATTTTTTTGCCTTTTCATGGTGATAGCAGTGGCTGTAGGCAGGTTGTGGATGTGCCAGCTGGGAGAAGAAAGTCCTTTACTGCTTTCTGGATGCCTTGCCCTTCTCCGCTACCTGTGATGGTTACCCACACTCCTGGTGCAGCTACCAGGTTAGTCCCCTAAGCTGCTGTGGGCGGAGTGTCTGTCAGAGTAGTGCAGAGCCCTGCAGAGAGTGGTAGGCACAGCAGGTTCGCTCCTCTGTGCTAGCGGTGGCCATGCTGGGCAGCTCTGTGCCAGCAGCGGCTTTTGGGTCTACTCCAGGCAGCTGTGCCATGGGCTGGGATTCTGGTTGGCTCCTGGGAGCACACCTGCTCCCTCTGGCTCCACTGCAGATGTGCGCGGGCCTCTACTGGGCTCCTCTGGCTCCCCTGCTGCTGGTGTGCATGAGCTGCACCTGGGCTGTTCAGTTGCGCTGCTGTGCATCATTCACACAAGCCTCTCCTGGTCTCCTCTGGTGCCATTGGCTCACGGATTTTCTCTCAGTCCCTTCCAGTGCTGCCATCCCTGGCATGCGCTGCCACTCTCCTGCTGCTGGGCCGGTGTGTCGGGGTCTGCGCCAGTTGGAGGAATGACTGGCAGGCTGCTTAGTCCTGTGAGGGGCTTCAGAGCTGCACTACCTCCCTAGGGTTTAGGGTGCCTAAGTTTCCCCGAGATTCCCAGCTGCTGTCTATGTGTACTGTGACAACTTTGTCCAGCTATGGGGTCCCTGTCCCTTTAAGACTTGCAGAAAGCACTCGCTTTTCTTTTGTCTCAGGGGCGCCGGTTGCGGGGACCTGCCCACAGGTTTTGCTTTTCTGTTTCTCTAATATCCAGCACCCCATGCACCTTGTGTCTGCATTCTGGGTGCAGATTTCTAGAGCTGGTTGTTTAGCAGTCCTGGGCTTTCATTCTCTCCCTGTTCTGACTCCTCACTTCCCACTGGGTTTTGGGGTGTGGGAGCATTCTGGTCCCACCTGGCCATGGCTTGTATCTTACCCCCTTTGTGTTATGATGAGATGTAGATGTACATCTCACAGATGAAGATCTCACAGATGTAGATGTATCCTGGATGTTGTACTGCATCCACTGGTGTCTCTTTTAGGAATAGTTGTATTCATTGTATTTTCCTAAATATATCTATTTTGGGGAGGAGATTTCCTCTGAACTACTCATGCCACCATCTTCCTGTGATCCCAGAAAGACAAATTTTTATAAAAAATTTGTGACTCTCTAAATAATCTAATATTAATTTACTGAAATTAAATCATAAATTTTATGATCAGTTTTATTCCTAGTGTATATATTATATTAACATAAAATTATATTAAAGTTATAACAGTTTATATTTCTATAATAAAAGTATTTCCTTTATAATAAAATGTGCTTTTTTTAAAACAATGACTATATTATAACATGTAAGTATGTTATAAAAATAACAATATGCATACACATGAAGATTGTTAATTATAACTATTATTTTCTCACAAGTGATTTTGAGAAAACCAGACATTTAAAAATATGGTTAAAGAGGGGGCGGAGCCAAGATGGTGGCATGAGTAGAGCAGTGGAAATCTCCCAAAACTACATATATCTATGAAAATATAACAAAGACAACTCTTCCTAGAATAAAGACCAGACGACACAGGACAACATCCAGACCACATCCACACCTGCGAGAACCCAGCGCCTCGCAAAGGGTGTAAGATACAAACCCCAGCCTGGCGCGTGCCGAGAGCCCCTCCCCCCAGCTCCTGGCGGGAGGAGAGGAGTCAGAGTGGGGAGGGAGAGGGAGCACAGGACTGCTGAACACCCAGCCCCAGCCATCCGGACCAGAGCACAGGCACAGTGCATGCACGGGGCGGTGAATACTAGGGAAACAGGGCAGCAAGAATGGTGAGCGGGTACCACAGGCTGGCGCTGGAGGACAAAAGAAAAGTGAGTGGCCATTTTTTGTTGTTGTTGTTGTGGTGGTGGTGGTGAGTGCTTTTTGGAAGTCTTAAAGGGACAAGGACCACGATACTAGGGAAACAGGGCAGCAAGACCTGTGGGCGGGTGCCCAAGGCTGGCGCCAGAGAACAAAGAAAAACGAGTGGCCACTTTTTTTTTTTTGTGGTCGTTGTTTTGTTTTGGCGGGTGCTTTTTAGAAGTCTTAAAGGGGCAGGGAGGGACACTTAGTCCAGAGGTAGGGAATCCGGGGATCTCTGGGCACTCTAATCCCCTGGGCTTCAAGGAGGATGGAGGACCCTTATGGAGATAAATAGCCTCTCGGCCACGCCCCTTCCAATGAAAATCCTCCACTTTGGAGGAGCAGCCTGAGCCAGGCCACGCCCACAGCAACAGAGGAGATAAACTCCACAGGAGCCAGGCAGGAAGCAGAATCACTGTCTGCATTAAGCTACCCAGCACAAGCCACTAGAGGTTGCTATTCTCCCAGGGGACAAAGGCCACAAACCAACAAGAAGGGAAGTTCTTCCAGCCGTCACTAGTCCCAGCTCTGCAAACTATTAATATCACCATGAAAAGACAAAATTATAGGGAAAGCAAGATCACAGAAACACCAGAGAAGGAGACAGACCTAACCAGTCTTCGTGACAAAGAAATCAAAATAAAAATCATAAACATGCTGACAAAGATGCAGAGAAACATGCAAGAGAAATGGGATGAAGTCCTGAGGGAGATCACAGATGCCAGAAAGGAGATTACAGAAATGAAACAAACTCTGGAAGAATTTATAAGCAGAATGGATAAGATGCAAGAGGCCATCAATGGAATTGAAAACAGAGAACAGGAATGCATAGAAGCTGACATAGAGAGAGATAAAAGGATCTCCAGGAATGAAACAATATTAAGAGAACTGTGTGACCAATACAAAAAGGAACAATATCCGTATTATAGGGGTATGAGAAGAAGAGAGAGGAAAACGGACAGAAAGTCTCTTGGAAGAAATAATTGCTAAAAACTTCCCCAAACTGGGGGAGGAAATAATCGAACAGACTAGGGAAATACATAGATCCCCCAACAGAAAGGGTCCAAGGAGGATAACACCAAGACACATAATAATTAAAAGATCAAGGACAAGAGTATTAAAGGCAGCTAGAGAGAGAAAGGTCACCTATAAGGAAAACTCATCAGGCTAACAACAGACTTCTTGACAGAAACCCTACAGGCCAGAAGAGAATGGCAAGATATATTTAATGCAATGAAACAGAAGGGCCTTGAACCAAGGATATTGTATCCAGCATGATTATCATTCAAATATGAAGGAGGGATTAAACAATTTCAAACAAGCAAAAGTTGTGGGAATTTTCCTCCCACAAACCACCTCTACAGGGCATCTTACAGGGACTGCTCTAGATGGGAGCACTCCTAGATAGAGCACAGAACAAAAACCCAACATATAAAGAATGGAGGAGGAGGAATAAGAAGGGAGAGAAGACAAGAATCTCCAGGCAGTGTATATAACAGCTCAATAAGTGAGCTAAGTTAGGCGGTAAGATACTAAAGAGGTTAACCTTGAAACTTTGGTAACCATGAATTTAAAGCCTGCAATGACAATAAGTACATATCTTTCAATAGTCACCCTAAATGTAAATGGACTTAATGCACCAATCAAAAGACACAGAGTAATAGAATGGATAAAAAAGCAAGACACATCAATATGCTGCTTACAAAAAACTCACCTCAAACGCAAAGAGATGTACAGACTAAAAGTCAAGGGATGGAAAAACACATTTCAGGTAAACAACAGCAAGAAGAAAGCAAGGGTTGCAGTACTAATTATTATCAGACAAAATATACTTCAAAACAAAGGAAGTAACAAGAGATAAAGAAGGACACTATATAATGATAAAGGGCTCAGTCCAACAAGAGGATATAATCATTCTAAATATATATGCACCCAACACAGGAGCACAAGCATATGTGAAACAAATACTAACAGAACAAAAGGGGGAAATAGAGTGCAATGCTTTCATTTTAGGAGAGTTCAACACACCACTCACCCCAAAGGATAGATCCACCGGGCAGAAAATAAGGACACAGAAGCACTAAACAACACAGTAGAGCAGATGGACGTAATAGACATCTATAGAACTCTACATCCAAAAGCAACAGGATATACATTCTTCTCAAGTGCACATGGAACATTCTCCAGAGTAGACCACATACTAGCCACAAAAAGAGCCTCAGTAAATTCAAAATAGTGAAATGCTACCAACCAATTTTTCAGACCACAAAGGTATAAAAGTAGAAATAATTCTACAAAGAAAACAAAAAGGTTCACAAACACTTGGAGGCTTAACAACATACTCCTAAATAATCAAAGGAACAATGAAAAAATTAAAATAGAGATCAAGGAATATATAGAAACAAATGACAACAACAACACAAAGCCCCAACTTCTGTGAGACGCAGCAAAAGCAGTCTGAAGAGGAAAGTATATAGCGATCCAGGCACACTTGAAGAAGGAAGAACAATCCCAAATGAATAGTCTAACATCACAATTATTGAAACTGGAAAAAGAACAAATGAGGCGTAAAGTCAGCAGAAGGAGGGACATAATAAACATCAGAGAAGAAATAAACAAAATTGAGAAGAATAAAACAATAGCAAAAATCACCAAAACCAAGAGCTGGTTCTTTGAGAAAATAAACAAAATAGATAAGCCTCTAGCCAAACTTATTAGGAGAAAAAGAGAATCAACACAAATCAACAGAATCAGAAATGAGAACGAAAAAATAATGACAGCCTCCACAGAAATACAAAGAATTATCAAAGATGACTATGAAAACATATATGCCAACAAGCTGGAAAACCTAGAAGAAATGGACAACTTCCTAGAAAAATACAACCTTCCAAGACTGACCAACGAAGAAACACAAAAGTTAAACAATCCAATTACAAGCAAAGAAATTGAAACGGTAATCAAAAAACTACCCAAGAGCAAAATCCCTGGAACCGGACAGATTTACCTCGGAATTTTATCAGACACACAGAGAAGACATAATACCCATTCTCCTTAAAGATTTTCAAAAAATAGAAGAGGAGGGAATACTCCCAAACTCACTGTATGAAGCCAATATCACCCTAATATCAAAACTAGGCAAAGACCCCACCAAAAAAGAAAATTACAGACCAATATCCCTGATGAATGTAGATACAAAATACCTAATAAAATATTAGCAAACCAAATTCAAAAGTATATCAGAAGGATCATACACCATGACCAAGTGGGATTCATCCCAGGGATGCAAGGATGGTACAACACTCGAAAATCCATCAACATCATCCACCACATCAACAAAAAGAAAGACAAAAACCACATGATCATCTCCATAGATGCTGAAAAAGCGTTTGACAAAATTCAACATCCATTCATGATAAAAACTCTCAACAAAATGGGAATAGAGGGCAAGTACCTCAACATAATAAAGCCCATATATCATAAACCCACAGCCATCATTATACTGAACAGCGAGAAACTGAAAGCATTTCCTCTGAGATCGGGAACTAGACAGGGATGCCCACTCTCCCCACTGCTATTTAACATAGTACTGGAAGTTCTAGCCATGGCAATCAGACAAAACAAAGAAATAAAAGGAATCCAGATTGGTAAAGAGGAAGTCAACTGTCACTATTTGCAGATGACATGATATTGTACATAAAAAAACCCTAAAGACACCACCCCAAAACTACTAGAACTGATATCAGAAAACAGCAAAGTTGCAGGATACAAAATTAACACAGAAATCTGTGGCTTTCCTATACACTAACAATGAACCAATAGAAAAAGAAATCAGGAAAACAATTCCATTCACAATTGCATCAAAAAGAATAAAATACCTAGGAAAAAATCTAACAAAAGAAGTGAATGACCTATACTCTGAAAAATACAAGTGACTCTAAAAAGAAATTAAAGGGGACACTAACAAAAGGAAACTCATCCCAATGTCGTGGCTAGGAAGAATCAATATAATCAAAATGGCCATCCTGCCCAAAGCAATAAAGAGATTTGATGCAATCCCTATCAAATTACCAGCAACATTTTTCAATGAACTGGAACAAATAATTCAAAACTTCATATGGAAACACCAAAGACCCTGAATAGCCAAAGCAATCCTGAGAAAGAAGAATAAAGTAGGAGGGATCTCACTCTCCAACTTCAAGCTCTACTACAAAGCCATAGTAATCAAGACAATTTGGTACTGGCACAAGAACAGAGCCGCAGACCAGTGGAACAGACTAGAGACTCCAGACATTAACCCAGACATATATGGTCAATTAATATTTGATATAGGTACCATGGACATACAATGGCGAATGACAGTCTCTTCAACAGATGGTGTTGGCAAAACTGGACAGCTACATGTAAGAGAATGAAACTGGACCATTGACTAACCCCATGTACAAAAGTAAACTCAAAATGGATCAAAGACATGAATGTAAGTCATGAAACCATTAAACTCATGGAAGAAAACATAGGTAAAAACCTCTTAGACATAAGCATGAGCGACCTCTTCGTGAATATATCTCCCCGGGCAAGAAAAACAACAGCAAAAATGAACAAGTGGGACTATATTAAGCTGGAAAACTTCTGTATCTCAAAAGACACCATTAATAGAACAAAAAGGAACCCTACAGCATGGGAGAATATATTTGTAAATGACAGATCCGATAAAGGATTGACGTCCAGAATATATAAAGAGTTCACATGCCTCAACAAACAAAAACAAATAACCGAATTAAAAAATGTGCAGAGGAACAGAACAGACAGTTCTCCAAAAAAGAAATACACATCGCCAACAGACACATGAAAAATGCTCCACATCACTAATTAACAAAGAAATGCAAATTAAAACTACAATGAGGTATCTCCTCACACCAGTAGGGATGGCTGCCATCCAAAAGACAAACAACAGCAAATGTTGGCAAGGCTGTGGAGAAAGGGAAACCCTCCTACACTGCTGGTGGGAATGTAAATTAGTTCAACCATTGTGGAAAGCAGTATGTAGGTTCATCGAAATGCTCAAAATAGAAATACCATTTGATCCAGGAATTCCACTCCTAGGAATTTACCCTAAGAATGCAGCAATAAGTTTGAGAAAGACAGATGCACCCCTATGTTTATCAGAGCACTATTTACAATAGCCAAGATTTGGAAGCAACCTAAACATCCATCGGTAGATGAATTGATAAATAAGATATCCATTCATATACACAATGGAATACTACACAGCCGTAAGAAGAGGGCAAATCCTACCATTTGCAGCAACATGGACGGACCTGGAGGGTATTATGCTCAGTGAAATAAGCCAAGCAGAGAAAGAAAAATATCAAATGATTTCACTCATCTGTGGAGTATAAGAACAAAGAAAAAACTGAAGGAACAAAACAGCAGCGGAATCACAGAATCCAAGAATTGACTAACAAGTACTAAAGGGAAAGGGACTGGGGAGGATGGGTGAGTAGGGAGGGATAAGGTGGGGGAAGAAGTAGAGGGATATTAAGATTAGCATGTATGGGGGGGTGGGAGAGAGGGGAGGGCTGTACAACACAGAGAAGACAAGTAGTGATTCTACAACATTTTGCTATGCTGATGGACAGTGACTGTAAACGGGTTTATAGGGGGGTCCTGGTATAGGGGAGAGCCTAGTGTAGATTAAAGTTTAAAAAAAGAAAGAAATAGAAGGGGGATTACTCCTTGATAGAATAAAACTAACTGTAAATCCATGATTAATGCATTCTTTAAATATCCTTAATTTTGATCACTTAAAGGGTGTCAGATGATCAGCTATGGAGGTTCACTTTTCTAATAATATTCCTTTCTCTTTAAAAAAAAAAAGCAGTTCCTGTGTGGTGATTTCCAATGAGTTCTACACAGTGGTATAAAGGGCATATCAAAGTGTGGGCAAAGGGTCTGTTTGTGTTTATACAGAGGATCAAAGCCTAATTTGGCTACCCAGAAAATGAACTAAGATACGATATGAAGAAGAACTTTCAACATCAGCACTCTCTGGAAGAGTCATACCAGAAGATGATCATCAAAAAACCTCAACAAAGATCCAGGCGATGCTGCAGTTGTAGCTGCATTCATCCCACAGGTTCCTGGACTTGCCATTGGGATGAAGAAGGAGATATCTAAGCTGGCCTGTGCATACAGTAAAACAACAAATTTGACTGGATCTATACTGTTGGAACTCAACCAAGAATTAGGAGAAGTGCAAGTTGTAGCGCTCCAAAATCTTACAACTACAGACTACCTACTGTTAAAAGAACATATGGGATGTGAATAGTTCCCAGGAATAGGTTGTTTTAATTTGTCTGATTTCTCTCAGACTGTTCAAGTACAGTTGGACAATACCCATTATATCATAGACAAATTTTCACAAATGTCTAGGGTGCCTAACTGGTTTTCTTGGCTTCACTGGAGATGGCTGGTAATTATAGATCTGCTTTGGTTATGTAACTGTATTCCTATTATGTTAATGTGTGTGTGCAATTTAATTAGTAGTTTAAAACATATACATGCTTAAGTTACTCTACAAGAAGTTATGTCAAAGAAATAATCAATCTTCCTATGTTTTCTTCTGTCTGCTACCTCCATAGCTTTTCTTCTTCCTTCCTAATTATAACCCTTAAATAGTATTCATGCCTCATATTGAATTCACAGAGTATCATAAATCCTCCAAGTGGTAAATATACCTCAAGACAAATGCTGGGCATAGAAACCACAGGGCATAAATTTGCAAGAAATAAAAAGCTAACCTTTTCAAACATTATTGCTTCTCTCTCACTTACCAACATTACATTTCCCTGTATGGCCCTGGAAGATGTCTGGTTAGCCAGAGACGGGTAAGATTCCTCAAGGAAGGAACAACCTAAGACAGGCACAGTCGCAGGGAGGCCATCAGGTGAGAAATTGGGGATCAACAGAGGTAAGACTTAGAACCTCACCCCCCCCTGTTTTGAGAGAAATCTTCTGCATCCATGGATGTTTTATTGCCCTTGTCTAGCTTGGATTAACACATAGTCTACAGGCACACACCTGATCATCTACATTTGCTCTCCTACAACACTAAATTATGTTTTCTACCTTTATCTTGCATCTACCTACCACTTCAGCATTTTATTTAAAATAATAATAATAATAATAATAATAATAAAGGGAGAAATGTGGGATTCACATATAAATCAAGTATAAAAGTCAAACGAATATTCATATTTGACCTGATTGTTTATAGTTCATAATGAGTGATCAAAACTGAACGTTTTTGTGATGACTGCCCTTGCACTGTTCACCATGTAAGAACTTATTCACTATGTAAGAATTTGTTCACCATGTAAGAACTTGTTCGTTATGCTTCAGAAGATTGGAGACTGATGAGAATTAGGCTTGCGGTGGATTAATGATTGTGCATTGAGCATTGACTCCCCTATACAGAATTTTATTGTTGTTAACTACCATTTGATCAGTAAATATGAGAGATGCCCTCTCAAAAAAAAAATATGGTTAAAGAATCATTTTAAATACAATTGATTGATATTTAATATTTATGTCTATATTTATTTTATATCTATAGAGAGCATTTCTATATTTATATTTTATATGTAGATCAGAAGCATAATTAATTATTGAAGATTAAAAGATAAAGAGTAATATTATTTATTTGTATTTCTAACTAATCTATACAGTTATTAGCTTAATCTTATAGCAAGGAATTTATCTCTCTGATCCTGTCTAACAAAAGGCCCTTTTATTGTACTATATTTAATCAACCTTTTATACACACTTTCCCTTTAAATCTCAGTCCAATCACATTTGCACAGAAATGCTTCCCTATTAAAAGATATTCTCAATTCCTCTCTTTATAGCTTATACTATATCACTGTTGTAACAGCACTAATTATAGATGTAATTTCATGTCCATTGTATGATTTTTCAGTGACATATATCCCCACACAGAAGACTGTAAGCTCCTTGTTACAAAATGATCTACCGTTTATTCATTCATCCATTCTTTATTCTTATAATTCCTATGCCTAAAACATAGCTGCTGATTAAGTACTTGGTGAAAGAATGAGAATATATAACATACTTTCAGATAGGATAAAAAAATGACATTCTCATTCTTTCACAAGTTAAACATTTTAGTGAGTGTTTAGTTTTGGCTATTTGACTTGGGTCCTTTATATTCCCACATACTTTTTGAATCAGCCTGCCAATTGTTCCAAAAATTCCTGCTGCAATTTCTATTTGGATTTTGTGGGTTCCATATGTCAATCTGGGAAGAACTGACTCACTGACCATATCAAAACTTCCAGTTGAAGAGAATGATAAATCACTCCTTCTATTTACGTCTACTTTAATTTTTTTCAGCAACATCCCAATAACTTTTAGAATATAGTTCATGCATATATTTTAAGTTGAATCTTAAATATTATTATGCTATTATAAGTGGTATTTATTTTTATGTTTCAGTCATTACTCATGCATACAAATACAGTTGATTTTTGCATACATGAGCTTGTTAAACTTATTAATTATAATAGTGCCTTATTATAGATCTTTTAGAGTTTTCTACATAAAATGCCATATCTGATCTAGCAATCCCACTTATAAGTATACATTTAAAAGAACTGAAAACAGGCTGCCAGAAAGGTATTTGCACAACTATGTTTGCTGCAACATTATTCACCATAGTCGAGATGGGAGCAAACTAAGTGCCAATCAGTGGATGATTAGATAAACAAATGTGGTATATTCATACAAGGAAATATTATTGAGCCTTAAAAAAGAAATCCTACCATTTGTGACAACATAAATGAACCTACAAGACATTACGCAGAGTGAAAGAAACCAAACATAGAAAGACGTATACTACAGGATATCAAATATACAAGGAATCTAAAATAGTCAAACTCATAGATGAAGAGACTAGAATGATGTTTACCAGGGACTGGGGCTTAAATATTAAGTTTGATTAAATACGCTAAGAGGACAGATCTTATATTGTATTATCACATAATAATAAAAATGATAAAAAGAAAGCAAGAAAATTGTAGATATGATGGATATGTTTAAGGTATAGACTGTGTTCATGGAGTCACAGGTGTATGCTCATTTCCAAATTCAGCAAGTTGTATAAATTAAATATACACAGCTTTCTGTATATCATTCATACCTCAATAAAGTGGTTTAAAAAAAATTAAGGCAAGTAGCAATCATTTTTAAGAATTCCCATCATAACATGAAGAAAATTAAATAAAAATGAAGTAAGAAGTCACGTCATTTGTAAATGAAGAGGGTTTTGTTTCTTATTTTGCAATCTTTGTATCTTTTATTTCTTCATCTTACCTTATTAAAATGGTAAATGCAAGTACTGAATAAAAGTGAGAGTGAACTTTTTTTGGTTGCAGTCTTTGAGGAGTCTTTAATCCTTCATCATTATGTGTGATATTAGCTGAAGATTTTGCAAAGAGTTCATCAGTTAATAACTTTTTTTTTTTTTTTTTAGCAATCCAAGGAATGGTAAATGCAAATGTTTGGGGGAAACAAAAGGTTTCTCCTGTGGAATTGATAGAAAGAAGGTCAGATTGTTATTAATAGACCTACTTTCAATAGTATTGTGCTTCACGGAATAGGGAGGCCTAAGAAGAGTGACTAGGGAAGAGCTGGTCAGTGGTGTAGTCAGAACTCACACAAGCATTTTATTAAATTTGCAGACTTATATGGGCATGGTTCATGGTACCCCCAAAACAATTACAATAGTAACATCAAATATTACTGATCACAGATCACCATTAACAAATACAATAATGAGAAAGTTTGAAATATTGAGAGAATTACCAAAACGTGACAGAAACAAGAAGCAAGCAGATGCTACTTGAAAGAAAAATGGCACTAATAGACTTGCTTGACACGGGATTGCCACAAACTTTCAATTGGTAAAAAACACAGTATCTGCTAAATGCAATAAAACAAAGTGCAGTAGGCTGGGTATAATTTAACACATCTCCATTTAAATGCATTGCTAAGTTAGCTAGAAAATAAAGAATCTCCCTGTCTCCTTTTCAAGCTTTACATGAGTTAAATAATAAATACTCAAGGGTCCTAATGTACTACTGCCAACTCTTATGTTCATGTGCTTTGCTTTTAAGTACTTTATTCTGTGATGGCATGGCGCTGAAGAACAAAGGATTGATGTTAATGGACTTGACTACCTTAAAGATTAACTCTTGGGCAGATGTAATTATATACTTGGATTCCCAGTCTACACAAACCATTTGACTTTAACATAACAAAAGGGCAGTGTCAGAAAAAGCCTTTTATCTGGTTAGCTGATCTTGTAGTTGTGGTTCAAATGTTGAATATATTACTGTGTTTTTAAGTCTAGCTCAAATCAGTACAGCACTTAGTGACTTTTACAAATAATCCCTTTGGATTACTGTGAATGCTTATTCTATGGGTATATATTTCAAGACCAAAGACACAATAAAACAAAATCTTGCCTGAGACTCAAATGGACAAATTTCCCTAGATTCTCATGGATCATGACATTATGCACTCCAGCATAGTTGAAAATATTTTATTAATTTTAACAGTTAATATCATTAATCATATTTCAATTTATTTAAGGACAAAAAGAAAACTATACCTAATATAAGGTCAAAACTAAAATGGAACATAGTTTTACCAGTATTAAAGCAAAATATTTTAGGAAAATTTCAGGAAGATTTAAGGGGTAAGTGTGTATGTGGCTCTGGAATGGTAGGGATGTATGTATTCATACACTAAGAATCTAGGATAATTGGTATGCTAAACATTATCTGGATGGTAATATTTTTATAACTGAATTTTAATAAAATATGACTAAACATGATTTTTATAACATAAATAATATACATTCTTATACTTTTATATGTCTATCTCCTTTTTAGGTAAAGCTTACCCTAGAATTATAATTTTTGATTGCTGTTAATTCTTATTTATTTTTTGAGTAAATTTAACATGCAATACTGTGTAACTTTAAGGTGTACAACATTTTGGCTTTGGTATATATATATATACTGAATATCATCACTGATATTGTGATATTTATAACATTACATAACTATAGTAAAATATGACTGTCCATATTCATTACACTGTGCATGAGGTCTCTGGCTGTTTTACTACCTATTACAAATTTGTACCCTTTACCACCATCTCTCTTATCCTCCTATCTCTAGCCCCTGGTAATCACCATTTTGCTCTGTTTTTTGCAGTCTTAACTTTTTTAGATCCCACATATAAGTGGTATCATATAGGACTTGTCTTTCTCTGACTTATCTCACTTAGCATAATGTACTCAAGGTCTATCCATGTTGTCACAAATGGGAGGATATTTTTCTTTTTTCATGGCTGGATAATATTCCATTGTGTATGCGCACCACATCTTTTTGTCCATTCATCCATTGAGGGGCCTTTGGGTTGCTTCCATATCTTGGTTATTGTGAATAGTGATGCAATAAACATTGGAGTACATATTTCTCATGAAAATCCTGTTTTCGTTTTCTTTGGGTGTATACCTAGAAGTCCAATTATTGCATCATATGCTAGATCTATTTTTAATTTTTTGAGGAAACTCTGTATTGTTTTCCAGTGGTTGGACCAATATATATTCTCACCTACAATGTATTAGGACTCCCTTTTCAGTACACTGTCACCAGTACCTCTTGTCTCTTGTATTATTGATGATAACCTCTCTCATGGTGGTGAGGCGACACCTTGTCATGGTTCTGATTGGCATTTCCCTGATGATTAGTGATGGTGAACACCCTCTCCTGTCTGCCGGTGGCTTTGATGTCCTCTTTGATGAAATATGTTTAGCTCTTCTGCCCATTTTTTAATCAGATTGTTTTTCTTTTTTTTTTTTTTTTTTTGCTGTTGTTGCTATTTCATTGATTGAATTATTTATATATTTGGAATATTACCCCTTTCTCTGACAAGTGATTTGCAAAAATTTTCTTTTATTCTGTAGGCTGTCTTTTCATTTTGTTAATCATTTCTTTGCTATGTGGAAGCCTCTGAGTTTGATGTAGTCCCATTCATTTATTTTTCTTTTTTTGTTTGTGCTTTTGGTTTCATACCTGAAAAGTTATTGCCAAAACCAATATTGATGAGATTTTCCTCTCTACATTTTCTTGTCATTTTATCATGTCTTATGTTTAAGTCTCTGAACTATTTCAAGTTAATTTTTGTGAGTGGTGTGAGATAGGACTCCAATTTCATTGTTCCACTGTGTTTCTCCAGTTTTCCCAGCACCATTTGTGGAAGAGACTATCCTTTCCCCATTGGATATTCTTGGCTCTTTTGTCGAGTATTAGTTGACCATATAAGCCATGGTTTAATTCTAGGTTCTCCATTCTGCTCTGTTAGTTAATGGGTCAAATTTTTAGTCAGTATCATACTGTCTTTATTACTATAGCATTGTAGTATAGTCTGAAATCTGGAAGCACCATACCTCTGGCTTTGTTCTTTTATCTCACGATCATTTTGGAAATTTGGAATCTTTTCTGGTTCTCCACGAATTTTGGGAGTTTCCTCAATTTCTTTGACGAATGTCTTTGGTATTTTTTAAGGGTATTGCATTGATTCTGTAGATTCAATGAGTACTACAGCCATTTTAACAATGTCAGTTCTGATCCATGAACACAGGATTTGTTTCCATTTGTTTATGCTACTTCAATTTCTTTCAGGAAAGTTTTGTAGTTTTCATTGTACAGATCTTTCACTTCTTTGGTTAAATTTATACTTAGGTTTTTAATTGTTTTGATACTATTGTGAATGGGATGCTTTATTTATTTCTTTTTCAGATGCATCATCATTAGTGTAAAGGAATGTGATTGATTTATGTATGTTGACTCTGTATTCTGCCACTTTGGTGAATTGTTGATTAATTCCAACAGGTTTTTTTTTTTGACTGATTCTTTGGGATGTGCTATATACAGGATCTTGTCATCAGGAAATAACAATTTTACTTCCTCCTTTCCAATTTGGATGCCTTTTATTTCCTTGTTTTGCCTAATTGCTGTGGCTAAAACTTCTTGCACTACATAGAATAGGATTAGTGAGACTGAGTATCCTTATCTTATTACTGATTTTAGGAGAAACACTTCCAATTCTTTCCATTGAGTATAATAACTGTCAGTTTGTTTTATATGGCTTTTGTTACATTGAGGTATTTTCCTTCTATACTCAGGCTCTGATTTTTTTTATCATGAAGGATGTTGTATTTTGTTAAATGTTTTTTCTGCATCGAGACTTGAGACAGTTTTCATTTTATTGATGTGATGTGTTATATTTACTGATTTGTATATATTGATGTATTCTATGTATTTCTGTAGCATCAGTTGTAATGTCTTATTTTCAGTTATAATTTTACTTACTTGAGTTTTTCTTTTTTCTTAGTCTAGTTAAATGTTTGCAAATTTTGTTTATCTTTTTGAAAAATTGGCTTAGCTTTGTTGATTATTTTTGTTGTTTCTTTGGGCTCTATTTCATTTATTTTTGCTCTGGTCCTTATCATTTCCTTTCTTTTGCTAACTTTGGGCTAAATTTTCTTATTTTTCTAGTTTTTTGAGGTATAAAGTTAGGTTTTTTATTTAGATCTTTGTAAGTTATTAATGTATGTGTTCATTGCTCTCAGAACTACTTTTGCTGCATCTCACAATATTTGATATGTTGTGGCTTCATTCTCATATGTTTCAAGATAACTTTTTTCCCTTTTATCATCCAAATGGCTGTTTAGAAGTGTTGTTTAGCTTCCACATATCTGTGTATCTTATCACTTTCCTCTTGCTATTGATTTCTAGTTTCATATCCTTGTGGTCAGAAAAGATAGGTCATTATGACTTCAATCTTCTAAAATTTGCTAAGATTTGTTTTGGGTCCTATCATATGATCTGTCATGTGGAATGCCCCATGTGTTCTTGAGAAAAATATGTAATATGCTACTGTTGGATGGAATGGTCTATGTATGTCTATTAAATTCATTTGTTCTAAAGTGTGGTTTAAGGTCCAACATTTCCTCATTGATTTTCTGTCTGAACTATCTATCCATTGCTGATAGTGTAGTATCGAAGTCTTCTACAATTATTATATTGTCTTATTTCTCCCTTAAGATCTGTTATTAATTGCTTAATATATTTTGGTTTTCAGGTATTGGAAGCATACATATTTGTACTTATTATATCTTTTTTGATGTATTGACCCCTTTACCATTATATAATGACCCTCTTTGTCTCCTGTTTCTCCTTCTGACTTACAGTCTATTTAGTCTGAAATAAATATGGCTTATAGCTCAGAAGTCTGTTTTGTGTGATAGAAGTATAGCTACATCCGCACTCATTTCCTTTTGCTTGGAATATTACCTTCCATCCTTTCACTTTGAGCCTATATGTGTCTTCAGAGCTGAAATGTCTCCTCTGGGAAGCATATAATTGGGTCTTGTTTTTTTATATATCAACTCTGTTTTTCTGTTTTTGTTTTTTTTGGTGAGTTCAGTTTATTTAAATTTAGGGTGATTACTGATATGTAAGCATTTGCTACTGTCATTTCATCTTTTGCCTTCTGATTATTTTGTCTTTTCATAGTTTCTTTTCCTTATGATTCTACATTTTTAATTGATGTTTTTCATGGTGATTTGCTCAATCTCAGTCTCCCCCTTTTTTATGTTTCATGTCTCTGTTCTAGATTTCTGTTTTGTGGTTATCAAGAGGTTTATATAAAACATCTCATAGGTAAGACAGTTCTTTTTCTGGTGACAGCAATTTATCTTTATTCACTTGTAAAGTTTCCACACTTTTACTCTTCCTTTTTTATATTTTTGATTTCACTTCCCTTTTTTACTTCCAGCTTGAAGAGCTTCTTAGCAGTTCTGGTAGTGGTGAACTCTCTTGGCTTTTGTTTGTCTGGGAAAACCTTTATTTCTTCTACATATCTGAAGGATAATTACCAAATTGAGAATTGTTGACTGGCAGTTTTTCTTTAAATATTTCAAATAGATTATTTCACTCTCTTCTGGCCTATAGAGTGTACACTGAGAATTCTGTTGATAGCCTAATGGTGTTCCTTTGTAGGCTTTTTTTCCCTAGCTGCTTTTAAAATTCTTTCTTTATTATTAATTTTTGATAGCTTTATTATAATGTGTCTTGGAAAAGATCTTTTTGGCACTGAGATAAAAAGTGCTCTTTCAACTTTGTGGGCTTGTATAACCAGTTCCTTCCCCCGATTTGGGAAATTTCTTGGGAAAGAAACACTGTTACTTTATATTTGTTCCTTGTTTCCTTCTCCCACATTCCCCTTATGACATATCCATTATTCTCATGTTGGCCTTTTTAATGCAGTTAAATAGCTCTCACTGGGCTTTTTCCCCATCTTTGGAATCTCAGTTCTCTTTCCGCTTCCACCTGAATAATTTCTATAGTTCTTGAGCTTGCTAACTCTGTCTTCCTTATGATCTGCTCTATTTCCAATGAATTCTACTACTTTCTAAATCTCATTTATTTTCTTCAACTTCGAATTTATGTTTGGTTCTTTTTTAGAATATTAATCTCGTTGGCAAAATACTCCTGTTCATTAATTTTATGCCTGAGATAACTGCACTGACTTCCTGAGTTTTTTGTAGTTTGTTGAATTTCGACAAAACAGCTATTTTAAATTCTTTGTCAGGTAGTATACCATGTCTTTGGATCTGGTTGCTGGAAAACTGTCATTTTCTTTTTGTGATATTGTATGACTGACTTTACATGTTTAATGAAAGTATCTCTTCTTATATTTGCTGCCATATTTGAAGTAGTAAACAGTGTTCTTATTTAGACAAGGCTTTGTTTACTTTGATTTTAACAGCTCAGCAGGCTGGTAGTTACGGGCCTTCCTTTTGTTTTCCAGGAGATGGCAATATAGTGCAAGTTTTTGTTCGATCTCACCCGCATTGACTAGCCTCTAACATTGGGCGTGCCCACACTGAAGATAACAGAAGCAAAGGGTGGTGGCAGAGCAGGGGGAAGTGCTTGGGGCTGTGGGTGTGCCTATGGCATGTTAGGAGAATCCTCAGGTGCAGAGTTACCATAGGCCCATAAGTGATCCTCTTGCCTCCAGAGACTGTACCAGGAGATGCCTTCTTTCAGTTCTTTTGGTCTGCATATTTCCCTTTACTTCCCCTTCCTCCAGTTACTGCAGCCTCCAGACAGAGAAACTGGTCTCCCCAGCTGCATGGCATGTGGCTGGGCAAACCCACTCACTGACAGAAAGGTCATGCCCTCTTTGCCATCCTGCCTCTGCAACTGCCATCTCCATCATCAACTACCCATATTCCACTGCCTCCTCTGTGGTCCAATTCATCCACTTTTGGGTGTACAGATGCATGATTCTGGTATGCTGTGCAGAGGTCCTTTCCTTTGTTTCTAGTTATGGATGTCTGAAAAGGGAAAAGAATAAAGGAATTATTTATGATACCATGATGCTGATGTCATTCTGTTCCTAACTTTTATCAGTAGTGTATATCATCATGCATTTAATATCCTATGCAAGGACATTAAGGTTACAATGCATTTTATATGTGACTGAAAGTTTTTTCCAACCAAAATACTGTTTAATATTCAAATAATAATGAACATAATATTTTACTAGAATATCTTAATTTCTATTTTATTGTAAAACAGTTACAAATTTAAAATTTCCATTTATGTTAGAATGGATTGAAATCACACAGTAATCTGGGGAAAACAAAGAGAAATAAAAACATTTTTTTCCTAAAGGCATAATTAGTATTTTCCATAACCTACATATACCTAGTTATTTTCAGCACAATCTCACATGCTCTCCTACTGAGTTATTAAATTTCAATATTCAGAAGAAACATAAAGCTGCATTAAATTATGCAAACCTTGTTAAATTTAATCTGAATTCCTTAAGTAAACAACATTCAGTATTATCTACCCAGCTAACATTTTTGTATAATGGTCTTGTAACCAGAAACATTTTTCTCCACACCCATTGAGGATTCCATATATTAGCATTGTCAGGTGACCTATTCTTTAGCTAAAATGGTCTTTTTTTTTTTTTGAGAGGGCATCTCTCATATTTATTGATCAAATGGTTGTTAACAACAATAAAATTCAGTATAGGGGGGTCAATGCTCAATGTACAATCATTAATCCATCTCAAGCCTAACTTTCGTCAGTCTCCAATCTTCTGAAGCATAACGAACAAGTTCTTACATGGTGAATGAATTCTTACATGGTGAACAGTACAAGGGCATTCATCACAGAAACTTTCGGTTTTGATCACGCATTATGAACTATAAACAATCAGGTCAAATATGAATATTCATTTGATTTTTATACTTGATTTATATGTTGATCCCACATTTCTCCCTTTATTATTATTATTATTTTTATTTTTAATAAAATGCTGAAGTGGTAGATAGATGTAAGATAAAGGTAGAAAACATAGTTTAGTGTTGTAGGAGAGCAATTGTAGATGATCAGGTGTGTGCCTGTAGACTATGTGTTAATCCAACCTAACAAGGGCAATAAACCATACACGGATGCAGAAGATTTCTCTCAAAGCAGGGGGGATGAGGTTCTGAGCCTCACCTCTGTTGATCCCCAATTTCTCACCTGATGGCCCCCCTGCGACTGTGCCTGTCTTAGGTTGTTCCTCCCTTGAGGAATCTTACCCGTCTCTGGCTAACCAGTCATCTTCCAGGGCCATACAGGGAAATGTAAAGTTGGTAAGTGAGAGAGAAGCGATATTGTTTGAAAGGTTACCTTTTTACTTCTTTGCAGATTTATGCCCTGTGGCTTGTATGCCCAGTACTTGTCTCGAGGTATCTTTACCACCTGGAGGAATTATGATACTCAGTAACTTCTATATGAGGCACGAATTCTATTTAAGGGTTGTAATTAGGAAGGAAGAAGAAAAGATGTAGAGGTAGCATATAGAAGAAAACATGGAAGGATTGATTATTTCTTTGACATATCTTCTTGTAGAGTACCTTAAGTATGTATAGGTTTTAAACTACTAATTTGTACACACATATTAACATAATAGGAATATGGTGACATAAACAAAGCAAATCTATAATTACCATCCATCTCCAGTGAAGCCAAGAAAACCATTTAGGCACCCTAGGCATTTGTGAAAATTTGTCTATGATATGATGGATATTGTCCAACTGTACTTGAACAGTCTGAGGAAAATCAGACAAATTAAAGCAGCCCATTTATGGGATCTGTTCACCTCCCATATGACCTTTTAATAGTAGATAGTCTATAGTCATAAGATTTTGGAGTGCTACACCTTGCACCCCTCCCAACTCTTGGTTGAGTTCCAACAGTACAGATCCGGTCAAATTCGTTGTCTCACTGTATGCACATGCCAGGCTAGACATCTCCCTCCTCATTCCAATGGCAAGTCCAGGAAACGGTGGGGTGGATGCAGCCACGACCACAGGATCGCCCGGATCCCTGTGGAGGCTTTTCGATGATCATCCCCCAGCACGAGTCCTCCAGAGAGTGCTGATGCTGGAAGCTCCTCCTCATATCGTATCTTAGTTCATTTTCTGGGTATCCAAGATAGGCCTAGATCTTCTGCATAGAAACAAACAGACCCTTTGCCCACACTTTCACATGCCCTCTATACCACTGTGCAGAACTCATTGGAGGTAGGCACACAGGGACTGCTTTTTTTTTTTTTTTTTTATTAAGAGACAGGAATATTATCAGAAAAGAGTACCTCCATAGCTGATCATCTGACACCCTTTAAGTGATCAACATTAAGGATATTTAAAGCATGCGTTGATCTTTGATTTACCAATAGTTTT
Source organism: Manis javanica (assembly GCF_040802235.1). Classification (NCBI taxonomy): domain Eukaryota; kingdom Metazoa; phylum Chordata; class Mammalia; order Pholidota; family Manidae; genus Manis; species Manis javanica. The sequence goes on along the minus strand of NC_133163.1, from coordinate 55,642,604 downwards.
ATCCTATCAAGGAGTAATCCCCCTTTTCTTTCTTTCTTTCTTTCTTTTTTTTTTTAATCTTTAATCTACACTTACATGAAGAGTACTATTTTTACTATGCTCTCCCCTATATCAGGTCCCCCCTAACAACCACATTACGGTTACTGTCCATCAGCTTAGCAAAATGTTGTAGACTCCCTACTTGTCCTCTCTGTGCTGTGCAGCCCACCCTCCCCATTCTCCCTCCCCCCATGAATGTTATTCTTAATACCCCCCTTCTTCTTTCCCCCCTTACCACCCCTGCCCACCCATCCTCCCCAGTTCCTTTCCCTTTGGTACCTGTTAGTCCATTTTTGGGTTCTGTAATTCCGCTGCTATTTGGTTCCTTCAGTTTTTCCTTTCTTCTTATACTCCTCAGATGAGTGAAATCATTTGGTATTTCTCTTTCTCTGCTTGGCTTATTTCACTGAGCATAATACTCTCCAGATCCATCCATGTTGCTGCAAATGGTTGGATTTTTCCACTTCTTATGGCTGAGTAGTGTTCCATTGTGTATATGTACCACATCTTCTTTATCCATTCATCTACCGATGGACATTTAGGTTGCTTCCAATTCTTGGCTATTGTAAATAGTGCTGCGATAAACATAGGGGTGCATATGTCTTTTTCAAACTTAAATGCTGCATTCTTAGGGCAAATTCCTAGGAGTGGAATTCCTGGGTCAAATGGTAGGTCTGTTTGAGCATTTTGATGAACCTCCATACTGCTTTCCACAATGGTTGAACTAATTTACATTCCCACCAGGAGTGTACGAGGGTTCCCCTTTCTCCACAGCCTCGCCAACATTTGTTGTTGTTTGTCTTTTGGATGGCAGCTATCCTTACTGGTGGAGGTGATACCTCATTGTAGATTTAATTTGCATTTCTCTGATAATTAGCGATGTGGAGCATCTTTTCATGTGTCTCTTGGCCATCTTTATTTCTTTTTTAGAGAACTGTCTGTTCAGTTCCTCTGCCCATTTTTTAATTGGGTTATTTGTTTTTTGTTTGTTGAGGCATGTGAGCTCTTTATATATTCTGGACGTCAAGCCTTTATCAGATGTGTCATTTTCAAATATATTCTCCCATACTGTAGGGTTCCTTTTTGTTCTATTGATGGTGTCTTTCGCTGTACAGAAGCTATTCAGCTTAATGTAGTCCCACTTGCTCATTTTTGCTGTTGTTTTCCCTGCCCGGGGAGATATGTTCAAGAAGAGGTCACTCATGTTTATGTCTAAGAGGTTTTGCCTATGTTTTTTTCCAAGAGTTTAATGGTTTCATGACTTACATTCAGGTCTTTGATCCATTTTGAGTTTACCTTTGTATATGGGGTTAGACAATGGTCCAGTTTCATTCTCCTACATGTAGCTGTCTAGTTTTGCCAACACCATCTGTTGAAGAGACTGTTATTTTGCCATTGTATGTCCTTGGCTCCTTTATCAAATATTAATTGACCATATTTGTTTGGGTTAATGTCTGGAGTCTCTAATCTGTTCCACTGGCCTGTGGCTCTGTTCTTGTGCCAGTACCAAATTGTCTTAATTACTATGGCTTTGTAGTAGAGCTTGAAGTTGGGGAGTGAGATCCCCCCTACTTTATTCTTCTTTTTCAGGATTGCTATGGCTATTTGGGGTCTTTGGTGTTTCCATATGAATTTTTTAATTATTTGTTCCAATTCATTGAGGAATGTTGCTCGTAATTTGATCAAATCTGTATATTGCTTTGGGCAGGATGGCCATTTTGATGATATTAATTCTTCCTAGCCAAGAGCATGGGATGAGTTTCTATTTATTAGTATCCCCTTTAATTTCTCTTAAGAATGACTTGTAGTTTTCAGAGTACAAGTCTTTCACTTCTTTGGTTAGGTTTATTCCTAGGTATTTTATTCTTTTTGATGCAATGGTGAATGGAATTGTTTTCCTGAATTCTCTTTCTATTGATTCATTGTTAGTGTATAGGAAAGCTACAGATTTCTGTGTGTTAATTTTGTATCCTGCAACTTTGCTGTATTCCGATTTCAGTTCTAGTAGTTTTGGAGTGGAGTCTTTAGGGTTTTTTATGTACAGTATCATATCATCTGCAAATAGTGACAGTTTAACTTCTTCTTTACCAATCTGGATTCCTTGTATTTCTTTGTTTTGTCTAATTGCCGTGGCTAGGACCTCCAGTACTATGTTAAATAACAGTGGGGAGAGTGGGCATCCCTGTCTGGTTCCCAATCTCAGAGGAAATGCTTTCACCTTCTTATTGTTCAGTATAATGTTGGCTGTGGGTTTATCATATATGGCCTTTATTATGTTGAGGTACTTGCCCTCTATTCCCATTTTGCTGAGAGTTTTTATCATGAATGGATGTTGAATTTTGTCAAATGCTTTTTCAGCATCTATGGAGATGATCATGTGGTTTTTGTCTTTCTTTTTGTTGATGTGGTGGATGATGTTGATGCATTTTCAAATGTTGTACCATCCGTGCATCCCTGGGATGAATCCCACTTGGTCATGGTGTATGATCCTTTTGATATACTGTGGAATTGTGTTTGCTAATATTTTATTGAGTATTTTTACATCTACATTCATCAGGGATATTGGTCTGTAATTTTCTTTTTTGGTGGGGTCTTTGCCTGGTTTTGGTATTAGGGTGATGTTGGATACATAGAATGAGTTTGGGAAGATTCCCTCTACTTCTATTTTTTGGAACACTTTAAGGAGAATGGGTATTATGTCTTCTCTGTGTGTCTGATAAAATTCCGAGGTAAATCCGTCTGGCCCCGGGGTTTTGTCCTTGGGTAGTTTTTTAATTACCGTTTCAATTTTTTTGCTGTTGAAGTCTCCTAAAATGAATGCATTGCAGTCTGTTTCCCTCTTTAGTTCTGTTAGTATTTGCTTCACATATGCTGGTGCTCCTGTATTGCGTGCATATATATTTAGAATGGTTATATCCTCTTGTTGGACTGAGCCCTTTATCATTATGTAGTATCCTTCTTTATCTCTTGTTACTTTCTTTGTTTTGAAGTCTATTTTGTCTGATATTAGTACTGCAACCCATGCTTTCTTCTCACTGTTGTTTGCCTGAAATATGTTTTTCCATCCCTTGGCTTTTAGTCTATGCTTGTCTTTGGGTTTAAGGTGAGTTTCTTGTAAGCAGCATATAGATGGGTCTTGCTTTTTTATCCATTCTATTACTCTGGGTCTTTTGATTGGTGCATTAAGTCCATTTACATTTAAGGTGACTATTGAGAGGTATGTATTTATTGCCATTGCAGGCTTTAGATTCGTGGTTACCAAAGGTTCAAAGTTAGGTTCTTTAGTATCTTACTGCCTAACTTAGCTCGCTTATTAAGCTGTTATATACACTGTCTGGAGATTCTTTTCTTCTCTCCCTTCTTATTCCTCCTCCTCCATTCTTCATATGTTGTGTATTTTTTCTGTGCTCTTTTTAGGAGTGCTCCCATCTAGAGCAGTCCCTGTAGGATGCCCTGTAGAGGTGGTTTGTGGGAAGCAAAATCCCTCAGCTTTTGCTTGTCTGGGAATTGTTTAATCCCGCCATCATATTTAAATGATAGTCATGCTGGATACAGTATCCTTGGTTCAAGGCCCTTCTGTTTCATTGCATTAAGTATATCATGCCATTCTCTTCTGGCCTGTATGGTTTCTGTTGAGAAGTCTGATGTTAGCCTGATGGGTTTTCCTTTATAGGTGACCTTTTTCTCTCTAGCTGCCTTTAAAACTCTTTCCTTGTCCTTGATCCTTGCCATTGTAATTACTATGTGTCTTGGTGTTGTCCTCCTTGGATCCTTTCTGTTGGGGGTTCTGTGTAATTCCATGGTCTGTTCGATTATTTCCTCCCCCAGTTTGGGGAATTTTTCGGCAATTATTTCTTGAAAGAGACTTTCTATCCCTTTTCCTCTTTCTTCTTCTTCTGGTACCCCTATAATACGAATATTATTCCTTTTGGTTTGGTCACATAGTTCTCTTAGTGTTGTTTCATTCCTGGAGATTCTTTTATCTCTCTCTATGTCAGCTTCTATACGTCCCTGCTCTCTGGCTTCTATTCCTTCAATGGCCTCTTGCATCTTATCCATTCTGCTTATAAATCCTTCGAGGGATTGTTTCACTTCTGTGATCTCCTTCCTGACATCTGTGATCTCCCTCCAGACTTCATCCCATTGCTCTTGCATTTTTCTCTGCATCTCATCCCAATGCTCTTGCATTTTTGTCTGCATCTCTGTCAGCATGTTCATGATTTTTATTTTGAATTCTTTTTCAGGAGGACTGGTTAGGTCTGTCTCCTTCTCAGGTGTTGTCTCTGTGATCTTTGTCTGCCTGTAGTTTTGCCTTTTCATGGTGATAGAGATAGTTTGCAGACCTGGTACGAATGACCACTGGAAGAACTTCCCTTCTTGTTGGTTTGTGGCCTTCCGCTCCTGGGAGAATAGCGACCTCTAGTGGCTTATGATTATCAGCTGTGCGCAGACAGGGCTTCTGCTACCTGCCCGTTTGCTATGGAGTTTATCTTTGCTGCAATTGTGGGCGTGGCCTGGCTGGGGCTGCTCCTCCAAAGTAGTGGATCCCCATTGCAGGGGAAGCGGCCGGGAGGCTATTTATCTCTGTAAGGGGCCTCTGTGCTACCTGTTGCCTAGGGGGTTAGAGTGCCCAGAGATCCCCAGATTCCCTGCCTTTGGTCTAAGTGTCCTGTCCTGCCCCTTTAAGACTTCCAAAAAGCACTCTCCAAACCAAAACAACAACAGCAACAATGAGAGAGGGAACAGAAAAAAAAAAAAGGGAAAATACACGTGATTTTTTTTTTTCCTCAGTCGCCGGTCCCAGGCACCCGCTCACTGATCCTGCTGCCCTGCCTCCCTAGCACCGGGGTCCCTGTCCCTTCAAGGCTTCCAAAAAGCACCCGCCCACTGGTCCCGCAGGGTAAAACGCGCGATATTCTTTTTCTTCAGGCGCCGGTTCCAGGCACCCGCTCACCGGTCCTGCTGCTCTGCCTCCCTAGCACCGGGGTCCCTGTCCCTTTAAGGCTTCCAAAAAGCACTCACCAAAAAGAGAAAAAAAAAAAGGGGGAAAAACATGCGATTTCCTCCGTCCTCAGGCGCCGGTCTCAGGCACCCGCCCACCAGTCCCGTAGGGAAAAACACGTGGTAATCTTTGTCCTCAGGCACCGGTCCCAGGCACCGCTTACCGGTCCCGCCGCCCTGCCTCCCTAGCAACGGGGTCCCTGTCCCTTTAAGGCTCCCAAAAAGCACTCACAAAAAAAAAACAAAAACCGCTCTGGTTTCTTTCCACCCGCTGGGAGCAGGGGGGAGGGGCGCTCGGGTCCCGTCAGGCTGGGGTTTGTATCTTACCCCCTTTGCAAGGTGCTGTGTTCTTGCATGTGTGGATGTGGTCTGGATGTTGTCCTGTGTCCTCTGGTCTCTATTTTAGGAAGAGTTTTGTTTGTTATATTTTCATAGCTCTATGTGTTTTTGGGAGGAGATTTCCACTGCTCTACTCAAGCCGCCATCTTGGCTCTGCCTAAAAATGGTCTTTTTAAGATGCTAATGTACAACATACTTACGTAAAATAAAGTGATCATTTTAATTTATCTATTTATGTCCAGTAAAAATGACCCAATGCCTGAATTTTATATTTGGTGTTACATATTTCCCATTTACTTTAAAAAATTAAATAAGACTTATTCCCTTTCAGTTTTTTCTCCTTTGTAATAATTATTATTTTGCCCCAAGATTCACATCTGAAAAATATGTGGGAATAAAACACATCATCCATTATTCAATTATCTATCTCTTCTGATCAACAGTTATAGATTCATAGCTCACCTATTATAATCTAAGAATCATTGAAATAGGTTTACTTCAGATTTGGTATATTACTATATACAAGCATATATAGATGTATTTCATATTGATGTGTTGGTGTAATGAGCTAACTTTATTTGACTTGTCTAATTTTAACCTTTATAAAACACAAGATAAAATATATCGATAATTTCAACATACTGATCACAGCCTCAAGTTACATTAACTCCAAGAGGTCCAAATATCAAAACAATGACTAACAAGTGATGCTATATTCTAGATTAGATATGATTGCTTTTAATTTTTCCTTTACTCAGTGTATCCTTTTATATCTTCATATATTTTACATTTTTCTCTGTCAAAATCCTCTTTTCCACACATTTAGCTGCTCAAAAAAGTCTGGGTACATACTAGATATTGCTAAATTGAATAAAAATATTGTGGTAATACATGAGATAATATTTATATATGTCTGTTTTTATTAACATAAAAAATACAAATTTAATATAATTATAGTATTTTCCAAACTATTTTGGATAACTTCAAACATTTCTGAAATCATTTAGGGACCCTGTGAAATAGTCAGCCATTTTCATATGTCATTGTTAATGTCATTAACTGTTTCTGATTGAAAGAAAAAAACTAAATCAGTAGAAGTTTATCATACATTCTTTCTAGAATATCATAAGCTATGAATTCCTTTAATTTGTACTTTAGTCTTCATTCAAAATGTGTATATCATTGACATATCTATAAAATGAATATTATATATATTTTTAACATCCATTTAAACACTGTCTCATATTATCTAAAAGTGTGTTTTTGTATGTATGATTCTAGAGAAATAACCTACCCATCAAATAGAAATTTAAAAAGGAATGACTAAATTCTGATGGATTACTAAAGCTAGATGCCTGCTCAGATTTATTAATGAACATTTCTCCATAAAAAGAGAAACAGAAAAAATCCTGTACTTTATTTTCTCATCACTTGTTGTTTTGTAGGCCTATTAACGTTGTGACAGATGTCTTTATAATGCTCATTTATCCATCATGATAAAAATACTTAACAAAGTGGGTATAGAGCGAATATATCTAAACATAATAGAGGCCATTTATTACAAACTCATAGCTAACATCATACTCAATGGTGAAAAATTAAAGCATTTCCTCTAGAGTCAGGAATAAAGCAAGGATGCTCATTCTCACCACTTCTATTCAATGTAGTACTTCAACTAGAAGTCCTAGTCATAGCAATCAGACAAGAAAAATAGAGACATTTTGTAGGTGGCATGATACTATATATGGAAAACCCTAAAGACTCCAAAAAAACTATGAAAATTAAAAAATTCAGTCAAATCACAGGATAATAAATCAATATACAGAAATCTATTGTGTGTCTATATACAAATATGAACTAAAAGAAAGAGAACTTAAGAAATTGATCCCATTTACAATTGCATCAAAGGCATAAAATATTTAGGAATAAATTTAACCAAGAATGTGAAAGACTTGTATGCTAAAAACTATAAGCACTGTTAAATAATTAAAGAAAATACAAATAAATAAAAAGCTATTCCATGTTCATGAGTAGGAAGAATTAATACTGTTAAAATGGCCATTTGACACAAACAAATCTACAGATTCAATGCAATCCCTATCAAAATACCAATGACATTGTTTTATAGAGCTAGAGCAAATAATGCTAAAATATGTATGGAAACATAAAAGACTACAAACAGCTAAAGTTATCTTGAGAAAGAACAAAGCTGGAGGCATCATTCTCCCTGATTTCAAACTATACTGTTTATAGTAATCAAAACACTATAGTAATGGACACAAAAACAGGCCCGTAGATCAATGGAAAGAATAGAGAACCCAGAATCCAACCATATGGTCAACTAATCTATGACAAAGAGGTAAAAATATACAGTGGGGAAGAAAGTCTCTTCAATAAATGGAGTTGGAAAACTGGACAGCCACATAGATGTGAGGAATGAAACTGGATAACTGCCCTATATTATATACAAAATAAACTCGACAGAGACCTAAACATAAGACCTAAAACCATAGAACTTTTAGAAGAAAATAGGCAGTAAACTCTTGCACATCAACATTAGTAATTTTGTTTCTGGGTATGTCTCCCAGGCAAGGAAAACAAAAGCAAAAATAAACAATTGAGACTACATCAAAGGAAAGGGTTCTGCACAGCAAAGTAAACCATGAGCAAAATGAAAAGGCAACATACTATATAGAATTTATTTGCAAATGATATATCTGATAAGGTGTTAATATCCAAAATAGATAAAGAACTCATGCAACTTAACAACAAAATACAAATAATCTGATTGAAAGGTGGGTAGAAGACCTGCATAGATATTTTTTCAGAGACATGCAGATGGCCAACAGACACATGAAACGATTGCTCAACATTACTCATCTTCAGCGAAATGCAAATCGAAACCACAGTGAAATATCACCTCACACCACTCAGAAAGGTTAATATCAAGAAGATGAGAAATAAAAGTGTCGGCCTGTATGTGGAGCAAAGGGAACCCTCCTATACTGTTGGTGGGAATGTAAATTGGTGTCGTCATTATGGAAAGCAGAGGCAGTTCCTCAAACAACTAAAAATAGAAACACCACACACCTTAGGATTTTCACTTCTGGGAATTTACCTCACTAATACACTTACTAACTCAAAAATATATATGCATACCTATGTTTATTACAACATTATTTATAATAGCTGTGATATGGAAGCAAACCAGTCCATTAATAGATGAATGGATAAAGAAAGATGTAGTACATATGCACAATGGAATATTACTCAGCTACCAAAAGAAGGAAATCTTTTCATTTGCAATAATGTGGTTCATTCTAAGTGAATAGGTTAGACAGAGAAAGACAGATATTATATGATTTCACTTACACGTGGAATCTAAAAACAAAACCAAAAAAAGAAAGAGGCCTATAAATACTGACAACAGACTGTTGGTTACCATGTGGGAGAGGGCTTGGGTGATGTGTGAAAAAGGTAAATGGGATAATGATGTACAAACTTTAAATGACAAAATAAATTGGTCACAGGAATGGAAGTACTGAATAGAGAATTTAACCAATAGTGCAGTAAAATCTTGTTACAGTAAGAGAGGGTAACTATACCTACTGTGGCAAGAAGTTAGTAATATATGTAATTATCATTATGATGTATATCTGAAACCAATATAATATTGTGTATCAACTATATTCCAATTTTAAAAACTCACAACATGACCTAAATATTTAATTTCCTGAGTTGTCTACAGAGATAATTTAAGAATGTTTTCATCTTTGTCAGTACTATATATAGTTCAAGTAAAACCTCTCTGAATAAATTTTGGTATATCATAATTATGGAATGTAACATCTCTTCAATATACACAAAAATCTGTGTACATTTTCAGCCTTTTTCTGTTTTTCTAGGCACTAATTTACATATAAGTAGTAAAAGTGTGAAAAGAAATAATAGTGAAGATTCTTTTTCTCTCAGTGAAATTCTATACACTGATTTCAGGATGTAAAATTTTAAAATGATAAAAATGTTTTCCTGCTGTTAAAGCCAAGAAATATGTCTATTAATGTACAATAATTATATTAAAGGAACAGGATGTTCAACTTAGAAAATATTAACATTCATAATTGAGACACATAGACTTATATTAATTTTCCAGTCACTCATTTCCATCACTGAGTTTTAGCCATGACCTGAACACCTTTTTCATTTTTTCTCTGTAAAAATGGCTTTTCAAACATAATAAAACATTAATGCAAAGTCATTCTATGATTGACTTAAGCACATTAACTTAATTAAGCTAAAACTTGCAAATTCTTGTTAGTATTAAAATTTATAAAGTACCTTTTTTACTTCCTTCCACTGGGGTACATATAACATCTATATCAAATTTGTATTGCTAATTCAAGACTAATTTAATCTTAAAACCTAAGTGAATCTTGGCAAGCCACATAAATAGGTTCATTAATTGACTGAACAGTAGAAATAAATATTAATATTTTTTATTTGTGACTTTAGGAAGCAAGAAGAAAATACACTGACATTCCATTACCATAATTAAATTTGTATTAATATATTATCCTTTATTAATTGTCTATTGATGTGAATATATTTTGAGTATAACCTAATATTTAAAAGGAACTTGTTCTCTTCAACAGTAAGAAGTTACCAAATATAACAGAAGAAGACAACATAATTCTCCTCTGAAATACCTGTTGTAATAACACAAGATTCATTGCATTTTTTTTTTCAAAGCTCTCTGAGGTGTTAGTGTCTTAGGATTGAGTATAGGGAAATGAGAACAAATTAAAAGAAGTTCTTGCCTCCAAATCTTTCATCTCTCAGGGTTTATATCATTATTTCACAGGGCTGGTAGGTGGGATAGAGTCTGCAAACAAGACACTGGAGTCTGCTAGGGATATAGTATGACCAAAACACACAAAAAGGGCCTTGCCTTTATGAAACATTAAGATTAATGGTGGGACCACTATTACACTTAATGGCTCAAACAAATACACAATGACCTTCAAAGTGAAATGAGTGAGAGCACATGACATGAAAACTCCAAAGATAAATATCTCATAAGGAAAGAGAAGACACCATAAAAGAAACACCTAAAATAGTTCAATATTTCTGTAATGCTTGTTGCACAGTTATCTAATTGTTTTATCAATCATTGAATAACAGCATGCATTATTTCATAAAACTATATTGACATATATACTTTTATATTCTTAGAAAAAAACTGTTGCTATTAGGTCTTTATAGTTCTTCCTATCATCTGTTTTTTAAAATATTTTTATGACATTTTACACCATGTAAATTAAAATACATAGATGCAATTTCTTGTGCTTCATTTATTTCAGCTTTGAATACCAAAAGCAAAGCAAATCCTCAATTGCTTTTTGTTTCCTTAAGATAGCAATCTAAATACAAAGCATCCCTGCAAAACTTTTAGCCTTGTTTTTGACTGCCAAAGTGCAAAGATAGTTAAGCAGAATCAAGAAGTAGAAAACATAGGAGTATAAATATAGAAAATAGAAAACATAGGAAACTGAAACTCTAACTCAAAATTTTGTATAGCTTACAACGTAATGGGAAACTATCAGCTATTGGTGAGAAGCAATAAAACTGATTGCTTTAAAAGTTCTTCCTATAGATCCAGCAATGTGGTTTGACGGGGAGGTGAGTTGATGAAAATACATTTAAATTGACACATATTTTGTTATGTATCTAATTTTCTTGATAAAATCTTATATTTAATTTCCTCACACATTTTATATTACAACTGTATAAATGCATGAATACTGAAGAATATTTAATGATTTATCTTCTTATATTCATCTTGATGGTGGCAAATTTTATATCAGTTTTTTCACTGCTGCATTCTTAGCAACTAGAGTAACCAGTTTATAACAGGAGTCAACATCTATTGAATGAATACAGTATACAAAATATATGTCAGAATACTAATACTAATCCTTACTCCTTCAATTCCCACCTCCCTGAGCTGGGACTGTATCATATTCAATTTTCAGTGCATCCTTAAATATTTCAGTGTATCCTTCTATACATTCACCCCACATACACACACACACACACACACACACACACACACACACATACACAGAGATTACATATGTAGTTATTTATTTTTACATAAACATAATCATAGAAGCTATCTATTTTTTCTCTAAGTTGTTTTTCCCTAGTTACCAGTACACCTGAGCAAATTTTCATGTTGTAACCATTTTTTATTTACTATTCCATAAATTCCTTATTCACATATTTTCCTATATTATATTGGATAATTTATTTATTTAATTTGCTTGATATGTGTATTATAAACATATTTTTTTCCAACTCTATCACTGGTGCTTTGGTTTTATAAAAAGCATACATTAATTTCCAACCACTGAAAATAATGTCATATAATTAAGTGCATTTGTCTCTCAACTAAGAAGGTGTCCTCCACAATTGTTGTTATATATTAACATCTCATACATATATCTGGACCTATTTCTAGATTAGCTAAATAATCTCTCTGTTGGCATGCCAATACCATTTCTGTTACATTACAGAGATTATCTCTTCACTCCCTCATGTTGTTTATAATTTCCCTGACTTTTTACTTATATTTAATATAAGTAAATAAAATAATATTATATTTACACCATTACATATACCATTACATATGGTGTAATTACTTATAATTAAATATTGATATGCAAAGAATTGACAGTTTATGAAATTAAATATATTTTTCCTTTGGTTTTCATATCTTGTTTTATATACTTTTAAACAGTATAATTTTTTCTTCTTATATCTGGACATTCATAATTCTGTTACTATCTTAAAAGAGCTTTTTTTCTTCTTTATTTATATATTTTTATTGCTATGGAGAAACACTAGGTACTAATTTTTACATATTTATCTTAATATAGGATGCACCCCAATATAGAATATAAATTTTACAAATTTGTCTCAAATGTTGATCTATACTTTATTATTATAGTATTTCAGTTGAGCTTTCCAGCATATACAAAACCTATTATAAAATTAAATCTCTCCCCATGTATCATTTCATTGTATGAAATTATACTTTCAAGTCAATCATAAATAATTTTACTAGTAATTATTTTTTATCACTTAAATTTATTAAAATGAATTTATTATTTTCTATTTGAAGTGGAATTTTCTTTTGATTCTTTCAAGTACGTTTTATAAATTAGTTGCCACTAGCCTATATTTAAGTAGGAAAGCTTGCTAAAGATCAACAGATACCTTTTTAACATTCATGGATATGATTATTTGGTTTATTTTCTTTAATTTTTTATGGGATAAACTATATTAATAAATTTTCTACTACCAGATTGATGTTAAAATTCAAGGAAAAATTCAAAGTTTTCAAAGCTTAGTAGCATTACTTATGTTATTCATTTTGTAAATGTTATATAGAATAGTCTGCACCCTCTTTGTGTAGTTTATCCTATATATCTCAAATTTACCATTAATATTGAGTTCTGATATTAATGTTTTGCTACCTTTATAAATAATTTGGGGAGATTTCCTCTCTATGTTTAGAATAATTTATAAAATAATGGTTATTACATGATTTTTAAAAAGCTTTATGGAAACTCAATTATTGAATGCCAATATAAAGGATTTAGTCATATTTTTAATGCCACCTGTGACAACTGCATTACTCAATGGAATTAATATGGATAAATTATATTATGCTCTTATAAAATTATTATAGTTATACTTTGTACAATTTCAAGTTCTTCTAGATTTTAGTGATATATAAACTGTGTAAAACTGAAAGAAACCAAAAAACCTTCCACAGTCATTAAGAATTATGAAATGCTTTATATGACACACTTTTTTTTTAAGTCCCAGTTTCAACAGAAATTTATAGTATGGTTCCAAAATCTGTCTGTACGTTATTAGTTGTAAATGTTTGAACTATTCAGAAGCTTGAACTTACCTTACTTTTAATCTATCTGATCAGAGTCTGTAAAATGGACCCAAGTTGATGCTTTTTCAAACAGCCCTTTGGAAACTCTTATCCTATAAATAAAATAGCATTGTGAAAATTAGTAAAATGGAAATGAATTTTTATGAGATTACACTTTTCACAGTAATTTTCAAAATTTGCAAGCAAACACAAATACAAGGTAAATTCTCAATAAATATTTAAGTTAAGCATGAATGAATATGAAAAAGATTGATCTATAATCCACCTATATTCACCCACAATAAATAATAACCTAAGTGTTCATAAGTGTAGTGGTCTTCAGATTTTTACTTATGATACTCAGGAATAAGTTTCAAGTTTATCATTGTGCACTCTAAATTTTAATGACCAAGGATCAAAATATACTTTCTCGGTACTGATGACTGTCTGGATAGAGGTAACAGTTTGTAATACAGCTAAAAATTGTTAAACATTAATTTCTGGTAATGCCCTTTCCCAAGGTTAGCATGACTTTTCTGTTATTAAACCTTCCAATGAAAGTCTCAGAGCTGAGGCAACAGTGTGCATCCAAATTGGCATAATACCAAGTAGTCAGTCTTACAGAGGAAGCCAAGTGTGGCATGACCAATAATTGAATACATTTCTCTAAGGAAACACCATGGCTGCAGTAGCTGATTAGGTAACTAGGGATACCATTCCTTTCAAATCAGTATGAGCTAATATTTCCTAAGATCTCTAGACAGGCCAGGAATCTGTTCTATATGTCACACTCCAAATGGATTTCAAAGAAAGATATTTTTATGCATGAGTCAGAAAATGGTATTTTTTTCTAAAGCAGAATTGTTAACCAGTGGGATTTTCTGTAAGATTATAATCTTTCCATTTCTTTTTATGAAATATTTCATTCAACAAGCACTAATTTAAAAAGAAATTTAATGTAACACTGAGGTAGGAGGTGCAGAATGCACAAAGTTTTTGGAATTATTTGTAAATCAGAACTTCAGATACATGTACAAACAGAAATATTCCAATAAACTTAATATTGTTGATTAAGTTGACTGATTTCACAATTTTGGTATCTGATTCTAGAAAATAATTGAAAATATTGTAGTAGTGATTCCAAATTTCTTGACTAACATAATTGAAGGAATCATTATTTGTAAAGGAAAAATTGCTTTTATTCACATCTTAGTCATATTTAGTTTTAATTGGGAATGTGCTAAAATAAATTCTTATATATTTTTTATAAGAGGGTTTGAAACAATAGGAAGTTATATTTTCTTAGTTGACAGCAAAGTCAGTCATTATATTAGTAAGCAGCACACCTTTGCATGGTAGGCACAAGTAAGAAACTATGCTGGACAGTACACACAGGAGGCCACTGGATATATTGGAGGCACGTGATACTTAAGACAAATTCATCACCTTTACAGTTTTCTGTGGTGTGATGACTACACCAGTGAATGAATCAGGAAAAAAATATTTTGTTTAGTTGCATTGAATATTGTGAAGTCAAGTTATTACACATAGTACTTTGAAAACCTAAATATTTAGCTCAAGAGCAGTCATTTATTATACTGTAAGCTTCATTAGCTCTCAACTTTCAAACCACCCACCAGAGATAAGCCACATCCCAAGCTAGACGATGAAGTCTGTTCTTCAAATATTTTGTTGCTTTACCTGGGTGGAAATCCACTAAAATTCTGTCTCCAGTAGTCAAATCTGTAATTTCTTCAGGCCCTACCAGTGATTATATTTTCTACTCAAGAAAAGTATAAGGGGAGAAGAAAATGAAAAGAGAGAGAAAAAGGGAAAGAGGAGTAGAAAGAGATGAGAGAAGATAAAAGAGGAAATTGTGAAAATAAGGGCATATACAGAAACAGAAATAAACAAAAAGCAGACCAATTCCATTACATCTCCAGTGTCTCACCATGGCCTTTGAAGCAGAAAAGAGCCACAATAAGAATGTGTTGAATCAATTAATGAAAAATGAATAAACTAATGACAGTTTTTAAGCTCTTGCTCCAGTGCACCTTGAGATCCATTTCTTTACTTAGTTTCTGCAAGCACCTGAGCCAACCAATTAATTTGTGTTGTTCTACACAAAACAATTTGTGTTGTGAAGTTCTAACACATACCTACGCAGGTACATCCCTAAACAAACCTCTTGAATAGGAGAAAGGAGCAAGAGAGATGTATTTAGAGAATCTTGGCCACTGACCCTAACTGATGCTCTTATGTAAAAAACACTTAATTAAAATAAAAATTGCACAATATCAAATCCTCCTTGATGTCTACATATATTCAAACATTATTATATTAGTTTAGTTCTTGAGTTTCTTCAAAAATAGTGATTTTATTTCAAGGTAAACATGATTACTTGATCTAAAGTCCACTGATATAAGCAGAACAGTCATTCTAAAAATTAAAACCAATTTATATTTGGTATAAATTCAGTATAAACCTTTTGGGTAAAATTAGATGAGCATTTTTCCTAAGCTGTCCAGAAAGATATTTTCAGGAAATATATTATTATTATATATAAAATAAATATATATAAATAGCTAACATTTATAATTAATTATTATAATGCTAATAGTTTATATAATCAGGATGTGATCATAAATTGAGTTGTGGAAAGACTACTTACTAAATCCTCAGTGTAGAGACTTAAAATATACTTTTAACATAGTAAAAGGGACAAAGAGTTTAAACAAGTATTTAACTTATTTAACCATTAAATGAAAACCTTTATTCTATGTTTTTGCCCCATAGAAATATTAATACCATGGACTACAATGGCACATAGAATTATAAAGAAATTATGTTTAAATATTTGACTGGAATTATCTCTATTCCATTTATTTTATGAAGCTTTTACTTGCCTTGAGATAGTGAAAGAACTGTTTCAATAAATGCTTATATTTAGTATAATATTTTATACTATAATTAATCATAGTTTTGAACACTGACTTTAAACATTTTGGCATCAAGCTTATTTTAAAATATATTTATCTTAGAATTTCAAAATTTTATAAATAGCTCAGATGAAGTATTTTAATTAATGTTGTCTTGAAATACTTTCTATTGTACCTCTATTAACATTGTCTTGAAAGACTATATTACTCCTTTAAACATAAATTGGTGTACCATTTACCTGTTTAGATGCTATAGCTTCAGTTAAAATTAATGATTTTTCTCTGTAGCATAGGCATGAGGCCAGTTTCTACATGAATAAGATTTCCATCAAATTTAATTTCCTCCAGTGTGGTAGGAAGCCAAGCCAAGAAAAGGGACAATGTTTCTTTAAGGCTTAAAGAATGCAGAGAAATACCAGATATACCATGGTGCTTGAGTTTAAAGCAGTGTAACAATGTTACCCCACACCAGGACCAAGTGATATGGAATTGCTTGTTGGTCATAGTCATGTAGGCCCATTAGTTTACCATAGAGTATTCAGGTACCCTTTACTGAGATAGGTTAAAACATAACTAGCGTTTTGGCTTAACCTATAGTACACTAACAGCTCCCACTGTAACTAACATTCCTGGGGGCTGACTCTCCTTTACCCTTGTAGTGAATGTATGAAAAGGCATGGCCCCACTGCCCTTGGGGCTCAGCCTTTGGATATGAATCTGCTGGGCCAGTGCTAGCACTAATAAACTGCTTCTCGCCAAATGTCTCAGTGTCCCGACTACCTGTTCTTAGTTCCTGCAGTTCCTGCAACACCAGTAGATGACACAGTAATACAGATGTGAGTACCAAAACAAGGCAGACTACTGTTTACTGCCTAATAAAAAGTTGAGGTATAGACTTTTAAATGAGAACTGCATTTTAATTTAACACACCCAACCAGAGATTTTTTTTCTACTGTGATCATATTATCCTGTTTATTTATTTTAGGTTGCACTAAAGTTTATATATAATCACCCTCATATAAAAATCCTTCCATATTGTACAACTGCTCAGAGCATGTATCTACTTGTTAGATGGGATGTGACCTGATTCAAATCACTTAATAAAGACAATTAAATCTTCACAGAGAAAAATACATATATATACCTTTTAAGGTTTAAGTTACAGTACAGTTTTCTCTTTTGGTCAAGGCAGGATGTGATAGAAGCTCAAAGGTGGAGCAATAAACCACGGTTAGTCATCCTTGTGGCTTAGGTATGGCTATAATATGATAAATGCCTGGAAAGTTGTTCTCTTCAGTTGAGTTACACCCAGAAACAAATCCTGAGAAAATAAATTCAAGTTTTTGGTAATATATATAGCTGAGGGCAAGAAAAATGCCAATAAAGGGTGCATAGTTAGGGAACCCCAGTCCTACTGGGGAACTTTAATGGGAACATGAACATTCAGCTGTCTTACCAGAGGAAACCAGCAAACTTATCTACCAACTACCATCAGTCACAGGTTGAAATCACTCCTGGAAGGTATTAACTGCCCTTTGGAAATACAATGAAAAAATCGGATAAATCACCAGGTAACAGGTTGTGTTTGAAATTGAAAGTTTTTGGGTTGATATGTAGGGATACAATCAGAGCCTAGGGTATATGGGAAGGTCACTGAAAGTGTCTACTCTAGTTACTAATGAGTTCTTATTCTCTGCATGGTGCAGTATTCAGTCAGGCTTTCTGACAAGGTAGTCCTAAAATGGAGGCTAAATTCACTCAATCTTATCAAAACATTTTATTGGACATTTATGCCAATACCTGTAATTGGTCTCATTTATGATTTTAATTGAGGAAGACTATGCACAAACACAGAATAGTCTGGTGAGGAAGAAAATAAAACTTATAGTACTAGATTTTGAAGAATTGTATATTAAAATAGGTATTTATGTCCTCCAAATTTTGGCAAACATGAACCTCTTTACTGTGACTTTCTTAATTATTGCTCTAATTTCTTCTATTAGCAGATTTTCAGTTAAATGTTATTTCAAAATATTCAACTGATGACTGTTTTTAAACTCAAGCTGGCCCCTATATCTGCCCATATCGTTTGAAATATTTCCTGTGCTATAATTTCCTCTGCTATAACTACTTTTGTAGCTCTAGGTTCCACAAATAATGAATGATTAAAAACTCAGTTATTACTTGGGAGTTCCTTTCTGGTATATCAAGCTGACTTGATATTTATAGATTTATGAGAGATCTGAATGTGGTGCTTTATAAGACACCAGGAGCTAGGACTCTTAAAATTAAGGCAGTCTAATTAGAATTAAAAATTTAGGGTTGGATAAAAAGAATATCCCATATACTCATAATAGCAGTACAAAGTGAGATCATTTTCAAAGGGCAAATTAACAACATCATTCAAAATCATTGGTTCATCTACTCTTAGCAATTTAACTTAATGATATATATGCATATGTCCACAAAGAGGTACTTTTAAAGATGTTCCTCCCAATAAAGTTAGTTCAGCTAAAACAAATCTGGAAACAATTAAATCAATATTAGAATAGATAAAACATGACATATCTAGATAGTCAAATACTATGTAGATTTAGAAGGAATGTTATATTTTTAAAGCTTATTACCTAAGAAATTTTATTATTATGTTGATTGAAAGTACAATCAATTTATAAACTAAATTTGAGTTATTTGACATAATTACTAGGTAGCCTTTCTACATATGTATATGGATATTAAAAACTTTAGATTCTCTTAGTTATTACTAATGAAAAAAATTATTGGCAATTATGGTTTATTTCATAAGGTTTGTCATTCATAATGAAGTATGATAAATGCAAACAATTAAAAATCAATAATTATGTAAAAAATTAAACAGACTTTATTCATAACAGAAAGTTTCTCAGCTTTGAACTATTTTCTATAAGTAAGGAAAAAATGCATTATCTAAAAATGTCCTCACCAAAACATGTAACATACTTGGGTTTTGGTTTTTCTGAACTACAAAGGAATCACTCTTTCTTTTTCTTTAAAAGTATAATTGACAAAATTATAAGATATTTTAAACGTACACTATGATGTTTTATTAAACATATACCTTGTGAGAGGATTCCTCCCATCTAGCCATCTGGGTAATTAGCACATCCACACATCACATATTTACAAAAATATATATACATATGCACTCAGAACACTTAAACTTTTTGTTAGCAAACTTCAATGACATGAGACAATTTTGTCAACTATAATCATTATGTTATGTATTAGATACCAAAATCATATTGATATTATACCCAAAAGTTTGTACCCTTTTACTAAATATCCTCTCCCTCTCTCGAGACCTATGCAACAACGCCGGCAACCATTTTTCTAGTTTCTGTTCTAAGAGTTTGAGTTTTTTTTACAAGATTCCCACATATAAGTGATATCATGCAGTCTTTGTCTTGGTCTGGCTTATTTTACTTAACATAATGCCTTCAAAGTCCATCCACATCACAGGAAATTGCTGGATTTCCTTCTTTCTCATGGCTGAATAATATTTCAGTGTGTGTGTGTGTGTGTGTGTGTATGAGTGTGTGCATGTGTGTTTTTTTTCTATGTGTGCATACATTGTATATGTGTGTATATATTACATGTCTTTGTAAAAATGTCTATTCAATTCTTCTGTCCATGTTTTAATTGGATTATTTGCCTTTGGGCTATTGAGCTGTATGAGTTTATATATTTTGTGTATTTATTCCTTATCAGATATATAATTTGCAAATGTTATCTCCTATTCTGTAGGCTGCATTTTCACTTTGTTGATCGTTTCCTTTGCTGTGCAGAAGCTTTTTAACCTGATGTAGTTATGTTTGTCTATTTTTGTTTTTGTTGCCTTTGCTTTTGGTGTCATAACCAAAAAAAGCATTGCCAAGATTCCAGGTCAAGGTGATCACCCTTATATTTTCTTCTAGAAGTTTTATGGTTTCGGTTCTTAAGTTTAAATCTTTAATCAATTTTTAGGTTTTTTTTAATGTATGCTGTAAGAGTACAGTTTCATTCTTTTGCATGTAGCTAACCAGTTTGCCCAAATCATTTATTGAAGAGACTATCCTTTTCTTATTCTATATTCCTGGTTCTTTTTTTTTGTAAATTAAGTAACCATACAGGCATGGGTTTAATTCTCAGCTCCCTGTTATGTTCCACTCATCTATGTGTATGTTTAATGCCAATACTCTATCATGCAACACCATTGGATTTTTGATAGGAATTGCAATGAATCTGTAGATCACTTTGAATAAGATGGACATTTTAAGAATATTCATTCTTCTAATCTATTTATACAGAGTATCTTTCCATTTATTTGTGTCTTCCACAGTTTCTTTCAGCAGTGTCTTATGGCTTTCTGGGTACAAATCTTTTACCTCCTCAGTTAAATGTATTCTTAAAAAGTATTTTATTCTTTTTGATACTATTGTAAAAAGGATTGTCTTCTTAATTTGTCTTTCTGATAGCTTATTGTTATTGTATAGGATCAGTCAGCCCTTGTTTTGATGTGTGAAGTTGGTATTTTCTCATTAGCCCAATATGTAGGAATCTCTCAACTAGTTCCTAGATTTCTATCAGAAGGAATTTTCTGTGTGTATCTATATATTTGATGTGTCTATGATAAGAAGTGAGTTCAGAAGTGTCCTCTGTCTCTGTCTTGGACCAGAATTCCTCCAAAAGAGTCTATTTAAGAAGTTTATTTAAAACATTACTTTAAGTATAAACTTATTATATATAAGAGCTCAATAATATGTGGGCTTGCCTTATTGCAGAGAAGAAATTTGAAATTAAAATTTCTGTATTAGAAATTATATATTATAAAAGGCAATATTTATGGATTAACTTAATTAAATAAAATACCTCATAATATCCACAGTGGAAATCAGAAGTTAAATTTATAGTAGTTTACATGTATAAAGTAACATTATATTTTTGACAGGTTCTAATATAAAAGGTATTTTTATTTAAAAATAGTATTACAGTATGGTATATATACATACATCTACACACATACATATACATATATATGATTACTAGAAAATGTTACATATTATTTATTTTCCTAAAGGAAACAGTCTGATAAATTATAATTATATATTATTCTTATAAGTAATTACTTCTGTGTGCATACCCATGTATTTTAGAAATCTTTTTTTAGTAGTTATATACTTTTTATATGCTAGACACTATGATAATTAGTATAAATCTTAAGTTTCACATGAACTGTCTGCTATGGGTTAATGTTTTTGCTTTGGGTACCTCAATGTGTTATTTAAAACTGATTTATAAAGGAAACACCTGACTTTTCTATTTCCTTGTACTTTGTATGACAATATTGAAGAATGTTTGTTGAAGTGCCCAGTAAGGAGGGAAAAAGTTGCTCTGTGGGAAGTCTTTTTTGTATTACGTTTTAATTTGTTTTATACACACTTGACTTCTGTGATGAGGTTTTATTTCTTCTGTATATGTTAAAAGCCTGGAGTCTGAGCTTAAAAATGAAACAAAGAAAAAATCTGCTATACTCCTTTATGCCATATTTGAAAAATAAACTTAGAGCACTCTTGATAACTGAGTACAATGGAGCATTAAAAAAAGTCAGAGTAATGTAAAGGTTTTCCAATTTGACAAAAGAGACAAGGAATATCAATCCAACAGAACTGTGAAAACATTTGCTATTTGTTTACAGTGAATTATTTATTATTTTAGTCCCTGATTCTGTTATCCATTTACAGGTTAAATGTCACAAAGTTGTCAAATTCACTTAGTGATCTATAAATTAAAGTTGACCTTCCAATTTAAATGTTTTCAAGTTAATGTAGATTAAAATTGGTATAGGAAGGAAGCATTATTTTAATATAAGTATCACATTATTTACTGTCAAATTCAGATGGATTTAAGGCACCAGACTAATAAAGCATAATTTCTATTTCTTTTTTTTAATATAGTGAAAAGTAAAAAGAAGTAAATATTTTTTAGATTTTAACTCTCTGGAGAAATTGTGATATTTTAAAGTGCCTAAATTGTTCAAACCTGCCAATTAAAAGGCAGTCCCAAACTCAAATATTGTGGAGGCACAGACCTACTCAACACTGAAAATCCTTGTAGAAGATAATCTGTCATACCCAACCCCAAAACCAAAACCCATGAAAACAAAAAACAACAACAAAAAATACTTTGCTTGGAGACTTGTCCATGAAGCATTAATTGGAAGGTGAAGATTGTTTACCTTTTGGGTGAGACATTGATCTTTGTTACAAAATAGTAAAACTGAGTATGCAGTGCCCCAATAGGTCAAAGGTTCATGATGGCAGGGAAGTAGTGGTGATGAGAAAATATTCAGAAAGTCCTCAAATCCCTCCCCCTCTTGGCAGGTGTGGTGAGAAGCCAAGAAAGCAAAGGAAACAGCATTTCTATTGAGGCTTCAGAAATATAGAGGAATCACAAGGTGCTTGGGTGCTTGGGATTGAAACAATATAACAGTGTATTCCCCTCCCTCCCCTCCACCCCACCCTCCCACTGGGAGTCAGTGGTATAGAAGAGCTTATTAATCACAGTCATGGAAGCCCATTAGTTTGTAATATGGTATCCGGATAACCTTTACAAAAATGAATTAAAATATAACAACCATCCTGAATACACCTATAGTGACCTAATAACTCCTACTGCAACAGTTTCTGGGTGCTGAGTCCTCCCTAACTTTGTAGTAAATGTATAAAAGACATGGCTGCTGTACTCAGGGCTCAGACCTTTGGAGATCACTCTCCTCTAAGCCCGCCGGTGTAAAATAAACCTCCACCCTACAAGACCTCTGATTGGTTCCTCCATCAGCAATCCAGTCCAGGTTCTCTGGTTTTCTGTAACATGGTAGGTAGTAGGTAGGATGGGTGAGAGCACAGGTATGGTATGGTACATGTTGAAGAAGTCCAGATGCTTACACACCTCAGTGATTTTATTGTCTAAGAATACTGATAATTACTGCTTTAAACAGCTTCTTCCCATAATAAATAATAATCTTTCTTAAAGATTTGTTTATTCTTACTGGTGAAAGTTACTATAAGCTTTTCATCTTTATTTTCCATTAAATTGGCATGAGGTAAAGAAATTATGGTTTCTGGACTGCCTACTACATACCAGTGTTTGAAGTCCTCAGACCACAAAGCAAATATTCACCTTTTTATTTTTCTGGTGAGGAAACTTATCAGAAGTTAAGTTCTTTGCCAAATATCATACTTAAAAAAAAAAAAAAACTTGGTGCTGAAGTGCAATTCTACCTCCTAAGTCTTTTAATGTAATAAAAATAATATTTTTAAGTATATTTAACTGATTTCCTCTGATTTTCAGGATTTCTTATATTTATATGAATATGCATTGTTACACATCTATGTGAAATATTAGTTCACTTTATTTAAATTCATCACACATCTGTATATATAATGTATATCATAAATACAGATTTATGTTATGAATAAAACATATTTCAGGCATGAGTCAGATTCAGACCAAGAGACTCTCATACTGGACATGCTCTTCTCCCAGTTTGAAAGGATAATTTCATATAGTAAATTGTGTTATTTTGCTAGCCAAATTTAATTAGGTAAAATTCAATATGTTATTTGCCCTTCCTTTTTTACAGTAGCCATGCTGCATTAATTCAACATATTAAAATGAATATAACATTAATTATGATGGAGCCTTTAATTTTCAACATGCTTTCAGGGCAGGGTTATTATTTCCATTTTACAAATTAGGTAAGACAAGCTCACAGGTTAAGTGGTTAAATTACATAAACTTCTAAGAAAATTTTAGACATAAGAGGTCAAACTACTAGCTAATTTTCTTGCTCCAGTACTCTACAAATCAAAAGCTATTTTTGAAGAAATATATTATATAATATGTTAAATATAATATTTAATGTATGTATATTTATTTTTAGCCGACTGAAGTACTTTGTTGAGAATGATCACTTCAGGGAACAAGTTTTCAGTATATGTCAACATAAAAGATGATGGTGACATAAATAATTATGATATATTGTCTATATATTTGATCTGAATTTAGGTTTCAAACAAACTCATTTTGTTGCTATTACATTTAGGGAATTGTTTAAATTGCTTGCAATATGAGCTAGCTATTTGTAACCTGCTGTCTTCTAGGTGTTGATAAAGATAAATCACTACACCATTTTATGTGCTTTCCTTCCTACCCCACCTCACTTCTCTGCTGCACACCAAACACATCACTGTCCTGTCACACCAGTGATAATCATATTTAGGAGACTTATATGCACTTTCCATTACATTACATTTTATTAAAATTTTATATATTTATGAGTATCTCTTACTTTCCTGGTACTTTCAAACCCTCATTTTTCTATCCCCCAAATTTTGCTCCTCATATTTATTCCACATGTTTTTTCTCAGGTATGTCCACTGTCAACAAGTAATTCTACTTGTCCTTTTCCATGTTTTTATCATATGACAGTATTTGAAACTGTGGTATTTATGATGCTATAATAAGTACTTTAACCCTTTCCTATATCTATTTTGTTCCTGAGTCATTGATATACTAGATTAACACTTTATTCTTCATTATTTTCCCACTGGTATCTTCCCTCCTGAACGGGTTCACAGCTAACTAGCATGTTATTTTCTTTCTTCAATAATTCCAAGTACCCTGGTTGATTATTGTTTCTCAAAACTTTGTTATCTCAAACATACTCAAAATCATATATCTTGTTAATTTTTCAATGAACTGAATGGAAAATAATCTGCCTAGAAGCCTGTGTATTCCATAATCTGTCTCTAATTTACTTAGATGCCTTATTTTGAATGGGTTCTTATTGTTGACAAATAGATTGCATGTTTCTCAGTAAACCATGCTCTGTGCATTTTTTATGGAGTTTCATTCTGTAATAATATGTTAATACATTTTCACATACATTATTCTAAGCTATCAAATTGGTCATAATGATAGACCTCACAACTTTTATGTCATGACAATGTTTGAACACTTCATTTAATGATACAATGATTGACTAAAAGACCTAAATTTAAATTATTATAATACTATTGTCATTATTTTAAATATTGAAAATTTATTATGAATCTATAAAATGTGTAAGTTACTATGCAATCTTTCAATTGACCTCTATTATAATGGTGTTAAAAAGGTTTTATTAAATATTAAAAAATGAAAATATTGACGCTTACAGAATTGAAGTAAATTATCAAAAGTTGCATAGCTTATGAAGTGCCCGATTCATGTCTCAAATGCTTGATGTTTTGTAGTTACAAAACCTAGAATCTTTACTATGTTGCAGTAAGCATGAAGCCATGTAGTAAAAACAGAGAGTTTTAACTGACATAATTTTGTGTATGAATTAGCTCTACTTAAAAATATGAATAATTTTTAATATCCAAAGAATAAATACTGCAAAGAAAAATTTTATAAATTATATTATGTGAACCATTATTTTTTACATTTTTCTCAGGGAATCTAAATACACATTTTAATCCTATTATATTTTAAAATGTAATGGATTACATTTGCTACATTTGCTGTTGGTCTATCGATCATTGTACCTCAATTCTAGGCATATTTGCAATCTTTTATTTTTTCTTAAAATTTGATCACTTCCATCGTTCTAAAAGTTATCTAACACTTCTTATCATCAGAATTTTCTCTAATCTAAACTTGCCCAGAGAACTATTTCAGATATTGGACTTTTCAGTTCTGGAATACTCTTTCTTCCTTCCTTTTTTTTTAAGAGTTTCCTTTTCTCCTTAAATATTTCACATTTTACTCACCATGTATGTTTTCATTTGTTCTTCAGTATATTTATAATATATTCATAAATATTATTCTGGTAGTTATACTTTCTGGATTATCACAGTCAATATTTCTATTGATGACTTTTCTTCATTATGGGTTATATTTTCTTGCTTCTTGGAATATCTAGAAATTTATGATTTTATGCTGAATATTGTGTATATATGCTTTGTAGAAATACTTTAAAGAGTATTGCATTTTCTAAGTTACTGATTGATATTTTACATCCTATTAGACTTTGGTTAAAGCAAGTCAGCTTCTGAAGGATAAGATTTGCCTATGTTGGTATCATTAAAACATGTCTTAGGATCCTTAAGGTTATTCTCTTCTAAAGTCTTTGTGGATCAGGGATGCCCCTTAGCAACAGCTGCTGCTTGCTGAGCATGAGCTAAGTTTCCTGCCGGTTCAGCTGCTGGCATCCTGTGGACACGTGAACTATGGACTCAATCTGAGTAGGAGTTTGAAGGTAGGGATCCTCAGGCTTGAGGATTGTCATGGTTTTGTTGTTATGTTGCTAATTTGGTAACAATGCTCTAGCTTTCTTGCACAGGGGCAATTTCGGAAGACTGGGGACAAGCAGACTGTGAGATGAGAACTCTGGAGGGGTGGATTGTGAGGAAAATGAAGTTTTTGACCAGAATTCCTACCTGGTCTTGTTAGTGCCCATGGTATATACATATGAGTATGTTTGCACATCAGTGGGAAAACATATGGCGGCAGAGCCACTAGTCAGTCACAGAAGTTCCTGCCCTGGGGATGGGCAGAGAGGCTGTCCTCTCTTTGAGTTCCTACACATAATCGGGCAGACACCTGCCAATCATCAGGGACCCACCCATAGAGTTCCTCCTGGGTCAGGGGTGGATGTTCAGGGAAGAGTACAGCAGACCAATAGAGCTTGGTCAGACGAGAGGGTTCGAGGGTGGGGGGGGGAGAGAGAGAGAGAGAGAGAGAGAGAGAGAGAGAGAGAGAGAGAGAGAGAGAGTGAGAGGAGAGAGAGAGAGAGAGAGAGAGAGAGAGAGCGCCAAGCAGCCAGGGTTCAGAGCAGAACACACCTGGAGAGAGGGCAGGGAAACCCCTTCCTCCTGGAGCTATACACTTGAATTTCTGGGATTCTCAGTGAGTTCTTGATGTGCAGGAGTAAACTTCAACATCACTTAGCACTGAACAACCTGATATTACTACTCAGGTCTCATACCACATATACTGTACGCTTTTAGTCTAAGACTATCAGTTGTTCTTTTGTTGTGTTTATTTCTTTCTTTACTTATAAATACAATATGTAACATATCTCCATATATATCATGTAACATATATATATCAAATAAATATATAATAAAAATCCCCAATCATTACACTAGTGCCCAATATAACACATTTTTTTCTGACTCAATAACCAAAACATAATCAAACATTGCATACAATTATAATAACTTTTTAGGTTTATTTTATTTGGAGCTACTCTTCATTCTTGTCTTTCAAGACTTCAGCATTTTTTTTTTGAGAGGGGATCTCTCATATTTATTGATCATATGGTTGTTAAGAACAATAAAATTCTGTATTGGGGACTCAATGCACAATTATTAATCAACCCCAAGCCTAATTCTCAACAGTTTCCAATCTTCTGAAGCATAATGAACAAGTTCTTACATGGTGAACAGTGCAAGGGCAGTCATCACAGAAACTTTTGGTTTTGATCATGCATCATGAACTATAAACAATCAGGTCAAATATGATTATTTCTTTGATTTTTATACTTGATTTATATGTGAATCCCACATTTCTCCCTTATTATTATTATTAATATTATTATTTTTTTAAATAAAATGCTGAAGTGGTAGGTAGATGCAAGATAAAGGTAGAAAACATAGTTTAGTGCTGTAAGAGGGCAAATGTAGATGATCAGGTGTGTGCCTATAGACTAAGTATTAATCCAAGCTAGACAGGGGCAACAAAACATCCACGGATGCAGAAGATTTCTCTCAAAACAGGGGGGTGTGAGGTTCTAAGCCTCACCTCTGTTAATCCCAGATTTCTCACCTGATGGCCGCGCTGTGACTTGCCTGTCTTAGGTTGTTCCTCCCTTGAGGAATCTTACCTGTCTCTGGCTAACCAGTCATCTTCCGGGGCCATACAGGGAAATGTAAAGTTGGTAAGTGAGAGAGAAGCAATATTGTTTGAAAAGGTTAGCTTTTTACTTCTTTGAAGGTTTATGCCCTGTGCTTCTATGTCCAGCATTTGTCTTGAGGTATCTTTACCACTTGGAAGAATTATGATACTCAGTAATTTCGATATGAGACAGAAATTCTACTTAAATAAGAGTTGTAATTAGGAAGAAAGAAGAAAAGCTATAGAAGTAGCAGATGGAAGAAAATATGGGAAGATTGATTATTTCTTTGACATAACTTCTTGTAGAGTAACTTCAGCATGTATAGGTTTTAAACTATTAATTAAATTGCATGCACACATTAACATAATAGGAATACAGCTACATAAGCAAAGCAGACCTACAATTACCAGCCATATCCGGTGAAACCAAGAAAACCAGTTAGGCACTCTAAGCATTTGTGAAAACTTATCAATGATATGATGGATATAGTCTAACTGAATTTGAATAGTTTGAAAAAAATCAGACAAATTAAAACAACACATTCCTGGGAACTATTCACATCCCATATGTTCTTTTAACCGTAGATAGTCTACAGTCACAAGATTTTGGAGCACTGCAACTTGCACTTCTCCTAATTCTTGGTTGAGTTCCTACAGTATAGATCCAGTCAAATTTGATGTTTTACTGTATGCACAGGCCAGCTTAGATATCTCCTTCTTCATTCCAATGGCAAGTCCAGGAACTGATGGGATGAATGCAGCTACAACTGCAACAGCACCAGGATCTTTGTTGAAATTTTTTCATGATCATCTTCTGGAATGAATCTTCCAGAGAATGTTGATTTTGGAAGCTCTTCTTCATATCGTATCTTAATTCGTTTTCTGGGAAGCCAAATTAGTCTTTGATCCTCTGTATAAACACAAACAAACCCGTTGCCCAACCTTTGATATGACCTTTATACCATTGTGAAGAGCTTATTGCAGATCACCACACAGAACTGCTTTTTTTCTTTTTTTAAGAGAAGGGAATATTATCAGAAAAATGTACTACCATAGCTGATCATATGACACCCTTTAAATGATCAGAATTAAGGATATTTAAAGCAAGCATTAATCAATGATTTGCAGTTGGTTTTAAGCTATCAGGGAGTAATACCCCATTTCCTTCTTTTATTTTGTTATCATTAATCTACAACTACGTGAAGAATATTATGTTTATTAGGCTCTCCCCTATGCCAGGTCTCCCTCATAAACCCCTTTACAGTCACTGTCCATCAGCATAGCAAAATGTTGTAGAATCACTACTTGTCTTCTCTGTGTTGTACAGCCCTCCCCTTTCTCCCACACCCCCATTATGCATGCTAATCATTTTACCCCCTTCATTCTTCGCCCCCTTATCCCTCCCTATCCTCCTATCCTCCCGAGTCCCTTTCCCTTTGGTACCTGTTAGTCCATTCTTGGGTTCTTTGATTCTGCTGCTGTTGGTTCCTTCAGTTTTTTTCTTTGTTCTTATACTCCACATATGAGTGAAATCATTTGGTACTTGTCTTTCTCTGCTTGGCTTATTTCACTGAGCATAATACCATCCAGCTCCATTCGTGTTGTTGCAAATGGTAGGATTTGTTTTCTTCTTATGGCTGAATAATATTCCATTGTGTATATGTACCACATCTTCTTTATCCATTCATCTACCGATGGACACTTAGGTTGCTTTCAATTCTTGGCTATTGTAAATAGTGCTGCGATAAACATAGGGGTGCATCTGTCTTTTTCAAACTTAAATGCTGCATTCTTAGGATAAATTCCTAGGAGTGGAATTCCTGGGTCAAAAGGTAAGTCTATTTTGAGCATTTTGAGGAACCTCCATACTGCTTTCCACAATGGTTGAACTAATTTACATTCCCACCAGCAGTGTAGGAGGGTTCCTCTTTCTCCACAACCTCGCCAACATTTGTTATTGTTTGTCTTTTGGATGGTAGCCATCCTTACTGGTGTGAGGTAATACCTCATTGTGCTTTTAATTTGCATTTCTCTGATAATTAGTGATGTGGAGCATCTTTTCATGTGTCTGTTGGCCATCTGTATTTCTTTTTTGGAGAACTGTCTGTTCAGTTCCTCTGCGCATTTTTTAATTGGGTTATTTGTGTTTGTTTGTTGAGGCGTGTGAACTCTTTATACATTTTAGACGTCAAGCCTTTATCGGATCTGTCATTTACAAATATATTCTCCCATGCTATAGGGTTCCTTTTTGTTCTATTAATGGTGTCTTTTGATATACAGAAGCTTTCCAGCTTAATATAGTCCCACTTGTTCATTTTTGCTGTTGTTTTCCTTGCCTGGGGAGATATGTTCAAGAAAAGGTCACTCATGTTTAGGTTTAAGAGATTTTTGTCTATGTTTTTTTCTAAGAGTTTAATGGTTTCATGACTTACATTCAGGTCTTTGATCCATTTTGAATTTACTTTTGTGTATGGGGTTAGACAATGGTCCAGTTTCATTCTCCTACATGTAGCTGTCCAGTTTTGCCAGCACCATCTGTTGAAGAGACTGTCGTTTCCCCATTGTATGTCCATGGCTCCTTTATCAAATATTAATTGACCATATATGTTTGGGTTAATGTATGGAGTCTCTAATCTGTTCCACTTCTCTGTGGCTCTTTTCTTGTGCCAGTACCAAGTTGTCTTGATTACTATGACTTTGTAGTAGAGCTTGATGTTGAGGAGTGAGATCCCCCCCTACTTAAGTCTTCTTTCTCAGGATTGCTTTGGCTATTCAGGGACTTTGGTGTTTCCATAAGAATTTTTGAATATTTGTTCCAGTTCATTGAAGAATGTTGCTGGTAATTTGATAGGGATTGCATCAAATCTGTATATTGCTTTTGGCAGGATGGCCATTTTAATGATATCAATTCTTCCTAGCCATGAGCATGGGATGAGTTTCCATTTGTTAGTGTCCCCTTTAATTTCTCTTAAGAGTGACTTGTAGTTTTCAGGATATAGGTCTTTCACTTCTTTGTCTGTGTTTATTCCTAGGTATTTTATTCTTTTTGATGAAATTGTGAATGGAGTTGTTTTCCTGAATTCTCTTTCTATTGGTTCATTGTTAGTCTATAAGAAAGCCACAGATTTCTGTGTGCTAATTTTGTATCCTGCAACTTTGCTGTATTCCTATATCAGTTCTCGTAGTTTTGGAGTGGATTCTTTAGGGTTTTTTTATGAACAATATCGTATCATCTGCAAATAGTAAAGGTTTAACTTCTTCTTTACCAATCTGGATTCATTGTATTTCTTTGTTTTGTCTGATTGCCATGGCTAGGACCTCCAGTACTATGTTAAATATTAGTGGGGAGAGTGGGCATCCCTGTCTAGTTCCCGATCTCAGAGGAAAAGCTTTCAGCTTCTCACTGTTCAGTATGATGTTGGCTGTGGGTTTATCAGATACGGCCTTTATTATGTTGAGGTACTTGCCCTCTATACCCATTTTGCTGAGAGTTTTTATCATGAATGGATGTTGAATTTTGTCAAATGCTTTTTCAGCATCTATGGAGATGATCATGTGGTTTTTGTCTTTCTGTTTTTTTTTTTTTTGAGAGGGCATCTCTCATATTTATTGATCAAATGGTTGTTAACAACAATAAAATTCAGTATAGGGGGGTCAATGCTCAATGTACAATCATTAATCCATCTCAAGCCTAATTCTCGTCAGTCTCCAATCTTCTGAAGCATAACGAACAAGTTCCTACATGGTGAATGAATTCTTACATAGTGAATAAATTCTTACATGGTGAACAGTACAAGGGCATTCATCACAGAAACATTCGGTTTTGATCACGCATTATGAATTATAAACAATCAGGTCAAATATGAATATTCGTTTGATTTTTATACTTGATTTATATGTGGATCCCACATTTCTCCCTTTATTATTATTATTATTTTTATTTTTAATGAAATGCTGAAGTGGTAGGTAGATGCAAGATAAAGGTAGAAAACATAGTTTAGTGCTGTAAGAGGGCAAATGTAGATGATCAGGTGTGTGCCTATGGACTAAGTATTAATCCAAGCTAGACAAGGGCAGCAAAACATCCACGGATGCAGAAGATTTCTCTCAAAGCAGGGGGGATGAGGTTCTGAGCCTCACTTCTGTTGATCCCCAATTTCTCACCTGATGGACCCCCTGCGACTGTGCCTGTCTTAGGTTGTTCCTCCCTTGAGGAATCTTACCCGTCTCTGGCTAACCAGTCATCTTCTTGTCTTTCTTTTTGTTGATGTGGTGGATGATGTTGATGGATTTTCGAATGTTGTACCATCCTAGCATCCCTGGGATGAATCCCACTTGGTCATGGTGTGTAATCCTTTTGATATATTTTTGAATTCGGTTTGCTAATATTTTATTGAGTATTTTTGCATCTACATTCATCAGGGATATTGGTCTGTAATTTTCTTTTTTGGTGGGGTCTTTGCCTGGTTTTGATATTAGGGTGATGTTGGTTTCATAGAATGAGTTTGGAGTATTCCCTCCTCTTCTATTTTTTGGAAATCTTTAAGAAGAATGAGTATTATGTCTTCTCTGTGTTTCTGATAAAATTCTGAGGTAACTCCGTCTGGCCCAGGGGTTTCGTTCTTGGGTAGTTTTTTGATTACTGTTTCAATTTCTTTGCACATAATTGGTTTGTTTAACTTTTGTCTTTCTTCCTTGGTCAGTCATGGAAGGTTGTATTTTTCTAAGTTGTCCATTTCTTCTAGGTTTTCCAGGACTTCAGCATTTTTAAAGAATGAGCTTGTTTACATCAATTTGGGCTTGACTAATTGTTTTTTTGTGAAGAGTTTCAGATTATATATTCATGGCAGTAATATTATATAACTGATATATTGTCTTTATAAGTATGTCACACCTAGAGGCACAAGATATTAGTTTGCCCCATTATTGGTAAAAATAACTTTGATCACTTGATTAAAGTAATTTTGCCCCGATTAAAGTCCAGTTTACTGCATGGGAACGGTAGTGTTTAACATTTGTAATTAATATAGACTCTACTAAAAGAAAATGAAATTGTGTTAATATTCTGTCCCCACTGAATTTACAGCAAATGGTTTTAGCATCTGTTAGAAATAGTCTTGCTTAAAACAAATGTTATGATTGCAAGAGCACAAAACTTCGATTGTACATAATACTTTTACCTCCTCAACACTGTATCTCTTATCTGTGTGTGTGTTTGTATGTGTGTGTATTGATGTTCCTTCCCATCAACCTACATATTTTTATTTTTGTATAGATATGGGCATATAGTTTCTTCTTTTTAAAAGTCCAATATATTATAATTCATTAATAACACTAGTCATTTAGTTATTCAACTAATATGTTAAAATATAACAATGGGAACCTCCTCAAGCTTACTTTTATGTTCTTTTGAAATATCCCCAAGATGTTTTGAGCAGTTCATATATTTTGTTATCAGAAATATTAGAATTTCATCATGTATTTTACCTGTCTTAGCCCTAGAATCACCTACTTTTCCAAAGACTCTGATTTCTATTAATTGGAGGAGACATTTCTTTGGATCTATTGAAATGCTTTCTCCCCAAGAAGGTTATCTCTCCTTAAATTTTCAAAGGTACAGGGCTATAATTTGTATACATTGTATTTCAGATAACTGTTATAATAATACATTTATTTTTCAATGTGAGAGGTAACGATAATGTGAAAACATAAATATAAGACTTTTGGATTATCTCATATTTTGATTATTTCCTATGCAATGACAGCACAATTAGTATAAATTTACACTCCAGCCAGCGTTTCCATTAACCGTCACTCACCTCTATGTTGGATGTTAAATATTGTTTACCATTTCATTACAAAATAGTTTTCCATACATCTTGTACTCATTAATATTTATGAATGTGTTTCAAATGGTTATTCATTTTTATTTCTTCTGGGAAACCCATAGTCACATAAGCTACTTATATATTAGAATACAAGTTATGAAATTACATATATATATATATATATGTAAATTGCAGGAATTATATTACTAGTTGTATATTTTCAGTTTTCCCAAAAAATGTGTGTATATATAGAATATTTATGTATACATAAACTAGATATATACAAAATTTCATACATTAATTTATAAATTTATCAAAAATATGCTACAAAGAATGTGTCTAAATACATGTATACTTAATTTAGTACATTTGGTAGCCATTGTAAATTCTTTTTTTTGCTTTTGAGTTGATAAGGCTATTCAATTACAACATAATATATTCAATTTAAGGTTTTATTTCACTTTTTTTATGTTTAATTTATATATGTTTGCATATTTGATTCTTAATGTGATATGAACATTTGTCTTTCAACCTCTTTCATCTTATTCTTCTTTCTGATTAATGATATACATATCCATTTGATTTTCACACTATCAATACCGTAAGCCCCATTTTAATAGTATTCTTTTTGTCCAATGATATTATATGCAATATATACTTTTCACTGTACATAAGTATACATTTGTAAATATTTTCTTCTGTTTTTCTTGGTCTTTTCTGTAATATACCTCATGTTTATTTTGCTATTAGAGCTATAAAATATGTTCTAGTCTGTGCTGATGATAGCCCCACTATCCAACCTATCATTGTTTCTTTAATCTTCAGGATAACAAAGTGGCAGCGCTATCACTTCATCTAACCCATAATATTTATTGACTTTTACAGAATTTAGAAAAAATTTTCAATGCTTAAATTTCCATAGTAGTGTGAGTGTGTGTGTGTGTGTGTGTGTGTGTGTATGTGTAATAACGCTGCTTTTTTCTTTCAGAAACATGGAATATTTCTCCATTTTCTGTTCTTTTATGATGTGAGAAAAATGTTATAGCTTTATGAAATTCCAACCTACTTGTTTGGTATTTTATTTCCTACTTTGAATACTCTAGAAAATCTACTTTTAAATTTTAATTTCAAACTGATTTTACTGCTTTTGGAAATATGTAATTTATATTATTTAAAAATTTTTATTAAAGTATAGTTGAATATGTTAATTTATATTATTTTTAATTTTTTATTAAAGTATAGTTGACATACAATATTATATTAGTTTCAGGTGTACAACATAGTGTATGAGGGTTCTTTCTTCTCTACATCCCTGTCAACACTCGTTACTTCTTTTCTTGTTGATATTAGTCATTCTGACTAGTGTGAGATGGTATCTCACTGCGGTTTTGACTTGCATTTCCTTGATGATGAGTGATGGTGACCATTTTTTAAAGTGCCTGTTGACCATCTGTATGTCTTCTTTGGAAAAATGTCCATTCAGATCCTTTGCCCATTTTTAACTGTATTATTTGTTTTTTGTTGTTGAGTTGCATAGCGCCTTATTGAATTTATCACTTGCAAACATATTCTCTCATGTAGTAGGCTGTCTTTTTGTTTTGTTGATGGTGTCCTTTGCTCTACAGAAGCTTCATAGTTGATGTAGTCTCACTTGTTTATTTTTGTTTTAGTTTCCTTTGCTTAAGGAGACATATACAGAAAAATATTACTAATGTTGATGTTCAAGAGTTACTATCTATATTTTCTTCTAGGAGTTTTATGGTTTTAGGTCTTATATTTAGTTCTTTAGTCCATTTTGAGTTTATTTTGTATATGGTATAAAACAGTAATC
Source organism: Manis javanica (assembly GCF_040802235.1). Classification (NCBI taxonomy): domain Eukaryota; kingdom Metazoa; phylum Chordata; class Mammalia; order Pholidota; family Manidae; genus Manis; species Manis javanica. The sequence continues at coordinate 55,606,715 of NC_133163.1, read as the reverse complement.
CAGTTTCATTCTTTTGCATGTAGCTGTCCAGTTTTCCTAACACCTTTTATTAAAGACTTTTTTTCCCATTGTATATTCTTGCTTCCTTTGTCATATATTAATTGACATATAAGTGTGCATTTTTTCTGGGCTGTCTATTCTGTTCCATTGGTCTATGTATTTGTACTTGTGCTAGTACCATACTCTTGATTACTATCACTTTGAAGTATAGTTTGAAATTAGGGGGCACGATACCTCTGGCTTTGTTCTTTTTCATGATTGCTTGGGCTATCTGGCATTTTTTGTGGTTCCATTTACATTTTAGGATTTGCTCTAGTTCAGTAAAAAAAGTTTGATATTTTGATGTGGACTGCGTGGAATCTATAGATTGCTTTGGTTAGTATGGGAATGTTTTCTAATTCAGACTGAACCAATTTATACAGTCTTAGGGTTTCCAAATGTAGAAAATCAAGCCATGCATAACCCCGTTACTTAGTATTTCAAATATTTTTTAAAACCATGAATTCATTTATAATTCCTTAAATTAAAATTTTCAAACAAAAAATAACTAATGAGAAAGTGGCAGAACATATTTCTTCCCACTATATCTACAGAATTAAAATAAAATTGCTGTCTTATAAGTAACTTAATTGTTTCATGGATAGTATCTTAAAATTTTTGGGACCATAGGCATTCTTCCATTTTTAGCTTGAAATAAGATGTCTTATTTATTGCAGGTTATTCAGATAGGGATTTGCCTTAACACATATCCATTCTTCATTAATACTCAACAATAAATGCAGCACAATCCAGAATGAAAGGAAATGTTTTTGTGTCTTCATATTACCATGGTTTAAATAGAGAAGGGAGAAAAAAAATGAAGAGCAAATACACAGAAAAAATATATACCTTCTGCTGATCAACATACTCCAAAAAAACATTGGATTAGACAGATGCCAAGTTATTCCAGTTAATTATAGAGTAATAATAATTATCCAGAAAGTTTCCTTCCTCCAAAAGGCATATAGAGTGTTTTCATTATGCCTGCATCCCTTCTTTATCTCAACCTTCATCAGAATTTCAAGGCTTTCATACCAACCAGTTAAATATTATAGACTTTTATTCTCACACTATTCTTTTTATGTGATAATCAACCCAAAGATTCTTTGTTTCTACACAGAAAACCGTTCCACCAAGCCCCCAGAAATTCAAAGTGTCAGCAAAATGTTTATCTTTTCAGCTTCTCTTTAGGTTCCTTTCACCTTCATGCTCTAGGGGAAATCTGATGTTTACCTGAGGAAACTACTATTCTATGCTGCCCTCTCAAAAAGAGATTTTCTTTTGTTCAATATTTCATATGCCAGCATTCTGGAAATGAATAGATTGCTCCTTGTACTATTTCTAAACCATGCTTATTCTCCTTCTTAAAAAAACACCACTGTTTTGAAGCAACTGTCTTTTAGCTATGGTTGTTCTCATTTTCCAAGTTCTTGATGTTTGTCCACCTGGCTCCCTGTTCTCCCCTCCACCATTGTTCATACCATTTTTCTTGAGATCATTCACTTCCGCATGCATGAATAATTTAGTAAAATGGCTTCTCAATATCTCAGCAACCTTAGATTAAACCATCTTTTCCTCTACCATTTACTCTCCCTCAAAATCCATTTACAAATACCCTAGAATTTGTCACCAACAGTATCTGTACCATTTCCAAAATCTCCATTTCAAACACCCATTCCTTTTCCATGAGTGTAAACTTCAGGCACATGTAATGAACTACCAATACTACAGAATTTTCTTCAACCTTATCAAGTATTTCAATCAATTGGTCACTTTCATTTTTTTCCTATCTCATTCTGTGTCACTAGCCATCAGACCCAATTCATACTACCTTAGTCAACACTGCAACCATCCATTTGCCAAAACATTTAACCACTTTATAATTTTTTCTCCTGTCACAAAGAAGTAGAAACTTATGTGGTGTGGCTTCATTAGATCATCGATGGCTCACATATCATAGTAAAGAGCTTGAGTTTTATTATAAGCTTGATGAGAGTCAATACAAGATTAACCAAGAACTTATATGTACTGGTTTGCAATTTAAAAACAGAATCCAAATTGCTGTGTAGAGAATGGTTTGAAAGGCACCAGATTAAGACCAGAGAATTAAAATAAACTAGGTGAGAGTTTCGGCAGTAGTCATTAGAGAAAGGAACTATAGTGGTAGACATGAAGACAGAGTGATATGTAGATACTTTCAGGTAACACCTCCATGTCAATATGGTTCTGTCTTAGTCACAAGCAAACTCCTGTCCCTGTGGGGTGTGGCAAACAGGATATAAAACCAGACCACATAAAAACAGTATATTACACTGTACATAGCAATGTTTTATGTAAAAAAATTAAATAATTCAAGAATATATAGTGGCAAGAAAGTACTAACTTGAAAATTATATTAGAAATTCAGAATTCACAGTTTGTACGTATCTGATGATTGTCCTACATAGCAAAAGAAAAATCAAAGATTCAGTGAATGATAGGGCAATTCTGACTACAAATCAATAGCTTTGCTAATTAATGTTAGTATATCTTGATATCTTTATAAAAAAGAGTGATTTCTTAGAAGGTATTTAAAACGTATCTGTTATCTATTTAGAAGATAAATAACTCAAATATTATTAAGACTCAAGCAATAATGTAATATTCTAGGATTTGCTGAAGAAACTGTACCCTACACTGCACTTTGAAGCCCTTGTTTGAATATCTGTGGTAGATATTTTTTCTTTACTAGGCATTTTGTATCACAATTTTAGAGGCAGAGATGCAAATTGATGAGTATTTAAAATGCTACCTTCCATTCTATTAAAAATGTAGCCCAAATTAATGCAGGAGATATAAGTCATGGCAATCTCATTAAGACACATTTTATTTTTGTATTGTCTCAAATATTAGGTTCAGAATAAGATTTCATTCATTCTGAAACGTAATTTGTGGTAAGTTCATTTCTGACTCCATTTTGGAGTTCATTTCTTATCTATATTACATATTCCACTAAGAATAGAAACCTATTCATACTTTTATGAAAAGTATATTGTTTTTCTTTAAATTCAGTTTCTATTGTACGAATCTAAACAAAAGCTAGCATAAAAATAATAGGTATAAAATGTTACATATATGAATAAAATGAGCCAATAAAACCTCTAATGGTTTTCAAAATGTATGATTCATACTGCAGTGCATTATTAAGCAATATATTCATTTCAACTGGAAATTAAGCCAGATATGTTATTATCTACCTAAAGAAAATATCGTGAGTAATTTTTTCCAAATTTCACACTATCAATTAGGAGCTTAGGTTGTATTTAAAGATAACTCTATAAATATGTGTGCATATAACAAGTAATTATGAAAATACGTAACAGTACATAACAAAAACATGCGCCCTTCAAATAATCTCAATGAAAATTAAAATGCTTATATGGAAATTTACTGTTCATAAACATGCCCTATTCTTATTTATGCTAAATACTAGATATATAAGAAAAAATGCACAAGAACACTAAAAGTGGCCTTTTTGATAAGATTATGTCAAAATTGAAAATTAAGTCATATTTGGAATTAAGAGAACTCATATTCAATTGGGAGAGAAAAACATGCTGAAAAATCTAAGGAAACTGTTTTTTTAAATAAGAAGTTGAATTAATCAGAAGTTGCCAATATCAAGGGATCACCAATGCCCCTTTCTTTTTACAGCTAATGGTTCCCCATTGCAGCTAATTTATGGTAAATGCATAAAAGAAAAAACTTACTATATAGAAGTATCTTAAAATGTCTCAGAAATATTATTAGCCCAACATTTTATATATCCAAAAGCCTAAATAATTAAATCTGGTATTATTATATTATTTATTGAAAAACAATTAACATGCTTTTGAATCCAAACCCAACTCTAAGAGAAGACATTTTTTAGAACCCAGACAAAATTCTAAGAGAAGACATTTTGTTGCTCAACTTCAGTAGCCTATATTGGTTGTCCAATCAGTGTACAGGGTACCAACTATTCCTAAGTACTTCACATATCTGTATTTTGAACATTACTAGACTGGGTTAATGGATTTTGAAGAGAGAGATACAGAAGAAAGTGTCATTACCATATTATGTTAAGGATATATATTATCTACATGGTTTATCATTTTGATGTTAAGCTTGATCACCTAGGTGAAGTAGCATTAGATTTCCCCACTATAAAATTATTATTTTTTACCCATTTCTCTTTAGAAGGAAGTCACTATCCATTACTCATACTTAAATAATGAAGAGTTATGTTCTCCTTTCTTAAGTAGATGATATCTACACAGATAATTTGGAATTTTTCTCTATAGGATGCATCTATTCTCCTCTATTCATTTATTACATCAATTATTAATATCATATGGACTCATGAATATTTACTTTATATATTGGGTTATAATACCGTACTCTGTTGCTTATTGTATTGCTCTAATTATTAGAGCTTTGATCACTGGTAGCTATTTTATTGTGTTTTTTTTTTGTCCCTTTGATATAACTCCATCTATTTTTTTTAGTATAAAGTCAAAATATTTTTTCAATTTTTACTGAAGTATAGTTGATATACAATCTTATACTGGTTTCAAGTATACAACACAGTGGTTCAACAGTTAGCCAAATCATTAAATCCTCGTCGCAACTAGTGCAGTTACTATCTATCAGCATAAGAAGATGTTATAAAATCATTGGCTATATTGTCCATGCGGTACTACCATCCCTGTGACCAATTTGTATTATGATTGAAAAATTTTGCGCCCTTTATCCTCTCATCCTCCCCACCAGTCAGTCCATTCTCTCCCCCCACGGTAACTTCCAGTCAATTCTCAATTTTATTGAATCTACTTCTACTTATTAATTTTGTTTTGTTTGTTTTGTTTTGTTTTTAGATTCCACAAATAAGTGAAATCATAGGGTATTTGTATTTTTCTCCAACTTATTTCACCTAGTATAATACCCTCTAGGTTGATCCATGGTGTTGCAAATGGCAGGATTTCTTTCTTTAGAATCCTTTAATGCAGCAATAAATGCAAATGAAAACCACAGAGAGATATCACCTCATACCAGGTAGAATGGCTGACAACCAAAGGACAAAAAATATTAAGTATTGGCAAGAATATGGAGAAAAAAGAATTCTCCGACACTGCTGGTGGGAAAGCAAATCAGTGCAGCCACTGTGGAAAGCAGCATGGAGGTTCCTCAAGAAACTAAAAATAGAAATACCATATGACCCAGGAATTCCACTTCTAGGAATTTAACCAAAGAAAACAAAATCTCTGATTCAAAAAGATATATGAACCCCTATGTTTATTGCCACACTGTTTGCTTTTATTTTGTTTGTTCATTTGTTTGAATGCTTTCTTTCTGGCACTGGTACTCCTGGCTCATCATTTAAATACCCTGACAGGAGTAGAATCAGCCATTTTTCAAAAAGCCCTACGTCTTTTTACTGGACAACTGTATTTGGAACTAAGAACTGGGTATTAGTTATTCCATTTCTTCTCTGGTATTATTGCTATTACATACTTTCAGCTGGCAGAGCAAGGAAATAATGTGTACACAGCTACACATATAAACACATCTACAAATATTTCAGTTTGGTTTTATATTAAGCTAAATGTAAGTTCCCCTGAAGTCTCCAACTCTAATCCAGTACCACATGGATCATTTAGGCTCTTCTTGTTTATCCAACAGTGAAAAAGTCTTCCTACTATCTGCCACCCATTTAACGTGTTTAATTTTGTATGCATGTAAAGTGATTTCATAATTGTTAACCCACAGTTCTGTGGTAAGCAACTTTATTGACTAAAGTACAGGTTCCTTTACCATTTCGTCTTAACAGCCACCACTCATTTAGAAAATCACTAAAGTCAGGAATTTTTCCCTACCCTCTTTCCTGTATTTGTAACATAGATTATTTTGTCACATTCTGAATTCCATGCTTGAACTAGCTAATCCCTTAAACTAGTATTTTTGTTTTCACTCTTCATGTAGTAAAGTTCTAGGAGTTTTTACAAATGTACAGTGTCATGGGTTCCCCATTGCAGCATCATATAGGGTAATTTCATTCCCCTAAAAATGAAAATCCCTTGTGCTTCACATATTCAGTCCTTCTTTCTCCCTAAATCCTTGGAACCTTTGTCCAGTCTCTGTATTTTTCTCTTTCTTAAAATGTAATGTAAATGAAATTATTCTGTATGTAGTCTTTTCAGACTAGTTTCTTTCATTTAGTAATATGCATTTAAATTCCATCCATGTTTTTGCATGATTGCATAACTCATTCCTTTTTATCACCGAATAGTATTCCGTTGTATAAATTCATGACAGTTTTGTTAATCCATTCATCTAGTAAGGGATAGCCTAGTTGCTTTCAGTTTTTAATGATTATGAATAAAGGTGTTATAAGTATTTATTTACAAGTTTTTGTTTTGATGTAAATTTTTAATATCTTGGGTTAAAACCTAGGAGTATTAGTGTTTGATCATATGGTAAAACTGTTTAAAATTTCCAAGTAGTTTTCTAAAGTGACTGTACATTTTGTGTTCTCACCAGCAACAAATGAAAGAGGGTACCCATTGCTTGAGAATCTTACCAAAAATTGGCACTGCAATTTTTTGGATTGTTGCCATTGTAATATTTATATATCATTTTTTTAGGTTTGCTTTTCCCTAATTAGAAAGCCTCTTGAGCATCTTTTCATATATTTATTTGCTATTTGTATATATTCTTCGGTGAGCTATCTGTTCAGATCATTGTATATTTTTAAATTCTTTTATTATTAAGTTTTAAGATTTCTTGTATAATTTTAATGCAAGTTTTTTTTATCAGATATATTTTGGAACTAATTTTCCTGGTCTGACTTGTATTTTGATTATATGACAATGTCTTCCACAGAGCAGAAGATTTTAATTTTAATAAAGTCTAAATTAATTTTCTTTTTTTATCAATCATGTTTTTGGGTGTATTGTCAGTATGTTATACACCTGAAACAAAGATAATATTTTATGTCAACTATACTTCAATTTAAAAAGAAACCTGCTTGATGAGTTTTCATTTTTACTGAAGATAAAGACTACATTTGTTAAAGAAAAAATAAATAAGCAAATAAATAAAACTCATTACTAAACCCAAAACCACATAGATTTTTTTCTCCATTTCCTTCTAGAAGTTTTTATAGTTTTACATTTGACAGTTAAATCTATTTTCCTTTTCTGTTAACCTTTGTATAAAGTGTAAGGCTTGAATCTGTTTATTTTTTATTATAGGTATATTAATTTTCTATGCATAGTAAATTGCCACAAACCTAGCAGCTTACTACAATGCATAATTACATTTCAGAATTTTACTCTGAAAAATTCCTTGCCACCAGAAAACAGAACTTCCCACAAAAGTGATGCTGTGCTTGTTTCAGAATGGTTACTGTTCCCTTCCTTCTACAGAGAACTGAGATCTTTTCATGGAACTTCACCTTAGGAACCTGGTAATAACCCTGTAGGTAAAAACCGATGGAAGTCTGGGAGTCTGTCTAAGACTATGGAACACAGAAGTTCCTCACACTTATGCTCCAAACTCAACCTTCAGCAATTTGTCAAAATTACCATTAAAGTGATCATGTAAGTTTATGGTTGTAGCAGTTTGTTTTTCAGATAAACAGATGTTGGTTGTGACTGAATGGATGTACATATTTCTCCAGATTGCAGAGATGCCATTTGCCCTGAGACCACAATTTTTGATAAGTCCAAGAAAAATCATTGATAGTCAGTTTTTCTGAATTTTTTCCAGTTGTAAGATTGGGAGAGAAAACTTCCAAGTTCTTTCTTTACATGTCAGTGCTAAAACTGTCTATCCTTTGATACATTTTTTAACATCTCAAATGTGTCTTGTCCCAAATCAACTGTATCTTTCCACTAAAAGTTGTCTTTTTTCTTGCATTTTCTAGCTTAAGTCACTACATGCCCAAGTTTCTTCATGGGTCATTTGGTTATTTCTGTTTTTTACTTAATCTTGCTGAAATGTTGTTAACATATATTTTCTGAAATGCATATTTCATCAAGATTTGTTAATTAGTAAACATTCTTTTAAGATTTCTCTTATTTTTAAAGTTTCATACTATTACTTATTTTTCTACATTAAATGGCTCATTTTACTTTTTCTTGGTTATAGATGCACATCTTCTATATGGAGTGCATTCCCAAGTGAATAAAGGTTATGCATTTATTACTTTTATGATTTTTGTATTTTAGTTGTTATATGTTATAATTATATCAAAATAAGTATATATGTATATATATATATAACATACACTGTACAAAATCAATACTTTTACCACTGTCTTGTTTTTTAAACATTTATTTTCTTTTTTCTTTAGTTTTGATATTAATAGCCATTAGGATGCAACCCGACTGCTACCCCTCATAGTCTACAAGTCAATGTTAAAATGACCCTTTATCAGAACTGTCAAAATAAGATTGACTATGGTGAAAACAGGGAGTTCAAATTTGGTTATTTCCATGTTTTAATAATACTTTTGTTTTCTGACAAATGTCCACTATAGCTGCATATGACCTCTCATTTTTTTAAAATATATTTTCTAAATGCATCTATTTTTATCATATATATGTCCTGATTGTTACCATATGCCTAAATTCCCCTCCTAAACATCTTTTAATTTTTTTTATTATGAAATTTTATAGAGAACACCAAAAAATATTATTTAAAATTGATGAAAACATAATGGATATAATAAAATCATATGGGAAATATAAGCATACGTTACATCAATTTGATATGTAAAATTATTTCCACTGAAAATTTTAAGTTGAGTTACATTTAAGGCTTTCAACTTAATTTCCCTATCTTCAAAATAAATATGTTATCTCAGAACTGTCAGGACTTAATAACTTGAAGAAACAGTAACATGTTTGCATTTCCAACATGCTCAATTTTTGTAGGACTGTCCGCCAAATGAATGAGTAAATAGCATACCAAATCTTTTAGAGTTTTAGTTTAATGATCTCTGAACACTGCTGTACCTTAGTATCATTTCTTCTCAGAAACATTATTACATAAGTAATCACTCGTGAATTGCTTATATAAAGAGACCAACTTTTCCCTAAGAAAAAATACTTTTAAAGTTTATATATTGTATAAATTTATATTGACTTAAGAGGATTTATTTGGTTTCACTGACATCAAGAGAATTATGTCTTTACATACTAAAAGAGTTAATTTTGTAGGAGAAATTCCAAAAATTATGATAGAAGGATAAATGTTACGTGCTTCAATTTAATTATGCTGCCATTTAGTTTCCAAAATAGTAACAGTAATTCACACATTCCTAGGGAAAAATAAGCATTCCTTTATTCTACACTTTATCAGATTATTACTTTAAGTTTCTTTTGTGTAAATTTTTTAATGTGCACTTCAGTAAATTCTAGTAATACAGAACATGAGTTACTTGATTTATTGGCCAGCTGCATTTCCACTTCTGTGAATGCCTGCTTATCATTTAACTTTTTTTAAAAATGTGCTTTATATTTTATGAATTAATAGAAGCTCTTTGGAAAAAATATGGAAAATAATGATAGGTTTAGAGTAGAACCTTTAACCGAGGAGAATGTCTATGAAGGGATGGCAAGCAAAATGACAGAATCTAAGTGGAGAAATGGGTCAAATGAGGGTTGTTTGTGTGTTTACTTAATATGCAATTATCCAGTTTTTTTCCTGATGACAAAGATAATATATGCTTTATAATAAAAATTTGGAAAGAAATACAAACAGACCACTAAAATAAAGTATGGCATTGGCATAAGAACAAACATATAAACCAACATAATACAGACCTCAGAAGTAAACCTTGCAAATATACAGTCAATAGAGTTTTGAGAAGGGCGACAAGGATTCAATGGGAAAGGGACAGGTTTTTTAATCAATAAATGGTGCCATGAAATGATACCCACATGCCAAACCATGAAGATTGATCCTCACATAAAACTACATGCTAAAAATTAACTCAAAATAAGTGAAATGCCTAAACCTAGGAGCTAAAACTATGAGACCTTTAGAAAAAAATACTGGGAAAAATCTTCATGATGTTGGATATAGCAACAATATAATGGATTTGATACTAAACGCATAGGCAACAAAAAAAAAATACAAATTGGATGTTATCAAAATTAACATCTGTATCAAAGGACACTATAAGGAAGTGAAAAGAACATCTACAGAATAGATGATTTCAAATCATATGTTATCAGGTATTAATATCAGAGTACAAAAATAATTTCCAAAACTCAACTCCAAAAACCAACCCACATCAAAAATTGGCAAAGGATTTGAAAAGACATTTCTCCAAAAATATATCCTATTTATTGGCTAATAAGCACATCAAAACGACTCCCAACATCATTATCATTAGGGAAATATAAATCAAAAAACAATGAGGTACCACTTCAGACCTACAAGGATAGCTATAATAATAATAAAAATACCATAAAATAACAAAACAAATGACACACAAATATTGGCAAGAATGTGGAGAACCTGGAATTCTTATATATTGCACAAAAAATAGTGCATCCTCAAAAAGTTAATCATAGAATTGATATATGACCCAGCAATGAATCTCTTGTGGGTATAAACAAAATAATTGAAATCAGAGACTTCAACACATATTTGTATACCAATGTCTTAGCAGCATTATTCACAAAATAAAAAAGGTGGAAGTGTCTATCAGCAAATGAATGGAAGAATACAGTGAAATTCCTCAGACATAAAAAGGAATAAAAATTTGATATATGTTACAGTTTGGAAAGACATGAGAACATTACTGTAAGCAAAATAAGCCAGATAAATATTGCATGACTTCACTTGTATGCAGTTCCTACAACAGGCAAAAACATAGAGATAGAAAATACGTCACAGATTACTAGAGGTTGTGGGAGAGGTGGGTGTGATGAGTTACCATTGTTTAATGTGTACAGATTTTATGTTAAGGATGAAAAAAGTTTGGAAATATGTTCAACTGTAATAAAACAGGTATTAGAGGTTGTAATTTCTATGATAGCCACCAAAATGCTTGTATAACATAATGATTAAATTAATAAATAGAAAGCAGAATAATTTTTTAAACATGAATCCAAACAGCAAAGGAAAAAAGTTCTGCTTACTAAAATTGTTCTTTTAATAATCTCCATGATTCTGTGGCTCAAACTCTTCTGGTTTTTCTTTGATTTTGATATTGTTATGATTTCACTCAAATTCTGATATTTAAGGGCCAATTGAACTCTATTTAGAATCACATCATCTCCATTGATTTCATTGAGCCCAATTCTATATCTCCCTAAAGACAACTCCTATGGTCAGTCCTGGCAGTGAGAAAAAGCCTCTTTTAACTTATTAGCAATGCTGATATATATTCATCTTAGCACAGCTGTTGCTCTGTCCACACAGATTTTGCAGTGTTGAATTATTGTTGTCATTTATCTCCATATATTGCTTGATCTCTGTTTTTATTTGGTCATTGATCCATTCTTTCTTCAGGAGTTTGTTGTTAAGTCTCCATGCATTTGTGGGCTTTTTCATTTTCTTTGCATAATTTATTTCTAGTTTTATACCTTTGTGGTCTGAGAAGCTGGTTGATACAATTTCAATCTTTTTTAAATTTACCTAGGCCCTTTTTGTGGCCTAGTATATGATCTATTCTTGAAAATGTTCTATGTGCATTTGATGAGAATGTGTATCCTGCTGCTTTTGGATGGAGCGTTCTGTAGATGTCTGTTAGGTCCATTTGTTCTAGTGTGTTGTTCAGTGCCTCTGTCTCCTTACTTATTTTCTGACTGGTTGATCTGTCCTTTGGAGTGAGTGGAGTGTTGAAGTCTCCTAAAATAAAGGCATTGCATTCTATTTCCCCCTTCAATTCTGTTAGTATTTGTTTCATATATGTAGGTGCTCCTGTGTTGGGTGCATAGATATTTATAATGGTTATATCCTCTTGTTGGACTGACACCTTTATCATTATTTAATGTCCTTCTTTGTCTCTTGTGACTTTCTTTGTTTTGAAGTCTATTTTGTCTGTACAAATACTGCAACTCCTGCATTTTCTCTCTATTAGTTACATGAAATATCTTTTTCCATCCCTTCACTTTCAGTCTGTGTATGTCTTTGGGTTTGAAATTAGTCTCTTGTAGGCAGCATATAGATGGGTCTTGTTTTATTATCCATTCAGTGACTCTATGTCTTTTTATTGGTACATTTAGACCATCTACATTATAGGTAATTATATAGGTATATACTTATTGCCATTGCAGGCTTTAGATTTGTGGTTACCAAAGGTTCAAGGGCAACTTTCTTACTATCTAACAGTCTAAATTAATTCACCTAGTATGCTATTACAAACACAATCTAAAGGTACTTTTTTCCCCCTTTTTCTTCTTCCTCCATTCTTTATATATTAGGTGTCATATTCTGTACTTTTTGTCTATCTCTTGACTGACTTTAGGGGTAGTTGATTTAACTTTGTATCTGCTTACTAATTAATTGTTCTACTCTCTTTATTGTGGTTTTATTTCCTCTGGTGACAGCTATTGTACCTTAGGAACACTTCCATCTATAGCAGTCCCTTGAAAATACACTGTAGAGAAGGTTTGTAGGAGGTAAATTCTGTCAACTTTTGCTTATCTGGAAATTGTTTAATCCCTCCTTCAAATTAAAATGATAATCTTTCTTGACAGAGTATTCTTGTTTTGAGACCCTTCTGCTTCATTGCATTAAACATATTATGTCAGTCCCCTCTGGCCTGTAAGCTTTCTGTTGAGAAGTCTTATGATAGCCTGATGGGTTTTCCTTTGTATGTGATCTTATTTCTCTCTCTAGCTGCTTTTAATAGTCTATCCTTATCCTGGATCTTTGCCATTTTAATTATTATATGTCGGTGTTGTCTTTCTTGGGTCCCTCATGTTGGGAGATCTGTGCACCTCCATGGGCTGATAGACTATCTCCTTCCCCAGATTGGGGAAGTTTTCAGCAATTACCTCCTCAAAGACACTTTCTATCCCTTTTTCTCTTTCTTCTTCTTCTGGTACTCCTATAATGCAAATGTTGTTCCATTTGGATTGCTCGCACAGTTCTCTTAATATTCTCTCATTCTTAGAGATCCTTTTTTCTCTCTGAGCCTCAGCTTCTTTGTATTCCTCTTCTCTAATTTCTATTCCATTTACCATCTCCTCCACTATATCTAATCTGTTTTTAAATCCTTCCATTGTATGTTTCATTTATGGTACTGTATTCCATAATGATAGAATCTCTGGAATTCTTCCCTGAGTTCTTGAATATTTTTCTGTACATCCATGGGCATGTTTTTAATTTTTATTTTGAAATCTGTTTCAGGATGATTCATGAGTTCGGTTTTACTCAGCTCTTTTTCTGGTGTTTGTGGGATTTTGGTTTGAACCTGGTTCCTTTGACATTTCATATTTATGTGTGGCGCCCTCTAGTGCCCAGAATCTCTACTCTCTGGAGTTGCTCAACCCCTGAAGCAATGTCAGCGGGACACAGGTGAGCGGTATTGGTTCCTGCGGGGAGGAAAGAGCTGTTTCTTGCTTCCTGCTGCTATGCGCACCTCCACTGCCAGTACCAGTAGGGGAAGCACATAGATGTAAGCTTCTATGCTTTACACTTGAAGCTGCCATAAGTGAAGCTTCCATCTGGATGGTAGTGGCTGCCTGTTTTTGAGCCAGTTGGGGCTGTTCAGGAGGAAGGCACAGCAGGCTGAACATCTGCACAGGGGGCCTTGGAACTGCATAGCCAACCAGGGAGTTCGAGCAACTGAAGCTTCTGAAAGTTCCCAACTTGTTGAGCTGAATGTGCCTGGAAAATTTTGTGTACCTCTCCTTTCTCCTGAGCAGTAAATGCTGAGCAATCCTTGTCCTTTTAGCAGCCATCTCACTGTTATAATTCTCTCTAATTATCCACCTTTCTTTTGTCCCAGAGCAGCTGGTTGTGGATCCCTGCTTTCCACAAGTGGCTGGTATCTCAGTTTCTCCAAGCATTCCATCTATCTTAGTTTCTCAACCCGAATAATCTCCAAAGAACCATGCAATGTAAATTTGTGCTCCCAGAGCAGATCTCCAGGGCTCAGTGTTCAGCAGTCCTAGTCCTCCACTCCCTCCCCACTCCATTTCTCTTCCTCCCACCTGTGAGCTGGTGTGGGAGAATGGTTTGGGTCCCTCCAGATCATGGCTTTGGTATGTTACCAATTTCAGTGAGTTCTGTTCTCTTCTCCAGGTGTATGCAGTCTGGTGTCACCTTCTTTCCTGTTGCTCTTTCAGGATTAGTTGTATTACTTATATTTTCATATTGTATGTGATTTTGGGAGGAGCCCTCTGTCTCACCTCTGAAGCTCCCATCTTTAATCTCTCAAGTTTGCTGGTGTATATTCTTTATTGCTTTGGTAAACAGGATTTTCTCTATAGCATCCCATAGGGCATAATTATCTGTGGGGTTTCCAATCTTACATAGAATATCTGTGACAAGTTCTCTGAGCTTTCCATTACTTCTACTGTCATTCATAGATAGCAATTCTGGTATCTCTAATGTTTTTCATCACTTTCTCTAAGTGTCTATGAGCCATTCTAGCAGGATGTTTACACTGTTTCTTACAGATCTTGCCCATTTACATGAACATTATCCTGGCTGATGTGCCAGTCTGGGAGCTCCTAGAGATATATTCCTTTCCTACCTTTCCAGTGCAGCACTTCCCTGGCTGGATTATGATGTGACTAACCCCTAATGATTGGTCTAGGATTCAGGTGCAGTGAAAAGGACACATTCACAAAGACTGGGGCTTTCTAATAGAAGAGATGTTCCTGTATGATCTTATAGCAAGGGTTTTTTGCTGTTTTTTATGTATGGGAAAAGGTTGCGTCTGCAGGTTCAGAGAATTATAGAGATTTCTTCAATGTTTTCAAAATTCAGCATTCTATATTTTCTCATCATTTATAATTTCATTCTTTCCTAGCCTTTATTCTGTATCTGGCATAGATGGCCTGATTAGTTTGAAAATTTAGACTTCTTTGAAGGTTTATTATTCTTATGCTTAAGTCCTATTATGGGCACTCAGATTTTTCTGCATTTTGGCTTCTAGAATTAATATACTCTTTAGATGCAGCCAAGGGGACCTCTGGCTTTCACATTTAGTTTTACTTGTTAATTAATTAACCTCATCTCTTTTAAATTTTTTTCTGTAGAACATCAGCTGACCCCAACAGCAGCCATACTATTCTACTGGGCTTATAATCACTACTTCCCTCATATGTCTAAATAACATAATAGAGTAGATTTATTAGTGTATTTTCTTCCATTAATATAACAACTCATCTCACAACCGTAAGAGTTTTAACAGTTGAACTCTTGTTTTATGCTAGAGGCTTTCAGTAATTCACCAACTACCAGTGATGTAGTCCTTATCACCATGAAGCAGATGATGGTACAGATCCCAAACTGCAACTTACTGTATACTTTCTCAGACCACTCAGGTCCTCACATTTGAACTCTGGTTTCCTCAGAAGACTCTGAGATGTAGTCTTCTGTAGGCAAGACAATTTTTGCAGTTATGTTGGGATCAACATCTATGTTAAAAACGATGAAAGCAAAATTGGACAGGAAGAGGCCTCAGGCTGCAACGTAGTTATTAATTCTTAGCCAAGAGGTGAGGGAGTTCTGAAATAGGGATGATACTACATAGTTGACCTGAGTTGGGACAGTAGGATCAGGCATTGAACAGGCATTAGATCCAGGCTGCCCTTGGAAATAGGAGATGAGATTAGGTGAAGCACAGCTCTCTTTGGCTGAGGGTAATACAATTTGAGGGCTAACAGCTTAGGGTTGACAGACAGAAGCACACTGGGCAGTTGTAGATATGTCATTCTGTCCTTAAGGGGGAACTGGCTAGCATAGCATAGCATCTGGTACACTGAGCAGCTAGAGGTTTTAAAGAAACGGAATCCATTATTAAATACTTTTCTAAAAAAATCTAGATCTAGATGACATTACTTGAAGGTATCCCAAATATTTAAGGAATAAATTACCTCAGTTTTCACATATACTTCAGGAAAAAAGTTTGAAAAAGAACACATACCAAGCCATTTTATGAAGTCTGAATAACACTGGTATAAAAACTGTAGAGGGGCTTCAGAGAAAAGAAATTTCCAAGTCATTCTCATAAATATAGAGGCAACAATGTAAAGCACAACACTAGTAACAAAAATCGAACAATACATAAACATGGCACTATGTTATTAACAGTTTATTCTGGGAATGTATGCTCTCTTAAAAGTTATTTCTGGGAAATAAAGTATTTACAACTAATTAGCTAACTTTTTGAGAGAGTTGTAACCAAATCTCATGAGATGTATGAGAATAGAACTTAAAAGTAAGTGAAGAATTTAGATTTTAAGAAAGCTATAATTTTTGCAATATTAAATAAACCTTAATTATATGGATTTCTTTTTCTAGCCATAGTTAAATTAAATAGCACTAGTTATATTAGCCTCCAAACATAAATGACAAGAAAACTGCACAAAGTACATAAGGCAACTATTTTTTTGGAACTGAACAATAGGCAACACAGGACCATTATCCCTGATATAGGATAATATGAAACAAATGGTGTCAATCTCATGATTAATTCATATTTTATCCAATAATTATTATTTATAATACAAAACAAGGTAGAGGATTTAAACAAAACTTAGTGGTCTTGGTGATAGACACTGGAGTTCCAGATGTCTGAAAAGTCTGGAATAAAATGGACCAAGTGCAGGACAGAAGTCAGCTATGTAAAGAAAATACTCCAGCAATTTGCATAACATTTCTTTTGAGTTTGTTGATAAATAGTAAGCTGTGTGTATCACAAGGTTACTCAAGAATAAACTGGGAATCTATTTGCTTACAAATATACAGATCTGTTACAGGGCTAGAGACAATTAAGGTTCAACCAACCAGCATTAGTAAGTCCTCCTTAGTCATTGAAGATGTTCTATAACACTAAACCCTACAGCAATTTACAACTGCCTTAATATTGCTTAAAACCCCAATCTGAAAGGATTAATTTGATCTCTAAGAAACTTATTTGCTAAATTTTGACAATCATAAAACAATAAAACCCAGCTCTCAAAAATATAAAATTTACAATTTCCAGTATCCAATTCAGGAAAATATGACAACACAATGTTGTCATATTGACAAATATGACAAGAGAAATATGTTTGACTTTCCCAGGAGTAAAATCAGTCAATAGAGACAAACATAGATATGATATAATGCAATGAATTTAATTGGAATGTATTATATATAGGGAATTAGCACACATCAGAACTTTAAAAGAACTATTATAAAAATGTTCAAGTCTTTTTTGAAATAATGAGAGATGAAACATTAAAAAATGGAATTACTGGAGATGCATAGTAAAATAAGTAACAAATCTTTATTCTTTAGCTACTTGAAGATTTTCTCCTTAAACAAGGGTTTTCGAACTTTGATATTTATTTTGGTAAATTTTTTTCTTCTAAAAGTTATATATTTATAGCAATATATTATATATATATATGTACATATTGAGAAGATAATACAGATTTTCCATAGAAAGTGCCCTTATTATTAAGATCCTACAATAGTATGGTATATTGGGTACAATTAATGAGCCAATATCAACATTATCATTAATTCATGCTTTAACATTATTCAAATTTTCAAAATATTTTCTAACTTCCTTTTCATGTCCCAGAATCCCATCCAGGACACGGTGATCAACCATCATCTCTCTCTAGGCTCCTCTTGACTGTGATAGTTTTTTAGACATTCCTTGTTTAATGGATTTGACAGTTTTGAGGATTACTAATCAAGTATTGTGTAGAATTTCCCTCACTTGAGTTTTGTCTGATATTCCTATGATTAGACTAAAGTAATTAAGTTTGGAGAGGAAGACCACAGAGGCAAAATGCCATTCTCATCAACTCATACCAAGAGTGCATACTATTAACATAACTTACTGCCTTTGATGTTAACAGGCTTAATTATAGGGTTAAACTGACATTAGATTTCTCTACCCTAAGATTCTTTCTCTCCCTTTCCATTCGGTACTTTCCGGAAGAAATTCCACATTTTTTTCCCACACTTAAGGGAATTATGTTCCACCTCCTTGAAGGTGAAATATCTTCAAAAAGTATTTGATATACACGGATTTGTCTCTTCTCTTTCCTTTAGTTTATTCATTGTTTCTTTATATCAGTATGGACTAATGTAAAAAGTAGTTTGATTCCATTTTTGATATCTGACTTCTGAATGCTTTAAAGACATACCCTTCTTTTTTTCCCTTGTGCTTCATATCTTGGGGAGCCAGTAAGAAAACTCAATGCTCTTTCTTTTGGCTTAGGTGGGAGATTCAAACCTTGTAAGCCTCAGTATACAGGCCAAAACCCTCACCTGATCCCCTCCCCTAACCATAAAAAAAGCCTAGACACAGTGTCCTTTCCTGGTTCTCTCAACATTTTATTCCGACTTGAGAAACCTGTCCTGCTCTTCTCAGTCTCCATTATGTAAGCCACACACCTTGTCATACTGTCTTGGCCTTTATCATCTTCATTTGCAACAACCAAAATAAATTTAGATATTTGGATGTTTCTTCAGGGTGGGTAAAACAGTGCTCATATTAATTTTAAAACTCAGTTTATAATCCAATACTAATGTATTTATTTTCTTGCTCAAATTGTTCCAGCTTTGGCTACTGGGAGTTCCTGTGTCCCCCTGACAATCCCATTGATTTTTTAACTTCCTTTCTGGCACTGAAAGATGGTCCAGATACATCTTGCAGAACTCCTGCCCAATCTCTTAAATAGCCAGTCCTTCAAGACCTGGAAGAAACAGACAACTAATATTTTTCTATTACATAGAATAATTCCAAATCTTCCTTCCATCTTTATGACATTGTTATCATTCATTTCACTTATTCTTATGGTATGATATAACCCAGTAAGTTGTTACTATTATTTCTTTAAACAGCTACTTTTAGATCTATGAAGAATAAGAAAATTAAATGATTTTACTTCAAATTTTTTTCACCAATATGACAGAATTTATGTAAACCTAGGTATCTCACATCATTTCTTTCAGCCTGAAGAATGTTAGTATTTTCACAAGCAAGTTGCTAGAGAATTCCTTTAGACTTTTTTCCCTGAGCATGTATTTATTTCTCCTTCACTTCTGAAGTTCAATTTCAGTAAGAATGTAATTATAGGTGTATGGGTTTGTTTATTTGCTCTTTCCCACTCTAAATATTTTACTCAGCTCTGCTTGCTGTATGGTCACTAATAAGAAGTCTACTGTAATTCTTATCTTTACTTCTCTAGGGAAGGTTTTATTTTCTGCTGGCTTTCTCAAGAGTTTTCTTTGTCTTAATTTTCTTTCAGTATAGGTTTGATACTCCTAAGAGTATTTTGTCTTTGTTTTTATTCTGCTCGGTGTTATTTGAGCTTCCTGGATCAATGGCTTGATATGTATCATTAATTTTGGAAAGTTTTCGCCGTTATTACTTCAGACATTTTTTCTAATCCAGTTTCTCTTTTTTCTCTTTTTGGTATTTAACTATGCATATGACATACATACATAGTTAAACTGTCCCACTGAACTTTGATGTCCTGTTTTGTACTTTGCATTCTCTTTTCTCTTTGCATTTCAGAGAGGGAAATTTCAATTGAACTGTCATCAAGCACACTTATTTTTCTTTGGCGATTTTCACTATCTAATGCACCAAATGTAAGTGTCTTCATTTTTGTTAGTTTTTTATTTCTAGCATTTGCTTTTCCTTTATCTCTGAGTTTCCATTTTTCTGTTTGCATTCTACATCGGTTTGTGCATGTTGTCCATATTTTACTTCAGGGTTCTTAATATACTATTCAGTTATTTTAAATTTCCTATTCTCATGCCTGTGTTGTTTCTTCAGATTTTTTTTCTTGTCTTTTAATATATCTTGTGATTTCTTGGTAAAAACCACATATGATGTGTAGGAACTGAAATAAACAGAATTTTCTTGAGAAGTTTTATGTTAGTCTAACTAGTGGCTGTGTTTAATGTTTGCTCTAATTATAGGTACCAGAGGCATCATATTCACTAGTCTCATTTCTTGTATCCCCCTTGCTGACTCTGGGCTTCCCTAAGTACTCCTCCATTAAAAGTATCTATGTCTTTGGATCATTCAGCTGTAATTAATTCTTATTATTATACAGCTTTCTTAGTATGGTGTCAAGGATTGAAGATGGGTATATGTTCTAAAATTTAATGATTAAATTTGTATTTTAGTGTGCCTTGGGTGTTACTTGCACAAGGGTTTCTTAGTTTTTTCCTTAACCTTAGTGTAAAACGAAAGCTAAAGGAAGCAGAGTGGAGAAATGAACCTTCCCCTGATGAGATCAAGTTCTGGTAGTATTTTCCCTTGGAGAGATGGCCTTTGTTATCTAGAATGCTCTGAAATATTTTACAACAATTATTCTCCTACTTCTGCCATAATCATAGATCATTTTCAGATCTTCACTATGAGACCTGGTATGTTTTTTAGAAATAAATCCACAAAATTGTAGGGGCTCCACAAGGCTATGGCCCCCAGAAGTCTGTCATCCTCACTGTAGCCTACACTGAGCTTACAGCAATTCATCAAAATCACCACTTAAGTATTTCTATTAATTTGTGGTTAGCTGCTTCTGCTCTAGGTAACTGAATCTTGGCTGTGAATCGTTGGATGCACCCGGGAGTCACCAGACTCTCCAGATTTCAGTCACAGTTTGCCTTGAAACCTCAGTTCTCTGATGGGTTGAAGAAATTTCATTCATTTTCAGCTGTTTAGCATTTTCTCTTTGTAAAGATGGGTGTGACAACTTCCAACATCTTTACATGTAGGATCTATAACTAGAAGCCTAGAAAAAAGGATTTAATGTGATTTACTATGCTTTACTTTCAATTTATCCTCTGTTTTTATTTCTTGTATCTGTGGGTTTGTTTTCATAAAATTTTGAAAATATTTGACTGCTATTAATTCCAAACTTGTCCTCCTCTTCCACTACTGGGACTCCAACTGTACATATTTTTGGCTGTGTTATAGTGTTCCAAAGGCTATTAATTCATCGTTCCTATATTTTCTCTAAATTCATAGCTATCTCATCTCTATTGCTTTAGCCAGTAAATTTGAGTTGGCGCTTAAACTGAATGAGACTGCTGTCCTTTGCAATGAACCTTGTTCCCTGTACTGTGGTACAGAGTGACTTAAAGCAGAATGCCAAGGGGTAATATGATCACATCATTCAACTCTCTTCTCTCACAGATTACATGTGTTTACTTCCTGTTGTCCAATGTCTAAAACCAGATGTGTGTACATTTCATTTAACCAGTTTTCTAGTTATTTATAACAGAAGATTAGATTTACTTCTAGTTATTCTCTCATGATTAAAAAGAAAAATGCCTTATGTATTTGTCCCCAACTTCTAAGCAACAGTTAATTTTTTAAAAACTGCAATAGCATGGCAAAACTGGACAGCTACATGTAAGAGAATGAAACTGGATCACTCCATACACAAAAGTAAATTCAAAATGAATCAAAGACCTGAATGTAAGTCATAAAACCATAAAACTCTTAGAAAAAAACATAGACAAAAATCTCTTGGATATAAACTTGAGTGACTTCTTCATGAACATATATCCCCGGGCAAGGAAAACAAAAGCAAAAATGAACAAGTAGGACTACATCAAGCTGAAAAGTTTCTGTACAGCAAAGGACACCATCAATAGAAGAAAAAGGCATCCTACAGATGGGAGAATATATTCGTAAATGACAGATCTGATAAAGGCTTGGCATCCAAAATATATAAAGAGCTCATGCACACCAACAAACAAAAAGCAAATAAGCCAATTAAAAAATGGGCAGAGGAGCTGGACAGACAGTTCTCCAAAGAAGAAATTCAGATGGGCAACAGACACATGAAAAGATGCTCCACATCACTAGTTATCAGAGAAATGCAAACTAAAACCACAATGAGATATCACCTCACACCAGTAAGGATCGCCACCATCCAAAAGACAAACAAGAACAAATGTTGGCAAGGTTGTGGAGAAAGGGGAACTCTCCTACACTGCTGGTGGGAATGTAAATTAGTTCAACCACTGTGGAAAGCAGTATGGAGGTTCCTCAAAATGCTCAAAATAGACACACCATTTTATCCAGGAATTCCATGTCTAGGAATTTACCCTAAAAATGCAGTACTCCAGTTTGAAAAAGACAGATGCACCGCTATGTTTATCGCAGCACTATTTACAATAGCCAAGAGATGGAAGCAGCCTAAGTGTCCATCACTTGATTAATGGATAAAGAAGATGTGGTACATATACACAATGGAATACTAGTCAGCTATAAGAAGAGGGCAAATCCTACCATTTGCAGCAACATGGATGGAGCTGGAGGGTATTATGCTCAGTGAAATAAGCCAAGTGGAGAAATACAAATACCAAATGATTTCACTCATCTGTGGGGTATAAGAACAAAAGAAACACTGAAGGAACAAAAGAGCAGCAGAATCACAGAACCCGAGAATGGACTAACAGTTACCAAAGGGAAAGAGACTGGGGAGAATGGGAGGGTAGGGAGGGATAAGGGTGGGGGAGAAGAAAGGAGGTATTATAATTAGCATGTATAATGTGGGGGGGTGAGAGAAAGGGGAGGGCTTTACAATGAGAGAAGACAAGTAGTGATTCTACAACATCTTATTATGCTGATGGACAATGGCTATGGTGGGATTTGTGAGGGGGACTTGATGAAGGGGAGACCCTAGTAAACATAATGTTTTTCATGTAATTGTAGATTAATGATAACAAAATAAAAGAACTGCAACAGCATATAAAGTGTTGTGTTCTATTTCTCCATTTGCCACTTCTCACATTTTCTGCAGTACTTTTGGTTTGGATACTGCCCTTCATGCAATAAATTAGTCTGACATCTAAGTCCATTTGCATTAGCTCAGATGACAAGATGAGGAAATGAGGTCAAAGTATGATTTGTTTGTTCTTATGCCTGTTTGACTAGCCTTACTTGCCATGGTCTGCATTTTTCAAAATGAAGGTCACAGCTCATGTTAGGTAGTCCCTCTCCACTAACTAAGGTCTTGCTGGCCTCTGGCAACAACCTCTTTCCTTTAGCACTTCCCTCACAGCATTTTCTTTTCTTTTTTTTTTTTTTGGTTCCTCAATTGATTCTAACAAATTTGCAAATTGCCACTTTCTAAAAATATCCAATAATCCCTCTTATTGAGGTATGTATGGCCTCCTAATCACAATAAGGTTATGATTGAAATACTTTTGAGTTAAGTGTATGAGATTATTTTTTAGATACTAGAGACATACAACAAGTTATATGAAATTAGATTATGTCCTAGAAATGAGACATATGACACCATTTTTAAATGTATATATATATATATACATATAGAGAGAGAGAGACAGAGACAGAGACAGACAAAAATAGCAGGATTTCAAGTCAATCTCCTAAACATAATATGAAATAAAAACTGGTTTTACATCCAATGACATAAAACATGGACTATATCCTTAGCACCCTTCTTCTTGAAAAATGACCACATTTGTAAGCAAATACTGCTTGATTTATATTTTTTCTATACTATATTCAATGTTGCAAGCCATGCCACACAGAGTGAGAAAAAAGATTTGTGAAAATCTCAGGAAACACAAACAGGTATTTTTTTCCTCTTAATTTTTAAAAACGTAAATCAAAAATAAAACTTAACTAAGTTAGGGGAGGCAGAGCCAACATGGCAGTGAGAGTAAGACACTGGGCATCTCCTCCCAAAAACATATATATTTTTGAAAATACAACAAATACAACTAATCCTAAAAGAGAGACCAGAAGACACAGGACAACAGCCAGACTACATCCACATGTGCGAGAGCCCAGCACCTGGTGAAAGGGGTAAGATGCAAGCCCCGGCCCAGCGGCACCTGAGCACCCTTCACCCCAGCTCCTGGAGGGAGGACAGGAGTCAGAGCAGTGAGGGAGAGGGTGCCCAGGACTGCTAAACACCCAGCCCTAGCCATCCGGACAAGAGCGCAGACACAGTGCATGCGTGGAGGGCTGGAAACTAGGGAAACAGGGCAGCAAAACATCTGAGTGGGTCCCGAAGCTGATGCCCCTGTGACAAAGAAAAGCGAGTGCTTTTTGAAAGTCTTAAAGGGACAGGGATGCAACAGCTAGACGGAAACAACACAGGTCACAGCCAAGCAGCTGGAAATTCCAGAGAAAACCGGGTGCACTAACCCCCTGGGCAACAGCTCTGAGACCCCTCACGGTGGTAAACAGATAAACAGCACCCCAATCATTACCCCTCTGGGTGTGGCAAAAACAAAGAAGCAGCCTAAGGCTGGCAATGCCCTCAAAAAGGGAGCTTCCTCCATACCGGACAGGCAAGACACAAAGACCCAGTCTACATGTAATTACCCAACACAAGACACTAGGGGTTGCAGTTGTCCCAGTAAAGAAAGGCCAGTAGCAACTGAAAAATTTGGCCCTCCCAGCTGACAGTCAGTAGCACCTGTCAACATGAAAAGGCAAAAAAATATGATACAGACAAGACTAACCCAGACAGCTTCAGAATCTGCTATATCTTCCCCTGAGAAGGAACCTGGGGAGATAGATTGAACCAGTCTTCCTGAAAAAGAATTCAAAACAAAAGTCATAACCATATGGATGGACTTGCAGAGAAATATGCAAGAACTAAGGAAGGAGAATACAGAAATAAAACAAGCTCTGGAAGGACTTCAAAACAGATTGGACGAGATGCAAGGGACCAGTAATGGAATAGAAAACAGAGAACAGGAATGCAGAGAAGCTGATGTAGAGAGAGATAAAAGGATCTCCAGGAATGAAAGAATTCTAAGAGAGCTGAGTGACCAATTAAAACAGAACAATATCTGCATTAAAGGGGTACCAGAAGAAGAAGAAAGAGAAAAAGGTAAAGAAAGTGTCTTTGAAGAAATAATTGCTGAAAACTTCCCCAAACTGGGGAGGAAATAATCGAACAGACCACGGAAATACACAGAACCCCCAACAGAAAGGATACAAGGAGGACAACACCAACACACATAATAATTAAAATGGTAAGGATCAAGGACAAGGAAAGAGTTTTAGAGGCAGCTAGAGAGAAAAAGGTCACCTATAAAAGAAAACCCATCAGGCTAACATCAGACCTCTCGACAGAAACCATACAGGCCAGAAGAGAAAAGCATGATATATTTAATGCAATGAAACAGAAGGGCCTTGAACCAAGGATACTGTATCCAGCACGAATATCATTTAAATATGATGGTGGGATTAAACAATTCCCAGACAAGCAAAAGCTGAGGGAATTTGCTTCTCACAAACCACCTCTACAGGGCATCTTACAGGGACTGCTCTAGATGGGAGCACTCCTAAAAAGAGAACAGAACAAAACACACAACATATGAAGAATGGAGGAGGACGAATAAGAAGGGAGAGAAGAAAAGAATCTCCAGACAGTGTATATAACAGCTCAATAAGCGAGCTAAGTTAGGCAGTAAGATACTAAGAGGCTAACCTTGAACCTTTGGTAACCACGAATCTAAAGCCTGCAATGGCAATAAGTACATATCTCTCAATAGTCACCCTAAATGTAAATGGACTTAATGCACCAATCAAAAGACACAGAGTAATAGAATGGATAAAAAAGCAAGACCCATCTATATGCTGCTTACAAGAAACTCACCTCAAACCCAAAGACATGCACAGACTAAAAGTCAAGGGATGGAAAAACATATTTCAGGCAAACAACAGTGAGAAGAAAGCAGGGGTTGCAGTACTAATATCAGACAAAATAGACTTCAAAACAAAGAAAGTAACAAGAGATAATGAAGGACACTACATAATGATAAAGGGCTCAGTCAAACAATTGGATATAACCATTCTAAATATATATGCACCCAACACAGGAGCACCAGCATATGTGAAACAAATACTAATAGAACTAAAGGGGGAAATAGACTACAATGCATTCATTTTAGGAGACTTCAACACACCACTCACCCCAAAGGACAGATCCACAGGGCAGAAAATAAGTAAGGACACGGAGGCACTGAACAACACACTAGAACAGATGGACCTAATAGACATCTATAGAACTCTACATCCAAAAGCAACAGCATATACATTCTTCTCAAATGCACATGGAACATTCTCCAGAATAGACCACATACTAGCTCACAAATAGAGGCTCAGTAAATTCCAAAATACTGAAATTCTACCAACCAATTTTTCAGAAAACAAAAGTATAAAACTAGAAATAAATTCTACAAGAAAACAAAAAGGCTCACAAACACATGAAGGCTTAAGAACATGCTTCTAAATAATCAATGGATCAATGAACAAATAAAAATAGAGATCAAGGAATATATAGAAATAAATGACAACAACACAAAGCCCAAACTTCTGTGGGACGCAGCGAAAGCACTCTGAGGAGGAAAATATATAGAGATTCAGTCACACTTGAAGAAGGAAGAACAATCCCAAATGAATAGTCTAATATCACTATTATCAAAACTGGAAAAAGAAGAACAAATGAGGCCTAAAGTCAACAGAAGGTGGGACATAATAAAGATCAGAGAAGAAATAAACAAAATTGAGAAGAATAAAAAAATAGCAACAATCAATGAAACCAAGAGCTGGTTCTTTGACAAAATAAACAAAATAGATAAGCAGACTTACTAAGAGGAAAAGAGAGTCAACATACATCAACAGAATCAGAAATGAGAATAGAAAAATCACAACAGACTCCACAGAAATACAAAGAATTATTAAATACTACTATGAAAACCTATATGCCAATAAGCTGGAAAACCTAAAAGAAATGGACAACTTCCTAGAAAAATACAACGTTCCAAGTCTGACCAAGGAAGAAACACAGAAGTTAAACAAACCAATTCCGAGCAAAGAAATTGAAAAGGTAACCAAAAAACTACCCAAGAACAAAGCACCCAGGCAAGATGAATTTACATCAGAATTTTATCAGATACACAGAGAAGACATAATATCCATTCTCCTTAAAGTTTTCCAAAAAATAGAAGAGGAGGGAATACTGTCAAACTCATTCTATGAAGCCAACATCACCCTAATACCAAAACCAGGCAAAGACCCCACCAAAAAAGAAAATTACAGACCAATATCCCTGATGAATGTAGTGCAAAAATACTCAATAAAATATTAGCAAACAGAATTCAACAGTATATCAAAAGGATCATACACCATGACCAAGTGGGATTCATCCCAGGGATGCAAGGCTGGTACAACATTCGAAAATCCATCAACATCATCCACCACATCAACAAAAAGAAAGACAAAAAACACATGATCATCTCCATAGATGCTGAAAAAGCATTTGAAAAAATTCAACATCCATTCATGATAAAAACTCTCAGCAAAATGGGAATAGAGGGCAAGTACCTCAACATAATAAAGCCCATATATCATAAACCCAAAGCCAACATTATACTGAACAGCGAGAAGCTGAAAGCATTTCCTCTGAGATTGGGAACTAGACAGGGATGCCCACTCTCCCCACTGTTACTTAACATAGTAATAGAGGTCCTAGACATGGCAATCAGACAAAACAAAGAAATACAAGGAATCCAGATTGGTAAAGAAGAAGTCAAACTGTCACTATTTGCAGATGATACGATACTGTACATAAAAATCCCTAAAGACTCCACCCCAAAACTACTAGAACTGATATCAGAATACAGCAAAGTTGCAGGATGCAAAATTAACACACAGAAATCTGTGGCTTTCCTATACACTAACAATGAACCAACAGAAAGAGAAATCAGGAAAACAACTCCATTCACCATTGCATCAAAAAGAATAAAATACCTAGGAATAAACCTAACCAAAGAAGTGAAAGACCTATGCCCTGAAAACTATAAGTCACTCTTAAGAGAAATTAAAGGGGACACTAACAAATGGAAACTCATCCCATGCTCATGGCTAGGAAGAATTAATATCATCAAAACAGCCATCCTGCCTGAAGCAATATACAGATTTGATGCAATCCCTATAAAACTATCAGCAACATTCTTCAATGAACTGTAACAAATAATTAAAAAATTCTTATGGAAACACCAAAGACCCTGAATAGCAAAAGCAATCCTGAAAAAGAAGAATAGAGGGAAACTCACTCCCCAACTTTAAGCTCTACTATAAAGCCATAGTAATCCAGACAATTTGGTACTGGCACAAGAACAGAGCCACAGACAAGTGGAACAGACTAGAGACTCCAGACATTAACCCAGACATATATGGTCAATTAATATTTGTTAAAGGAGCCATAAATTTACAAAGGCAAAATGACAGTCTCTTCAATGGATGGTGCTGGCAAAACTGGACAGCTACATTCAGGAGAATGAAACTGGACCATTGCCTAACCCCATATACAAAAGTAAACTCAAAATGGATCAAAGACCTGAATGTAAGTCATGAAACCATTGAACTCTTGGAAAAAAACATAAGCAAAAACCTCTTAGACTTAAACATGAGTGACCTCTTCTTGAACATATCTCACTGGGCAAGGAAAACAACAGCAAAAATGAACAAGTGGGACTATATCAAGCTGCAAAGCTTCTGTACAGCTATGGACACCATCAATAGAACAAAAAGGTACCCAACAGTATGGGAGAATATTTTTGTAAATGACAGATCCGATAAAGGCTTGACATCCAAAATATATAAAGTGCTCACGCTCCTCAACAAACAAAAAGCAAATAATCCAATTGAAAAATAGGCAGAGGAGCTGAACAGATGCTTCTCCAAAGAAGAAATTCAGATGGCCAACAGACACATGAAAAGGTGCTCCACATCACTAGTGATCAGAGAAATGCTAATTAAAACCACAATGAGATAGCACCTCACACCAGTAAGGATGGCCACCATCCAAAAGACAAAAAACAACAAATGTTGGCGACGCTGTGGAGAAAGGGGAACCCTCCTACCCTGCTTGTGTGAATGTAAATTAGTTCAACCATTGTGGAAAGGAGTATGGAGGTTCATCAAAATGCTCAAAACAGACTTACCATTTGACCCAGGAATTTCACTTCTAGGAATTTACACTAAGAATGCAGCAATCAAGTTTGAGAAAGACGGATGCACCCCTATGTTTATCGCAGCACTATTTACAATAGCCAAGAATTGGAAGCAACCTAAATGTCCATCGATAGATGAATGGATAAAGAAGATGTGGTACATATACACAATGGAATACTAGTCAGCTATAAGAAGAGGGCAAATCCTACCATTATCAGCAACATGGATGGAGCTGGAGAGTATTATGCTCAGTGAAATAAGCCAAGCGGAGAAAAACAAATACCAAATGATTTCACTCATCTGTGTGGTATAAGAACAAAAGAAATACTGAAGGAACAAAACAGCAGCAGAATCACAGAACCCGAGAATGGACTAACAATTACCAAAGGGAAAGATACTGGGGAGAATGGGAAGGTAGGGAGGGATAAGGGTGGCGGAGAAGAAAGGAGGTATTATAATTAGCATGTATAATGTGGGGGGGGTGAGAGAAAGGGGAGGGCTTTGCAATGAGAGAAGACAAGTAGTGATTCTACAACATCTTATTATGCTGATGGACAGTGACTGTAATGGGGTTTGTGGGGGGAATTTGTGGTAGGGTCATCCTAGTAAACATAATGTTCTTCAAAAAATAAAAATCAATTAATTAATTTTGAAAACATAAATAAATAAAAAGTGTCTTTGAGGAGGTAATTGCTGAAAATTTACCCAATCTGAGGATGGAGATAGTCTCTCAGGCCACGGAGGTGCACTGATCTCCCAACACAAGGGACTCAAGCAAGACACCACCAAGTCATATAGTAATTAAAATGGCAAAGATCAAGGATAAGGACAAACTATTTAAAGAAACCAGAGAAAGAAATAAGATCACATACAAAGGAAAGCCCATCATGCGATCATTAGACTTCTCAACAGATACCTGACAGGCCAGAAGGGAGTGGCATGGTATATTTAATGCAATGAAGCAGAAGGGCCTTGAACCAAGAATACTTTATCTGGCAAGATTATCATTTAAATTTGAAGAAGGGATTAATTTACCTCCCACAAACTGTCTCTACAGTGTATTTTGGGTTGACTGCTACAGACAGAAGTGCTCCTAAGGTTTAATAGCTGTCACCAGAGGTAATAAAACCACAGTAAGGTAAGTAGAACAGTTAATTACTAAGCAGATGCAAAATTAAATCAAGTACCCACAAAGTCAATCAAGGGATAGACAAAGAGTACAGAATATGATACCTAATATATAAAGAATAGAGGAGGAAGAAAAAAAGGAGTGAAAAAGAACCTTTAGATTGTGTTTATGATAGCATAATAAGTGAGTTAATTTGGACTATTTCATGCAACTAATAGGGAGAAAAAGCAGGAGTTGCAGTATTTGTATCAGACAAAATAGACTTCAAAGCAAAGAAAGTCACAAGAGACAAAAAGGACATTACATAATGACAAAGGAGTCAATCCAACAAGAAGATATAACCATTATAAATATCTATGCACCTAACACAGTAGCACCTACATATATGAAACAAATACAGACTGAATTAAAAGGGGATATAGAATGCAATGCATTCATTCAAGGAGAATTCAGCACTCTACTCACTCCAAAAGATAGATCAATCAAACAGAAAATAAGTAAGGACACAGAGGCACATTAGAACAGATGGACCTAACAGACATCTACAGAACTCTATACCCAAAGGAGCAGAACACAAATTCTTCTCAAGTGCACATGGAACATTTTCAACAATAGATCATAAACTAGGCCACAGAAAAGGCCTTGGTAAATTAAAAAATATTGAATTGTACCAACCAGTTTCTCCACAAATGTATGAAACTAGAAATTCAGACCACAAATGTATGAAACTAGAAATAAATTACACAAAGAAAATGAAAAATCCCACAAACACATGGAGGCTTCACAACATGCTCCTAAATAACCAATGTATCAATGACCAAATAAAAACAGAGATCAAGCAATATATGGAGACAAATGACAACAATAATTCAACACTGTAAAATCTGTGGGATGCAGCAAAGGCCATGCTACTTGCTATACAGGCCTATCTCAGAAAAGAAGAACAATCCCATATGAACAGTCTAAACTCATAATGAATGAACCTAGAAAAAGAGGAACAAATGAGGCCCAAAGTCAGTAGAAGGAGGGACATAATAAAGATTAGAGCAGACATAAATAAAATCCAGAAGAATAATACAATAGAAAGAATTAATGAAAGCAAGAGAATTAATAGTGTCACAATGACCATCCTGTCTAAAGCAATCTACAGATTCAATGCAATTCCTATCAAAATACCAATAGTATTTTTCAATGAGCTAGAGAAAAGCGTTCTAAGATTCATATGGAACCCAAAAAGACCACGAATAGCCAAAGAATTCCCAAGAAGGAAGAATAAAGTTGGGGTGATTATGCTCCCCAAGTTCAAGCTCTACTACAAAGCCACAGTAATCGAGATCATTTTGTAATGGCACAAGAACAGACTCACAGACCACCTGAACAGACTAGAGAGCTCAGATATAAACCCAACCAAATATGGTTAATTAATATACAATAAAGGAGCCATGGACATACAATGGGGAAACGACATCCTCTTCAACAACTGGTGTTGGCAAAACTGGAAAGCTACATGCAAGAGAATGAAACTGGATTATTGTTTAACCCCATACACAAAAGTAAACTAGAAATGGATCAAAGACCTAAAATTACATTGTTAATTCCAAAAGTCATGAAACTATAAAACTCTTAGAAGACAACATAGACAAAAATCTACTGAATATAAACATGAGCAACTTCTTCCTCAACACATCTCCTTGAGCAAAATGAACACGTGGGACTACATCGACCTAAAATCTTCTGTACAGCAAAGTTCACCATCGACAGAAAAAGCATCCTACTGTATGGGAGAATATATTTGTAAATGACATATCTGACAAGGGATTAACATCTAAAATATATAAAGAACTCACACCTCAACACCCAAAAACCAAATAACTCAATTAAAAAATGGGCAGAGGATATGAACAGACAATTCTCCAAGAAAGAATTCCAGATGTCCAACAGACACATGGAAAGATGCTCCACATCGCTAATCATCAGAGAAATGCAAATTAAAACCACAATGAGATGTCACTCCACACCAGTTAGAATGGCCAACATCCAAAAGACAAACAACAACAAATGTTGGTGAGGATGTGGAGAAAGGGAAACCCTCCTACACTGCTGGTGGGAATGTAAATTAGTTCAACCATTGTGGAAAGTAGTATGAAGTTTCCCCAAAAAAACAAAAATAGAAATACCATTTGTCCCAGGAATTCCACTCCTAGCAATTTACCCTAAGAATACAGGAGCCTAGTTTGAAAAAGACATATTCACCCCTATGTTTATTGCAGCACTATTTACAATAGCCAAGAAATGGAAGCAACCTAAGTGACCATCCATAGATGAATGGGTAAAGAAGAGGTGGTACATATACACAATGGAATACTATTTAGCCATAAGAATCAAATCCTACCATTTGCAACATCATGGACGGAGCTGGAGGACATTATGCTCAGTGAAATAAGCTAGGCAGAGAAAGACAAGTGCCAAATGATTTCACTCATTTGTGGAGTATAACAATGAAGCAAAACTGAAGGAACAAAACAGCAGCAGACTCACAGACTCCAAGAAGGGACTAGTGGTTACCAAAGGGGAGGGATGTGGAAGGGTGGGTCAGGAGGGAGGGAGATGGGAATTGAGGGGTATTATGTCTAGTACACATGGTGTGGGTAGGCACAGGAAAACAGTGTAGCACAGAGAAGTCAAATAGTGAAATAGTGAATCTGTGGCATCTTACTACACTGATGGACAGTGACTGCAATGGGGTATGGGTGGATGTTTGATAATATGTGTAAATGTAGTAACCACATTATTTTTTATGTGAAACCTTCATAAGAGTGTATATCAATAATACCTTAAAAATTAAAAATAAATAAAGTACCCATTATGAAAATAAAACACATTGAAATGTGTGAGATGTATTAATAAATTTAATCTTATTTGCATTATAGCATATATTATGGAAATTGCTTGAAAAACTGTTTATAAATTTTATAAAGTGGAAAAAATGACAAAATATTCCTATGAGAAAATCTTGTGATTATTTTTGCCTTATTCATCCCATTGTTTGCACTCAGATTATACAAAGTATTATGTGTTTCAACGCAGACATTTTCAGTAAGTACAGAATGTCTGATTTAAACTTTGCTAACATAAACAAAAATTTTGAACATATTGATTAGGCAACATTTCCAAAGGTTTGTTATATCTTTTTTTTTGTCTATGGAAACATTTTTTTCAAAAACACAACCTATTTACATCTCAACAAGTGATTATATTGTAAAGGGCTATATTGGAATATAAAAGTAAATATTAGACTAGATATTATGCATTCTAATATTTTGGAAACTTTATTACATATGCATTACACATATTTTGCATTTTTAGTAATTTATTAAGCAAATAACTTCATTTAAATAATGTGCAATGAAATATTAAAATACTGAGGTTAAGGAAAACTTAAAAATGCATGTACCTTCAATATTTTAAAATATATATATATATGCTTCAGAGTCCTTTTATTATTATTTCTGTAGACACTCATTAAGAATTTATTACTTCATTACTTCACTTTATTCCATCATCAATTGTGTGTTGAATTCTACCATGTGCAAAGTGCTGTATGTGTTAATGTATGTCTGTATGGGTAAAACTTCAGTATATCCAGAATTTCTCACCTGGCCTTAGTGCATTCCCATATCAGCAGGTGTTTCCAAGGGGTGGAGAGAAGTAATCCATCTCCTTATCAATGGGTGATTACAAGGCAGGTGGAGAGGCTAGCATGTGCAGGGACCAGAAAGGTTTTTTTGGGTGGTCCTTCCTATCAAGGACAGGAAGAGACGTGGGTGAGTGGGAGAAAATGACTTCCTGTAAGCAATAAAAAGGTTTTTCCCACATTATTTTTCTTCGTGATTGATTTCGGCTTCAAAGGTTTATATGTCCCAGGCTGGGAATACATTTTCCCCTCTCCCCCCTGGAGTTACAGTGTGTGTGTATATATATCTGTATGTGTGCATGTATATCTCTATCAATTATCAATAGATATAAAAAATATAGCAAAGACAGGTGTAGATATCAATAGAGAGATTTTATAATTTTGTATTTGTGGAGGCTCTTGCGAAGTTCACTAACTTCAATCAGTGAAATTGATCATAATGAGAACATTGGAAAAATAAAGCTCTTAGAGTTACATTTTAAATGCAGGAACTAGAACAATGATGAAATTATATACATTGTTAATGCTTTTTTTAATTTTAAGGTTTTGATTTTTATTTTGAGGAACCTATTTGGCAACCAAGATCAAGAAGTAGAATTAATGGATTAATGATATTATAAGACTGAGACCTATCTAGAAGAAGCCATCAATGCATATCAAATAATTTACTCTAAATCAATGTGCTGAATGAATGAACAGAAATAAGAAATTAAATGAACTGAAATTCTCAAAATTTCAGTATCTTACAACATTCACATAATAATTTGTGCTTTTGCAATGTTGTAGACTTCCTACATTCCTCCAACCACAATAGCTTTTAAGATAAATAAATGCAATATTTCATAACTTCATAGCTTTTTTAATTCCTTTTTCTTTGCATTTCACTTTGAGAACTTTCTGTTTGTATATATTCTAGCTCACTAATTCAGCTGGGTCCATTTTACTGATGAGCCACGAAGGATGTTCATTTTCGTTGCACTGTTTTTGAGTTTTATTTTTAGTTTTTTCTTTTGGGTCTCCATCTCTCTGATTACATTACCTAACTATTCTTGTATCTTATTCCTTCTAACATTTTAATCCTGATTATTGTACACTTTTCAGAGACCT
The DNA here is from genome assembly GCF_040802235.1 of Manis javanica. Lineage (NCBI taxonomy): Eukaryota > Metazoa > Chordata > Mammalia > Pholidota > Manidae > Manis > Manis javanica. Next base: position 55,571,549 of record NC_133163.1, on the reverse strand, counting down.
AAAATCTCTTTCTTTTCTTGGTCTTATTCAATATTTGCTTTGTCTTTTCAGACAGTATTATTCTTGCCTTTAGTATGTTTCTTTAATTTTTTGCTTAAATCCATACATGAAATATTAGGTAATAGAGAATAATGTTAATAGGCCTGTAGTGTAAGGTTTTGCGTTATTCTGGGTAGCAGTTTGTCTGTGTTTAATGTTTTCTGTCACCAGAGGCTTCAAATTCCTTTAGTGTCTTTTTTCTTGTGTCTTCTGTTGTTTTTGTGCTTAAGAACTTGGCCTTCAGTAGAGTCTGCCTTGCAGCTTTCTGTTGTAACCTGTTGTGTTATCCTGGAGCCTTGCTATTGTGGTGGTTAAGGGGTGGAGGAAGGAAAGCAAGCAACCTGTGATCTATGATTAAATCTCAGTTCGTATTGGGTCTGTGTGCACTAGCTATTCCTTTAACAGGTGATTCTTAGCAACCTTTCCTTAGGTAAGACAGAGAATCTCTTGGGGATGGCCTGAAGTCAGAAAAATGCCTCCTTTCAGGTTAGACAAGGCTCAGGTAATGAGTCTTTTCACCTGTAGGATAGTCCTTTTTAATGTCCTTGGTGTATTGTATTTCTCAATGATTTCTTTTGTCTCCCCCATGCCAGATCTAACTGGGGATCTTTCTTGGCTGTTCACTCTGGGTAGCTTATGGGAGTTCCTAGAGATAAAACTCTATGAAAGTACATGCCTCCCTTAGACTGTACTATTTCTTAGAAATTTTTTAATCTTATGTTAGTCCACACTGAGCCTCCAGCAAATCACCAAAATTAGCCTTTAAATATACTCAATAGTTCATTGTTCTAGATCCTTCTTCTCCGAGTTAATTGCTTTTGGGTGTGACTCTTAGAATCATCTGTTTCTCCAGATTTTTTGGTGGCAGTTCATCCTGCAATATCACCTTTTAGATTCAAGCAAAGCAATTGATTTTCATCTTCTTATTTGTTCAATTTGTTTCTTGTCATAAAAATGAGAATGCCTGTTTACTTATCAGAGCAGAAACTGGAAGTTCTATGCCTTTATAATTTTAAATAAATTGGAGCTAAATATCTTCTTCCATGTTCCATCAATTATAGGAAATATCTATTTATTTTCTACCTTGTAAAGTGAAATTATTACTATCTTCCTTCTAATTTTATCTCCCAACAGTGTCATTTACATGTTAAATATATCTATTGCATATAGTATATATAACATACACTGTAATGTATTCCCTTGTTTTTATTCACACCCAAGTCTCTAACACCCAGAACAATGTCTAGAATATAGTAAACCTTCAATTAATATTTACTGAATAAGTGAGTGAATGACTCTAAACTGAGTAAGACACTAGCTGTACCTTCAAATAGCTGTGAATGTATTTTAAGAGGTGAAAAATAAGTAAATACAGCGTGGCCCATAAAGAGTAGTTTCTTAGAAAAGGCCAAGTGATTCTTCCAAAGTATTTCTTGGAGTATTTGTCTTAGTTTAACAGACATAAAAATACAGTTTCTCAGAATGTTGCTTGTGATGTCATCAGGGGCAGGATTATATGACCCACACTCATAAGAATAATAATGATGTATTGATTTAATAGAAAAATATACTTAACAAAAGATCAGATATTAAATTTCTCATTCAAGTATTTTCTCCATGAAATCATACTATATGTGGAAAACTAGATTATCAGCAGAAGATTGTTTACTGAGCATGAAATGAACACAAAAAGAATCTGTTCTATAATTTACATGCTCACCAGTATCTGGTTAAACAAACTGGATAAACATATGCTCAGAAATATAAAATTTTCAATCTAGTGTGCCCTTGGTCCAGAGTATCCTATTTCCCAGTAAGTGCTTCTATCAATATGGTCTCTATCTCATTATTTTGATAAATTTTTATTGTATTTCCATTTCTGTTCACCATTCTCATTCCAATTGTTATAGAAGACAGATAGCCAGACCTGAGCGGGGAAGAGGAAGGGGGACTTTGGCTGGTGATTACATTTGGCTAGATGCTTGCTCACATTCTACAAATTTCACGTAAGCTGTTCTTGAGGGATGTGGAGAATACAGATAACTGACTGTTACTTATCAGAGCAGAATGCCTGGAAGAGAAACTGACCCAAACTTCACCCTCAAATCCATTAACATAGTAAAAATCATGCTCCTCTATCATTTGCATAGTAAAAATCACACCTCCCTGCATCATAACAATTCTGATGGGAACGAAACATTGTCAAAAATCCATTGCCCCACTTGAGGAGGGAGCAAGTTGAACTCTGGTAAAACTCTGTCTGTCCTGTTTGCAACCTAATCCCATTTAGCAAATACTCCTTTCCTTCATATAAAAAAGGCTCCCTATTGTTCCCTTGGTGCAACTCCCTCTGGATCTGCCCATGTCACAACTCTCAGGCTGGGTGGGAGTGTACTTGCCTTTTTGCATAATATTGTTTAACAAATAAACTCTTAATGCTAAACAGCCTTTATGCGTCCATTCTTAAATTCTTTCTCACAATGAATAAGAGCAAGGACCCATCTCCAGTACCACGATGAGTGCAATTTTTAAATTAAGGTTTTTGTCATGCTGTTTACTGTAGTATCTCAAACCTGTTGGATTGTATGTGTCTCTATGTTACTTTGCATGTTTTGGTCTTGACTCATTATCAATTATTTCTGAATTATAAACTCAAAATAGACCCAATTCCAAAATGTTCATGTTTAAAAAGATTCTGTATAACCTACAGTATTGTCAACTACATGTTCAGGAATAATGTGAGCCTACAACATAATGTAACATGTCATAATGCAGAAGTACAAAAGAGTTCTACAATTATATGTGAAAAGTGGAAATAATTGAAAAGTTGGAGGAGGTAAATTTTATTATTTTTATTTTTATTCAACTTCCATGATGCTATAAAGTCTAATATTTATGCAGAATGTTTTAAAAAGTAGAGAAAGACCATGATAGCACAGTGATTAAAAAGGTAAAAAATGACTTGCTACTTCATTCTGTCATCCTTTCAAAGCACTGTATCAAATAATATCAATATTCATCTTCATTCATTAAATGCATTTCTAAATAGTTAAAAAATAAAGTAACAGAAAAACTTTGTAAGTTTTAATGTAATAGAAATTGTAGCTTGATTTCCTGAGGATATATTTTAAGGTCAGTTTTACTGGAGTGTAATTTACATGAAGTAAAATTCACCATTTTTGTACAGTTCCTTGGATTTTGACAAAATTATACAGTAGTATAACATCAACAATTCAGAAATATTTGTATCACCCCAAATAGTTCTCTGTCACCTTTTGTAGTCAATCCCCTCTTTTCACACCTAGCCTCTTGGAATCACTAATTTCTATTACAGCATATAACCTAAATTAGAATGCTTTTGAAAAAGATAGTGAATACTATTAATAATAACAGCTGGGAAGATATGTAAAACTGGGCAAACATTTTCTATGTTAAGAGTTTAAATGTCAACAGGAAATAAAAATAGCACAAAAGTGGCGTAAGTAACGTTATAATTTAACATGATTAATTAGGTAGCAGGGAGGACAAAAGATAGGCTGGGAGGGTCAAAGCTTTAAAGTCCAATTAAGTAGCTATTGCTGTATTCCTATTAAAGAGAACTTGAGGAAATGGATATGCAATATATTTCAAATGAGGAATGATTAGGAAAGTTAACTATTTGGATATTAGAACCACAGGCACATGAGTTGTTAGAAATGACTCAGAAGTTTTTAACTTGAATAGAAGAATTAATTGAGTTAATCTGAGTTCATAATGAAATTGACATGGAAATGTAAGAAGATAAAACCAGTTTGAAAAACTAAATTATGGATTGCCCTAGTCATTTTTTAAAAAGATGTGATGTGTTCCTTATTACGTGTACTTAAAAATGTGGATTCTTACTTAAACGAAAAGGTGATGTATAATTAGTTCTAGATTAGGAGATGCTATTCAAATCTGGTTTTATCTCCTGTTCCTTGTACTGTTTTGTTATCTCCTGTTTTCCCTGTTTTCCTATTTGGATTCGGACACCTTCTCTAAGGCTGCATTTCTTTATTTGAGTTTAGCTAGAACATTCATTTAGGAAAAAGGCTCTGAGACCTTGTATTTCCTTAAGTAACCAGTTCTATTTTGCATTTTTGTTAAGTTTTTAGGAATTTAAGGTATACCTTTTGATGAGGTTATAGACTCATATGAAGGTGCAGATGATTGAAGAAAGATTCTTTACAACAACTCTACTATTCTAGGTCTCTTTAATGACTTCAAAATAATGGTGAATTTGGATGACTGTGTAGTTGTTAGAGTGAACTGTATCTATAGAAAGGGAAAACCACTTATGGTGAAAACTAAAATATTAGATGTAATATGACATCTGTGAAAAGAAATATAAAAGCTTCCTTTGTTCCATTCTTGATAAATGCCCTAAAATATGCATTTTTAAATTTCCACAAAAAGATAAAATATTCTGGAAATAAAATGCAGTGTCTGGCATATAGTTCATATGCAACACATATCAGCTGAAGGAATGAATGAATGAATAAATGAATGCAGGCAAACTAGTAACAAAGAATATGAAGTGGAGAGAATCTAGTGAAAAAAGCATATTTAGAATGAGAAAACAAAATAGATACGATCCTTATGAGAGAAGAAATAAGACACTAAATAATAAAAAAGAAAAGATATAAAATAATTATAACAAGGATGGAAGATCCTTACTTGGATTTAAACTGGAGACTACTATCTTTAATTTTGCTGAACTGCATAAAAATATAATGAGGTAACAAAGAATGACTGAACATGAAAAACAAACAAAAATGACTATCATAATAATTGATGGGGTAAATATCAAAAAGGGTACATTCTGAGAGCTTAATTTTCAAAAACATGGAAAGAACAATTTATTCTCTGAAACAAATGGAAAAGAGAGAATGTATGTACTAATAGGAAAAAATTTTTAATGGAAAAAGCGAATTTGTGACAGTTTATTATCAGATGGTCATAATTCTCTTGAACTTGGAATTGTAGTTTCGTCCTGACCATCAGGAGGCCAGGAAAACTTTGTATTTGGATGTCAAAAGACTTAGGAAAGATTTAGAAGAGTTATGAAAATGCAAATCAAAACCTCAGTGAGGTGCAACTTCACAACCACAATATCAAAAAGTCAGAAAATAACAAGTGTTTGTGAAGATGTGGAGAAACTGAGACCTTCATACACTGCTGTGGGAAATGTAAGATGAGGCAGCTCCTAGCTCCTGTGGAAAGCATTTTGTCAATTCCTCAAAAAATTAATCATAGATTTTCCATATGACCTAGTGATTCTACAATTTGGTGTAAACTCAAAAGAATTGAAAACTGATATTCAAATCCTTGACATGAACGTTCACTGCTGTATTATTCATAACAGCCAAAAGGTGGAAAAATCCCAGAAGTTTACCTATAGATGAACAAATAAACAAATGTGGTTTTATGCAACAGAATATTCAGTCATAAAAAGGAATACATTATGTATGATAGAATGTAGATGAACCTCAGAAACATTATGCTAAGTGAAAGTGTCTGGTCACAGGGGTCACATGTTACATAATTTTATCTATATGAGATGTTCAGAAAGGCAAATATACAGTGACAAAAAGCAGATTTTGTAGTTGCTAGGTGTACGTGGAGAAAAGAATGACAATTTACTGCTTAATCAGTATGTGTCTACTTTGGTGATGATGAAAATATTTTGAACATAGAATTGATGGTTGTATCACATTGTGAATGTATCAAATGCCACTGAAGAGCAGAAATCAAAATGGTTAATTTTGTGAATTTTACACTTAATGAAATAAATACACAGAGAAAAAAGGAAACACAATGGTATTAGCAAAACACATTATATGCATGCATGTATTTATGCTTTTGTTTGCATTTGTGTGTGCATGTGTGTGTGTATGTGTGTCTTTTCCTGGACAAAGAATTTTCTTAACTCAAAAGACAGCTATTATATAGTGTAAGATAGTACACAAAGATAGTATGGAAATAAAAAATGGCTACTTCAAGAATTTTGGAAGTACTCATAAGAATCTATGATATTTGGTGATTTTACTGCTTCTCGGTAAATTAACCTTACAGATTTTTAAATTCATGGGTCTTCTTTGATATTTCTAAGTATATCTATTAAAACATAATCTCACAATTTTATATGACATTTTGATATAAAGTTGTATTTATTTCATCAGCTGTGTTTAAAACTTACGAAAAAGATGGCCTTATGGTAAAAGAAAATCATTGCATTTTTACAAGGGAATATACTCTTAGCACAATTTTGAGAATATGTATTTTAAATGATATTTAAAATACACAAATATACTTAAAAATAAAAGATATTGTTAAAATCTTCTCAATCAACACATATGTTCATAGATAGAAGGAAGGGCATTATGTAAAATAAAAGGAAGGGCATTATGTAGAATAAATATTTGCTGTGATTTTAAAGTGACATGAGGAAGGGAATATATTTTTGTCTGAAATTTCAGTTGCCTGATTGTAATTATTTATGGGTGAAACAGTATCATATTTGACTAGCATATACAATAAAATAAAAATGTCGATATACTTATTGGAAACCTAAAAGCTTGTTAAGAGTTTATTTTAATTTTGCATTGAAAACCAGTCAAAATGCTTATAAAACATGTCAAAGTCTTCTATTAATTAACTCATATAATGTTAATTTTTATCATATTTTAATGATATATTCTGTTACTAGTTTTAACACAGTAACTCTTCAGCTTAAGATTTTATATGCCACTTTAGGAATTGAAAATAAATATTTTTTATGAGATACAAAATGAAGTGTGTTTAATGTTTTAATTTATTCTTGTTAGGATAAGGAACAGTACATTTGTCCTTAGACTGACCTTAAAAATTTAACTGAAAATACCGACTTTATTTTGTCCAAGATGTCTTCAATGGAAACTTTTAACTGCCTATATATATGACAATTACTGGAGACAATGAGGCAATCTGATCATCTGCTCACACTGAGCATATATTTTAGGGGGTAAAGAGGACAGTAGCACATACTCAAGAAAATGAAAACGATTTATTTGTTGTTTAGAGGACTCTTAAATGTAAAAGATGAATATAACAGAATGCTTCTCAGTGGGAAGCTAGAAAAGATATTTGGTGTGAGAGACCTGAATGCTGACAGAGTCAGAAATGTGACAGTTTGATATAAGAACAGTTCAGATGAAGAGAGTACAAATGCGAGATTCTTGCAATAGGAATGAGCTTTACATGTTTTTAGAACAATTTGTCCAGAGGAGGAGTCAATGATATCAATGTCAATGAACTATATGAATAAAGAATATTTGTTTTAGTCTTCCTATCCAGACTAATCTTTAAAATCTGCCCCTTAAATAGAATGTATGCTCCAGCAATTTGAGATACATGGAAATTGTGAGACCATTTCGTCATTGCATAAGCATCTGCTCTTTATAAGAAGCTCTCCTCAATATACCAGCTGTTCTCGTGCCTAAGAAATTTCTACTTCTTCAAGCCATAATTCAAAATTCTCTTTTGTAAAATGTAGCATAAACTCTCACAAGTAGCTTAAGGGTACTAATTTTCATATTCCTGCTGTGTTTTAAAATAGATTATCATTAAAACACATATTATAATAATCATTTGGGATTTGAGTAGATTTCTATCTAACTGTTAGATTATACGTCTCTGTCATGGATAACAATGTCTTGTTTACTTTGTACTCTTACTTTGTACTCCCAGGCTAGTATATATAGTAGATATATTGGTTTAGCTGAATAATTTAATCTGATTCAAGCACTATGTTTCAATAACAGGTTGCATGGAGCAATTAAAGATCATGAGAATGGGAACTGAATTGGTAGTCCACCACTGAAAGTTACCAGTAATATACCAAAGATTTTTATGAAACTAGGGTATAATCATGTTATTTCAAAAGGGAGAGTACAGTCATGTTATTTCAAATGGGAGAGTACAGGCCTAGAATATCATGATAGCATTTCCTATATTTCTATATTCCCTAGATACCATTCGGCATATGGTTTTACCTATAGAAATAACAGACACCATTATTTTCTTAGTAGGAATATTTATAGTGCACAATAGTGGAATGGATTGTCATAGAAAAATATGTGTTGAAAACAAGCTAAACATGACTTTTTTAAGTTTAATTACTTATAAAGGCATTAAATATTAATGTAGTATTAAAACAGGTCATATATTTTCTAATATCTCATTTCTGCATACTAACTTAGTGACATATGTTTTCTTCTTATTAGTTCAAATTATGACACATTGGTGTTATACCCGAAATTAACTATAAATCAATAATATGCCTTTATATAAATTCATGTATATGAAATAGAAATAAATGACTTTTTAAGTTTTAGCATTTCTATTCACCTTCGCCACTTTTATTTTGATAAGCCAAGAATCTGCATTAATTATATAATTTTCTTGGATCAGTAAGTTGGAGTAAGCACTATTCCTATGCTCCATTATAATTATCTGTATACATTTCACTGAGGTAAATGTATTCAGTGGGAACAAAAAAAGTTCTCCCACAAACAACCTATCTTTACCATTATCCAAACATGACAGACATAACAAAGTAATACTCAAGAGTGCCTATGAGTATACCCGTGCACAGCGCAACTGTTAACGTGCTTTCTAGTTTGCAAAACCTTTCCCTAAACTTGCTTTTCACTATCTCGTGTGAAATGTCCGCAAGTGTATTTTTTCTTACAACATATAAACCTACATTCAACTTTGTAGGCAGCTTATTATATCAAAAATAGTTGTCTCTTTTTTTAAATACCAAATTCCAAAGTCTGTATTCTTTTAAGAATAAGGAATTTCCTTGCAATGAATCCAAAGTTTTTTTGTTTTCGCTTCTGTTTTCCTTTGGAAACATTACAAAGCTGTAGGGACTTATAAGACAGCCAAGGAGAACTCTGAAATACAGAGTTGTAAAGTAAAGCTACTTGAAATAGCTACTTAGGTTCACTCAGTGTTATAGGACTACTGTGTGAAATGTGGTGCTTACAAACAAACAAAAGGATGGGTGGGTGTATGTTCCTTATGGTCATAAGATGAAAACTAGTATCAGAGAAATCAAGTAAAAAAGTTGCTGAACTGAGAATTATACTAAATTTTGTTTGTTTTCATAGCCCAATTATTTTATATTTCATGCTGCCTCTCATATTATGACAGCATTGTCCTAGCAACTCACAGTCTGAAATAAAGACAAGTGAAATATTTATATTCCCTTAATCAGTCAGCTTTTAAAGTAACAAGGATTCTTTCAAGCATAAAGATTTATTGCTCTTGTTCAAGGACGCTTATATTACATGGAATATTTTTCATTAAACATATGTTCCTGAAATAGAATTAATAATTTAGTTTAGATTTTTCAATGTTTAACTCATTTTTTGGGATAAAATATTCAAAAACCTCATCATGCAATAAAAGAAGTCATTATTTTATCCTACTTGTGAGGGCCTGGTCACAGTCCTTATTTTAATTATTTCTTCACTTTATATCTTTTTACATGTTGAATTTGTACACAGTAATCTACTCTATTAAGTTACTAAAAGTAAGTCAGTATTTTTATCTTTTAATATGAATTAAAATTTAAATATTATTTGTTTTGCTTTTGACTGTGTATACCTCTTAAATATATAAACTACCAGAAATAATCTTCAAATTAGTTTTTGGAATCGCAGTCAGAGTCTTGGAAAGTTAACAAAGGAAATGATATTTGAGTAAATACAAGAATTAGATAAAACAAAGGGACAAGAGCATCTTGGATAAGGCTCTTGAAATTTTATTAGTGCATAGCAATTTGACAGCATATGAAGCAGTTCTTGCATATTGACAATAAACATGGTGGCTAGGCATTGAGGGAGTAGAGTCAATATTATAAGAATAGGAATGTAGACTGAGGTCATATTGAGAAGGTTATGAATACTTGGGAACGTAGATTATATACTACAGTCAACAAGGAACCATAAAATTTGAGTATGGACAAAAACTTTAACATCATTGTCCAGAAAGTTCATTTTTACAGTGGTACATAGGAAGGATTGAATGGTGGGGAGGCCACAAGAAAGCAAAAATAATTTAAATAGTATGATCCTTATTTGCAGAGGAGAAAAGGAGAGGAAATGTAAGGGACATTGTTGAGATAATTTTGACAGAGCTCAACTCCCATTATGTGGATGTTAAAAAATAATTAAAAATGACTTTGCTGTTGTAGGATTGGCAAAGAAGAAAATCAATCCCATAATGTTACATATTGTGCATTTTGTATTGATAATGGTTCAGCCATCACAACAGAAGGCCTCTATATTTATAGCAGAAGGGAAAGAAAGAAACTAGAGTATCCCACAGGAATTTTTCAAAGTTTTATACTGAAAAAGACAGACATTACTTTCAATGTACTTCCTTGACCAGAAACAATCAATTGGCCCCACTTAATTAATTGTAATGGGAACTGAGAAGTTTACTTTCTGCTTAGGAAGAAAAGCAGACCCAGATATTTGTGATGATTAATAAAGTTGGCTAAAAACCAAGTTTTTTTCATAAAGAGAAAAAAGTGTGCTGAAATACACAGGACACCATGATAGTTTTAATTTAAACATTATTTGAAAATAGTATCAAGCACTCTTAATGAAGGCTGTACTATGGGAACTATAAAATGAGAAAGAATGAGTCACAAAAAGACATATGCATATACATGAACATACATACACCCACATACTTAGCATGTAAATATATACACATATAATGACTTATATACAATGAACTGCGTGATAGATAGATATACTGGAAACCTATCCAGAAAAAAAAAAGGGTTTGTAGAAAAGTAGTAAGGACTGGTTTTAGCAGTATTTCAATCATTGAATCTCAAGGTCAGATGTTAATAGTGTGTGTTTCCTGCAGTTACTTACTAGGGGTTCTACATTTTCCTTAGAGGGTGTGTTTTCTGTTTGCAAATACAGCCTTTTGTTTCTGCACATATTTTGCATATTTGCTGTGGAATTTTCACAGTGTCTCTGATAAGTTGTTAAACCATGTTCTATATTCAATATCATTTGTGGTGACCTAGGTTATAAAGAAAAAATTAGAGAGAAATCTATCATCTATCTATTGCTATGTTCTACTATATTTTTTAATATTTATGAGTCAGGGAGTGGGGAGTAAGTCATTCTTTCTTACTTTGCTACCTTAACTAGAAGTCCATTTGCCTTTTCCTTTGTTAATTTGTTTAAAACATTTTCACAAATTATAAAATGTAAGCAAAGTATTTTAAAAATTATATCAATTGTTTGGGACTGCATTTGTTTAATCATCACTGTATTTTGAATATCCAGATTTTATGTAATTATCTCAATTAACATTATAGTTTAAAATCTATAAATCTTTTTCTTTCCACATATTGGTGAATGTCTACAGTAGATTCTAGAGGTTAAAAATAGATATATATTGCCAAAGTGTTTACAAGTAAATTTAATTCTATCACTATGTGAAGTTGCTAGTTTCCATCTTTCCTGCTAATACTATTTTCATTTTCTTTTAATTCTAAATTTAATATTTTTGAATCTGAATATTTTCATTTGTATTTCCTTCATTAAGAATACAATTTTCCCTTATTTTTTACTAACTTTTTATCTTTATTTTTCTGAGAATTAACTGTGTCTTCAGCCAACTTTTTTTGACATAAGATTTGTTTCATATCATACTTGTTTTGTTGTAGTTTTTTATTTTTTCCCAAACACTGCTTCCTGTTCATATTCTTGATAACATATTTAGATGTTCAAAAGATAAGTTTTACTACATGCATGTAAACACACATACACACACATTTTGTTGTATGATGTTAAAACCATTTCCCCATTATGTCCATTTCACATTTTTTCTGATATTTTGTTGTCTAAAAGATGGCACCATTATGTTCCCAAACTTTTTCAAACTTTCCTTTAATTATTAGCTGTGGACTTGGGAAAAATTACTTGTACTATCTATGATTTAGTTTTTCATAAATAAGAGATCCTACTTTTCCTGCCATATAGGGTATGTAAAATGATTTGATACATATAAAATACTTAGCACAGTGCCCGTGTGCCCGTAAGAGAGTAAGTGCTATGTGTATTTGCTACTATCACTTATATCACTTATATTACATCCATTACTTTTATGCTTAGAAATGTTTCTTGATTCAAACTACTAAATTACAAAATTTTTTAGATTCATGTTTCACGCTAGAACTCTGACAACTTCTTTGACTTTCTAAACATTATCTTTTAAAAATTAAGCTATAAAATAGATTGCTGCCATAATTTCTTAACTATGATAATAACAATAGCATCTCTTCAGTGTAAATTTTCTATAATTAACCTGTTTGTAAAGCATATAAACTGACACTGATTAACATAACTTATTTTCTGGGAGAATTGTGACCTATTTAACAAGTAATAATAAAATACTTTCATTTATTATTTGAAGGAAGAATTTGACATTTGATTGGTTTTGCATAGTAATTTTGAAAGAACACTCTCAAAATAATGCAGTTACACAAAAATATAGAAGGAAAGACTGTACTTATATAAATATATGTCTATTTTAAAGAGTAAATTACAGAAGTTGAATACATAAGTAAACTGAAATACAGACTTAAGATGAATTTTGATAATTTCTAGATATAGAGAATAAGAGAACTTAAGTATCTATGCACATATCCACTTCACCATGAATCAAAGAAAAACATGGTGTCATACATAGGGGTGTATATAAGGAATAAATCTATTTGTTGTTAATTTAAAATATATAAAATTATGTATTTAGAAAATTGTTAATGAACATTTAAAAATTTAATGTATTGCTCTTTTTAAAAGTTAAAACTATGCCTTGCCTTTCTGCTTCCTTTGATTCAGTCCTTCATTTTTAACTAGTTTATGGCAATGACAACACAGAGTCCTGAATTTCCCTCTATTCTATTTCTAGCTGTATGGAATGCTACAATATATAATTGAGAAAATGACTGCCAAACTTATAGCTAGATTTGGTCACATGATGACAAGATGTTGAACAATAGGATGAAAGAAAAATGGCATGCACAAGTTTCCATCGACTTTCTTAAGTACTAATTGGCACTCACAGTTTTCTCTCTATTGCTTTGTTCCTTCCTCTCTTCTGGGGCCTGAAACAGATGTAAACGTTTTGGACATTGGTGATTTTTCCACATGCTAACAATGGCTGTGAAGTAATTTGGATGAAACCTGAATCTCTGAGAACTTTGAAAACAGCACTAATACCAGACTTGGATTACCTTTATAAAGAAATACACATGGAAGGCAAATCAATGTCTCTTAAAGCAATAATTTGATTTACTGTTAACCATAACCAATTCTAAATTAATTAATACATAAAACATATTCATAATTTGATTCAACTCTATATAGCAGTAACACTCCAAGACAAATATTTTATATACTCTATATATTATTCAGTCTTTTTTGTAGATGGCTTGCGGCCATGGGCTTAGCTGTGACCAATGGTCTCTGGGTTGAAGTAATATGTTTGCGCTCATCCTTTGCCCTTCTCTCTGACACACTGTCTTGACGGGACAAATGTTCCACACAACCAAGTGATAAATAAATCAAGGAGGATCTCACAAATTTTATAGGCATTATGAGAGTAAGACACAAATATATATTGACATAAGCCATTGTTATTGGGGAGGAATGACTCTTCTGCTAATTGACTTAAATGTATTTGTTTAATTTCCTGATTTTATTCAGGAAACTTAACTCATTCGTATAAGATATTACTAAAGGTCAGAAGATAGTCAAACCCTGAATGTTTTCAACAATGTGTTCTAACACTGCAGAAATACTCAACATGTGTTGCCACTGCACAGGATAACAGGAAATAATCACAGTCTATTACTACACTACATAACCATGACTGCCAAAGTTCTAATCTGATGAAGAAGTGACATCAATGTTTGCTGCTCCACATCTTCAGATTGGCCAGTTTTCCTGTTATTCCTTCTTTATTTGAAAACTGAGCTCCAAGTATGAAATTCTAATAGCAAGGAGTATTTGGATGCTAGGAATCCAAATAAGCAATATATATTAAAGTTGCTTGTATTTTTTTAAAAATGCTAGTAGTAAGGTATCTTCATCTGGGGCAGGCCTTTCTTTTGCTTTGGTCTTCATCATCTTTATTTGTAAACTCTGTCTTGCATGTTTATAGCCACTGTCACTACATGCCTTATTGTTTACTTCTAGAGAAAGACAAAATCTATTGATTTCCAGAATTATTAAGCAAGAATTCAGATTCACTCCTTGCACTACCCATCACCCAATCTGACAAAGAGATGCCATGATTTTTTTGTCCATCCCAATCCACTTTGAAAAGAAGCTGGGATTATCCTGATTGGTTTACACTAGTGTTTCTCATTCTATGTGCTTTTAGCAGCTGAAGTGGTACATTTCAGGACATTTACCATCTCTGGTCTGTGGACTTTGAATATCACTAGCAATCCTCAGTCACTGTGAAATCAAAGATGGATGAAATTTCTAATCATCTTCAAGGACTAGGATAGGCGGTATAATTTTCAGGATCCATTGCAAGATGAAAATACAGGCTTATTGTTAAATATCATTAAAAATTTCAAGATGGTAACAACAGAGCATTAAACTAAGAATGGCATCTTCTAAGCAAGGGACCCTGTATAACTGTACAGATCAGACACCCGCACAGTTCCCTACCTAGGGAGTGGTAGAGAATGGTGAAGAACTGCCTACATCAAGAGTTACTGTGTTAGAAACATCAGGGCCTAGCTTGAAATCAATGGTGTGGCTCAATATTATCTAAGCCTTTAAACTTTTATAATATAGGTGGACTAAATTGATGTCAGGATGGCAAAAAAATATATCCAATGAGCATGTTTTTTATCTCATTTTACTTTGATTTGAATATAAATACTTACATGTTTGACTACAAAACATATCCACCATCTGTAAAAATTTAAGGAACTAGTTGATCATTTCAGATACTTAATATGAGGTATTTTCTTGAAGCAAGTAACCATAAGATATGACTTCACAAAGTATGCTTCTCTAAGTGTATAAGGTAATACACTAAGAAAAAGAAAAGGAAGGAAAAAAGAACATAGAAAACTGAAGAAAAGGAAAAAAATGTATTCTTTCCTGAGAGGTAAAATGCAATAATAGCAATATTTGTAGATTTGTTCATTTAGAATAAAATGCAATTTAAAAGCATAGCTATATTCTAATATGGCATAAGGATTGACCCTTTTCTAATGAATTGTATAAATACTTTCAAGCTGAATAAACCAGAAAGGAATATTTATCTCCACTAATTTATAGCTGTAATTGTTTTATCCTTTTGGCAACTTGACTCCTTGAAATTAAAGTAGAGTTTCTTGATAAGAAAGTTACTGATAAGAAAGGCAAACTGACTTCTAAAGTGACAAGTATACTTCAGGGATACTGAAATATAATTATTGCAATATTTAAATGATATATTAACTTCACACTTCTCAGTGGAAATATTGAATACATTGAATAAGCTCACATACAGGAATAAAAACAAGGAATCCCTGGAAAAAGTTAAACATCTAATAGATTAATTTCAATTAATTTTGAGTTAGTAAATTGAGTATTTTGAAATGTATGCAAAGAAGAATGGAAGAAAATCACAAGAAATGAAGGAATAAGAGCCTATTTAATATAGAGACTTTCCAGGGACCAGAAAGAATATGAAATAATTTAATTCAAGATAGGTTTGAATGGAATTAATTAATTCAGCAACAAATTATTAATCAGCTAGTATAAAATTTGTTTTTGGAGATAATGCAGTCTATGACTATGAATTATACAGTAGCTCTGATTCTGTGAGTTTAGCCTCGTCATCAGCAAATAAAAACACTGTATTTCAGGAAAGGATTTAAAATTATAAGAGGCAAAATTATATAGTTATTAGTCTCTTAAGGCAAAGGTGTAAAATAAATTCAATAAAGATTCTGATATTTAATAATAACTTTTATTAATGAAAACTACTATATCATAGTACATACTTCATGTATGAGTCTTTCATGTATAAGTAAAATAGCAGTATAAAAATTACTGAAAACTACCCTGTGTTCAAATTGTTTTTTATAAATACTTCTTGAAATGAGAAAAACAATTATTGGGGATTTCAAATTATTTTCCATTTAGTAATTTTCACAAAAAATTTCTTTAATTAACCTTATCTATTTTAAGAGCTACAGAAGTATTCCTTACTCTTCAAATTTTGGTTCCTTTTCAGTTGAATATTGTTTCAAATAATTCATTAAAACCTTTAATTTACTCAATCATTCAAGAAAAGTGAGAACACTCTACACATTAGGCCCCATTTAGATACTGCAGGTATGATGAGAATGTAACATGCTCACTGCTCACATAGATTTCCCAGTATGTGGAATATTTTACCCATGTTTCAGAAGCAATGCAAATAAAGTTATTTTGTGGACAGTTTTTAGGGGAGTCTAGCTTTTAAATCCTTACTGTGAATATTCAAGAAGAATTTAAAGTCTCATGTCTAATATTTTCTCAAGTCATTCCCCTACATATTTGAGTTTAATCAAGCAAAACAAAAAACAAAAGCATTAGTGAGAATATGTCCCAAATTCTCAGCTTTCTATAAGACTAGGCTTTGACTGGTGATGGAAAGACAAATGTAATCAACCAGTGTACTCCTGGACAGGAACAACTGCTCCCTTATAATATTTAAAATACAGATATTATCATGGAGATGGCTTATTCAGATATGTACTCAAAACTTACTATCTTAGTGGATACCTAGATGGGTAAACATGAGCAAAACTGTGACAGAGTATATCCTTGGTCCTGAATCTTGAGAAAAATACAGAAAGGAGAAGAAATGGAGAGAGAGAAAATCACCTATAAAAATGTTCTGATAAATAAAATAGCTCTCAATCTGCTAGATCAATGTTGTCTAAGGTGAAGTGCTCAAGATGATGCATAAGGAAACAGGAGTAAAATGTTAGAGGTTCCGTGTATATTTATCTTTTTACATGAGATTAGAAATGTAATAAATTTATAAGTAACTATCACATTAAGTGATAGTCTCACATAGTTCCATGGTAGCTCTAATATTTGAAATGATGTGAAAATAGAGTAAAAGTAAAAGATCTATAAGCAGGACACTGTAGTGGAAACTTTACCTTGTTTCTTTGCTTTCCATGAGACTACCTAAATTGACTATAGTTTCTGTTATCTAGAATACTTACATTTTCTCTCATATAGTAGATTAATAGAATAAAAAGATTTCTGTTTAGAAACTGAGGTCCGAATTAATGATGACACTGGCACAAGGGGAAAAATGACAAAGATAAAAAATAACAAAATAACAGAGCTACTATTATTCCTTAATGTGTTCTTCTCAGCCATCTTATGGGATAAAAAAAAAATGGCACCTAAACTGAGCTTCCAAAAGTGTGAGATAAAGAATTTAACATTATCAAAAAGATTATTTGAAATGTGGATTTACATTAATCTACTATTGTTAACCATGACTTACAGTCTAAGCATGTACAGAATCTTGATATTTTAACTAAAGAAGATATGAAGTTAATAGTGTTATGATATTTAAAACAATCCTTTTAAAAATTTACATACTTAAGTTATAAAGTATAATTATAAAATGAACATCTGGACAACAACAATAAACCCAACAACTGGAATTTTATGTATTTTCCCTCATTACTCTACCCTTCAATTCCCCAAAACTAATGAATTAACTACTATCCTGAATGATGTGATTAACTGATCATCTATTTTTATATACATATATTAGCTCATCCTTAAACAATATGTTTGTTTTCTTGGTTTTTTTTTGAGAGGGCATCTCTCATATTTATTGATCAAATGTTTGTTAACAACAATAAAATTCTGTATAGGAGAGTCAATGCTCAATGCACAATCATTAATCCACCCCCAGCCTAATTCTTGTGAGTCTCCAATCTTCTGAAGCATAATGAACAAGTTCTTACATGGTGAACAAATTCTTTCATAGTGAATAAGTTCTTACATGGTGAACAGTACAAGGGCAGACATCACAAAAAATTTCAGTTTTGATCACTCATTATGAACTATAAACAATCAGGTCAAATATGAATATTTGTTTGATTTTTATACTTGATTTATATGTGAATACCACATTTCTCCCTTTATTATTATTATTATTATTTTAATAAAATACTGAAGTGGTAGGTAGATGCAAGATAAAGGTAGAGAACATAGTTTAGTGTTGTAACAGAGCAAATGTAGATGATCAGGTGTGTGCCTGTAGACTATGTGTTAATCCAAGCTAGAGAAGGGCAATAATACATCCACGGAAGCAGATTTCTCTCAGAACAGGGGGGGTGAGGTTCTAAGCCTCACCTCTGTTGATCCCCAATTTCTCACCTGATGGCCCCCCTGCGACTGTGCCTGTCTTAAGTTGTTCCTCCCTTGAGGAATCTTACCCGTCTCTGGCTAACCAGGAAAATGAAATGTTGGTAAGTGAGAGAGAAGCCATATTGTTTGAAAAGGTTAGCTTTTTACTTCTTTGCAGATTTATGCCCTGTGGCTTCTATGCCCAGCATTTGTCTTGAGGTATCTTTAACACCTGGAGGAATTATGATACTTGGTAAATTCGATATGAGGCACGAATTATACTTAAGGGTTGTAATTAGGAAGGAAGAAGAAAAGCTATAGAGGTAGCAGATGGAAGAAATATGGGAAGATTGATTATTTCTTTGACATATATTCTTGTAGAGTAACTTAAGCATGTATAGGTTTTAAACTACTAATTAAATTACACACACACATTAACATAATAGGAATACAGTTACATAACCAAAGCAGATCTATAATTACAAGGCATCTCCAGTGAAGCCAAGAAAACCAGTTAGGCACCCTAGGCATTTGTGAAAATTTGTCTATGATATAATAGATATTGTCCAACTGTACTTGAACAGTCTGAGAGAAATCAGACAAATTAAAACAACACATTCCTGGGAACTGTTTACATCCCATATGTTCTCTTAACAGTAAATAGTCTGTAGTTGTATGATTTTGGAGCACTACAATTTGCACTTCTCCTAATTCTTGGTTGAGTTCCAACAGTATGGATCCAGTCAAATTTTTTGTTTTACTGTATGCACAGGCCAGCTTAGATATCTCCTTCTTCATTCCAATGGCAAGTCCAGGAACTGGTGGGATGAATGCAGCTACAACTGCAACAGCACCAGGATCTTTGTTGGGGTTTTTTGATGATCATCTTCTGGTATAACTCTTCCAGAGAGTGCTGATGTTGGAAGTTCTTCTTCATATAGCCTCTTAGTTCATTTTCTGGGTAACAAATTAGGCTTTGATCCTCTGTATAAGCACAAACAGGCCCTATGCCCACACTTTGATATGCCCTTTATACCATTGTGTAGAACTCATTCTAGGTCACCACACAGGAACTGTTTTTTTTTAAGAGAAAGGAATATTATCAGAAAAGTGTACATGCATAGCCGATCATCTGATACCCTTTAAGTCAAAATTAAGGATATTTAAAGCATGCATTAATCATTGATTTAGTTAGTTTTATTTAATCAGGAAGTAATATCCCTTCTCTTTCTTTCTTTCTTTAATTTTTTGTTAACTTTAATCTACACTTACATTAACTAGGCTCTCCCCTATACCAGGACCCCCTATAAACCCCTTTACAGTCATTGTCCATCAGCATAGAAAAATATTGTAGAATCACTACTTGTCTTCTCTGTGATGTACAGCCCTCCCCTTTCTCCCATCCCCCCATGCATACTAATCTTAATACCCCTCTTCTTCTTCCCCCCGTTATCACTCCATACCCACCTGTCCTCCCAAGTCCCTTCCCTTTGGTACCTGTTAGACCATTTTTGGGTTCTGTGATTACGCTGCTGTTTTGTTGCTTCAGTTTTTTCTTTGTTCTTATACTCCACAGATGAGTGAAATCATTTGGTATTTCTCTTTCTCTGCTTGGCTTATTTCACTGAGCATAATACCCTCCAGGTCCATTCATGTTGCTGCAAATGGTAAGATTTGCCCTCTTCTTGTGGCTGAGTAGTATTCCATTGTGTATATGTACCACATCTTCTTTATCCATTCATCTACTGATGGACATTTAGGTTGATTCCAATTCTTGGCTATTGTAAATAGTGCTGCGATAAACATAGGGGTGCATTCATCTTTCTCAAACTTGATTGCTGCGTTCTTAGGGTAAATTCCTAGGAGTGGAATTCCTGGGTCAAATGGTAGGTCTGTTTTGAGCATTTTGATGAACCTCCATACTGCTTTCCACAATGGTTGAACTAATTTATATTCCCAACAGCAGTGAAGGAGGGTTCCCATTTCTCCACAGCCTTGCCAACATTTGCTGTTGTTTGTCTTTTGGATGGCAGCCATCCTTACTGGTGTGAGGTGAAACATCATTTTAGTTTTAATTTGCATTTCTCTGATAATTAGTGATGTGCAGCATCTTTTCATGTGTCTGTTGGCCATCTGTATTTCTTTTTTGGAGAACTGTCTGTTCAGTTCCTCTGCCCATTTTTTAATTGGATTATTTGATTTTTTGTTGTTGAAGCATGAGAGCTCTTTATATATTTTGTATGTCAAGACTTTATTGGATCTGTTATTTACAAATATATTCTCCCATAATGTAGGGTACGTTTTTGTTCTATTGATAGTGTCTTTTGCTATACAGAAGCTTTTCAGCTTAATGTAGTCCCACTTGTTCATTTTTGCTGTTGTTTTCCTTGCCCGGGGAGATATGTTCAAGAAGAGGTCACTCATGTTTATGTCTAAGATGTTTTTGCCTATGTTTTTTTCCATGAGTTTAATGGTTTCATGACTTACATTCAGGTCTTTGATCTGTTTTGAATTTACTTTTATATATGGGGTTAGACAATGGTCCAGTTTCATTCTCCTACATGTAGCTGTCCAGTTTTGCCAGCACCATCTGTTGAACAGACTGTCATTTCACCATTGTATGTCCATTTCTCCTTTATCAAATATTAATTGACCATATATGTTTGGGTTAATGTCCGGAGTCTCTAGTCTGTTCCACTGGTCTGTAGCTCTGTTCTTGTGCCAGTACCAAATAGTCTTGATTACTATAGCTTTATAGCAGAGCTTGAAGTTGGGGAGTAAGATCTCCCCTACTTTATTCTTCTTTCTCAGGATTGCTTTGGCTATTCGGGGTCTTTGGTGTTTCCATATGAATTTTTGAATTATTTGTTCCAGTTCATTGAAGAATGTTACTGGTAATTTGGTAGGGATTGCATCAAATCTGTATATTGCTTTGGGCAGGATGGCCGTTTGACGATAGTGATTCTTCCTAGCCACGAGCATGGGATGAGTTTCCCTTTGTTAGTGTCCCCTTTAATTTCTCTTAAGAGTGACTTGTAGTTTTCAGAGTATAGGTGATTAACTTCCTTGGTTAGATTTATTCCTAGGTATTTTATTCTTTTCGATGCAATTGTGAATGGAATTGTTTTCCAGATTTCTCTTTCTATTTGTTCATTGTTAGTGTATAGGAAAGCTACAGATTTCTGTGTGTTAATTTTGTATTCTGCAACTTTGCTGAATTCTGATATCAGTTCTAGTAGTGTTGGGGTGAAGTCTTTAGGGTTTTTTTTGTACAATATCATGTCATCTGCAAATAGCGATAGTTTAACTTCTTCTTTACCAATCTGGATTTCTTGTATTTCTTTGTTTTGTCTGATTGCCATTTTTAGGACCTCCAGTACTATGGTAAATAGCAGTGGGGTGAGTGGGCATCCCAGTCTAGTTCCCAATCTCAGAGGAAAAGCTTTCAGCTTCTTGCTGTTCAGTATAATTTTGGCTGCGAGTCTATGATATATGCCCTTTATTATGTTGAAGTACTTGCCCTCTATTCCCATTTTGATGAGAGATTTTATCATGAATGGATGTTGAATATTGTCAAATGCTTTTTCAGCATCTATGGAGATGATCATGTGGTTTTTCTCCTTTTTGTTAATGTGTTGGATGATGTTGATGGATTTTCAAATGTTGTATCATTCTTGCATCCCTGGGATGAGTCCCACTTGGTTATGGTGTATGATCCTTTTGATATACTTTTGAATTCAGTTTGCTAATATTTTATTAAGTATTTTTGCATCTACACTCATCAGGGATATTTGTCTGTAATTTTCTTTTTTGGTGGGGTCTTTGCCTGGTTTTGGTATTAGGGTGATGTTGGCTTCATAGAATGAGTTTGGGAGTATTCCCTCCTCTTCTATTTTTTGGAAAACTTTAAGGAGAATGGGTATTATGTCTTCTCTGTGTGTCTGATAAAATTCCAAGGCAAATCCATCCTTCCTGGGTGCTTTGTTCTTGGGTAGTTTTTTGATTACCGTTTCAATTTCTTTGCTCGTAATTGGTTTGTTTAACTTTTGTGTTTCTTCCTTGGTCAGTCTTGGGAGGTTGTATTTTTCTAGGAAGTTGTCCATTTCTTCTACATTTTCCTGCTTGTTGGCATATAGGTTTTCATAGTAGTTTTTAATAATTCTTTGTATTTCTGTGGAGTCTGTCATGATTTTTCCATTCTCATTTCTGATTCTGTTGATTTGTGATGATTCTCTTTTTCTCTTAATAAGTTTGGCTAGAGGTTTATCTATTCTGTTTATTTTCTCAAAGAACCAGCTCTTGGTTTCGGTGATTTTTGCTATTGTTTTATTCTTCTCAATTTTGTTTATTTCTTCTCTGATCTTTATTAGGTCCCTCCTTCTGCTGACTTTAGGCCTCATTTTTCTTCTTTTTCCAGTTTCGATAATTGTGATGTTAGACTATTCATTTGGGATTGTTCCTCCTTCTTCAAGTGTGCCTGGATCGCTATATACTTTCCTCTTAGGACTGCTTTTGCTGCATCCCACAGAAGTTGGGGCTTTGTGTTGTTGTTGTCATTTGGTCCTATATATTCCTTGATCTCTATTTTAATTTGTTCATTGATCCATTGATTATTTAGGAGCATGTTGTTAAGCCTCCATGTGTTTGTGAGCCTTTTTGTTTTCCTTGTTGAATTTATTTCTACTTTTATACCTTTGTGGTCTGAAAAATTGGTTGGTAGAATTTCAATATTTTTTATTTTGCTGAGGCTATTTGTGTGGGCTAGTATATGGTCTATTCTGGAGAATGTTCCATGTGCACTTGAGAAGAATGTATATCCTGTTGCTTTTGGATGTAGAGTTCTGTAGATGTCTATTAGGTCCATCTGCTCTACTGTGTTATTCAGGGCTTCCAGGTCCTTACTTATTTTCTGCCCGGTGGATCTGTCCTTTGGGGTGAGTGGTGTGTTGAAGTCTCCTAAAATGAATGCATTGCATTCTAATTCCCCCTTTAGTTCCGTTAGTATTTGTTTCACATATGCTGGTGCTCCTGTGTTGGGTGCATATATATTTAGAATGATTATATCCTCTTGTTGTACTGAGACCATTATAATTATGTAGTGTCCCTCTTTATCTCATGTACTTTCTCTGTTTTGAAGTCTATTTTGTCTGATATTAGTACTGCAACCCCTGCTTTCTTCTCTCTGTTGTTTGCCTGAAATATGTTTTTCCATCCCTTGACTTTTAGTCTGTGCGTGTGTTTGGGTTTGAGGTGAGTTTCTTGTAAGCAGCATATAGATGGGTCTTGCTTTTTTATTCATTCTATTACTCTGTGTCTTTTGATTGGTGCATTCAGTCCATTTACGTTTAGGGTGACTATTGAAAGATATGTACTTATTACCATTTCAGGGTTTAAATTCGTCATTACCAAAGGTTCAAGGTTAGCCTATTTAGTATCTTACTGCCTGACTTAGGTTGCTTATTGAGCTGTTATATATACTGTCTGGAGATTCTTTCTTCTCTCTCTTCTTATTCCTCCTCCTCCATTCTTCATATGTTGTGTGTTTTGTTCTGTACTCTTTCTAGGAGTGCTCCCATCTAGAGCAGTCCCTGTAAGATGCCCTGTAGAGGTGGTTTGTGGGAAGCAAATTCCCTCAGCTGTTGCTTGTCTGGGAATTGTTTGATCCCGCCATCATATTTAAATGATAGTCGTGCTGGATACAGTATCCTTCGTTCAATGCCCTTCTGTTTCATTGCATTAAATATATCATGCCATTCTCTTCTGGCCTGTAGGGTTTCTGTCGAGAAGTCTGATGATAGCCTGATGGATTTTCCTTTATAGGTGACCTTTTTCTCTCTAGCTGCTTTTAAACCCTTTCATTGTCCTTGATCCTTGCCATTTTAATTATGTGTGTTGGTGTTGTCCTCCTTGTATCCTTTCTGTTGGGGGTTCTGTGTATTTCTGTGGTCTGTTCAATTATTTCCTCCCCCATTTTTTGGAAGTTTTCAACAATTATTTCTTCAAAGACACTTTCTATCCCTTTTCCTCTCTCTTCTTCTTCTGGTACCCCTATAATACAGATATTGTTCCATTTAGATTGGTCACACAGTTCTCTTAATATTGTTTCATTCCTGGAGATCCTTTTATCTCTCTCTATGTCAGCTTCTATACTTTCTTGTTCTCTGGTTTCTATTCCATCAATGGCCTCTTGCATCTTATCCATTCTGCTCTTAAATCCTTCCAGAGTTTGTTTCACTTCTGTAATCTCTTTCCAGGTGTCTGTAATATCCCTCTGGACTTCATCCCATTTCTCTTGCATATTTCTCTGCATCTCTGTCAGCATGTTTATGATTTTTATTTTGAATTCTTTGTCAGGTAGACTGGTTAGGTCTGTCTCCTTCTCTGGTGTCTCTGTGATTTTGGTTTGCCTGTAATTTTGTCTTTTCATGGTGATAGGAATAGCTTGTAAAGCTTGCATGAGTGACGGCTGGAAGAACTTCCCTTTTTGTTGGTTTGTGGCCTTCCTTTCCTGGGAGCATAGCGACCTCTAGTGGCTTATGCTGGGTAGCTGCATGCAGACAGGGCTTCTGCTTCCTGCCCTGCTGCTATGGAGTTTGTCTCTGCTGTTGCTGTGGGCATGGCCTGGCTTGGGCTGCTTCTCCAAAGTGGTGGAGTTGCATTGGAGGGGGAGCTGCCGGTTGGCTATTCATCTCCATAAGGGGTCTCCATGCTCCCTGCAGCCCAGGGGATTAGAGTGCCCAGATATCCCAGGATTCCCTACCTCTGTACTAAGTTTCTTGCCCTGCCCCTTTAAAACTTCCAAAAAGCACCCACTAAAACAAAACAATGACCACAAAAAAAAAAAAATGCCTGCTCGTTTTTCTTTATTCTCCGGTGCCAGCCTCGGGCACCCACTCACCAGACTTGCTGCCCTGTTTCCCTAGTATTGGGGTCCCTTCTCTTCCCCTTTAAGACTTCCAAAAAGCACTTGCCAAAACAAAACAACAAAAATAAATAAATTAATTAATTAAAAAAAAAAGATAAAGAAAAAAGAAAATAAGGTGGCTGCTCACGTTTCTTTTGTTCTCTGGCGCCAGTCCCCGATACCCACTCACTGGTGTTGCTGCCCTGTTTCCCTAGTATTGGGGTCCCTGTCCCTTTAAGACTTCCAAAAAGTACTCACCACAACAAAACAACAACAACAACAACAACAACAAAAAATGGCCGCTCGCTTTTCTTTTGTCCTTCGGCACCAGCCCCCGGTGCCCACTGACCGTTCTTGCTGCCCTGTTTCCCTAGTATCCAGGGCCCCGTGCATGCACTGTGTCTGCGCTCTGGTCTGGATGCCTGGGGCTGGGTGTTCAGCAGTTCTGGGCTCCTTCTCCCTCCCGCTCAGACCTCTCTCCTCCTGCCGGAAGCTGGGGGGAGGGTGCTTTAGACCCACCGGTCTGGGGTTTGTATCTTACCCCTTTGCAAGCCGCTGGGTTCTCGCCGGTGTTGATGTGGTCTGGATGTTGTCCTGTGTCCTCTGGTCTTTATTCTAGGAAGAGTTTTCTTTGTTATATTTTCATAGATATATGTGAATTTGGGAGGAGATTTCCGCTGCTCTACTCATGCCGCCATCCTGGCTCCACCCTCTGTTTTCTTGTTTTTTGAACTCTGCATAATGTATGAAGTCACTGAAAATGTTCTCCTCTCTTGACATTATGTTCTTGAAAAATATTTGTTGACTCAGATAGCTAGAGTTCATTTTCTTTGAGTGTTATATGAAATTTCAATTTGTTAAAATACCAACATTTAGTTATCCATTGTCACCTAACTGGGCATTTTATTTACTTAAATCTCTCTTTTCAGTGATTGTAGGAGATCTTTGTGAGTTCAGAGTATGAATCTGTTTACATCTTGAAATATATCTTTTTCTAATTTATAGTTTGTCCTTCAGTTGCTCTCTGATAAGCAGAAATTACTAATTTCAATGTAGATGAATTTAAATTTATTTTACTTTATAGATAATGTATTTCATTGTTTATTTAAATAGCTGTCCCTATCTGAAGATAACATGTTCATTCTTCTTTATAATCTATCAAAAAATTTAAAATTTTCACCTTGAATTTTAATTCTTTAAATTATATAAACAAATTTTTTACTTAGTCTTCAGGCAAGATCCTATATGATAAACTAATTACCCCAGCAAGATTTACTGACTATTCAACTCTACCAAATGAATTGTAATATATACATCATAAAGTTCCAGTAAATATTAATCCTGGCTTTGTTTGTTCTCTATTCTATTAAATTGGTAAATCTGCCTTGTGTGAGTCCACTAATTCTGCCATATTTTAGTGAGCCTTGATGTAGCAGTTCCTACAAAAATTTCTCCAAACTATTGATCTCCCTCAGATGCATTTTAACTTACCTTGAGTCATATTTAACATTCAGATTCTAGTGACTAGAAAAAATGGTTAGGTATATATTAGTAAGACTGCACTAAAACTACTGATCAACTTGGGAGGAATTGGCAAACTTCATAATTTTGAGATTCTAGCAATAAAAATTACCCAAGTCTATGTATTTATTACTTAAACATAGGTTTTACAAATTTTTTCAGATTACTTATAACCTCATTGCATTTTGTTCTACAATAAATGAGGTCTTCAAATTTATAAATGTATATAATAGCATAATAAATTGATTCAAGATAATGTATACAGTTAAGTGTATATTTAATTTTATAAGAAACTGCCTGTTTTTCAAAGTTTCTGTACCATTTTACATTTCCAAAAGCAATGTTCAAAAAGCAATGTATGAGAGTTTAAGTTGCTTATATCCTCAAAAGCATTTAATATTTCAGTCATTTTAATAAGTATGTGTAGTGATATTTTATTGTTTTCCTTACTATTTTGTTAATGACTAACATGTTGATCACCTATACTTGTGCTTATTTTTCACATATATACAAAAAAAACATACATTTATTTTTTATTGACAACTACATTCAAACTATCTGCCATTTAAAAAAAATCAGGTTGCTCACATTGATTTGTGAGGGTTCTTTATATATTCTTGATTTTATGTTTTTAGTAGTTTATTGTTAAGTTAAATAATTGGCCATCTCCTCCTAAGTATTTACTGAAAAGAAATTAAACCTTATGTGCACATAAAAACATATAATAATATAATGATAGTCTTGATATATAATTTATAAAACTGGACATAATCCAAATGCTCTTCACCTGTTGAATGAATAAATAGTAATAAAGTCTTACAATGGAATTGATTTAGCAATAAAAAGTAATAAACTACCAATACATCATGCATGAACCTTAAAAGCATTTTTGTTAAATGAAAGAATCCAGATTTGTAAAGCTACATACTATACAGTTCTATTTATAAGACCTTCTGACACAGGAAAAATAATAGGGGTTAAAACATAGATGAGTGTTTTCCAGAGATTGGAAACTGGGGAGGATACTGAAAACAAAGGGGCATGAGTTAATTTTTGTAAATGATGGAAGGAACTCATATTTTTTGTTTTTGGACTGTTTGTTATTGGACTGTATATGCTTGTTAAAACTCAAGAGTGTGCAGTAAAAGGGAGAGTTTTATCACAGGTAGATTATAATTCAATAAACCAGACCTTGAACAAAACAAAGTACCTGTATATTTGTCAGTCTGTGTTCTTTTCACTCTACTACACTGATTTGTTTGCTGCTGTACCAGTACCAAACCATGTAAATAATAGTAGCTTTATAGTAAGTCCGGATACACAGTAATTTAAATCTCTGTAACTGTTCTTCTTTTCTAGAAGTCTGTAATATTTTATTACTTGCATTTGTTTTTATGTTTTAGGAAGTCCAATTATTTATGCAACAAATTCCTTATGCTGTATCCTAATATATTTTTTTAATCCATCCTTAATTCTGTCTTTCTTCTTCATTTTTCTCATCCCTATCATCTTTGTTTCTCACTATGCTTTCTCTGGTGTCTATTCTTTCTGTGTGCCTTATAATCTAACTATTTCTAAAACGGTTTTGTCTTTTTCTTCCATCATTATCCTAAAGTCTACTATTTCACGAGTGTGGCATTGTCAACTATTGTTTGGCTATCATCTTGGGTTCCTGTGTCTGTTCTATGGACTTTCTTATATCTGTGGATGCTTCATAAGTTTGTTGGTTTTAACCTCAGTGGAAATTTGGTTACAATTTTCATCAGCTTGTGCCATTTGCTTGGTGTTTTCTTAATTTTTTGAAGATATAGTTTATTCTCTTGGGAGGATAGTTCAGGTCTGTGAAAGATGGTTCAGGTCTGTCTTCCAGCCTTTTTAGCTCAAGAATTGCCTCCATTGTGGTTACACTTACGGATTTTTTTAAATATACATTATACCTCTCATTGGCCACACCTTTTATGCTTAAGAAAATCTAACCTTGTTCCAAATGGCTTATCTCAGAAGGCCTATACTACATCTTTACCAGCTGTTGCCACAAAGAGACTTAACTATCCTCTGGCCTCTAAAGTGATGATTTTAAAGTGATGACTGGGTACTCAATGGTACCTTTTATCCCTTCTTCCTCAACATCTCCAAGTGCTTGGCTCTTAGTTTAATGTAATTCCTGCTCAATGTAATTCCTGTAGCTGGGGGAGACTTCTTCTGGGAGGGTATATTTTCAGGTATTTTAGTAATCTACTCTCAATAGGTTCTATCTCAAAACACCATTCCTCTATGTTCTTTCTATTAAAAATCTCTACAGTGGTTACATATATAGCTCTGCTATATTAAACTACTACTATTATTAAACAGCAGCCTACTATGGTTTTGGAGGGATTCATTATTATTCATTTTTTTAATTCCATAGTTTTATTTATACTTTTTAAGTTCATTAAAAATTGTGCAGTTTTTACACATTCTTTTATTTTTTTGTGAGTGGATTCCACAAGAGGTGGGGAAGTTAAGCTGTTACCATATTTCTATTGAATTCCAAAGTAAATAAATTAGAAAAGAGCATTCCTTTCTCTTTATATTTAGTTATGTTTATATGTAAGATAATGAAGAATATGTCAAGAGAAGAAAATATTTTCAGTTGAAATTATCACCAATTACACCCATGAAAAATATTTTTGTTGATTTAGAGAGCTAGGGTCATTTTTTTCAGGTCATATGAAATTTCATTTTGTTAAAATACCACAATTTATCTATTTTCCCTTAACTGGGCACTTTATAAGTACAGAGATAAGGGGCTAGGTTACAAAGGATTTCAAGGCTATTGTAAGGTTTTGGCTTTTCTTTGGTAAGTAAGAAATAAGAAGCTATTGATAGCTGGAAGGGATAGCTGTATGAAAAGACTGTGGTTTTAAAAATAATATTCTGGCTATAGTTAAAGAAATAGGCTGGGGTAGGAAAGGGCAGGACAAGGAAAATCTTTAGGAAAATGTTGCCATAATTAAAGTAAGTGGGGCTTGATTACAAAGACATGGACCAGGATGATCTCCTGTTAAAACAGTAGGATTGTTGATTTTTCTTTTCAAGAAACACTTAGATAATTTGCTGTGCAACCAGCTGTGGGCATGGGAAAAGAAAGATTAGTGGTAATTTCTATTTTCTGGACCTCAGGAAAATGAGGATAGGGAAGATTACTGAAGAAGTGATTGGTATTAAACTAAAGGATAGAATGTAATGCTGACAGTTTAAATTTGAAACAGATCAAACTTCCAAGAATTGATTTAAGAAGGTGGTTAGATATTTTGATCTGGGTTCATCGAAGAATTGGAAGCTAAATAAATAAATTTGGTAATTTCCAGTGTCAATCATTATTGAACAAATTTGGTCAGTAAGAAATGAATAATAGAAAAATTTAAGGACTGAACCCTGGGATTTGCCAATATCTCTCTTAGTGTGAAATTCTGACTGTAAACATTCAATAAGAGTATTAAAAATTATCTAAAAATAAACTACACAAAAATAAGAGACATCAATTATTACCTTTAGAAGGGAAATATGAAGTATTGATTAAAATTTTAGCAGTACAAACTTAAACAATTATAAAATAAAATACTGTTATTCAAAACAAAAGAACTGATATTGACTCCCTACTTGTAAAAATATTAACGTCAGAGAACAAACATACTGAATAGAATAAACTGCAACTAGTAAATGTGGAATTACTCACCAAAAGAAATATTCATTTTTTTTAAATTTATAATTTTATTGACATTTGATTTTCCCATGTGCTAAAACATAAGAGAATTTTTCATGATATAAATCTTGGAAAGGATAAAAAATATCAAAGTAATGACCTTATAAAATGTAACTTTTTAAATTTGAGAGATGATATGAAGTAAATCTCTTTGGAAAGAAATCTTAAACCAAAGGTTATGAAACAGATTATTTGAGATAGGAATAGATCCAAGACTCAATTCAGACTTCAAGAAAACATAGAAAGCACAATAATTTTTTCCATAATCTAACCTTGAGGAAATTTATTTTTGTACTTTTCGATGTATGCTTTTAATTTTTAATAGTATTTGTGCTTCATCTACATGTAGGCAAAAATATTAAATTTTCCATAATAATAGGGTACTTCTTATATTTTTGTAAGCATTTTAGGGTTTAAAATAAGAGCTCAATTTGATTTAGCATATTTTTAAAATGAAGCCAGATGGTTGGATAACAAATATTAAAGTGAAATTTATGCTGACTACCTAATCAAGAAAATGAAGTGCATTTATGTAATTTTACATATTAATGTAAATTTATATATTTTTAATAAAATTACAAATATTTACAATGAATCTTACTTATTAAACAAGGATAACCTGAAAATTTTTAATTGGCTTTCTACTCTGGTATTGTTGACATACTCTGGCACTTACTACTAGATGACCCACACACACAAAATGAGTGTAAACATTGGACACCATAAATACAAATCAACTGCCTGGAGGCACTGATTTATCTAGAATATTACATTTTTGGTTGTAATGTGACTTTTTCAAAATAAAATTACTTTAAAAAAAAGAAATACACATAATAAAGCAGTGGTTTAATCTGTATCCCATATAACTTCATGAACTGAAATGAAATAAGGGTCCCTTTTTATTATCTTTCATGTTGTATTGCTCAGCACCTAATACTGGTGACATTTCTTCTGTTCACTTCACTATTTTTCAAATTCCATCTTTGATTTAAGTAAAGTTTAATTACTGTGAAAACTCTTTACAGCTTAGTCTGGAGCCTATCTCAGTGAGGTTTTAGAACTCAGCTCCTATAATTAGTTGAAACCCATCACTATTAGTCTGTACAGCTCTATACAGGAACACAAAATTCTCTACCTCTGACAATCATTCACCCACCAAAAAAAAAAAAAGTAATTTTATGTGTTCAACAGATATACCGATAGTATTTATATATTTTCATGATCTCTTCCCAATCACTGATATTCTTTAAATTTGTTTATCTCTGCTTTGACTTTGTAATGGGAACATCAAGGATGAAACAGAAACTCTGATATGCACCTTCCCTTATTCTCAGTCTATGGAACCACATACATTTAGCTGTATTTATTCATATTTATTTATGTACTCAGCTTTGACACAGTTCTTTATAACAACCAGTTAATCAACATGTTTATTATAATTAATATTCCCTAACCTCTCACAGGAATTAACTAAAAAACAGCAATAACAACAAAAACAAAAAAATCCTGAAAGGACTAACTCATCTGGGCAACTGTTTGCAGAGTTTAGCATCACCACTACTCCAAACAGAAGACAGTTTTCAACAGTCTAAAGATAAATAGGAATGGGGATTGATAAATTATCAAGTCATTTTTATGAAAACAGCAACATTGTAAGAGAGAGAAACATTGGAAACCATGTAACATCTATCAATTAAAGAGTGCTTTAATGCATTATGGTGCATTCAATGAACAAAAGTGTAAGTAAGCAACGAGTTAACTGTTTTATCTTTCAAATCTATCCTAAATTAATATAGTGTCTATAATCTACTCTGAATCTGTTAAAGAGATTATTCCAGATGGTAGTGAGAAATTAAACGTTTATTATACAAGAGCAATATCATCTACAGAATAGACTTTCTGTAAACAAGTTAACGAAAGAATCCTTTGTTGTTGTTATTGATGTTCATAAGATTCATATCTATAATCATGGTTATACTTTTAAAATACATACAATTTCTTAACTCTCTTAAGGATGACTATAACCATAATTAAATTATGGCATATAACACATGGGTATCTTGTTCAGTATTTATAACAACACTCTTCTTGACAACTCTGGAAAAGCATTATCATGTCCTAATACCAACGGCCATCTGCTACTGCAGATGCCAGGTTATGGTCTATTGGCAGTTTTGATGGTAGCAGAACTGAGCTATTTCTTTGTTAGGGACAATGCAAAATGCATATATTTGGTTCCTCCAAATATAATTCCAGTACCTTGGCTTGTGTCATAAAGGTTTATAATGCAGATGGGCCAGTGTAGCAAAGCCACATTCATCAAATGCAAGAATGTGTAAGAATAGAAAATCCTTACCTTCAGGGCTAGAGATATGAGTTGTCTGAAGACAACAGGGTGCAAGAGAATAAAATGTGTTCCACAATCCCTGGTCTGACATTTCATCAATCTAACAAACCCTGACTCACATTATTTCTCTGACTCCAATTTCCATGCCTTCTCCTAGTATTATGTAATGCTGTCTCCCATTATTTTGGTCATTGAATTAATTGTTGAGCTGATGACCAGCTCTGCTCCCATTTCACCCATGGTAGACTCTGGGACCCAACTAATTTCCTCTCCATTACGTAACTGAATATTTTTTTCTTTTTTCGTTTTTGACCTTTAAACTCTCCTATCAGCCTTTATGTCTTCAAATATTATTGATACAGGCTATAGAGTCATAAATGTGTTTAAATAAGAACTCCATCATTCACAAGCCATATAATCTTGAGTTAATTAATTTACCTTTCAGTTTCAGTATCCAGAAAGTATCTATATGGGAATGCCTTCATATAAATTTGTTATAAAAATTAGATTATCAATTTAAAATGCTTGACACAGAGATAATTATCATATATGTGTTAGCATTGTTAACCCTAAAAGTTTTCCTTCCAAGGTAATTTAAATTCAAAATATCATATACTCTACAGTTAGTATAGACATTGTTTCACTTTACATACACTCAATCCTTATTATTTGTGGATTCCATATTTGTGAATTTTTCATTTATTTGTAGTTCCAAAATAAATACTTGTGACATTTTCATGGTCACTTGCATATCTGTGCAGATCCTCAAAAACTGAGTTGCTCAATGTCCAAGTTTCCCGCTGAAGTTTAATAAGACAACACTGTCTTTTTGATTAAGCTCTTATGCTGTAAACTAGTGTCCTTTCTGTAATTTGTTAGTGCCACATTTTATGCTTTTTTGATGATTATACTGTTTATAATGGCTCCCAAGCACAGTGTTGAAGTGCTCTAATGTTCCCAAACACAAGTGTGCCTTATCAAATAGAGTGTTAGACAAGATCCGTTCAGGCATGAGTTATAGTGCTTTTAGCAGTGAGTCTGATGCTAATGAACCAATAATGTGCAGACTCAGAAAAAGGAGAAGAAAATTCACAAATCTACATGTTAAATCCACTCTATAAAGTGCTAAAGTCATATTATTGTACATGATGAAACTCTGGAAAAGATACAATATCTGTTAAATTTGATAATTCAAGAAATAATAACTACAGAAAAGTGTACTGAGAGCATTGTTGTGATGCTGAAAGCAAAAAGATATATACCACATTACCCAATGTTGAGAAAATACTAATCCCATCTTGGTCAATTCTGGCTGGTTCATGCTTAAGAGGTAAAACATTTCAAAAACAAACCTATAGGCTGGGCAGGTTCTGCATCAGGAGACCACAAAATAATTTTTAAATGCCTGCAAAGTGTTACCCAGGAGGGCTATTTGGAGGAAGAGATTTCCAATGCTGATAAAATTATCTTATTTTGTAAGAATGTTGGTAAGTGAACCTATATAATGAATGTGGCATTTAGGTTGAGGAAAATGTGACCACGGGCTTACCAGATCCTATGCCTGTATTTTCCTGAAGAGCAGTAATTCAGTATTTGCTAATTCAGTGTTCATGGTGAATTTAGAGTATAGCTATAGCTACCAACAGCCATGAGAGTCAACTATGTTTTGAAGTGTTACCAGATCTACTGAGAAAAGGAAACAATAATTTTTCTTCATTACTGTGATACACTGAAGGATGGTAGACTTATACTTTCTTACAAACTGGTATAACTAGGAGATTTATATATATATATATATATATATATATAAACACTACATTGACACTGCTTTAAAGAACACTATTGCTAAATAAAAAGGTCTATTTTTATGTTGGTAATTCTGACTTAATGTAAGCATAATAAGTGCATATATTGTGTCATTAGTTACAAAAAATAACATAGTGTTTTACTAATGCCATATGAAGGCCTGACATCAAAGATAAATGAAAAGGGATTCAACCACTTCACTAAGTTTAAACTCACACACTGCACAATGCTGTGTTGAGAAGAAATTGGGAACATTTTTTGCTTGGAATATTTTATAAAAATTATAATATTTTCTACCTTTACATTTCTCAATGTATCAGTTACCATTTTTAATAAGTAATAATCACATAGATCACATTCAGGGAAGAAACTATAACTGGCTAATTTTAAACAGAAGTTTGTATTGTTGGTATTATTCTTTTAAGGAGTAACTATGCCAAGTTAAGCACCTAAAGCCTCTGTACACTAACTGTATTACAACTTGCTGTAGAATTTACTAATTAATATTGATTATGTCTATGTGAAGTGAGTAGCTCAATCAAATTTGCATTAAAATAAGTCAATTTTGGATTTATCATTTAAGTAACATTAGGTTTGCTTCCCACTATGTTTTTTCTAATAATTTGTTGTATCTGGATTATGTTTCATTTCTTTTCAACATGTCATTTGTAGAATCTCTTCTTTTTCAATGAATATGTTTTATTTAACAAATGAGCCATTATAACAGTGGTCTCTTAGTTTTGCACTTCTTGCTTTTCTATTTATTTTATTTCTTTTTAATACCATAAAAACCTTACTTCAAGGGGAATTTATGTCACATATGATATGCTTTTTATAGATTAGTTTGCAATGTCATAGTTATTTATAAAGCAAATATCATAATGTTTGTGTGACAGTAAAAGCCAACAATGAAGTTCTATGAACACTAATAATAGCAACCACTTATACAGACTTAACAGCACTTATTAAGTCCTAGGAGCTGTTCTAAGCACTTTACGTGTACTAACTCATTTAATCAACAAAGTAACGCTATGAAGAGAGAACTGTCTTTAATCATTTCCAATTTACAAATTAAATGAATTGAGGTAAAGAGAATTTAACTTCTCCCAAGTTACATGACAGAAAGCAGCAGAGTCAAGATTTAAACTCAGGGAGTTTGATTATAGAATCTGTACCTTAAGCCATGGAACTATCTTGCCATTTACACTAGAGAAGGTACTTTTACGTATATTGTTTCACTGACTTCACAGTAACCCTGTGAAATTTGCTACTTCAGAAGTTCTCTGGCATTCTTCCTTTTAGATTCCAACTTAAACTGAGTTTGCTCTCCCTGAATGTTAGCCTCAGCTGTGCCCATGACTCACAACATTTAATTTTCCTACCTTAAACCTGGAGACTGAACTTCCTGGTTGATTCATTTTCTGTAACACATGCCATCCCAGGAACAAGAAGAGCCTCTGCGATCCATGTGGGTAAAAAGCCTGGGGTTTTAACCAAGGCTCTTCTTGTTACAAGTTAGACAACTACACAAATGAACTTAAGCAGGAAGAATAGGAAAGGTGGAATTTATCAAAAGGAGACAGGGATAGTCCATGGGATCCAAAGATGGAAGTAGAGTCAGAAGAGATTAAAACTTGAAAACAGAAACCTATAAAAAATATGAAGCCCCAAACTTCCTCAGTCCCTCCCAGCTCTATAACATCATCTCCCACACCATGTTTTGTTTACATGTCTCCGTTACTCCATTCTTTCTACCAACTGGTTTCCTTTCTTTTTCTAGGTATATAGGAGAAAATGCCTATCCATCTAAAGGTCTCATGCCTCTCATATGTGACCAGCAAAGTCTAGCATATTTAAATCCCAATTCTAAATCTTGAATTGGGAGAATATGATTTATCCTTTTTTGGGACATGTGGGTTATGTAAGCCATAGGATAGGACAGTGTCTAGTTTTATATTTTGATGTAGATTAATATGCTTTTCCTCACAGTATTTCTTTAATATTTTGGGTGCCACTAAAACCTATAATGAAATGTCCAATCTGAATGTACTGTAAAATAAAATAATTTATTGTGTATCTTTCCATTATACTATAGAGAGCCTGCTTTGATTTGTCATTCTGGGCTTTTAGCATTAAGCATAATTACCCAAGTCTACAAGAAATGCAATATTCAAATCCTTTCTTTTTTTATGATTTGAAAAAGGACTGCTGTATTTAGAATGAAAGAATAAAATTTGCCAATTATGGAATCAAGACATAAGTGGTCTTGACTTTTAAAAAATAAGACTTCATAGCCTGGGGGAGAATTTTAAAGTAAGAGAAAGAAATACGGGCTGTTAGCAATTCTAAACTCTATTAGTGAGTGAGAAAATTAGGGAGATCCTAAACAGTAATCTGATTTTAAAAAAAACTATGACTAGCGAAAAATGTGCAGAGGCAGTAGATTTTTATGTGGAAATAATGAAAATGAAGAAAAAATTAAGATACTATCAATTTATTCCTGGATTTATGTGCTAAGCACCTATCTTGTCTCTTCATCCCCAGTCTCTTAACTTCTATTTTTCTTGACCTACAAATTCGTTATTTTTCCCAAAATATAAATTTTATTAGTTTTGTTTGATATTCCTGTAGATCCAAGCTGCCCTGATGTGTCCTTAGTGTGACTAAATTCTGTATGATGGAGAACAAAATTTAATGAAATGAGTCAGAATTTATAGATACTCAGGGGTTATAGTTGCAGTTATAGCAACTATAGGTCAGATATTGCAACTGTTTCATTAAACATCTGTCTTAAGAAAACCATTGCCTTTTATTGGCTAGACTCAATCTGAATATTTTCTCTAGTAGAATTTCATAATTTTATTAGACTTCTATTGAAATTATTAACCCTATCAAGTTTTATTGAGTTGATTTATTTTATACAACTATCAAAAAAGTAGGGATTTTTCAAAATAACAAAATATTATAGGTTTTAATTTTTAACTTATTGGTACCAATGTAACTGGTAGATCTGTACATAAACACAGCTCAGATAACACTTTAAGGTAACATTCTGGCTATCATATCACACAGTATAAATCTTAATAGTGATCTTTTAGAATATAGGCTTATAATATCTAGAATTTTTTTTACTTCTCAAAAAATCAGAATATAAAAATCTTGTTCATGTTTCACTTCTACATAAATCTCCATAAATCAACTGTAACAGAATTTTTTTTGTTTCACCTATATTTTGGAAAATTGAGCTGAATTAAGCAGAATCCCAAACACAAATCAATTTCAGTTCCACATATCCTTTCCATAGCCTTCTTCTGACATCGCTGTCTTTTATTACTAGAGAGTTGTGGCGAAGTCTACCCAGAAGAAACCATGTCAGTCCAAGGGAGAGAGCTGAACAAGCAGCTAAGCCACCTTAAATAGCGTACATGTAGTTAAGCTACCATTTCCAGGAAAATTTAGTGAGAGACAGCTGTTACCTCTACAACTCCAGAATTCAGGAGAATCTAAGTCAGCAAAAGTAGTTCTTAAGATGGGCCTCAGTTTGAGACAAGGATAGAGAAATGAGGATTAACTAAGAGTTCAAGATAACTGTTGGCATACAGTAATCTTACATAGAGGTCCATTTGCTCCAGTGTTTCCTATAAGGAAAATGCACCTGATATTTAAAATTGGTTTATGGTATTTCTTATGCAGTATGCTACATAATAGATAACAGTTGTGGTCTGAAATATTATAGTTTAAGAATATTTAAAGTAAGAAGACATGATGGCATAAAGGAAATATACTCCTAAACAAACTGGAACACACATATATATATCTAGCAAGCAGCAGATTCATGGGCTGGTATAAGGAAAAATGGCTAAAATATTAAAACTGTGGTTTTCAATGTTTGTACCTGAAAAATAATTTTAGCTATCACTTGAATACGGGTTTAGTTACTTAGAATTGCTAAGACCTGTGTCAAGTATGCACACTACTGAAGTTGAACATACATACATTTTTACAACAAATAAAATAATACGTTTGTTTATAATTTTGTTTGTACTTTGTTAATATTTAAATTATGATTAAATTAAATGTTGATCATGTTAAGCTTGCTAATTGTGGTAAAACTGAACTAACATCCCCTTCCTTGTATTTTAAGACTTAGGAATAGCAACAGTTTAATGTGCAATTTAGCCATACCTTACTACATCCTAATTGATCCCATGACATCAGATGAGAATAATAAGGGGTTAGATGGAACTTCAACTTCTGAGTCATAACTTACTATCTGCTTACCATTTCATTTTAAAATATTCCTTTTTCTTAATAAGAAGAAACTGATATTCCAGGAATATGAGACTTAGAGCTTTATGATACTTTATAGAATTTGAAAAAGATTTAAAACAGCTTTTAAATTGATATGATTTTTATGACTTTTTTTATCCACATTTTTTGATTGCCAGTTTTGTGGGAGAAATAAAAGCATAATGCCAACCACTCTAGACTTTAGGGAGACCTTTCTGAAGGCATATTTTGCTTACCAGAGCCATCTCCATATTGGGAGGAGGAAGAGCTCTGGTATTGTGTTTAATTCTTGCCCCTTGCTCTTCTGACAGTGGCAAGGATGAAACTTTTTCAAGCTGTAGAGAGTAATCTCATTAATGGAAAAAAAAAAAGAAAATAACTCCTTAATTCACCTCTTACAGTTATTCAAAAAGTGGAAAAGTATACCATGGGAAGGAAATGAAAAAAAAAAAACCCTCAGATCATATTAAACATTTTTTGGAATGCTCTTAAACTCTGAAAGAATTTGAACTCGTTTTAATAAAAGTCAGATTCTTATTCATCTAGTTATTTATATAACAGATTTTCACAATGCATCTCTTCTAAAGAAATATAAAGCCACTTGCACTCTCTCTGCCATAGTCTACCTTATTTCTTTTCCTAAAATAAAAAATGTATTGCAATTCATATTATTTTTTTCCTATCACAAAACCTGAGCCAAAACAAATTGAATGGAATTTGAGACTTTATAACAAGTATATTTTTGAACTATCTTTCATCAGAGTGGAAGTCTTAGCTGTCTAATACTATAATTCCATTTATTGCTTAGCCCAGTGGCTAAATATGGTACTCTCACTAGACAGTTATTTGTTCTCTGATGCTATATAGCATAATTACAACTGTATTAGCCTTGATTTTATAACTAGAAGAATTACGTTTTTTGCACCTTGACTGTCCTATTATTTTATAATTACTTATCAAAATATCTAATATAGTAGGAAATGCATTCACCTAGGTATTTATCATTCATTGACAGATGTTCACATTTATATACATATCGTGACCATAAATATTAATGCACATTGCAGTAACATACATTGTGTCTGCTTTATGTAAACATTTTATGTATAAGGCTGAAAATTCTTATGAAAAATGTCAGGCAAGGACCTTTAAGAGATAGTTTGGAAATACTTTTGTCAACATGTCTCCTAGTAAAATTGGTACTTATAAAGTAATTCATTAAAATATGTAGAAAGATAATTATTTTTATTATTCTTTAAATTTTAATATTCTTTAAATACTAGATATTCTTTTACTATTCTTAAAATTTTTAATTTGTATTTTATTACAGTTATTTTATTCCATTTGGCTCACAATTTGACAAATATTCAACTATTTCTGCCCTCTTTATTCTTTAAATATTTGAATCAACAAAAATAGATGCATTGATAGAGATACCTCAATTTTGAGCCTATTGTCTTCCTCAACATGTGAGTAACCTATTGAAAAATTCTCATAAACAAAGACAATCAAAAGGCAGAATGAAACATGCATTTCTCTGCTTTCTCTAAAACTGCTGATGATTATCAACAATCATGTTCACACAATTGTATCAACATATATATATGTGTGTGTTTATATATATACACACACATATATATATATACACATGCACACACATACAAATATATAGATAGATGTATACATATATGCATACATGTATAGATATATATATTTTTATATACAGAGAGATATAGAGAGAGAGTAGGTTTATGCATAATCATTAATGACTAGAAACAACCTAAATCCTTCAACTGGTGAAAGGAAATTGTTTTTCCCCATACAATGGAATACTACTCAGTGCCAAAAAAAAGTAACTAAGGCTACACATGACACAAATTAATCTCAAATTTATTTTGCTAAATAAAAGAAACAGATTCAAAAGGCTGCCATAATGTGCATTTTTATTTGTGTAGCCTCCGGGCAAAGTCAAAATGCTAGGGACAAAAAACAGAATAGTGCTTTTAGGAGCTGCAGTTGGATGGAAAGATACTGATTACAAAGGGACATTGGGAATGTCAGAGGATGATTCAGTAATTCCATTTCTTGATTGTGCTGATAATTACACAAACATGTGAAGCTATCAAAACTCAGAATTATACACTAAAAAGTATGATTCACAGGTATATAAATTATATCTCAATCAAAATAAATTTGTTTGAACATTATCAAATTCAACTGCTGATAAAGTGGCCTCCTGGGGCCTATCACACAGGGATACATACTAATACATAAAGAGGAACAGGTTTTGATGTAACAGTAAAATGACTGTGCTTTGGACAAAAGATAATGTATACTTAGTCTTCTACTCTATGACAAAAACTGCTCTGAATGCATAATATGCATTATATCGTTTGAAAATAATAACTATAGCCATTTTCCAGATAAGGAATGGCATCTTCAGTAGATTAAATTAACTTCACATAATCAACAGGTAGAATTTGGGAAGGCAAGGACTGATGCCAGTCTTACTTTATCACTTTTACTTAGTACATCTTCAGAAAATACCCTGCAGTTAGCTAATGATTGGAAGAAAGAATGAAGTGATCTCTTTTTTTGAGGATATCCCACTGAAATTATGCTCAGAAAGGAATTGTTAGAACAAGTTCTTAAAGAAATTTTCAAAAATTTCTTAATGATATGAAAAGCAGTAGGGGGAATAACAAGTAAGAATATGACTTAAACATATACTTAAATTATTATAGGAAAAGCCAAAATTTTACAATGAGATCGTGAAACAATATTTCTAAATGTTCATTAAATGCAAAGCACTATGTAAAGATTTTGCACTTACCAGTTATATTAGGGTAATAATTTTATGTTAAGTTGATAAGCTTTTGAATAAAGAGGTTGAGGAAGAGTATAGTAGATCAAGTCAAATTGCAAGAATAGCATCACATATATTCTAATAAGACTAAAACAGGGACTATAATACATGAATCAAGATTCTAAATTTCTGAATTTCGTATTTAACATATCAAAAGCTTTCTCAATTTTTCACAAAGATTGGTTGTTTTTGTTATCAACTGTTTGTAAACACATGCTTAAAGTAAATTAAAAGCATGCAAGCTTAGCCATGAAAAATCAAAATTATAATTACAAGTCAATATTACTAAATAAAGCTTATGATATAGAATGAAAAATTTAAGTACCTCTTTATCATTAATAATTAATGTTTATTTTTATTTTGTATTAAGCAGATACTAAAACAATACACATCTATACATATGCCTGAAGATAAATGGAATACTTCTTTTTTTCATGATAAACATTTCATAAAGTTTATATCTTCTTTTAAAAAAATCGGTCTGGTTTATCTATCTCAACCTTTTCTCAAACTTTCATACATACGATAAATAATGAGTAAATATTAGTGAATTAAATAAATGTTGATATAGTGAACTGTCCTAAGCTAGTTTAGTCTTGTGCAATTTGTTTTCTTCTCTTTTTTTATTCATTTTATTAATAATTATAGCTACAGAAAAACTTTAAGGACTTTTATAATTAGCTATTTACCCCAAAAGTTTTACCATTTATAGTGACAGTGAGTCTCAGACGATTCTGTCAATTACCATACATCAATTAGCTGTCTAATACCTGAATATTTCCAGCAGACAATCACTAAAATATTTCCTGCAACCTCTTCACTAACCTCAAGCAAGTCTCAACTGCCTGTCCTTTCAGGTACTTAGAGAACTACCTATGTAAATGTTCATTCAAGGCAGACACACCAAAATTCCAAAGGCAGAGTTCCACTATGCTCGTAACAAGATCCAGGCAAATAGAACCCCAGGTTCAAGGCTAGCACAGGGCCACTTAGAGATTTAGCCTAGAGCATCACGGGTAAGAGCAATAAGTCATGCTGTTGTACTGTCTGC
The DNA here is from genome assembly GCF_040802235.1 of Manis javanica. NCBI lineage: Eukaryota > Metazoa > Chordata > Mammalia > Pholidota > Manidae > Manis > Manis javanica. Next base: position 55,528,504 of record NC_133163.1, on the reverse strand, counting down.
TCAGTCAAGAGCAGGGATTATCTCTAAAATAATTTACCCAATGTGTAATTTTCACTGACCTTATCAATGAGAGTTCATTTCTAATGTTGAGCATGCTCATTAACAGGTCACTATTTACACCATTAAAACCTATTTCTTAAATTTACCATGCTAATTAAGGAAGTGTTGTTCATGGTACAGTAAACAGAACCACCTTTACCATACCTTGCAGAATATGGGCTATCTGATGAAAAAGTGTATACTTTGGAATGCTGACTGCCCTTGAGTTACAGCTTAACCTAAAAAACACACAATATCACAATCCATGGTGAAGTGTTTTTCAAGAATCACAACTGCCATAATATGATGGGAAAAAATAAATATTAACAATTTTCATAATATTTTGTTCTGTCCCTATTATGGTTTCGGCAAACTGGGGTCAGTTTCATTGCTAGAAAATGGCCATTTTTACTCTATTTAAATTTAGTCAATCCTTTCTGTCTTAAAAAAAAACATTAAACAGTGATAAACTACATTTACCATAATGGACAAAATATCTATCGACTATATTTTGTTTTACTTAGACATTGTCTTATTTCATTTTTTTCAAAACTTAAAAAACTATAAAAATAGATTTTTCCAAGAATTACACTAAAGGATATTCAAAGATATGCCTTCTATATGTTGCATCTAATGAGCTATTAAATATTAATTTGAAGCATACCTAAGATAAATACTGGCATTTTAAGCTTTACAACTTAAGGAAAATATTTAAAATGAAAGAAGCTATTTTTAGTCTTTTATAACAAACTGAGAAAAGAACCAGAAATGAACAGTTTCTTATAATAGAAATTTTATGCCATTGTGGCACCACTGAAGGAATCACACTGCAGGAGGAAAGTAGAAAGAAATGTATACATAATAAATACCATTTTCCTTTGTACATTTGTATAATTAGATCAACTACCACAAGGGGAAAAATAATACTGCAGAAGTATTCAATTTGTGATAATAAAAGGATAGTCAGGGATGTAGTAAACTGTTCTACATACATGTGCCCCAATACTATTTTACTAATTTCTAATTAGTTCTAAGTAATTATTTTATTCTCTAAAGTAGAAGTCTTCATTAAAGGCATGTATTAGAAGTAAAAGATGTGACTTAATGTATCATCACTGGCATCTTCATTACTAAAGCTATCATCTCCCTACTCTTCAGTTTCACCATTTGTTAAAAACATGGACTACTGGTCAAGGCAATTAAATAAGTTATTACTTTTCATGAAGCCCCCCCCCACCTTCTAAACATATAGAAATGGTTCATGAAGTATACAAAAATTTGAAAATAAATAATAGAGATAGCTCCAAAGTAAGTTAAACACTGGCAGACAATTCATGAAAGCAGAACACACCTGAGTGATCAGTGCTAAAGCCATCTTCTACTTTGCTTCCATTATGTAAATAAGTAGAGGCATGCACAAATTTAGTGAGGATGAGAAATAACTTGTAGTATCACTTCTTGGAAGCAAGGGATGGAGGGCGGGTTAGAAGAGGTAAGACAAGGTTCTTCACATTTGTGAATGAGGGCCAAAAAGGAAACAGACATTGCAAAGCACTGCCTTCCTTCAGACCTGGGGGTGGGATGGTAGAATGGGACCATGTCAGCCATATTAGAGCCTGAAGCAAAAGGAAAAATGTATGCCCTTATATGCACTTAGCAAAATATCCTCCTATATTCTGAACCAAGAAAAAAGTTAATGCTGACCAGTCAGAAAATTATTGTATATAAAGACCTAAATTACCCAATGTAATGTACTCTAGTCATTGTCAACTCATAAATCCAGAAGTATGAGATCATTAGGTAGACTATTCTATTAAAAAAACAAAATTTATCCAAGTAAATTTGAAGAACTAATTGGTTTTATTAAGCGATTCATGAATCAGGCAGCATCCTCTCTAGCAAGCAGAGAGATGCTCCAAAAGGAAACAGGGAGAGGTTTTTAAAGGCATGACAAGGAAGGAAGTCAAATAGGAAAAAAAAAGGACATTTTGGGTGAGGTCACTTTCATCTGGGGACAAAAAAGATCTTATTAGGTGAATTCCTTCGGGGGATGGAGAAGACACATGTGATATTATCTTACTATGATGATCGATTGACTTTATTTCTAGGGAAGGTTGAAACTAAAATTAAGTTAGATATTAAGCCCCAGTTTGGTGACTAGGCCTAGCAGAAGTGACACCATGTTAGGTCTGTGTCTTTCTTTTTAACAATTCCCAATGCACAATAATTTGTGGTAATAAAACAGATAAATACTCCATTTATTTAAAATTTTTATGTACAAAATTTTTTTGTTTTCCTTTTATTACATGCCCTTTTATGTGTCCCTCTAAGGACATATAATTTATAAAATTTTATAAAATGTATAAAGTCATTGTAGTTGTTCATTATGAATTATTTTTATTGATTTTGACTTCTTGAAATATTGCATTATTTTTATTTATCTTGAATACTGAATTTTTTGGCATCATCTTAAATCTTGCATCCAAGGAGATGCCTCACTATCTTTTCTAGTCCTTTCTAATTCTGGCCCAGCAATAGGACATATAGACACAATTTTGTAACCACTCAATGAATACAGCTTTCTCCTAACTTTTTGACTTTGTATTATCTCTATTACCACTACCAGGCAAGAGCTCAAAAATGACCTTACATGACATTATGGATCTCCACAGTGCAACCTCAGGCAGATTAAGTTTAGCATAGAAGTTGTGCGTTGTTTCTGGATGTTATGACTTTGTTAAATTAACATTTGCTAAGTAGATCCCCTAGGTGTCAGATAGAAAGCCAGAGTTCAACAAAATACTTTAAAGGAAAGTGAAGTAGAAGAGTTTATTGCTCACAAGTCCTAGAGGAGGTGTACACATCTCAAGGGGTTATATGGGGATGTCAAGTTAGGGTGCTGGACAGAGAGCAGGACATGATGTGAGACACATTTATTAGAGTGGAGTGCTTTGAGGATCTCAGACTGAAGCTGGATTGATCAACTCAAACACTGAGAAAGAGTAGGCTATTAGTAAAGCTCAAGGGGGTCTTATCTAAGGGGTCACAAAGGGAATCCCTGGAAGATGGGGGGATGCTTATCACAAAGGCTTTTGGGGAGTCATATTAGGAACTTAAATTTTCTTTTGACTCTGAAGGCTGTTATGTAAGGCATGTGCTCCTGGGAGAGGTTAGTGTCACTTCAAGGCTCCTGCAGGCCACTTAGCCACATAAAATGCATACCCAGGCAGCAATATTACAGAGTGATTGAGCTAAACTCTCAACACTGAGGAACTAGGGTACTTCTAATGTTTTCAATCACTTGGGCTAGTATTTGATTCTCATTCACATCATACAAAATGGTTCTCCAGACATCATATCAATTTTCCAAGTAGCAGGACTGAAAAAGGAGGAAGATAAATTTTCCCTTTTCCTCTCCCTTTAAGGACACACTCCTGTTTTTCCTTTAGCTAGAGCATATTCATAAAATCACAACTGTCTCCAGACTAGAAGGCTATAACATATAGTCTATATTCCAGCTGACCATACACACAGCTACAGTTTAGATGTACTATTACTGTAGACATGAGAAACTGAATCTCTGGGAAAACCAGCAATATCTTCTACATTTTGAACAAGTAATTAATAAGTATGCATTTAACTAAAATATATTGAGTTAAACATTAAATATATAAATTAAATATATAATGTCTAAGGAACATTAAAATAAAACTAGATGCCACTAAAAGGGAAGTGAGGGGGGAGAGGATATATGGATATATTTAAAAATATGTAATATAAAGAAGCTAATTTTTTATTTAATCAAAAATAATAAATTTTAAAACAGTGAATTTAAGATAATGAAAGATTTGATTTTATAGTCATAGAAAATTATGTATCCCTTACATAATGTATATTACTTTCAAAGCTATCAAGTAATTACCACAAATATTAACCACTTGCTATTTTAACATAGATATGTTAACAATTTTCAGTTGAATATTTAAGTAAAAGTAGAAATACAAGTAAACACTTTATGCTTACAAACGAGAAGATGCATGCCTAAAGACATAATGACACAGAGTAAATTTCAACTAAAATAAGATGTAGGCAGAATAGAACTGCCTCTCCTCCCCATGATACCTTTAAGTCCTAAAGCCCAGGGCTTGTGACTACTTTAGGATACATGGCAAAGGGGAATTAAAGTTGCAGGTGGAATTAAGTATGCAAAGCAGCTTACCCCAAAACACAGGGTTTATTCTGGATTATTTAGGTGTCCCAATGTATTCACCCACGTCCTTAAAAATAAAAGAAGGTAGCAGAAAGAGTCAGAATCAGGAAAGAGATGTGACAATGGAAACATAAAGAGACACTTTTGCTGGCTTTGAAATGGAGGAAGGAGGCCAAAAGCCAAGGAATAGAGGTTTCTAGATAAAGATTTCTAGCTTCCTTAAAAAACAAGGAAATGTTCCATCAGATGATCCAGGTCAACAACAGCATTTATAAGCCGTGGGGACAGCATATATCCTGGATAGAATGTAATTAAAATGACACTTGCTCTCTGCTTTCACATAACCTTGGTATAATCATGAGAGAAACATCAGGCCAATCCCAATAAATATTTGACCAGTAGTCCTCAAAACTGTCAAAGTAATCAAACACAAAGAAAGGCTGAGAAACTATCGCAGCCAAGAGAAGTCCATGGAGACATGTCTAATAAATGTAAGTAGTATCCTGGATAGCATCCTGGAAAGAAAAAGGACTTTGAGTCAAAACTAAGGAAATCTGAAGAAAGCATGGACTTTGGTAATAATCATGTATCAATAGTGGTTCATTAATTTTAACAAATACAACATACTAATATCATATGTTAATAAGGAAAATGTGTATATGGGAACTCTCTACTATCTTCTCAATTTCTTTATAAGTCTAAAATTGTTCTAAAATTTTAAAAAGAATGTTCTAAAAAGATGCTCATTCCCATTACAACAAATAAATAATTTTTAAAAGTTAAAAAAAAAAAAAGGAAACAGACTCTCTCCTCCACCCTTTAAAAAGTAATAGAGCTTTGCAAACACCTTGATCTAGCCTGGTGAGAAAGGTAGGATTTCTAATGTCCAGAACCGTAATATAATTGTTAGGGTCCAGGCTTCCGAGGCTTCCCCAGAGAACAAACTACACAGGCATAGAAATGTAAATTCAAGCAAAGTCTTTATTCAGCTAGCTAGCTGAGGTCCAAGTCAGCCCGATGCAGCGGGTCTCAACAAGGACCCCGAGCACTCAGAGCCAAGGGTTTATATAGCAATTTCAAAGCACTTAACTCATAGCAATTTTCTATAACTATACATTATTCTTGCAAGACATATATCCTGGGGTTAAGCAAGGGCAGGGTAAGACTACTTCTCAATGGTTAGGGAGGTTCTGCACGATAAGCTTGGTATGTAAGATTTACTGACCAAGGTTAGCTGACCAAGGGTCACAGCTGCCCACCACCCGGTGCTCATGATTAACTTGTTTTTCAAGGCCTTACCCAGGCCCAGGGTTTGTTTTTTTTGTTTTTATTTTTTTCCTCTGAGTCACACTCTCAGAAAATGGTTTCTAGGTTTCTAAGATGGCTATGCTTATGCTAATTTACTAATTTTACTAATGCTTAGATTCTACATTTCCCCACTTTCCTTTGACCATTCCAATCATGGAATGTTTGTTTCTTCCTGCTGTGTGAGTGAATAATACTGCGGTCTCAGCATTAGCACCTGAACAGCACTCACTCTTTCCCTAACAAAGGTTATTAGCCGGTTTAAGATACAGGGACCTAAAGTGAGAAGCAGTATAAAAATAAGCAAGGGCCCTGCCAGGGTGGATATCAGGGTTGTAAACCATGGGGATTTAGTAAACTAGGATTCAAATAGCCCTTGGCTGGCCTCTCGCTCTCTCTTCCTTTGATCTGGTCTCTCTCTAAGTTTAGACATTGAATCTCTTACTATTCCGGAATGGTCTGCTGTTAAGGTTTAGCTAAGTTTTATTAGTTCTTTTTCCTGACTCTTAATGCTCTCTGCACTCCTTTACAATAATGAATGTTTGTTGTGTTAAACCACCAAGTTTTCAGTAACTTGTTACTACAGTAAACAGAGAACAAATACAGTTTAGAAATGATTTTAAATGAATCAGTTACATATTAGTGTTACAAGGTAATACTAAAACAGTTTTTGATTTAAAAAATTAAAGAACAACAAAGGTGTAGACTAGAGCTATAATTTTTAAATTCTGAAGCTGGATAGACTATGACTTCAAGAAAGCATTGTTTTATTCTCTTTTCTTAGAAAATTATGTAATGGTAATAAGAAAGCTGAAAATAGCAATGTAACTTTAATTTTTAGAACAATTAGGACACAGCTAAATATTCCTGAAAAGCATATTAAAAAGTGGGTAGAAGAACAACCAAATGCAACAAGCCACAAATAGTAGTGATTGTTTGTGGATAAAATTGCAATATTTCCAGAATATCTCACCTGGCTTTAGTGCATCTCCATATCAATAGGTGTTACCAAGGGGTGGAGAGTAATAGTCTATCTCCATATCAATAGGTACTTACATGGGCAAGTGAGGGCTTATCTGGACCAGAGAGGTTGGGTGGAGCTCTCTCCTGCTGCCAGGTATGGAGAGACACTATATGAGACTGCTTGTAAGAAATAAATGGGTTTCTTAAACTTAATTTTTCCCTTTAACTGATTTTGGTTTCCAAAGTATTTTGCCCTAGTATTTTCACCTGTACTTACATCTGGCATTAGTTGGCAGGACCTCTGAACCTGAAAATTATATACATAGGTGCGAACCTTAGGCAGGCTGCCCCTAGGGAGGGTGAGGAGGCCCCAGTGGCTGCACTGGCAGAGGGTAAGGCTTCACTTGGGAACACCCTCTATGTGGGGCTTCCAACTGGGGAGTCCCTGGTGGGGAATTGTTCTAGAGTAAACCACCTCTTAAAGGGTTGGGGCCTTCCCCAAAATCGGGGAAGGGTGGAGACACTGGAAGCTGCAGAACAAGCCCTCCATCAGAAAGAAGTCTGCTTAGAGCTTAGAGGTCCTGAATGGCCATGAAGCAGCTGGGATTGCAGGATCTCTTTTCAATGAGATAGTGGAAAGTGTTATCAAGGAGAGAGAGAGAGGGCTATTGAAGAGAGAGAAAGACTTTGGCAGGAGAGAGACTCACTTCGGCATCTTTTGGACCTGGGCCATTACTTATGGGATACCCTTACGAAAGAGAGACAGTTATTGAGAAAAAAGGTTGAGCTACTGGAAAATAAGTTAGCTGTGAGGGAGGAGGCAGCGGGAGAATCTGCATTACAGGAGGCCATGGGGGAGGGGAAGGAAAGAGAAGTGCCTTAAGTCCCGGAGATGGTAGAGAATATGTCAGAAGAGGATGGGGAAGTGTGGCTGAGAGCTGATTTGCTGCCAAGCACACTGCCCCAGGCACCAGCCTCTCCTGTATTAAAGGCCCACTTGACTGTAATTAAGATAGTAAAAATGCAACAACCTAGGGCTCCTCAAAGAGAGGAGCTGCCTCCTCCCCAGGTTGTGGAGCACTCCATGCTCTACCCCATACCCAGGATGAGCTGGTGGATATGAGCATCTGTTATTGACAGAAGCCATCAGAAACTCTGCCTACATGGCTTTTGTGTCTCTGGGATATGGGAGTGGAAAACTGTTCTGTCAGGTTCTGAAATGTGTACACTGGCTTCCCTGACAAATCACCCTTCTCTCCAGCAGCAGTCGCAAAGTGCCATTCACACCTCAGGGAATCAGGTGATTCTGGATTGACTGACAGCAGCCATTGCGACAGCTTGGCCTAATCAGAGTGATTTACCATACTTACCCACTAGCTGGAAAATGAATGCAGAGCTTATTAAGGGAGTTAAGCATGAAAAAATATCATTTATAATATGAACCTTCAGGGCCCCAATGAGGAGTTGTTCACCATAGGAATGAGAATTATGGTGCTCCATGCAGCTCCCCCATCTCTCTTTGGGTCCCCAGTTATTATTATCCCCTACATAGGCCAACCCATAAGTGAGGCTACTCGTACTTTAGCAGATCTGGGGGAGGTTGAAACAATAATAAGACCAAGGAAGAAAGTATAGTCTATGACTGAAAGGAGAGGTACAAAGGGCCCCATAAGGTCTTAAGGACCCAGATGTGGGTTGATTTGATAAAGGCCAGGGTAGTGAAAGAAAGACTAGATGGGCAGCCCAATAGGATCTTCTTAGAACCGTGGCACCAATTAAAGCCCAAGCAGCAGTTCCAGCTGCTGAGGTCCAGTACATGGAAGCTGGAGGCAAAGCCCTATGTCAGGCCGGTGTCTCTGTAAGACTTCCTGGGGGACAGTCCTCAGTCTATGGCTAGGCCTTCACCCCCACAGGATGACAATTGGGCATTGCAGTTTGACTGAGGAGGGTAACAAGGCCTCCACCTAGGGGGTTGTGGTGGGGACCAGAGGCCACAATAGAAGTAGCAATTCATTCATCACCTAGGAATGTACATGTCCTGGTGCTGGTGGACATAGGAACTGATGTTCTCTGATTTATGGCAACCCTGAACATTTTCCCAGGACCCCTGCTGTGATAGATGGCTACAGGGATAAGTCAATTAGAGTGAAGAAAGTCCAAATGCCATAGGGGATAGGGTGTTTATCCCCAAAGAAGTATACTGTGTACATTTCTCCCATCCCTGAAAATATTCTGGGGGTAGATATCCTGCAGGACCTGTAGTTACAGAGCATTGCAGGTGAGTTTAGACTAAGGATACATGTGGCAGTTCTGAGGGAATATGCTAAGCAGCCACCTGTATTCTTCCTATACCTTGGTGAGTGACAAATATTACGTGGTATAAATTGCCTGGGGGGCACAAGGAAATTGGAGAAACTCTACAGGAGTTGGAGAAGGTGGGCATTATAAAGCCCCCTCATAGTCCTTTTAATTCCCCAATGTGGCCAGTGAAAAAGCCAGATTGTGGACTACAGGGAATTGAATAAAGTGACACGCCCTTTGCATGCTGCTATCTGTACAGCAGCCCTTATTGACACCCTAAGTCATAAAGTAGGAATGTATCATTATGTTGTGGACCTTGTTAATGCTTTCTTCTCTATTGACATAGCACAGGAAAGCCAGGAACAGTTCTCTTTCACATAGGAAGGCCGGCAGTGGACATTCACTCTCCTTTCACAGGGATATCTCCACAGTTCCACCATCTGTCACAGACTTGTAGCCCAAACTTTGCACATGAAAGAAACAGCAAATGGTGCAGCTATATATCACTACATCGATGATATTATGCTCATGTCTGATTCTCTTGCAGATTTAGAAGGGGCAGATCCCAGACTGCTGCAACATCTACAGGAGAAAGGATGGACTGTGAACAGCACCAAGGTTCAGGGACCTGGTTTGTCTGTAAAATTTTGGGGGGTTGTCTGGTTGGGTAAAACTAAAGTGATCCTTGAAGCAGTATAGACAAGGTCCAGGGTTTCCTTATCCCTAACACTGTGGCAGTATTACAAGAGTTTTTCAGTCTTTGGGGCTACTGGAGAGTGTTTATCCCTCATTTGGCACAAATTCTGAGGCCCTTATACTGGTTGATACAAAAGGATATCAGGTGGGACTGGGATGAGACATGTGCAGCTGCTTTTACTGTTGCTAAGCAAGCAGTCAAGGCAGTACAGGCCTTGAGTATAATGGACTCATCAAGGCCCTGTAAGCTAGATGCTCATGCAACTGAAAATGGTTATGTATGGGGTCTTTGGCAGTGGCTTGAATGGATTCTGGTCACAATGGAAAGGAGCAGAGATCCTTGATGGAGAAGGAACCGGTTGCTATGTACCACATCTTGCTGGCTATGGAGCCCATCACCGGAACAGTTCGACCAAGGTAATAACCACCTATCACATCACAGGGTGGGTGCAAGACTAGACAAAATGGCCATGGAGTGGCATGACAGAAATGCCTTCAGTGGCCAAATGGGGCATGTATTTACGGATGTGTAGTACCCTCTCTACTAGCCCCTTAAGTGGAGAACACCAATGCTTATTGGGGCCAGTGACCTATACCAGTGGAATACAGGAAGAACTTGCTTTTGAACCACTGATAACCAAAAGTCTTTATTGTGAGGAAAAAGCCCCTATACCTGAAGATGCTTGGTATACAGATGGCTCTAGTCATGGGCAGCCCCTGAAGTGGAGGGCTGTGGCTTTCCATCCTAAGACTGAGACAATATGGTTGGAGGATGGAAAGGGGAAGAGCAGCCAATGGGCTGAGTAGCAAGAAGTATGGCTCATGATCACCAAGGAACCCTCCCTTATAGTTGTCTGCACTGACAGCTAGGCCACCTATCAGGGCTTGACCCTGTGGCTACCAGCATGGTATCATGCCAACTGATGGCTGATCATAGGCCCCTTTGGGGGCAAAATTTGTGGCAAGACCTATGGGCCTCTTGTCAGACTAAGACTATTACCATATATGATGTCACTGGCCATTTGCCTTTCCCATTCCCAGGAAATGATGTAGCAGATACATTGGCCCAGGTGCACTGGCTCAAAGGAAAGCCTGACTCTGATATAGCTGAATGGTTACATCAGCATTTGTTGCACATGGGGTAAAAGACAATGTGGGCTGTAGCCCATTGGTGGGGCTTGCCATTGATGTTTGAAGAAGTCAGCAGAGCCTGGAAGGAGTACCTTGTATGCTCTAAGAGGGACTTATACAGCATCCCACAGCAACATGGGAAAATGGTAAAGGAGCCAATACCACTTGTAAGGTGGCAGGTAGAGTATACTGGGCCTCTGCCGTATCAGAAGGGTATTAGCATGCCATGATTTGTGTGGACACAACTACTGGACTGTTGGTTTCTTTTCCTGCACTTCATGCAGATCAGCAAACCACAAAGACTGGCCTAGAGCATTTCTCTACGGCCTATGGCTGGCCACAGGTGATTGAGAGCATTCAAGGCACCCATTTTGGTGGACATGCATTACAAGAATGGTTGCACCAGTTAGGAATGAAGTGGAAGTTTCATATACCATATAACCCTACTGGGGCAGGCATGCTAGAGAGGTACAGTGGTTTATTGAAATCTGGCCTCAAGTCAGACACTAATAGTCTATGGGGCTGGTCAGTACACTTATGGACAGTGCTCTGGCTTTTGAATGAGAAGCCCCTAAAAGGAGCCTTGAGCCCTGTGGGTATGCTAACACACATTGCTGCCTCTCCTATACAACTGTATGTGCAAAACAAAGAGGAGTAACTGAGGCCAGGATATGGCCAACAGAGCAACATCCTGCCGCCAGCCCAAACTGCATTAAATCCTGGAGACTTTGTTCAGTGGATGTGGCCCTGGACATTTTGACACATGGTCCAGTAATGGCTGAGCCTTCTGGAACCTTGGAGAAAAGGCCTGGAAGCTGGCCTCCTGTGTATTCCTGGGCTAACAGTAGAGTGGCCCCCAAAGATCACAGTAGTGTACACAAAACATCTGGGATGTAAGAGCATCTGATGGGGAGGTTTGTTTTATCTTTATGGCCAGTGCATGTACCTCCTGTAGTCCTATATATTGACCCATCTGTAACTCCCACAGGGAGGGGGTTAAAGTCTGGTACACTAGACCAGGATGAGATCCCATTCCTGCCACTGTCCTATTGCAGTACCACACTCTTGCATGTATCCTACCTGATGGACAAGATTTGCCTATGCTGGTATAATTAAAACACATATCTTATGCTTCCCCCTGGCTGCCGCTGCCATGTGATAATTGCTCTGAACTCCCTACCTGTTCATCTAATGACTGATAGTGGAATGGGCAAGCTATGGGCTTAATCTGCATAGGACTTTGAACCTAGTTGAATCCTCCAGTTTAAGGATTATCATGATTTTATGTTATTAGTCTGCTTACAATGCTCCAGTTTTCTCACACATGGGCTGTTGCAGAAGATGGGGAATGTGTAGATTGTGAGGTGAAATTTCTGGATGGGTGGACTGTGGGTAAAACTGCAATATTTCCAGAATCTCTTGCCTGGCTTTATTGCATTTCTATATCAATAGGTGGTTCCAAGGGGTGGAGAGAAGTAGTCCATCATCATATCAGTAGGTAATTACATGGGTGAGTAAGGGCTTATCTGGACTGGAGAGGTTGGGTGGAGCTTCCTCCTCTTCTGTAGGCTGGTCTGGAGAGACATGAGATGGCTGCTTGCAAAAAGTAAACAGTTTCTTCCACTTTACTTCTCCCTTTGTTGATTCAGGTTTCATAGGTATTTTTCCCCAGTGTTTTACCCCCAGATTTACATTGTTTTAAGAAACAGAGAAGATTATAGCAATCAGTCTCAGAAGTCACCAGAAAAATAGACTGGTGATGTTCATATCTGCAGTGAATTCATTTGTTTACCAGCAAAAGAGAATGGTCTATGTGACGGAAACTTCTCTGGAAACAGTTTACTTTTTAGAACTTTAGGAAGCAAAGGAATCCCACTGGCAGGCCATGTGTTCAGGGTGAAACCTGTCTCCATGTCAAAGGAATTAGAAGAGTTCTTATCCTCTATGACTGTAAGAAGGATTAGTAAATTGACCCTCAAAATCCTGGGGCAGTAGTAAACTTACAAGCAACCTGGCACATGGTATTAATCATATTTCTATGTGAAACTCCTACAAATATATCATCTATGGAATATTCATCTTCACCAATGAGTGTTCAGACAGGGAGTACAAAGATATTCCATGGAAAGAAAACTTTAAAAAAAAATTGATGAAAATAGTTACTAGATACATTTTCTTACACTTTGATGAGAAAAGGAGAATTAAAATAATAAGCTTAATGCAGTAATCACCTCTCTAATCAGTATTGTAAAGCAGAAACGTAGGAACTTAAGGAAAAAACAATATAATGATAGAGATTTAAGACATATAAATGCTGACCTCAGAAAAAAAGTGAATTTCTTTCACTAGACAGATATTTTATTTATCATACAATTACTGAGACTCTAATATATGGCACGCACTGTTTCACAAACTTAAGACATATATTTGACAAACACCCCTATTGTAATGGAGTTTATATGATGGAAACAAAATCGACAAGCACCCCTATTGTGATAGAGTTTACATAATGGAGGGAAAGTGAAACAGACTGTAAGTTCAAATGAATAATATATATATAGTGTACTATGTAAGAAAGCAAGCATAGACATCAAGGAAGCAAGTGAATTTGCCTAGCAGATATCGGCAAAAGTAGCATCAAAATGAGTAAAACAAAGTTCCTAGGGAAGATATATCCCTTAATCTGAGAAGCCATGAAGGGGCCAACATTCCTGGAACAAAATGAACAACGTGCAGATGATGGGAAATGATGTGAGGGAACTGGTAACCCCTCTTTTTCTCAATATTATTTATTTACTTATTCATATTTTTGAAATTATTTTCTGGAAGTATAGACCATATAATATTATGTTAATTGATTTCCCAACTTTAATTTTATTTGAAAGGTATTATGCAAAGCTATTATTAAGTAAAAAAATACATGTGTATACATATATATATATACACATATAAATACAGCTATGTTTATATGGCCTCATATGATGTGTATATACATATGTACCTGTGTGTTTACACACATTATACATACATACACATATATCCTACATACACACATGTATGGTTTCTTAAAGTTCATGGTCTAATTTACTCATTTAAATGTGAACATACTGAACAGTGCATATTCAGAAACATTTGGGCTGGAATAATGCAGATGGACATCAACCAAGGCAATTGGATCTTCTCTGGTGGAGTTGATGGTTAACTGCAAGAAAGGAATCTGCCCAATGCAAGTCTATAAAATCTGCCATTTTATAGACTTAAAGATTGGGGCTTTACTTTGATATTTCAATTAAATACCACATTGCAGTAATTATTAGGCATTTCTGCTTTTCCAAGCAGTCATTAACACATTGAAAATCATACAGAGAGTCTCTGCATAGAATTTGAATCTGACCCAAGATGAGTGTCATACTGAGTACTGGCTATACAGATTGGTAGAATGACTATGCATGTACCTTGTTATCATGCTGGCATACTACAAAAAATAAAATAAAATCTAGTATTGTATAAAGAGTAGCTTTTCTTTATGGTGTTTATCAAACCTGATTCAGAAACCACTGGAGCTGAGAACTTAGCATATTAGTAAAGTGTAATAATGAAAAAGACCTTTATGTCTAATTAAGGAAGAAAATGTTGCTGATTCAAGTTTTTTGAGTTTTTTTGTTCTCATTCTTACTACTGAAGGAAGTATGCCTATAATCTCCTTCCTTGTTGAATAAGTACAATCATAAAGTGTTAGAAACCTCTGACCACAAAAAAAGCTTTTACGCTAAGGAGTGCATAGTGACCAGTTCGTTGTTCTGTGAGGTCATTTCCATTCTTTCTTGCTTAATATTATTCCTGTTAGTGTTTATATGTACATGTGTATACATATACATGTATATTTAAAAGAAACAGACACTAAAATAAGAAATAATTTACCCCAGCCAGCGGGAAGTTCAACCAGGGCTCGAGGGGAAGTTAACCTGGATGAGAGACAAACCAGACACAAAGAAGGAGACCAAGTCGAAAGTCTGATCGAGGTCTCAAGGTTTATTCTTACAAGGTAGATTATATAGGAGCTAGGAGGGGGAAACAGCCCCAGCTGAAGTGGCAAGCGTTATCTAGGTTGCTAGGATACCTAACTGAAGAATGTTCCCTGGAAAAGATCATGGGTGGGGGATTACTGAGAAAAGACAGAATGTTTTACTAAGGAGGAGATGTTATCACGGCAGCTGCTTAATCTCTATCCCAGCAGTCTAATCGCAAACTGGGTCAATTGATCTTTCGGAAATGGGGCAGGCTTGAGAGACTAGAGACCTGGGTGAAAAGGGCGAGACCATTGTTTCTATGGCCTACGGCTCCCGACAGTAATTAATCATTGCTGATTGCTAGTTGTTTCCCCAAATCAGTTATCTTATTTGTATTATAGGGCAACTCAAGTGTATAACTCCAATAGAGTTGAATTCATACTGTAGGATACATGAATGTTGGCCAAGTGTGTAGTCTTATACAGTGACCATGCTTAGGCACATGTCTGCCTCACCAGATTCTATATTTGAGTATATTAGTCAGTTTTCATGACATAAAAAAATACCACAAGACTGGGTGGTTTAAATAACAGAAATTATTTTCTCTCACATTTCTGGAAGCTGGGAAGTTCAAGATCAAAGTGCTGGCTTATTCAATTCCTGGTGAGGAATCTCTTCCTGGCCTGCAGATGGCCACATTGTCACTGACCACTTCTTTGTATGAGTGGAAAGAGAGCCAGCTCTCTGCTGTCTTTTCTCATAATAGCATTCATTAATCCCATGGGACCAGGGTCCAATCTTGGGACTTCATCTAAATCTAATTACCTCCCCAAAGCTCCATAACCAAATATCATCATATTGGGAATTTGGGCTTCAACATATGAATTTGGAGGGGGACACAAACATTCAGACCATACCAATAAGTCTCCTTTCAGTTAACTGGATATGGTTCTGTGAAACTCAATCATTGGATTATGAGTAGTAGATGTTTGCACTGTGGGGATCCTCTCCAAATTGAAGACAATCTACTTTTGGTGTGCATTGGGTATTTGCTATAACTCTAAGCTTGAATTTGGATAAAACAAGGACCACATTTTAACCATGTCAACTAGGAAAGTACTCTAAGGCTGTGGTTTCCAAATTTTATTTTAGGAATGGCCAGAAGAGAGCATTAAAACCCAGATTGTAAGGCCATACCATCTGAAATTTTGACTCAGAAAGGCACTTACAACTTTATGATACTTAGGAGCACAATTTATAAAAAATGATATTATTAATATGTTTGCAGCTTTAACAACATGAATATTATGAAGCAAAAAACGCAAGAGATAGAGAAGTAGATAGAAACACTTGAGTAGTAAACGACTTCAGTTTCCTCTCAGTCAATTATAGATGAGGTAAAAAATTAAGGATAAAGTGAGAATATAGAGAGACTAAGTCACAAAATAATTATGTAAATATCAATAACATACAAAGAGAAGATAAAATTATTTTCAGTGGCAATGGAACATTCATGAATATTGATAACAAATAGGCTACAAAGTAAATTAAAATGAATAAGGAAAACTTATAGGTGTCAATGATACTATCATCACAGTTATAAAATTAAGAAAAATATAGAAATCAGGAAAGGCCATCTCTAATGAAAATCACAGACTCACTAAATTTCCTCCTAAAGATGTTTTGGTTCAAATTCTAAAAATTAAAAAAAAATAGGGTAGCTAAAATAATACAAAAACCTGAATATCAAAATCTTGATGTAGTTAAATTAGTGCTTGGAGGACAACTTGAAGTCTTGTGTATTAATACAAGCATACCTCAGAGATAACACAGTTCAGAACAGACCTTTGAAATAAAGTGAACATTAAAATAAAATGAGTCAAATTATTTTTTTGGTTTCCCAGTACATATGAGTTATGTTTACAGTATACTCTATTAAGTGTGCAATAACATTATGCCTAAGAAAAATGTATACACTTTAATTAAAAATACTTTGTTTCTAAGAATGGACTAACAGTTACCAAATAGAAAGGGACTGGGAAGGATGGGTGGGAAGGGAGGGATAAGGAGGGAAAAGGGTCATTACGATTAGCATGTATAATGTAGCGGGGGGGATACAGGAAAGGCAGTATAACACAGAGAAGACAAGTAGTGCTTCTATAACATCTTACTACATTGATGGACAGTGACTGTAATAGGGTATGCAGTCAGGACTTGATAATAGGGGGAGTCTAGTAACCATAATGTCATTCATGTAATTGTACATTAATGATAGCAAAATAAAAAATTTTTTTTAAAGTACCATAAAAAATAGATCATCCAGATATCAAAAAAAAGTACTTTGTTTCTAAAATTGCTAAGCATTATCTGAGCTTTCAGCAGTACTAATCTTTATGCTGGTGAAGAGTCTTGCCTCCATGTTGATGGCTACTGGCTGAACAGGGTAGTGGTTGCTGAAGTTTGGGGTGACTGTGGCAGTTTCTTAAAATAATACAGTTATGAAGTTTGCCATACTGACTGACTTTTCCATTCATGAACGATTTCTCTGTAGCATGCAGTCTATTTGATAGCATTTTAATCACAGTAAAACTTCTTTCAAAGTTGGAGTCAATCCTCTCAAATGCTGCTCCTGCTTTATCAAATAATTTTATGGAATATTCAAAATCCTCTGCTATCATTTCAACAATCTCCACAGCATCTTTTTCAGGAGCATATTCTATCTTAAGAAACCACTTTCTTTGCCCATTCATAAGAAAAAACTTCTCATCTTACATTTTATCATGAAGTTGCATCTTGAGACTCCACTTCTAATCCTAGTTGTCTTGGAATTTCCACCACACTTTCAGTTACTTCCTCCACTGAAGTTTCAAAGACCTCAACATCACCCAAGAGTGTGGGAATCAACTTCTCCCAAACTCCTATTAATGTTGACATTTTGACGTCTTCCTATCAATCATAAATGTTCTTAATGGCATCTAGAAGGATAAATCCATTTGTCTTGCCAATGGGTTTCAGCCCTGGCAAGTTCGCTATGGATCCAGTGTGACCAAAGAAATTGACCGCAAAAAGCTCTTTGGGGTGAAAGGGTTTATTACCCTGCTTGTTCTCTGGCAGTAGATGGAGCACTAGCATCTCTGCCTCCGCCCAGAGCAATGAGCCGAGCTCTTTATATAGCGCAATAATAACTCATTGACTAAAGGTGTGGAAGCGGCATCCCAGCAACAGGCCAGTTACATCATCAGGTCATTTAAGTTCAGTGAGGATCCTAGCAATAGGAACCCCAACTTCCCCACATCATTCCAAAAGGTTTTCCATTTACTTTCCCAGACCCATCAAAAGAATCACTATCAAAGGCGGCTTACCCAATGTATTTCTTAAATAAGGAGAAATGGGATTAAAAATTACCCCTTGATCCATTGACTACAGAATGGATGTTGTATTTGTAGACAAAAAATATTCATCATGTTGTACAGCTCCATCAAAGCCCCTGGGTGACCGGGTACATTGTCAGTGTGCCGTAATATTTGAAAGGAATATTATTTTTCTGATCAGTAGGTCTCAACAGTGGCTTAAAATATTCAGTAAACCATTTTGTAAATAGATGTGCTACCACCCAGGCTTTGTTGTGCCACTTATAGAGTATAGTATATTTAGCATAATTCTTAAGAGCCTTATGATTTTTGGATTGGACAATGACCACTGACTCGACTTAAAATCACCAACTGCATTAGCCTCTCTCACAAGTGAGCCTTTGAAGCTTTGAAGCCAGGCACTGACTTGTCCTCTATTTATGAAAGCCCTAGATGGCATCTTCTTCCAGTATAAGGCCATTTCACTTACACTGAAAAGCTGCTGTTTAGTGTACCTTCATCAATTATTTTAGTGACATCTTTTGGATAACTCGCTACAGCTTTTACCTTAGCACTTGATGCTCCACCTCCGGCTTTGAAGTTATAGAGATAGATGGTTTCTTTCCTTAAACCTCATAAACTGACCTCGGCTAGCTGCAGACTTTTTTTTTGTAGCTTTCTCACCTCTCTCAGCCTTCATAGAATTGATGAGAGTTAACGCCTGATGTGAATTAGGCTCTGGCTTAAAGGAATTTTGCAGCTGGTTAAATCTATCCAGACCACTAAAACTTTCTCCATATCAGCAGGTAAGTCTGTTTGACTTTCTTAACATTCATCTGTTCACTGGAGAAGAACTTCTAATTTCCTTCAAGAACTTTCCTTTGCATTCACAACTTGGTTAACTGTTTGGCACAGGTGGCTTACTTTAGGCCTATCTTGGCTTTTGACATGCTTTCCTCACTAAGCTTAATCACCTCTAGCTTTTGATTTCAAATGAAAGATGTTCAACTCTTCTTTACCCTTGAATATTTAGAGGCCATTTTAGGATTATTAATTGGCCTGATTTCAATATTGTTGTTTCTCAGGGAATAGAGAGGCTGAAGGAGAGGGAAAGAGACAGGGAAATGGCCAGTAAGTGGAGCAGTGCAAATGCACACATATATCAATTAAGCTTGGTGTCTTATATGGGCATGGTTTGTGGAGCCCCAAACAATTACAATAGTAGTATCAAAATTCACTGATCACAGATAACCATAACAAATATAATAATAATGAAAAAGGTTTTAAAGATCAGAAGAACCACAAAATGTGACACAGAGACATGAAGTGAGCAAATGCTGTTGGAAAATGACACCAATAGATTTGCTTGACACAGGATTGCCACAAACCTTCAATTTGTAAAAAGTGCATTATTTGTGAAGCACAATAAAATGCAGTATGCCTGTAGTGACAAATCAAATAATGAAATATGTTCAATATTAAATGTAAGATATTAGAAAAGCACAACAGTATGAGAAACAAAAGAAAGAGAAATTAGCATAATAGATGTCTTAGTACAGTATATCACAGTTTATTATTGATAGTTCAAATACCATCATCACCTTGTGACCCATGATTATATAGTCACCTAATCCAAGAGAAAACACAGATATATTTTCTCAAAATAAGGAAAGTTCCTTACTAAGGAAGGCATAAAGTCAAATCCCTAGAGGTCTCCTTTGTAACTCTCTTACTAGAATTTGGCATATTCTCATGCAGCATCTTGATTTTCCATGCACATACCAACATCTGATCACCTGAAACAAAATAACTAAGTGGTAGGTTATAGGTGCACTACAGTCTACTCATTGGAGAGCTTTCTGTCTTCTGGGCCAACTCAACCCTGGCAATCTTATACGGATTGTTAATGTATTGTTATAAACAGTATGCCCAGATGTGGTATATGTTGCCCTCAAATTCCTGAAATGTCAACCACAACAACCAATCTTGACAATTTTAGGCTCAATTGAATATTTCACATGTACAAGACTGAAATAAGCTACATGCAGCATTAAGTTTCTCATATTTACAGAAAGATACAGAACAGGAAACTCAGCATACCAGTATCTAGAGCAATGCTTCCACGGCAGTCCTTGCAGATGCCCAGGAGCTAGTCATTAGGCTCAACAAATGACAGCTTGATATGAGACTATGAAAAATGGAATGGTGCAGCAGTTCACATTGACTTAGAAATCCTGAGCTCCTATAGGAATCAGTATTTCTTCCAGCAGTTTCATTAGCTTATTTTCCAATTTACCAAAAAAGAAACATATCAAGTCAATCTACTGAAATTTTATATTCAGACACTGAAAAAGTAATCAAAGAATGGTTTTGAAGCCCGCTGGATCAACTATGCAGCAATCATGAATGAAAATTCTATCAGTGGACCATCCTAACTTGCTACCTTGATCCATGGAACACAATGTTAATACAGGTCCCAAGGAATTTGTATTCACTTAGGCCTATGTCTAACAATCCCTGAAATCCCTGCCAATTAAATTACCATGGCTGCACACTCGACAGATCTCTTTGGGAAAGACAGAAATGAAGATTCATAATATGTGTTTACTATGTACTGTACAACCCTTTCTCTTTATTACCTGTATTCAACTTCATAAAAGGAGATCTGGGATTATGAACTGACTCATTTCTGAGAACTAGGTAAGTAAGATGCTTTAAATTTCTATTATATTAATTCAAAATAAACCTCTACTTGCCAGATCTAGATTTTTTTTGTTTATTTATTGTTAAGTCTTGTATAACTCTTTGCCCTTTTGTAATCCAATTTGACTTAATGATTTGCTTATCTCTTTTAGTACCAGGAACTCTATAATCCATTAAGTTTTTGCATTTAAATGAAGTTCTTTGTCCTTTATTACTCTGTGATTATATCATCCCAAATAAGATTAGGGAACCATTTAAAGAGTAGCGTTTACTAGCAACACCTCTGATGTTTTAAGAAACACCACCACAATACACTTCAATATTATCATTTTCATAAAAAATGCTTTGATGAAAACCTTATAAAACATCTCTGGGGACATTAGGAACCAGATAAGAGTTGATTGTGCATATCTATTTTTACATTCATAAATATCACTTTCTCTATTACACTATTAGACCAATGAATTTCTGTCATCGCATCCTTATTTAGTGAGAGATAAATTTTGAGCACAAAGCTCAGTCAACAACTAACTAGAACCATTCCTTTTCTTTCTAATTGGCGTATGAAATCTTCAATGTACCCTTTAAAAATGTTTTACTAAAATTATGTTTCTTTTTCTTTCATCAAACACTATCAGAATCTATTCTTACAAATAATCGTTCATACATTTTTTTCAATATAAATTAACAAAGCTTTGCAATGCTTTTACTTTTTTCTCCCAGTTTAACTTTATAATTGGCACCCTGGAGAATGCTAGATTTGTAGTCTCATTATAAATCTAGATAAAATGATAAAATTAGAGTTAGCAGAGATGTGCATGAGAATAAATGCTCCAAGGGTTGTTAGGAGTCTTTATGCAAGGCAGGAATAGCCTCATGAGACCATGGGAAGTAAAGGCTGCTTCTGTTGACAAGAGGTGTGGTCTTTTATGTCTGCTTCTATTGATCATCATGTTACTGAAATTTATGTAAGTTGCATGTATTAATATTTCATTATTTTTCATTGTTCAATAGTAATTCATTGATGAATATTTCAAAATTTGTTTATTCATTCTTTTTTGATGGAAATTTGGGTTGTTTCCAGTTTGAGGCTCTTATGAATTAAACTTGTACGGACATTCTAACAGAAAAGAAAATTAGTAGATTAGTGGGTCTTTGAAATACTCCAGCAATCTAATTACCCCCCATTATATAGCTATTTCTATTTTCATGTTCATGCTCTTCCATATACTTTAATGCTAAATTCAACAAGAGATAATAATTTGTATAATTAATAATGCCTAAACTTCTTTGTGTACTCTTTTAGACATTATTTTGAGAATGTCATGTGTTTACTCATTTACGCTTTACAACAACTTATAAAGAAGGTATAATTCAAATAAGAAAGTTGAAGCACAGAGATGTTGTTACCAAAAATTACAAAGTTAGAAGATATCAGAACCAGAATGTAAACCAAAAAGTATACTAGTCTTTACATTTTACTCCTATATAGTTGGCTCAGAGTTCAGCAGGCATTTTAATTCATAAACCTAAAGGGTCAAATTTTAATTTCAGGTTTCAGGTATATCATCCAAGAAGATATAATTGATGAGTAATTTTTTAAATGTAGTAAAAAAAATGCTCTGGCTAAGTCTTTAATTTGAGCAGAGAAATTGGAGATTTGAGATGTTTATTCTCTTTAAAATGACCAGTATAGATGAAGAAACCAGCTTATCATACACATTCCTTGGATTCCTCGTGTATTTTAATTTTTCTGTGGAAATGCTTTCATTCGGACTTTCTGTTATCCATGGGTGGTAATTTTGTTACTTTGCCAGTGCATACCATGGGCTGCCATGAATCACATATTTTAATTATGCTAAGTGACAGATCCAAACCAGGCAGGAAGACCATTTCTGGACTTCCAATAGAATTGTAAGAGTGAGTTGCTTCTATTAATGCGTGTGACCAATTTATATATACTGAATAATTAATATTAATAAATAAATATTGTTTGTGGCTGATTCAACAGAAAAGAATATTTGGTAGCTTGCAATTTCATTGAAAGTTGAAAAAGAAGGCTTGAAGTTAAGCTACCAGGTATAATACCCAAAAAAATGTTATGAATTGGCTTGAAAAGATGACTGTACTTCTGACATTGTTGCTATTAAAACCTAGGCACTTTTGCAAAATGAATTCTACAGAGATTCTGAGTACTCAAGTTACTGACTTCTGAAAAAATTCTGGAAATAGGTGTACTGATGAAGCTTTGGTCGTAGACCTAAATCTTGACCTAGGCCTATAATGGCTTCTCACTATATAACTAAGTCTTCTGGATTCTAATACGGTGGGGTATGGCTATCATAAGGCTGGAAACTTCCCCAAAGACATCAAGAAATACTGAATAGCCAGCAAACAGAAATAACAAATATTCTAAGGAGAAAAAAGGATCATATGCTGATCTATTTCTATATATTCCAAAGAGAGATTTTTATAATACCCATCATTAGGTTATTGATAAGAAAGAACCCTTATACAATAATAATGTAAATTTACCTTTTAAAAATGGAAAACATATGTAACTTATGAAAAAATGCTAACATTTTACTTAATTAGAAATCCTAGAAGTGCCACTGAATTCAGAATCTAGATGTTTTTCAGTCATCAGTAATATTCCACAATGCCCCAGAAAACCAATAGCATCTGGCATTTGGCAAGACAATATAAATGATAGATATAAAAATTAGAACAGTAAAACTTTAATGATTATTACTACTTAAAACAACACACAAAAAAAGATCACATGACTTGAAGAAGCTACCTGGATAAATAATAAAACTACCTACCACTTCAGCATTTTATTAAAAATAAAAATAATAATAATAATAAAGGGAGAAATGTGGGATCCACATATAAATCAAGTATAAAAATCAAACGAATATTCATATTTGACCTGATTGTTTATAGTTCATAATGGGTGATCAAAACCGAAAGTTTCTGTGATGACTGCCCTTGTACTGTTCACCATGTAAGAACTTATTCACTATGTAAGAATTTGTTCACCATGTAAGAACTTGTTCGTTATGCTTCAGAAGATTGGAGACTGATGAGAATTAGGCTTGAGATGGATTAATGATTGTGCATTGAGCATTGACTCCCCTATACAGAATTTTATTGTTGTTAACAACCATTTGATCAATAAATATGAGAGATGCCCTCTCAAAAAAAAAAAAAACTATTCAGGATCAATAACCTTTCATATAGAAACAATAAGAAGTTGAAATAAAAACCTTTTATTTACAAAAAAAAATGATCAAGTACATATAAAGAAATGTAACCAGAATTATAGAATTTCTATATAAAAAAATTAATACAATACTTTAAAACATCCTTAAACAAAGTATAGAGTTGAACAAAGACATATATATGTCAGGTTTATAGACAAGAAGATTCAAAATAACAAAATTCTTAATTCTCTCTATGTTGATCAACACATCTAATGTGCTTTCAATAAAAGTGACAAAGGGGTTTTTAAAAGCTATTTCTAAATTACATAGGAAGAAAAGAACAAAGTAAAAATACCTGGGGAAATTCTGAAAATTAACAGTAATAAAGCAATACTATTCCTAACAGACAACAAAATGTATTACGTATTATAATGCATTAATAAAAATTAAATTATGATACTGGTACATGAATAGACAGATCAATAAACTAAAAAAACTGTTTTAATATTTCCAGATGTATAAAGTTATTAGTATATGATAAAGTTAATGCTTGTGATCAATGGGAAAAGATGAAACTTTTTTTAAAAATGATATAAGCCCATCTGGATATTAACAGAAAGGATATATATATATATATTTTTTTTTTCTCCCTATCTCAACCAGAAACTAAGATAAGTTTTAATTATATTAAAACAATGTGTAAAGGAAGTAGAACAAGAGGAAGAAAAACAGTAGGAGCAATAGAAGAGGACAAATGAAAGGAAAAACAGAGGAGAAAAAGAAACAAAAATACTTAAGAAGTTATAGTAAAACACTTAATCTCAGAATTCAGAAGAGTTTTCTCACTAGAGAAAAGCAAATAAAAATTAGAAAAAATCTAAGATTGAAAAATTTGATACTTAAATTACAAAAAAAAATTTGTTTATGCCAAAAAAAGTCATACTTGAAAGCAAACTGGAAAAAATATTTGTCATATATACAAAAAAGGATAATTTCATTAAAAGATGAAGAATTAAAAATCAATAAGGGAAAGGTCAGTGGGTGAATATCAAATTGAAAATGGTTTTAAACAATAGATATACTAAAAGACAAAGATGGCTCTTACATATAATACTCAGTTTCACTTATAAGAGAGAAGTGAATTATTAAAATTAAAATGAAATATCTTTTCAGCTATTTGAGTAGGCAATACTCTAATCATTTGGTAGGATACTAAATTAGGGATTAGGTTCTCTCAACATTGCTCTGATAAACACATTATACTATTACTATTTCATGGTATAGCATACATGAAAGTAATGGCAACATTTATAAAAGACAAAATACATATATCATTTGGATAAAAAATATTTCTTGGTATTGAGATAAAGCAGGGAAATGGTCATGCTGTTGTAAAATTGACTTAGCCAGTGAAAAAGCCCAGTTTATTCTTTTAACTTAATCTATATGCTGTTCTTTCTCTTATTCCAGCAGCCTTAATCAATTTAGTAACATTGTAACCAGGATGAGAAAGAGAGGGAGAAAGTGTAAAGGAACTTATGTGAGTAAAAAAATGTCAAGATCTGGCTCAACAGATCCAGATAAAAGATAAATAACCTCATTCTTAAGACAAAACTTCAAAGGAGTTATTAAACACCTGTATACATCATGCCTTATGCCAATCCCTACCCAAAAAGCCCTATAAAACTCCGAACCTTAAACCCTTAAGTGTGCCTGTCTTAGGTCCCCCACACTCCACCTGAGGTTGTCTTATCAAATAAACTTTCTTGCTTCATCAGCCTATTGCACTTGTTTCTCAATGCTTTTTCAAGATAAAGACAAGAACTCGCCAACCTCCACTTCCAGTGACAAATTGTCATTGTCACTTTGTTGTTTCATTCAGCTTTCTAGTCTTAAACACAATCTTTTTGCTCTCTGCCTATTTTATTTCAGACTAGTATGGAAATGGCTTCAGGAACCTCTGAGCAGGGAGGGGCTTGCGGGGTCCCATCACCTGGGTGACCTGGATGGAGCTGCAGCAGTTGTCACATCTTTAGCAGTCTGCCCCAAAAGTCTCCTTTCTCTGTTTTGGGAAGTTCTCACAATGTAATCTCACTCACCCAGTGCTCTATGGCTCCCCCAAATTCTGAGGTGGTAGGGATATAATTTCTGTGCCAGGCTGACATTGGGTGCTAGGTGACCCTGGCTTTCGGAGTTGACAAGGGATTTGCCCTATGCCAAGAAAGAGTTCAATAGACTTTCCTTTTCTCCCTTTTTTATCCTTTGCTCTCTACTGCCTACATGGCTGGTGACATTTGCTTACTACTCTTGCTTTAATAAATTCCTTTCTTCCTGGCACTTGTTTGACTTGATCAGGAATTCTTTCCCTATCAGTCAAGACTGCTCCCTCCCATCTGGGTTGAGGTTTGCCTAACCATGCAGGGAGAGACCCACAGACAGAGCTGCCAGGCAACAGTATTGAGTGTGTCTGTGTGTGTGTGTATACATATATGTCAGTATGTGTATATATAATCTATACACACACACACTCACAAATTAGTTACTTATACTAAGGGCTTTCAAAAATATTTTTGCGGATTTGAAGATATGAAAGAAAGAACTTAAATGGAGAATTAACTGATGGGAAGATTTGAAGACAAAGACAACAAAAAAAGAGATAAGTGATTTTTTAACATCATTTGTCAAAGAAAAATAAAACATACAGAAATAGATTTCATAAGAAAAATTCTTAAACCCACTATCCAGTTTTAAAAAACTCTATCATTATAAATAGCATCAGTTTGTTCTTTTTTCATTGTTTGTGGCATCCTGATGTATTAATAAATCATGTTTTTATCACTCTTACTACTAAAATTTTTGGTGGACATAAGCACACATTACTGTTTAGTACATACTTGGGAGTGAAATAGCTTTAGGAAATATTGCCTTTAGCAGATAAAGCTTTAGTAACTACTGGCACCACCACCATTACCTAAATCTGTGATTTTGCACATATTTATTTCTGTACCTCTATTTTCTCCTTTGTATAAAGAGGATAACAACACTTACCTTATAAAGTATCCAATGGGATTCAATCAGATAATATATGTAACACTGTCTGGAACATTGCAATTGCATATTGTCATTTAATATCATAATTACCTTCTTTAAGATTGTTGTATTATTCTTTATATAAAGTATTGCAAACTTGCAAATATTGAGTTACACAAGAAAATAATGAAATATTATCTCTCATTATAATCAAATCATTTCAAATGGATGTAGCTTTATAACATGTTGGTTTCTAATTTCTCCATCTAGCAACGCAACACTTCCCGATAGTTTTCAAATTACAATAGTTGATGGCTGTATCTTTACTGGTTCTAGAAAGTCACATATTTTGCTAGGTTCTCTTCATTTTCTCAGAGAATGCTAACATATTTCAAAGATCCTACTTCTGTTGTCACTTGCTACCTCAGCCATCTGTTAAACTTCAGAACACCGCTGTACTCTTATGCAAATCAACTATTTCCATCTTGATGTGACCCCTTCAGGCTACAGTACTTCCCTTTAATTTACCAGTATATTTAATCTATCCTACTAATTTCATGGACCCTGAAATAATATTTTGTAATGTGGCTACTAGTTAAAAAATAAAAAATTAGGGAATCTTTTAATGAAATTACTATTCAAATTTTAGTTTATTTTTTGAGTACCTACTAGTGTGTGCCATATTCCCACCTCCTATTCAACATTCTGGAATAAATAAATAGTTTGTTTCAGAGGGTCTTATAGTTCCCTCAAAATCGCACAGGAGTTGAAGCAATGTACTAATCTCTGAGTAGTCCAAATCTTTTTTAAATAATGTATTCCTCTCCTAACATCCTTAAAAATGTTTTAGTCTCTTAAATGTATATTGCATAACGATATGAACAGGAAATTTATTTTCCAATTTATTAAACCTCTTTCAGAAGAATGTTGAAGTGGGCAAAATGTGAATCTTAGTATATACTTGTTATTTTTCTAGTCTTCTTAATTTCATTAAGATAAGTAGAAGAGTAGGAGGAAGTGAGGCAGTAACCGTGCATGGATTGTAAAAGAAAGTTAAGTAAACACATAGGTGCTCCTGGCAAGAAACATGGCAGTTGTGAGTGATGGGAATTGTGACCAACTTATTCCATTTTAGAAAAAAATAGACAAGAACCTACCAGAGAAAACTCTATAGGACAAATTTAACCTTCCACGAAGCCATAGATAGGCATTCTAAATTTTGAATCCAGGACTATTTGATAGTGTAGTCCATCCTTCTTAAACTTTGCACCAAGGTCTTTAATTGTAGTTCACTCCTAATCCTGTGTCTTGGTGAAACTTTCTAAAATCTTCACCAGCCATATATTCTCCAGTCTTTTCTAAAAATGGGTTTCTCAGGCAAATGCTTAATGCCATCCATAATCAATTCCTGCTTGTTTTACTCACAAATGCTGGTTTAAACTCCATATTCTAAGGGTTCCTTCTTGTCAGTGCTACATTAGGATTATGGTTGTCCCGACCTGCAGGACTATCAACGGGGATCGACGACCTGGAGGAGAGAATAAAAAAAAAAAAGAATGGGGCAAGGGACACAAAGAACGACCAGCAAGACAGGATGTCTGATCAAGCTGGCACAGTTTATTGTTTTCAGGCTCAATTTATACAGGTTACCAAGTAAGGGGTGGGTCAGGAGATAATTGGACCTTAGGTGGCACTGGCAGGGAGGTGTAGAGGGGTGATTGGGTCTTGGTTGGCGCTGGCGGGAATGGAGGACCCGGAAGAGAAGTGGGGAGTTTGCCATTTTGGGGGTGGCGGCCCTTGGGAGGGAGTTTTTAAGGGAGGGGCTTTCCCCTGGGGCAGAGGGTGTTTCTTGATTAACAAAGGACAGAAAAAGCACATGTTGCGAGGTAACCTAGCCACTAGCTCTAACCTAGGAGTTCACTAAATGAGTTTCTTAGTAATACGGGAAAACTTGTTTCTGACGCGTGGATGGATTCATTGTTGCTGACTTTACAGGAAAGACTTTACTCAAACGTTGCTGTTGTCTTAAGGCTTTTGTGACGGAGTCTGCCTAAAGGCCCACAGGTTTGCTCCCAACAATGGTAACATCCTAATCTTTTTAATATGTTACTACACATAACAAAAGGTCTGTTGTATACT
The DNA here is from genome assembly GCF_040802235.1 of Manis javanica. Classification (NCBI taxonomy): domain Eukaryota; kingdom Metazoa; phylum Chordata; class Mammalia; order Pholidota; family Manidae; genus Manis; species Manis javanica. The sequence goes on along the minus strand of NC_133163.1, from coordinate 55,499,421 downwards.
CCTTTTTCCACCTTACCTAATTGCATGGCAAGCAAAGAGTGGACCTAAGTATTTGTTTCTTGCTCCTTACACCTCTTCTTTAGCCACAGTTCTATGTCATTTATGTTTCATGTGCAGAAGTATCAGAAAAGTCAGGAATGTAAAAATCATATTCTAGGGCAAGATATTTTTTAAATTCCAAGATATTTAAAAAAAACAAATAGGGCTGGGATCATTTCCCAAAGATACTTTCAATATTAAAGAAAAATTAATAAGTGAATGAGTGAATGAATAAATGAATCAAAAGTCAGTTCCTTCTTCACTACCTAAGAGATGTATATCACCCTGTGTAATTTATTTTTCTAGTATAAAATGTTAAAGCTTCCTAAAACTATTAAGATAAATTTTAAAGGAAGTTACTTTCCAGAGAAAACACTTCAGTAATGATTTGTGACTACTGACTTGAAAGATAGAATATAATACTCTCCATTTTTTCCTTTTTCTTTTATCTGTGTCAGTATCAGTAACATGCAATCCAACCCAACCAATTTTATTACTGAGGGATTTGAGCCATGAAGTACCATATGTTATTAAGCGGGCAAATAAAGTCTGTCTCTTTAGAGTGTTTTGGTGATTTGCAGTTTTTCATGCTACTTCCAGTCAGCCTCTTTGCTTAAGAGAAACTATACATTGTTCAATATATGTCAAGTATGCTATTCAGAGTTGAAAAAACAGTTGAAAAGGTAGCAGCTGTGAGAAGCTGAAGAGAATGCGGTGAGAGAGAGTAGCAATTTATTTTACCTTGGAAGATGATTTATACAGAATTAGTATAAAAAAAATCAGACCTTTGTCCAGAAGTTCAGATATGAATGAATAGGATGAAGTGTAAAAAAAAAAAAAACTTTGCATACTTTGATTAGGAAACAGCTGTCAAATACATTTTCTCCAAGTTGGTCCAAAGGAAGAATAAAACCTATCCTTGCTACTTGGGAAAATATCATTTTCAAAGTTTTATATTTTTCATCAGAAGAACAAAATTTCTTTTAAGACATCCATTTAAGTCTTGGCCACAGCAATCAGACAAAACAAAAAAATACAAGGAATCCAGATTGGTAAAGAAGTTAAACTGTCACTATTTGCAGATGACATGATACTGTACATAAAAAACCCTAAAGACTCCACCCCAAAACTACTAGAACTGATATCGGAATACAGCAAAGCTGCAGGATACAAAATCAACACACAGAAATCTGTGGCTTTCATATACACTAACAATGAACCAACAGAAACAGAAATTAGGAAAACAACTCCATTCACAATTGCATCAAAAAAAATAAAATACCTAGGAATAAACCTAACCAAAGAAGTGAAAGACTTATACTCTGAAAACTACAAGTCACTCTTAAGAGAAATTAAAGGGGACACTAACAGATGGAAACGCATCCCATGCTCGTGGCTAGGAAGAATTAATATCATCAAAATGGCCATCCTGCCCAAAGCAATATACAGATTTGATGGAGTCCCTATGAAACTACCAGCAACATTCTTCAATGAACTGGAACAAATAATTCAAAAATTCATATGGAACCATCAAAGACCCCGAATAGCCAAAGCAATCCTGAGAAAGAAGTATAAAGTAGGGGGGATCTCACTCCCCAACTTCAAGCTCTATTATAAAGCCATAGTAATCAAGACTGTTTGGTACTGGCACAAGAACAGAGCCACAGACCAATGGAACAGACTACAGAATCCAGACATTAACCCAAACATACATGGTCAATTAATATTTGATAAAGGAGCCATGGACATACAATGGTGAAATGACAGTCTCTTCAACAGATGGTGCTGGAAAAACTGGACAGCTACATGTAGGAGAATGAAACTGGACCATTGCCTAACCCCATATACAAAAGTAAACTCAGAGGCAGAGCCAGGATGGCGGCGTGAGTAGAGCAGTGGAAATCTCCTCCCAAAAACACATAGAGCTATGAAAATATACCAAAGAAAAATCTTCCTAAAATAGAGACCACAGGACACAGGACAACATCCACACCACATCCTCACCTGCAAGAACCCAGCGCCTTGTGAAGGGGGTAAGATACAAGCCCCGGCCCGGCGGGACCCGAGCGCCCCTCCCCCCGGCTCCCGGCAGGTGGAAAGAAACCGGAGCGCTTTTTTTTTGGCAAGTGCTTTTTGGAAGCCTTAAAGGGACGGGCCCCCTTTGCTAGGGAGGCAGGGTGGCGGGACCGGTGAGCAGATGCTTGGGACCGGCGCCTGAGGACAATGAATATTCCGCGTTTCTCCCTGCAGGACCAGCGGGCGGGTGCCTGAGACCGGTGCTTGAGGACGGAGGAAATCGCGCATTTTTCCCCTTTTTTTTTCTCTTTTTTGCAAGTGCTTTTTGGAAGCCTAAAAGGGAGAGGGACCCCAGTGCTAGGGAGGCAGGGCGGCGGGACTGGTGAGTGGGTGCCTGGGACCGTTGCCTGAAGACAAAGAATATCGCGCATTTTTCCCTGTGGGACTGGTGGGCGGGAGCCTGAGACCGGCACCTGAGGACGGAGGAAATCGCGCGTTTTTCCCCTTTTTTTCTCTCTTTTTGGTGAGTGCTTTTTGCAAGCCTTAAAGGGACAGGGACCCCGGTGCTAGGGAGGCAGGGAGGCGGGACCGGTGAGCAGATGCCTGGGAACGGCGCCTGAGGACAAAGAATATCCCGCGTTTCTCCCAGCGGGACCGGCGGGCGGGTGCCTGAGACCGGTGCTTGAGGACGGAGGAAATCACGCGTTTTTCCACTTTTTTTTTTCTCTTTTTGGCGAACCCTTTTTGGAAACTTTAAAGGGACAGGGACCCCGGTGCTAGGGAGGCAGGGTGGCGGGACTGGTGAGCGGGTCCCTGGGACCGGCGCCTGAGGACAAAGAATATCCCACGTTTTTCCCTGCAGGACCGGGGGGCAGGTGCCTGAGACCGGCACTTGAGGACAGAGGAAATCGCGCGTTTTTCCCCTTTTTTTTTTCTCTTTTTTGCAAGTGCTTTTTGGAAGCCTAAAAGGGAGAGGGACCCTGGTGCTAGGGAGGCAGGGTGGCGGGACTGGTGAGCGGGTGCCTGGGACCGTTGCCTGAGGACAAAGAATATCGCGCATTTTTCCCTGTGGGACTGGTGGGCGGGAGCCTGAGACCGGCACCTGAGGACGGAGGAAATCGCGCGTTTTTCCCCTTTTTTTCTCTCTTTTTGGCGAGTGCTTTTTGCAAGCCTTAAAGGGACAGGGACCCCGGTGCTAGGGAGGCAGGGCGGCGGGACTGGTGAGCTGTTGTCTGGGACCAGCGCCTGAGGACAAAGAATATCGAGCGTTCCTTCCCTGCGGGACCGGTGGGTGGGTGCTTTTTGGAAGCCTTGAAAGGACAGGGACCCTGGTGCTAGGGAGACAGGGTAGCAGGACCAGTGAGTGGGTGCCTGGGACCGGCACCTGAGGACAAAAAAAAAAAAAAAAAATCGCGTGTTTTTTCCTTTTTTTCTTCCTTTCTGTTCCCTCTCTCATTGCTGCTGTTGTTGTTTTGGTTTGGAAAGAGCTTTTTGGAAGTCTTAAAGGGGCAGGACAGGTCACTTAGACCAGAGGCAGGGAATCTGGGGATCTCTGGGCACTCTAACCCCCTGGGCAGCAGGGAGCAGAGAGGCCCCTTACAGAGAAAAATAGCCTCCCGGCCGCTCCCCCCTCCAACGGGGCTCCACCATTTTGGAGGAACAGCCCCAGCCAGGCCAAGCCCACAGCAACAGCAGAGATAAACCCCAAAGCAACTGGGCAGGAAGCAGAAGCCCTGTCTGCGCACAGCTGCCCAGCACAAGCCACTAGAGGTCGCTATTCTCCCAGGAGAAGGCCACAAACCAACAAGAAGGGAAGCTCTTTCAGCGGTCACTTGTACCAGATCTGCAAACTATCTCTATCACCATGAAAACGCAAAACTACAGGCAGACAAAGATCACAGAGACAACACCTGAGAGGGAGACAGACCTAACCAGTCCTCCTGAAAAAGAATTCAAAATAAAGGTCATGAACATGCTGATGGAGATGCAGAGAAAAATGCAAGAGCAATGGGATGAGATGCAGAGAAAAATGCAAGAGCAGTGGGATGAAGTCCGGAAGGAGATCACAGAAGTGAAACAATCCCTGGAAGGATTTATAAGCAGAATGGATAAGATGCAAGAGGCCATTGAAGGAATAGAAGCCAGAGAACAGGAACGTATAGAAGCTGACATAGAGAGAGATAAAAGGATCTCCAGGAATGAAACAACACTAAGAGAAATATGTGACCAATACAAAAGGAATAATATTCGTATTATAGGGATACCAGAAGAGGAAGAAAGAGGAAAAGGGATAGAAAGTCTCTTTGAAGAAATAATTGCTGAAAACTTCCCCAAAGTGGGGGAGGAAATAATCGAACAGACCATGGAATTACACAGAACCCCCAACAGAAAGGATCCAAGGAGGACAACACCAAGGCACATAGTAATTAAAATGGCAAGGATCAAGGACAAGGAAAGAGTTTTAAAGGCAGCTAGAGAGAAAAAGGTCACCTATAAAGGAAAACCCATCAGGCTAACATCAGACTTCTCGGCAGAAACCCTACAGGCCAGAAGAGAATGGCATAATATACTTAATGCAATGAAACAGAAGGGCCTTGAACCAAGGATACTGTATCCAGCACGACTATCATTTAAATATGATGGCAGGATTAAACAATTCCCAGACAAGCAAAAGCTGAGGGAATTTGCTTCCCACAAACCACCTCTACAGGGCATCCTACAGGGACTGCTCTAGATGGGAGCACCCCTAAAAAGAGCACAGAACAAAACACACAACATATGAAGAATGGAGGAGGAGGAATAAGAAGGGAGAGAAGAAAAGAATCTCCAGACAGTGTATATAACAGCTCAATAAGCAAGCTAAGTTAGGCAGTAAGATACTAAAGAAGCTAACCTTGAACCTTTGGTAACCACGAATCTAAAGCCTTCAATGGCAATAAGTACATATCTCTCAATAGTCACCCTAAATGTAAATGGACTTAATGCACCAATCAAAAGACATAGAGTAATAGAATGGATAAAAAAGCAAGACCCAGCTATATGCTGCTTACAAGAAACTCACCTTAAACCCAAAGATAAGCATAGACTAAAAGTCAAGGGATGGAAAAACATATTTCAGGCAAACAACAGTGAGAAGAAAGCAGAGGTTGCAGTACTAATATCAGACAAAATAGACTTCAAAACAAGGAAAGTAACAAGAGATAAAGAAGGATACTACATAATGATAAAGGGCTCAGTCCAACAAGAGGATATAACCATTCTAAATATATATGCACCCAATACAGGAGCACCAGCATATGTGAAGCAAATACTAACAGAACTAAAGAGGGAAATAGACTGCAATGCATTCATTGTAGGAGACTTCAACACACCACTCACCCCAAAGGATAGATCCACCGGGCAGAAAATAAGTAAAGACACACAGGCACTGAACAACACACTAGAACAGATGGACCTAATAGACATCTATAGAACTCTACATCCAAAAGCAACAGGATATACATTCTTCTCAAGTGCACATGGAACATTCTCCAGAATAGACCACATACTAGCTCACAAAAAGAGCCTCAGTAAATTCCAAAATATTGAAATTCTACCAACCAATTTTTCAGACCACAAAGGTATGAAAGTAGAAATAAATTCTACAAAGAAAACAAAAAGGCTCACAAACGCATGGAGGCTTAAAAACATGCTACTAAATAATCAATGGATCAATGAACAAATCAAAATAGAAATCAAGGAATATATAGAAACAAATGACAACAACAACACTAAGCCCCAACTTCTGTGGGATGCAGCGAAAGCAGTCTTAAGAGGAAAGTATATAGCAATCCAGGCACACTTGAAGAAGGAAGAACAATCCCAAATGAATAGTCTAACATCACAATTATTAAAACTGGAAAAAGAAGAACAAATGAGGCCTAAAGTCAGCAGAAGGAGGGACATAATAAAGATCAGAGAAGAAGTAAACAAAATTGAGAAGAATAAAACAATAGCAAAAATCAACGAAACCAAGAGCTGGTTCTTTGAGAAAATAAACAAAATAAATAAGCCTCTAGCCCAACTTATGAAGAGAAAAAGAGAGTCAACACAAATCAACATAATCAGAAATGAGAATGGAAAAATCACGACAGACTCCACAGAAATACAAAGAATTATTAAAGACTACTATGAAAACCATTATGCCAACAAGCTGGAAAACCTAGAAGAAATGGACAACTTCCTAGAAAAATACAACCTCCTAAGACTGACCAAGGAAGAAACACAAAAGTTAAACAAACCAATTACAAGCAAAGAAATTGAAACAGTAATCAAAAAACTACCCAAGAACAAAACCCCGGTTCCGGACGGATTTACCTCAGAATTTTATCAGACACACAGAGAAGACATAATACCCATTCTCCTTAAAGTGTTCCACAAAATAGAAGAAAAGGGAATACTCCCAAACTCATTCTATGAGGCCAACATCACCCTAATACCAAAACCAGGCAAAGACCCCACCAAAAAAGAAAATTACAGACCAATATCCCTGATGAATGTAGATGCAAAAATACTCAATAAAATATTAGCAAACAGATTTCAACAGTATATCAAAAGGATCATACACCATGACCAAGTGGGGTTCATCCCAGGGATGCAAGGATGGTACAACATTCGAAAATCCATCAACATCATCCACCACATCAACAAAAAGAAAGACAAAAACCACATGATCATCTCCATAGATGCTGAAAATGCATTTGACAAAATTCAACATCCATTCATGATAAAAACTCTCAGCAAAATGGGAATAGAGGGCAAGTACCTCAACATAATAAAGGCCATATATGATAAACGCACAGCCAGCATTATACTGAACAGCGAGAAGCTGAAAGCATTTCCTCTGAGATCGGGAACCAGACAGGGATGCCCACTCTCCAAACTGTTATTTAACATAGTACTGGAGGTCCTAGCCACGGCAATCAGACAAAACAAAGAAATACAAGGAATCCAGATTGGTAAAGAAGAAGTTAAACTGTCACTATTTGCAGATGATATGATACTGTACATAAAAAACCCTAAAGACTCCACTCCAAAACTACTAGAACTGATATCGGAATACAGCAAAGTTGCAGGATACAAAATTAACACACAGAAATCTGTAGCTTTCCTATACACTAACAACGAATAAATAGAAAGAGAAATCAGGAAAACAATTCCATTCACCATTGCATCAAAAAGAATAAAATACCTAGGAATAAACCTAACCAAAGAAGTGAAAGACTTATACTCTGAAAACTACAAGTCACTCTTAAGAGAAATTAAAGGGGACACTAATAAATGGAAACTCATCCCATGCTCCTGGCTAGGAAGAATTAATATCGTCAAAATGGCCATCCTGCCCAAAGCAATATACAGATTTGATGCAATCCCTCTCAAATTACCAGCAACATTCCTCAATGAATTGGAACAAATAATTCAAAAATTCATATGGAAACACCAAAGACCCCGAATAGCCAAAGCAATCCTGAAAAAGAAGAATAAAGTAGGGGGGATCTCACTCCCCAACTTCAAGCTCTACTACAAAGCCATAGTAATCAAGACAATTTGGTACTGGCACAAGAACAGAGCCACAGACCAGTGGAACAGATTAGAGACCCCAGAAATTAACCCAAACCTATATGGTCAATTAATATTTGATAAAGGATCCATGGACATACAATGGCAAAATGACAGTCTCTTCAACAGATGGTGCTGGCAAAACTGGACAGCTACATGTAGGAGAATGAAACTGGACCATTGTCTAACCTCATATACAAAGGTAAACTCAAAATGGATCAAAGACCTGAATGTAAGTCATGAAACCATTAAACTCTTGGAAAAAACCATAGGCAAAAACCTCTTAGACATAAACATGAGTGATCTCTTCTTGAACATATCTCCCTGGGCAAGGAAAACAACAGCAAAAATGAACAAGTGGGAGTATATTAAGCTGAAAAGCTTCTGTACAGCAAAAGACACCATCAATAGAACAAAAAGGAACCCTACAGTATGGGAGAATATATTTGAAAATGACACATCCAATAAAGGCTTGACATCCAGAATATATAAAGAGCTCACACACCTCAACAAACAAAAAACAAATAAACCAATTAAAAAATGGGGAGAGGAACTAAACAGACGGTTCTCTAAAAAAGAAATACAGATGGCCAACAGACACATGAAAAGATGCTCCACATCGCTAATTATCAGAGAAATGCAAATTAAACCTACAATGAGGTATCACCTCACACCAGTAAGGATGGCTGCCATCCAAAAGACAAACAACAACAAATGTTGGTGAGGCTGTGGAGAAAGGGGAACCCTCCTACACTGCTGGTGGGAATGTAAATTAGTTCAACCATTGTGGAAAGCAATATGGAGGTACATCAAAATGCTCAAAATAGACTTACCATTTGATCCAGGAATCGCACTCCTAGGAATTTATCCTAAGAATGCAGCAATCAAGTATGAGAAAGACCAATACACCCCTATGTTTATCGCAGCACTATTTACAATAGCAAAGAAGTGGAAGCAACCTAAATGTCCATCGATAGATGAATGGATAAAGAAGGTGTGGTACATATACACAATGGAATACTACTCAGCCATAAGAAGTGGGCAAATCCTACCATTTTCAGCAACATGGATGGAGCTGGAGGGTATTATGCTCAGTGAAACAAGCCAAGCAGAGAAAGAGAAATACCAAATGATTTCACTCATCTGTGGAGTATAAGAACAAAGGAAAAACTGAAGGAACAAAACAGCAGCAGAATCACAGAACTCAAGAATGGACTAACACGTACCAAAGGGAAAGGGACTGGGGAGGATGGGTGGTTAGGGAGGTATAAGGGAGGGGGAGAAAAAGGGGGGTATTAAGATTAGCATGCATAGGGGGGAGAAAAGGTAGGGCTGTACAACACAGAGAAGACAAGTAGTGATTCTACAACATTTTGCTATGCTGATGGACAGTGACTGTAAAGGGGTATATAGGGGGGACCTGGTATAGGGGAGAGCCTAGTAAAAAAAAGGCATCATGTAAGTGCAGATTAATGATAAAAAAAAAAAAAGCAGTTCCTGTGTGGTGACCTCCAATGAGTTCTACACAATGATATAAAGGGCATATAAAAGTGTAGGCAAAGGGTCTGTTTGTGTTTATACAGAGGATCAAAGCCTAATTTTCTCGGGAAGACTCATGCCAGAATATGACCATCAAAAAACCCCAACAAAGATCCATGCACTGCTACAGGTGTAGATGCACTCATCCCACCAGTTCCTGGACTTGCTATGGGAATGAAGAAGGAGATATCTAAGCTGGCCTGTGCATACAGCAAAGCAACAAATTTGACAGGATCTAAACTGTTGGATCTCAATCAAGAATTAGGAGAAGTGCAAATTGTAGCACTCCAAAATCTTACAACTACAGACTATTTACTGTTAAAAGAACATATGGGATGTGAACAGTCCCCAGGAATGGGTTGTTTCAATTTGTCTGATTTCTCTCAGACTGTTCAAGTACAGTTGGACAATATTCACCATATTATAGATAAGTTTTCACAAATGCCTAAGGTGCCTAACTGGTTTTCTTGGTTTTACTGGAGAAGGCTGGTAATTACAGGTATGCTTTGGTTACATAACTGTACTCCTATTATGTTAATGTGTGTGTGCAATTTAATTAGTAGTTTAAAACCTATACATACTGAAGTTACTCTACAAGAAGGTATGTCAAAGAAATAATCAATATTCCCAGGTTTTCTTCCACCTGCTACTTCTATAGCTTTTCTTCTTTCTTCCTAATTATAACCCTTAAGTAGAATTCGTGCCTCATATCGAATTTACCGAGTATCATAATTCTTCCAAGTGGTAAAGACACCTCAAGACAAATGCTGGGCATAGAAGTCACAGGGCATAAAATATGCAAAGAAGTAAAAAGCTAACCTTTTCAAACAATAAGGCTTCTCTCTCACTTACCAACTTTACATTTCCCTGTATGGCCCCAGAAGATGATTGGTTAGCCAGAGACAGGTAAGATTCCTCAAGGGAGGAACAACCTAAGACAGGCACAGTCACAGGGGGGCCATCAGGTGAGAAAATGGGGATCAACAGAGGTGAGGCTTAGAAACTCCCCCCACTGTTCTGAGAGAAATCTGCATACGTGGATATTTTATTGCCCATGTCTAGTTTGGATTAACACATAGTCTACAGGCACACACCTGATCATCTACATTTGCTCTCTTACAACACTAAACTATGTTTTCTACCTTTATCTTGTATCTACCTACTACTTCAGCATTTTATTAAAAATAATAATAATAAGGAGAGAAATGTGATATCCACATATAAATCAAGTATAAAAATCAAATAAATATTCTTATTTGAACTGACTGTTTATAGTTCATAATGCATGATCAAAACCAAAAGCCTCTGTGATGACTGCCCTTGTAATGTTCACCATGTAATTTATTCACTATGTAAGAATTTGTTTCCCATGTAAGAACTTGTTCGTTATGCTTCAGAAGATTGGAGACTGATGAAAATTAGGCTTGGGGTGGATTAATGATTGTGCATTGAGCATTGACCCCCTATACAGAATTTTATTGTGGTTAACAACCATTTGATCAATAAATATGAGAGATGCCCTCACAAAATAAAAGTACACACTTTCAATTGTAAAATAAATAAGTAACCGGGATGTAATGTATAGCATAAGGAATATAGTCAAAATATTGTAACAACTTGGTATGGTGATAGCTGGTACCTAGAATTATCATGTATATAAATGTTAAATCACTGTGTTGTACACCTGAAACTAATGTAATACTGTGTGTCAACTACCCTTCAATAAAAATTTTTAAAAAAGAAAACAAAAAAAAACAAAAAAAAAAAACAAAAAAAAAGACATACATTTAATACTTAAGTAAAAGTTTTCCATTTAATTACTTCAACTGTCTTTCTGAATAAACTGACCTTTGCATTGCCTAGGCAGTGAAGCAGTTTTGAGCACTGGTCTTAAGGATAGGTTATTTCAAGAAGTATGACAAGTAAGTTACTTGAGCTTCCTATGCCTACACAATGTCATAAAGGGTAAATATGATGATGGTGATTACACACACACACACACATGAAAATATATATTTACGGAGAAGCACTGCTGGTATTCAGTCAGCAGCTTTTCAAGTATGCACCATATAAAGAAAACAACTATCATTTATTGAGTATTTATTGTGGTAAGTAATATTCTAAGAGATTTTTAAACATAAATTATTTCTCTCAATAAATCAATAAAATAAGTTACTATTGTTATGTCTGTTTAGAGAAACTAAAACATGGGGCAGAAACGAAATGTGCCCAAAGTCACACAATCAATAGGTGGAGTGCAGGGGTTGTATTATAGGCCAACTTCCAGTCTTCATGGTCTTCAGCATTATTCCCTACTGCTTTGTATGAAGCAACGTGAATTTTTAACCCTTGAGAATTACAATATCTGAAGGAATCAGAATTGTCTATCATTTTCATCAAATGAGATTTTTATAGGCATTCTTTACAAAGAAGCAAAGTTTGAAGAGCATGCATCTCGAAGGAAGTACATTTGAAAAAAATCAGTAAATTTGTAAAAGAAATGTGGCTATCCAGTCTTCACTATCCCTTTCAAAAAAGCATTCAGGAATCTACGATTAAGAAATAATTTCAAGATATGAAAAGGGGCAACTGAGTTTTCTGGCTTTTATCTCAAATGGCTGCCTAAAAGACCTGTTTTGAACATACCTCAAGACCAATATCAAGAAATGGAAAATAAGCTCATGTGGAGTACACAAAGTTTTTAAAATAATTTTTGATTATCTGTAGAATTAATAAAAAGATAAGAGAATTCCTTAAATGATTTCAAAGGCTTGGATTATGAGGATAAAGCCATGATAAGACCCATCATCATGACACTTCAGGACTCCGTGTGCTTTTGTAAAAAAAATTAAATTATTGACCTGAACTCTAAACGTTAGCTACTGACATCAAAAAAATTGAGTTTTAAGCCAATGTGATTTTCATTATTATGCACAAAATGAACAGTAGAAACATTTAAACATATATATACACACACACATATATACACATATACAAATACACACACACACATATATATATATATATTTTTTAATGTGGATGTCATTGATAAACAATATTATGAAGGTTTCATATGAACAACATTGTGGTTTCAACATTCAGTCATATAATCAAGAGCATCCCCCCACACCAGTGACAGTCACTATCAGCATGGTATGTTGTCAAGAGTTACTACTTGTCTTCTCCATGCCGTACTGCCTTCCCTGTGACGTAACGATGCTATGATTGCTAATTATACAGCACCCTCCCTCTCCACCCTCCCTTCCCAAATATGTCCTTTTGGTAACTGCTAGTCCTTCTTGGAGTCTATGAGTCTGCTGCTGTTTTGTTCCTTCAGTTTGCTTATTATTAGACTCCACAAATGAGTAAAATCACTTGGTATTTGACTTTCTCCATATGCTTTATTTCACTAAGCATAAAATCCTCTAGCACTAGCTATATTCTATCAAATGGTAGGATTTGTTTACTTCTAATAGCTGAATAATATTCCAATATGTATATGTACCACATATTCTTTATTTTTATTAATTTTATTTTGGTATCATTATATCTACAATTACATGAAGGACATTATGTTTACTAGGTTCCCCCCTTCACCAAGTGCCCACAACATACCCGTTCACAGTCACTATCCATCAACATAGTAAGATGCTGTAAAATCACTACTTCTCTCCTCTGTGTTACACAGCCCTCCCCATACCCACCCCCCACACTACACATGTTAATCTTTATGCCCCCTTTCCTTTTTCCCACCCTAATACCTCCCTACCCACCCATCCTCCCCAGTCCCTTTCCCTTTGGTACCTGTTAGTCCATTCTTGGGTTCTGTGCTTCAGCTGCTGTTTTGTTCCTTCAGTTTTCTTTTGTTCTTATACTTCACATATGAGTGAAATCATTTGGTACTTGTCTTTCTCCACTTAGCTTATTTCACTGAGCATAATACCCTCCAGCTCCATCCATGTTGCTGAAAATGGTAGGATTTGCCCTCTTCTTATGGCTGAGTAGTATTCCATTGTGTATATGTACCACATCTTCTTTATCCATTCAACTACTGATAGACATTTAGGTTGCTTCCAATTCTTGGCTATTGTAAATAGTACTGCGATAAACATAGGGGTGCATCTGTCTTACTCAAACTTGATTGCTGCGTTCTTAGGGTAAATTCCTAGGAGTGGAATTCCTGGGTCAAATGGTAGGTCTGTTTTGAGCATTTTGATGAACCTCCATATTGCTTTCCACAATGGTTGAACTCATTTACATTCCCACCAGCAGTGTAGGAGAGTTCCCCTTTCTCCACAACCTCACCAACATTTGTTGTTGTTTGTCTTTTGGATGGCAGCCATCCTTACTGGTGTGAGATGGTATCTCATTGTGGTTTTAATTTGCCTTTCTCTGATGAAAAGCGATGTGGAGCATCTTTTCATGTGTCTGTTGGCCATCTGAATTTCTTCTTTAGAGAACTGTGTATTCAGCTCCTCTGCCCATTTTTTAATTGGATTGTTTGCTTTTTTTTTGTTGAGGTGCATGAGCTCTTTAAATAATTCGGATGTCGACGCTTTATCGGATCTGTCATTTATGAATATATTCTCCCATACCTCTTTGTTCTATTAATGGTGTCCTTTGCTGTACAGAAGCTTTTCAGCTTGATATACTCCATTTGTTCATTTTTACTTTTGTTTCCCTTGATCGGGCAGACATGTTCAAGAAGAGGTCGCTCATGTTTATGTCTAAGAGATTTTTGCCTATGTTTTTTTCTAAGAATTTATGGTTTCATGACTTACATTCAGGTCTTTGATCCATTTCGAATTTACTTTTGTGTGCGGGGTTAGACAGTGGTCCAGTTTCATTCTCTTACATGTAGCTGTCCAGTTTTGCCAGCACCATCTGTTGAATAGAGTAGACTGTCATTCCCCATTGAGTGTCCATGGCTCCTTTATCAAATATTAGTTGACCATATATGGTTGGGTTAATGTTTGGAGTCTCTATTCTGTTCCATTGGCCGGTGGCTCTGTTCTTGTGCCAGTACCAAATTGTCTTGATTACTGCAGCTTTGTAATAGAGCTTGAAGTTGGGGAGTGAGATCCTCCCCATTTTATTCTTCCTTATCAGGATTGCTTTAGCTATTCGGGGTCTTTGGTGTTTCCATATGAATTTTTGAACTATTTGTTCCAGTTCATTGAAGAATGCTGTTGGTAGTTTTATAGGGATTGCATCGAATCTGTATATTGCTTTGGGCAGGATGGCCATTTTGACGATATTAATTCTTCCTAGCCAGGAGCATGGGATGAGTTTCCATTTGTTAGTGACTTCTTTAATTTCTCTTAAGAGAGTGTCTTATAGTTTTCAGGTTATAGGTCTTTCACTTCCTTGGTTAGGTTTATTCCTAAGTATTTTATTCTTTTTGATGCTATTGTGAATGGAGTTATCTTCCTGATTTCTCTTTCTATTAGTTTATTGTCAGTGTATAGGAAAGCCACAGATTTCTGTGTGTTAATTTTGTATCCTGTAACTTTGCTGAATTCTGATATTAGCTCTAGTAGTTTCGGAGTGAAGTCTTTAGGGTTTTTTATGTACTATATCATGTCATCTGCAAATAGTGACAGTTTAACTTCTTCTTTACCAATCCGGATTCCTTGTATTTCTTTATTTTGTCTAATTGCCGTGGCTAGGACCTCCAGTCCTATGTTGAATAACAGTGGGGAGAGTGGGCATCCCTGTCCTCCTGATCTCAGACGAAAAGCTTTCAGGTTCTCGCAATTCAGCATGATGTTGGCTATGGGTTTTTCATATATGGCCTTTATTATGTTGAGGTACTTGCCCTCTATACCCATTTTGTTGAGAGTTTTTATCATGAATGGATGTTGAATTTTGTCAAATGCTTTTTCAGCATCTATGGAGATGATCATATAGTTTTTGTCTCTCTTTTTGTTTATGTGGTGGATGACATTGATGGATTTTTGAATGTTGTAACATCCTTGCATCCTTTGGTCATGGTGTATGATCCTTTCCATGTATTTTTGAATTTGGTTTGCTAGTATTTTATTGAGTATTTTTGTATCTACGTTCATCAGGGATATTGATCTGTAATTTTTTTTTTTGGTGGGGTCTTTGCCTGGTTTTGGTATTAGGGTGATGTTGGCTTCATAGAATGAGTTTGGGAGTATTCCCTCCTCTTCTCTTTTTTGGAAAACTTTAAGGAGAATGGGTATTATGTCTTCTCTGCATGTCTGATAAAATACTGAGGTAAATCCATCTGGCCTGGGGGTTTTGTTCTTTGGAAGTTTTTTGATTACCAATTCAGTTGCTGGTAATTGATTTGTTTAGATTTTCTGTTTCTTTCTAGGTAAGTCTTGGAAGGTTGTATTTTTCCAGGAAGTTGTCCATTTGTCCTAGGTTTCCCAGCTTCTTAACATATAGGTTTTCATAGTAGTCTCTAATAATTCTTTGTATTTCTGTAAGATCCATCATGATTTTTCCTTTCTCATTTCTGATTCTGTTGATGTGTGTTGACTCTCTTTTCCTCATAATAAGTCTGGCCAGAGGTTTATCTATTTTGTTTATATTCTTGAAGAATCAGCTCTTGGTTTCATTGCTTTTTGCTATTGTTTTATTGTACTCACTTTTATTTATTTCTTCTCTAATCTTTATTATGTCCCTCCTTCTGCTGACCTTAGGCCTCATTTGTTCTTCTTTTTCCAATTTCGATAATTGTGACATTAGACCATTCATTTGGGACTGTTCTTCCTTCTTTAAGTATGCCTGGATTGCTGTATACTTTCCTCTTAAGACTGCTTCTGCTGCGTCCCACAGAAGTTGGGGCTTTGTGTTGTTGTTGTCGTTTGTATCCATATATTGCTGGATCTCCATTTTAATTTGTTCATTGATCCATTGAGTATTTAGGAGCATGTTGTTAAGCTTCCATGTGTTTGTGAGCCTTTTTGCTTTCTTTGTACAATTTATTTCTAGTTTATGCCTTTGTGGTCTGAAAAGTTGGTTGATAGAATTTCAATCTTTTGGAATTTACTGAGGCTGTTTTTGTGGCCTAATATGTGGTCTATTCTGGCAAATGTTCCACGTGCACTTGAGAAGAAAGTTTATCCTGTTGCTTTTGGATGTAAAGTTCTGTAGATGTCTATTAGGTCCATCTGTTCTACTGTATTGTTCAGTGTCTCTGTGTCCTTACTTATTTTCTGTCTGTTGGATCTGTCCTTTGGAGTAAGTGGTGTGTTGAAGTCTCCCAAAATGAATGCATTGCATTTTATTTCCTCCTTTAATTATGTTAGTATTTGTTTCACATATGTTGGTGCTCCTGTATTGGGTGCATATATATTTGTAATGGTTACATCCTCTTGTTGGACTGAGCCTTTTATCATTATATAATGTCCTTCTTTATGTTTTGTTACTTTCTTTATTTTGAAGTCTATTTTGTCTGTAGTATTGCAACACCTGCTTTTTTCTCTCTGCTGTTTGTATGAAATATCTTTTTCCATCCCTTGACTTTAAGTCTGTGCATGTCTTTGGGTTTGAGGTGAGTCTCTTATATGCAGCATATGGATGGGTCTTGCTTTTTTATCCATTCTACTACTCTGTGTGTTTTGATTGGTGCATTCAGTCCATTTACATTTAGGGTGATTATTGAAAGGTATGTACTTATTGCCATTGCAGGCTTTAACTTTGTGGTTACCAAAGGTTCAAGTTTAGCTTCTTTACTATCTTACTTTCTAAGTTAACTCACTTATTGAGCTATTATAAACACGGTCTGATGATTCTTTATTTCTCTCCCTTCTTATTCCTCCTCCTCCCTCCTTCATATGTTGGGTGTTTTGTTCTGTGCTCTTTTTAGGAGTGCTCCCATCTAGAGAAGTCCCTGTAAGATGCCCTGAAGAGGTGGTTTGTGGGAGGCAAATTCCCTTAACTTTACTTGTCTGGGAATTGTTTTAATCCCTCCTTCATATTTAAATGATAATTGTGCTGGATACAGTATTCTTGGTTCGAGGCCTTTCTGTTTCATTTTATTAAGTATATCATGCCATTCTCTTCTGGCCTGTAAGGTTTCTGTTGAGAATTCTGATGATAGCCAGATGGGATTTCCTTTGTAGGTGACCTTTTTTTTCTCTCTGGCTGTCTTTAGTACTCTGTCCTGTCTTTAATCTTTGCCATTTTAATTATTATGTGTCTTGGTGTTGCCCTCCTTGGATACCTTGTTATGGGAGTTCTGTGTACCTCTGTGGTCTCAGAGGCCATTTCCTCCCCTAGTTTGGGGAAGTTTTTAGCAATTATTTCTTCAAAGATACTTTCTATCCCTTTTTCTCTCTTTTTCTTCTGGTATCCCTATAATGCGGATATTGTTCCGTTTCGATTGGTCACACAGTTCTCTTAATATTCTTTCATTCCTGGAGATCCTTTTATCTCTCTCTGCATCAGCTTCTCTGCGTTCCTGTTCTCTGTTTTCTAGTCCATTAATGGTCTCTTGCATCTCATGCATTCTGTTTTGAAGTCCTTCCAGAGATTGTTTTATTTCTGTATTCTCCTTCCTTAGTTCTTGCATATTTCTCTGCAGGTCCATAAGCATGGTTATGACTTTTGGTTTGAATTCTTTTTCAGGAAGATTGGTTAAATATATCTCCCCAGGTTCCTTCTCTGGGGAAGATGTAGCAGATGCCGAAGCTGTCTGGGTTAGTCTTGTCCGGATCAAATTTTTTTGCCTTTTCCTGTTGATAGGTGCAGTGGTATGCTATTGACTCCTCTGTCAGCTGGGAGAGTCAAGACTCTTTCCACTTGCTCCTGGCCTTTCTTTGCTGGTACAACTGCGACCCCTAGTGGCTTGTGTTGAGCAACTGCATGTAGACTGGGTCTCTGTATCTTGCCCAGCCAGTATGGAGGAAGCTCCCTTGCTGTAGGTGTGGCCAGCCTCAGGCTGCTGCTCTGATATGGCGGGGTCCCAGAGGGGTAATGGACAGGGGGCTGTTTGGCTGTTTACTTCTGTGAGGGTTTTCAGAGCTGTTTCCCATGGGGTTAGTGTGCCCAGTGTTCACTGGAATTTCCAGCTTCTGAACTGTGACCCAGGATGCTTCTGTCCAGCTGTGTGTTCCCTGTCCCTTTAAGACTTTCAAAAGCACTCGCTTCTCTTTGTTCCAGGGGCACCAGCTGTGGTACCTGCTCACAGGTCTTACTGTCCTGCTTCCCTAGTTTCCAGCACCCCATGCATGCACTGTGTGTCTGCGCTCTGGTGTGGATGGCCAGGGCTGGGTGTTTAGCTGTCCTGGGCTCCCTCTCCCTCCCCACTTCAACTCCTCTCCTCCTGCCAGGAGCTGGGGTGAGGGGCCTCGGGTCCTGCTGGGCTGCGGCTTGTATCTTACCCCTTTCACCAGGTGCTGGGTTCTCGCAGGTGTGGATGTAGTCTGGCTGTTGTCCTGTGTCTTCTGGTCTCTCTTTCAGGGATAGTTGTATTTGTTGTATTTTCAAAAATATATGTTTTTGGGAGGAGATTCCCACTGTCCTACTCACACCACCATCTTGGCTCTGCCTCTGTACCACATATTTTTTATCCATTCATCTACTGATGGATACTTAGGTCCCTTCCATATCTTGGCTATTGTAAATAGTGCTGTGATAAACAAAAGAGTACATATGTCTTTTTGAATATGAGATCTTGTTTTCTTTGGGTAAATTCGTAGGAGTGGAACTCCTGGGTCAAATGGTATTTCTATTTTTAGTTTTTTGAGAAACCTCTATATTGCTTTCCACAATGCTTGAACAAATTTACATTCCCAGCGAAGTGTAGGAGGGTTCCCCTTTCTCCACACACTCACCAACATTTGTTGTTCCTTGTATTTTGGATGTTGGCCATCCTAATTAGTGTGAGGTGATATCTCGTTGTTTTATTTTGCATTTCCCTGATGATTAGGGATGTGGAGCATCTTTTCAAGTGGCTTTTGGCCATCTGAATTTCTTCTTTGGAGAAATTTCTGTTCATATACTATGCCCATTTTTAAATCAGGTTGTTTTGGGGTGTTGAGGTGTCTGAGTTCTTTACATATTTTTCATGATAACCTCTTCTAGGGTAAGTCATTTAAAAATACAGTCTCCAATACCATAAGATGACATTTTGTTCTGCTGATGTGTCTTTGCTGTACAGAAGCTTTTTAGTTTGATGTAGTCCCATTTGTTCATTTTTTAATTTTGTGTCCCTTGCCCATGAAGTTGTGTTCAGGAAAAGTTGCTAATGTTTATATTCAGGAAATTTTGCCCTGGTTTTCTTCTATGAGTTTTATGGTTTCAAGACATACTTTCAAGTATTTGATCCACTTGAAGTTTACTCTTTTGTATGGAGTCAGAAAATAATCCAGTTTAATTCTCTCACATGTAGCTGTGCAGTTCTCTCAACACTATATGTTCAAATGGCTGTCACTACTCCATTATATATCCATGGCTCCTTTATCATATATTACTTGGCTATATACAGGTGGGTTATATCTGGGCTCTCTATTCTGCTCCATTGATCTATGGCTCTGTTCTTGTGCCAGTACCAAATTGTCATGATTACTGTGACTTTGTAGTAGAGCTTGAAGTTGGGGAGCATAATTCCACCAGCTTTATTCTTCCTTCTCAGGATTGCCTTGGCTATTCGGGCTGTTTGTGATTCAATATAAACTTTAGAACTATTTATTTTAGTTTCTTGGAGAATGCTGTTGGTAGTTTGACAGGGATTGCACTGAATCTGTTATTGTTTTAGGCAGGATAGCCATTTTGGCAGTATTAATTCTTCCTATCCAGGAACATGGGATGCATTTCAATTTTTTTGGTGTCTTCTTTAATTTCTCTCATGAATGTCTTCTAGATAGTTCTTTCACCTCCTTGGTTAGGTTTAATCCTAGGTATTTTAGTTTTTGTTGAAATTTTAAATGGACTTGTTCTCCTAATTTCTGTTTCTGTTATTTAATCATTGGTATATAGGAATGCAATAGATTTCTGTCTATTAATTTTGTATACTGCAAACTTTTTAAATTCAGTTATTAGTTCTAGTAGCTTTTTGGTGGCTTCTTCAGGGTATTTTATGTTCAATGACATATCTTCAAACAGTTGCAGTTTAACTTCTTCCTTACCAGTATGGATGCCTTTATTTCTTTGCTTTGTCTGATTACCATGACTAGGACATATAGTACTATGTTGAATAAAAGTGGTGAGAGTGGGCATCCTTGTCTTGTTCCTAATCTTAGAAGAAAAACTTTCAGTTTTTCAGTATTAATTATGATATAGGCTGTGTGTTTGTCATCAATGGTTATTATAATGTTTAGGTATGTACACTCTATACCCATTTTATTGAGAGGTTTCATCATGAATGGATGTTGAATTTTGTCAAATGTTTTTTCAGCATCTACTGAGATGATCATTTGATTTTTGTCCTTTTTGTGGATGTGGTGTATGATGATGAATTTTTTAATATGGTACCATCCTTGCATCCATGGAATAAATCCTACTTGATCATAATGGATGATATTTTGGATGTATTTTTGAATTTGTTTTGCTAATATTTTATTATTTTTGCATTTATTTTCAGTAGGGATATTGGTCTGTAATTTTATTTTTTTGTGGTGTCTTTCTGGTTTTGGTACTAGAGTGATGCTGGCTTCATAGAATTAGCTTGAAAGTATTCCCTCCTCTTCTATTTTTTGGAAAACTTTAAGGAGAATGGGTTCTGGGTATCTAAATGTTTGATAAAACTCAGCAGTGAAGCCATCTAGTCCAGGACTTTGTTTCTTAGGTAGTTTTCGATTACCAAATCCATTTGTTTGCTGGTAATTGGTCTGCATAGATTTTGTTTCTTCCTGGGTCATTCTTGGAAGATTGTATTTTTTTCTAGAAAGTTGTCCATTTCTTCTAAGTTATCAAATTTGCTGGAATAAAATTTTTCATAGTATTGTTTAATAATTCTTTGTATTTCCATTGTGTCCACACTGATTTTTCCTTTCTCATTTCAGACTTTTATGTGTTCATATTCTCTTTTTTCCTTGAAAATCTGACTAGGGCTTTATCTATATTTTTTCTCAAAGATAAGGTTGTGGTTTCATTGTTATATTTTTTTACTATACTTAATTTTATTTATATCTGCACTTACCTTTATTATGTCCCTTCTACTGACTTTTGCCTCATTTGTTATTCTTTTTCTAATTTCATTAATTGTTACTCTAGACTGCTCATTTGGGATTGTTCTCCTTATTTGAGGTAAACCTGTATTGCAATATACTTTTCTCTTAAACCTGCCTTTGCTGCATCCCACACGTTTTGGGCTATTGAGTTGTTGTTTTCATTTGTCTCTGTATATTGCCTGAACTCTATTTTAATTTGGTTATTGACCCATTGATCATTTAAGGGAATGTTCTTAAGCCTCCATGTGTTTGTGGTCTTTTTTGTTTTCTTTTCATAATTTGTTTCTAATTTTATATCTTTGCTTCATAGGGTGCATAGATATTTATAATGGTTATATCCTGTAGTTGACCTGACCCCTTTCTTTATCCCTTCACTTTTAGTCTATGTCCTTGGGTTTGATTTGAGTCTCTTTTAGGCAGCATAAAGATGGGTCTTGTTTATCAGTTCTGTAACTCATGTCTTTTGATTAATGAATTTTCCATTTACATGTATGGCGATTATCAATAAATATGTACTTATTGCCGCTGTAGTCTTTAGATTTTTGGTTACCAAAGGTTCAAGGATAGCTTCCTTGCTATCTAACAGTCCGTCTTAACTTGTTTATTATGCTACTTCAAACACATTCTAAAGGTTCTGTTTTCCCTTCTTTTTTTTCTTTCTCCCCTATTCTTTATATATTAGGTATCATATTCTATATTCTGTGTATCCTTTGACTACATTTGTGAGCAGTTGATTTAATTTTGCATTTGGTTAGTAATTAATTGGTCTACTTCCTTTGCTGTGGTTTTATTTTCTCTAGTGACAGTAATTTAGCCTGAGGAGCACTTCCATCTAAAGCAGTCCCTTTAAGACACACTGTAGAGATGGTTCGTAGATGGAACATTCTCTAAAGTTTTGCTTTCCTGGAAATTGTTTAATCCATCCTTCAAATTTAAATGATAATCTTGAAATGTATTTTTAGTTGGAGGCACTTCTATTTCATTGCATTAGATATATCATGCCACTACCTTCTGGCCTTTATGTTTTCTGCTGAGAAGTCTGATGATAGCCTGATAGGCTTTCCTTTATAAGTGAACTTTCTTCTCTCCTTGGATGTTTTTAATACTCTGTCCTTGTCCTTGATATTTGCTATTTTAATTATTATGTCTTGGTGTCTTTCTTGGGTCCCTTGTGTGTGTTGGGAGTGTGCACTTCCATGGCCTGAGGGACTATTTCCATCCCCAGATTGGAGAAGTTTTCAGCAATTATTTCTTCAAAGAGACTTTCTATCCCTTTTTCTCTATCTTCTTCTTTTGGTACCCATATAATGCGAATATTGTTCTGTTTGGCGTTGTTGCACTGTTCTCATTATTTTTTCATTCCTAGAGATCCTTTTCTCTCTGTGCCTCAGCTGTTTTCCTTTTTTCTAACTTCTTTTTCATTTACCATCTCCTCTACCTCATCTAATCTACTTTTAATCCCTCCTTTTTATGTATCATTTCAGATACTGTATTTTTCAATGTTTCTATTTCTTGAAGTCTTCCCTGAGATCTTGAATATTTTTCTATAGCTACATGAGCATGCTTATGAGCTTTCTTTTGAAATCTTTATCAATAAGATTGGTGATTTATTTCACCTAGCTCTCTTTGTTGTGTTTTTTCTTGAAATTCTCTTTGGACAAAATTCTTCTGTCTCATTTTTTTTTTTAGTGTTTCTTATGGGATAATAGATTTGTGTAGGAGGTGCCCTCTAGAGCCCAGATGCTCTACTCTCTGGAGCTGCAGAGCACCTGTACCTATGAGTGTCTCTGGTGAGTGGAACCTGTGCCTGCCTAGAAGAAAGTGTTCTTACCTTCCTGCTGTAGTGCCTCCCTCTCCTACCACATCCAGTGGGCCAACCACACAGAGAGGAACCTCTGTGTTACACCCCTGTAGCTGGCATAGGTGGAGCCACCCTCCTGCTCTCCTTGTACAATGGTGTGGGCAGCAGTTGGCAGGGCCAGTACTTGCTGGGAGGAAGGAATAGCAGGTAGCCTATCACATGGGGGCCCTTAGCATTTCATTGCCATCCAGGGGGTTGTAGGGTATGAAACTCCTGAGAGTTCCCAACCTGTTAATCTTAGTGTAGTAGGACGATTTTGTCCACCTGCCACTTGTACTGAGCAGTAAACTCTGTGCAGTCTTTGCCCCTTTAACATACCTCTTGCTGTTGGGGAGCCTTTCAAATTTCCTGCCTTTCTTTCCTCCTGGAGCAGCTGGTTGTGTGTGCCTGTTCTCCACAAGTGGCTGGAATCTCAGTCTCTCTGAGTATTCTGTCTATCTTTGCTCTCCAACCCCTCTAATCTCCAGAGTACCATGTAATGTGGTTTCATGCTCCTGGAGAAGATCTCTATGGCTGGGTGTTTAGTAGTCCTGGATTCTACACCCTCCCCACTCTGTTTCTCTTCCTCCCTCCTGTGAGCTAGGATGGGGGAAGGGCTTGGATCACCCTGGATTGTGGCTTGCTACTTTACCCTTTTCTATGAGGTCTTCACTTTTCCCCATATGTGGGCAGTCTGTTCTGCAGTCCTCTGGTCATTCCTTCAGGGTTACATTTGCTGTATTTTCATGTTCTATGTAGTTTTGAGAAGAGGTTTCTGTTTGACTTCTCACACTGCCTTCTTTCTTTGACTTCTCAACAATTTCGCATTTACTTTATTATTTATATAGTTAGTAATATTTTAGTTAACTGAGTTATAAATAGCTAATAGAAATTCAGTTGGTATTTTTCACTTATATAATGCTTAAAATAGAAAGAAAATATTTTAAAGCATCTGTTACATGACAACCTAACCTTTGACAAGTGATTATTGCTCTGAACTTGTGAAATTTTTAGGTAATACCATATGAAGTGCTCCTTGTATTCTTGACCAATGCACCATCAGTATTTTTGTCAGAGTCTTGGGGTGTCTTAAGCATATTCTTGCTTTTCCCTAAGGAGCTAGAGGAAGTTATACAACAAATATGTCATCAAACAAAAATCTGGAAACGAGTTTATCAGCATTCCTGTGAGGGAATGAAAATGATGAGTGCTTTAATTAATCCTGGAGGAAAGAGGGAGCCAAGGTAGATTCAACCACACCTGGACTGATACCCAGTCTTGAAACTGTGCAGTGCTTATTTGCAATGAGGGGAACCATTGGCACTGGAACTCTGTTCTCTTATAGACTTCAATTACATAAATGGGTAATATTTTGGCTTATCTCAGAGGTTTCTAATGCTCTTTTCTGTATTTAAAATATTTTTTTGTACTTCAGTTTAGATATTAGGCTATTAACTTGTCTTCCAATTTTCCAATACCACCTTCTGCTCTTTCAATCATGCTACGTCTATCTAAACAAGTATTAACTTCAGATATTATATTTTACATTCTATAATTTTATTTGATTATACATTTCAATTATCTGGTGAGATGCTCCATATTCTCCTCTATTTTAATCATTTCATTCCCTATTTCCTATAGCATATTATTAAGAATTAAAATAAATCACATATCAGTTACCTCCAGTGTTTGGATTATAGTGTTTCTGTTTTCATGATCTCTAGTTGCTTTTGTTTTTTTTCCTCTAGATTCTTGAACCTACACTTTTGCCTTCTGACATGTCTACTATAGAAACAAGAGATGCCAGATAATGTTTTCACCCTTCAGAAAGGGGAGGGGTATTTACTCTTCTTTCTTCTGTAACAGGACAGAAAAATGCCATGTAGGAAAGAATAAAGTTTACCAAAAAGATAAACAGGATGAGTACTGGGCAAAAAAAAAAAAAATGTGTAAAATAATAATAGCAATAAGAGGGCAGTAAATGGAGTCAAATCTTTATGAATTTTTATTATTATCATGGAAGTAATAACAGCAGTATTTTGTAATGGACTGAAATAAGGTAGTAGTAATCTCCAGAGTACCTACAAAAGAACAAAAAGTTTATATAATTAATAACTTTATAGAAAGAGGCTAACAAGACAATATTGGAGTAATACAGACAACAAAATAAAAAAGAAACACAAAAGTGCTTGATAGAAAAAGTAAGATCATAGATATAAAGTCATCTATTTCAATAATTCCATTAAATGTAAATAAACTAAATATGCCATTTGAAAAAACTAAATTTTTCAGAATTAATAAAATATGACAAATGGACGTATATGGGACTTTCTACACTCTAAATTGATAGATTTGCCATTTCCTTTAATTATATGTATATGCAACCTTAAATTCAATTATCATTATAGTTCAGAGAAAAATTCACTAAATACACACATAGATATGCCCACATTTAAATTATGTGCTTTCTACAATTGCTATTTAGTTTTTCACACTCATACCTTATTTGTAAATAGCAGCATTTACAATAAACAAATGAGACATGGTTGACCAAAATTAGGCATACTTAATAAGGTAATATACACTTATAATTTACCTGTAATTATATACTTTGTACAAAATAGAGGTGTGCTACAATAATTATATTTTAATTCAGTTTATCATCCATTCATTAACATTTACTTCACATAACTCTTCAACTGACAATGATGGAAATGTTGTATATTAGCTCTGTCAAATGCAACAGTCACTAGCCACATGTGACCACTGAGCATTTGAAACTGGCTAATGTAACAAAGGAACTTAATTTGAACCAACTGAAACTGAAATTGAATTACTTATATGCGGCTAGTAGGTTCTATATTGTACAATATAGCTCTAGTATGTTTCATGAAATCTTGTAAAGCCTGGAAGATAGAGATTTTTTTTAAATCTCCTCTCCTCAGGAGGATTTCATCCTTGAAGTAAAAACATTTTAAAGAATGCACATAATGGTAAAATAAATACATTAATAGATATTTGAGGCATATTTTAGGTATTTGAGGCATATTATAGTACTAGGAAGATAATCATAAATTTAAATAGGGAGGGATATTGCCCAGTTTGATGAATGAATGAGAGCTTTTCATAAGTACAATTAGGAAGCATCACATAAAAATACATTTTAATAAATGGCACTGGCATCCACAGAGTTGCTCAAGCCATGAAATTAAGCATTTTTACATCTTTTGTATCCCTTACCACAATATCTAATTCATCAATATGTCCTGTTAACTCTACCTCTAAAATAAAGCTGGAAAATTTATACTTGTTATCTCCACTATGAAACCAGGGCCCACAATCATCACCTAATTCTTAGCATACTGCCATACCCTCCTATGTAGTTTCTCTAATTTCTTTCTCTCCACCCTGAAATAATTTCATCACACAGTGGCTAAAGAAGCATATGAATTAGATCATGGTTGCTCCCTGCTTAAAATTGTTCAGTAGATTTCTAATTAAACTTCTTAGAAAATTCAAACAGACAGAAACATGAACAAAAATGTTTACTTTCTCTGTTTTACAAAATGCTACATGATATATAGCAATGCTCACCTCTTACCAGACTTTTCCTTTCTCTCTCTATGCTCTAGACACTTGCCTATTGATTTCTCTGCCTTGCTAAGATTGTTTCAAAATTTATAGAAGCAATTCTTGCAACCTGAATTGCTCTTCTACCTGTGGTCAACTGACTTTCTCTTACCATTTGGAATTCAAAAAAATACTACATTTTAAAGAGGACTTCCCCCAACATCTAAGCTAATAATTTATTTAGTTAACTACCATACCCCCATATTTTAACTCTTACTGTAATTATTTATTTTTCAATCTTATTTTTATTGCCTGTTACTAGAATTTAGAGTTACAAGACACTGTTTATCTAGTTAAACAATATCCCAAGTGCCTAGAGAAATATTAGGATTACAGTAACAAATATTCAATAACTATCCCTTAAATTAATAATTTCATATAAAGGCAAAGGAGTATCTTTCAAATGTATTTGATAAACATTTGTTTGCACATAAAAATGAAAATTATAGAGGGGGCTGAGCCAATGTGGTGGTGTGAGTAGAGCAGCAGAAATCTCCTCCCAAAACCACATATATTTTTGAAAATACAACAAATACAACTCTTCCTAAAAGAGAGACCAGAAGACAGGACAACAGCCAGACTACATCCACACCTGCGAGAACCCAGCACCTCACGAAGGGGGTAAGATATAAGCCACGGCCCAGCGGTACCCAAGCGCCCCTCACCCCAGCTCTAGCAAGAGGAGAGGAGTCAGAGCAGGGAGGGAGAGGGAGCCAGGACTGCTTAATAGGCAGCCCTAGCCATCCGCACCAGAGCGCAGACACACAGTGCATGCGTGGGGTGCTAGAAACTAGGGAAACAGGACAGTAAGACCTGTGAGCAGGTCCCCACAGCCAGTGCCCCAGGGACAAAGAGAAGCAAGTGCTTTTTGAAAGTCTTAAAGGGACAGGGACCCCACAGCTGGATGGAAGCATCCTGGGACATTTAGCCTAGCAGCTGGGAACACTGGGGAACACCGGGCACCCTAACCCCCTGGGCAGCAGTGCACCTCAGAGGACCCTCATGGAGATAAACAGCCTCCCAACCATTTCCCCTCCAACACGGCTCCTCCATATTGGAGCAGCAGCTTGAGGCAGGCCACACAGCAACCGCAGAGCTAAACTCTGCAGCAGCCAAGCAAGAATCAGAGGCCCGTCTGCATGCAGCTTCCCAACACAAGCTGCTAGAGGTTGCTGTTTTCCCAGGAAAGGAAGGCTACAAACCAACAAGAAGGGATATTCTCCCAGCCGTCACTCATGCTAGTTCCGTAAACTATATCTATTGCCATGAAAAGGCAGAATTTGAGACAGACCAAATCACAGAGTCAACCCCTGAGAAGGAGATAGACCTAACCAGTCGTTCTGAAAAAGAATTCAAAATAAAGGTCATAACCAGGCTGATGGAGCTGCAGAGAAATATACAAGAGCTAAGGGATGACATCCAGAGGCAGACTACAGAAATGAAACAATCTCTGGAAAGGTTTATAAGCAGAATGAATTAGATGCAAGAGGGCATTGATGGAATAGAAACCAGAGAAGAGGAATGCATAGAAGCTGATGCAGACATAAAAGGATCTCCAGGAATGAAACAATATTAAGAGAACTGTGTGAACTATCCAAAAGGAACAGTATCCACATTATAGGGGTACCAGAAGAAGAAGAGAGAGAAAAAGGGATAGAAAGTGTCTTTGAAGAAATAATTGCTGAAAACTTCCCCAAACTACGGTAGGAAATAATAGATCAGACCACAGAAGTACACAGAACTTTCAACAGAAAGGACCCAAGGAGGATCACCAAGACACATAATAATTAAAATGGCAAAGATCAAGGACAAGGACAGAGTATTAAAGGCAGCTAGAGAGAGGAAAAAGGTCACCTACAAAGGAAAACCCATCAGGCTATCATCAGACTTCTCAACAGAAACCCTACAGGCCAGAAGAGAATGGCATGATATATTTAATGCAATGAAACAGAAAGGACGTGAACCAAGAACACTTTATCCAGCACGATTATCATTTAAATATGAAGGAGGGATTAAACAATTCCCAGACAGGCAAAAGTTGAAGGAATTTGACTCCCACAAACCACCTCTACAGGGTGTTTTAAAGGGACTTGTAGACGGGAGCACTTCTAAGACTAAACAGATGACACAGAGAAAATAAAATCATGGCAAAGAAAGCAGACCAACCAAATACTAACTAAAAGCAAAAATAAAATCAACTACCCACTAAAAGCAGTTAAAGGAAACACGAAAGAGCACAGAATAAAACAACCAACATATAAAGAATGGAGGAGGAGGAATAAGAAGGGAGAGAAGTAAAGAATCACCAGACAGTGTTTATAACAGCTCAATAAGTGAGTTAAGTTAGACAGAAAGGTACTAAAAAAGCTAACTGTGAACCTTTGTTAAGTATGAATCTAAAGCCTGCAATGGCAATAAGTACATATTTTTCAATAGTCACTCTAAATGTAAATGGACTGAATGCACCAATCAAAAGATACAGAGTAACAGAATGGATAAAAAAGCAAGACCCATCTATATGCTGCTTACAAGAAACTCAACTCAAACCCACAGACATGCACAGTCTAAAAGTCAAGGGATGGAAAAAGATATTTCATTCAAACAACAGGGAGAAGAAAGCAGGTGTTGCAGTACTAGTATCAGACCAAATAGACTTCAAAATAAAGAAAGTAACAAGAGATAAAGAAGGACATTACACAATGATAAAGGGCTCAGGACAACAAAAGGATATAACCATTATAAATATCTATGTACCCAACACAGGAGCACCAGCATATGTGAAACAAATACTAACAGGACTAAAGGAGGAAATAGAATGCAACGCACTCATTTTAGAAGACTTCAACATGACATTCACCCCAAAGGATAGATCCACAGGACAGAAAGTAAGGACAGAGGCACTGAATAACACACTAGAACAGATGGACCTAATAGACATTTATAGAACTCTACATCAAAAAGCAACAGGATACACATTCTTCTCAAGTGCACATAGAACATTCTCCAGAATAGACCACATACTGGGCCACAAAACGAGCCTCAGTAAATTCCAAAAGATTGAAATCCTACCAACTAACTTTTAAGAACACAAAGGTATAAAACTAGAAATAAATTGTACAAAGAAAGCGAAAAGGCTCACAAACACATGGAGGCTTAACAAAATGCTCCTAAATAATCAATGGATCAATGAATGAATTAAAATAGAGATCCAGCAATGTATGGAAACAAATGACAACAACAACACAAAGCCCCAACTTCTGTGGGACGCAGCAGAAGCAGTCTTAAGAGGAAAGTATATAGCAACCCAGGCATACTTAAAGAAGGAAGAATAATCCTAAATGCATAGTCTAACATCACAATTATCGAAACTGGAAAAAGAAGAACAAATGAGGCCTAAAGTCAGCAGAAGGAGGGACATAATAAAGAACAGAGAAGAAATAAACAAAATTGAGAAAAATAAAACAATAGAAAAAATCAATGAAACCAAGAGCTGGTTCTTTGAGAAAATAAAAACATAGATGAGCCTCTAGCCAAACATATTAAGAGAAAAAGAGAATCAATACACATTAACAGAATCAGAAAGAGAATGGAAAAATCATGACAGACTCCACAGAAATACAAAGAATTATTAAAGACGACTATGAAAACCTATATGCTAACAAGCTGGAAAACCTAGAAGAAATGGAGAACTTCCTAGAAAAATACAACCTCCCAAGACTGACCAAGGAAGAAACACAAAAGTTAAACAAACCAGTTATGAGCAAAGAAACTGAAACGGTAATCAAAAAACTACCAAAGAACAAAACCCCCTGCCAGATGGATTTACCTCAGAATTTTATCAGACATACAGAGAAGACATAATACCCATTCTCCTTAAAGTTTTCCAAAAAATAGAAGAGGAGGGAATACTCCCAAACTCATTCTATGAAGCCAATATCACCATAATACCAAAACCAGGCAAAGAGCCCCACCAAAAAAGAAAATTACAGACCAACATCCCTGATGAACATAGATGCAAAAATACTCAATAAAATATTAGCAAACTAAATTCAAAAATATATCAAAAGGATCATACACCATGAACATGTGGGATTCATCCCAGGGATGCAAGGATGGTACAACATTCGAAAATCCATCAACGTCATCCACCACATAGACAAAAAGACAAAAACCACATGATCATCACCATAGATGCTGAAAAGCTTTCAACAAAATTCAACATCCATTCATGATAAAACTTCTCAACAAAATGGGTATAGGGGGTGAGTGCCTTAACATAATAAAGGCCATATAAGATAAACCCATATCTAACATCATACTGAACAGTGAGAAGCTGAAAGCTTTTCCTCTGAGATCGGGAACAAGACAGGGATGCCCACTCTCCCCACTGTTATTTAACATTTTATTGGAGGTTCTAGCCACAGTAATTAGACAAAATAAAGAAATACAAGGAATCCAGATTGGTAAAGAAAAAGTTAAACTGTCAGTGTTCACAGATGACATGATATTGTACATAAAAAACCTTAAAGACTCCACTCTAAAACTACTAGAACTGATATCAGAATACAGCAAAGTTTCAGGACACAAAATTATCACACAGAAATCTGTGGCTTAAGAGGACACTAACAAATGGAAAGTCATCCCATGTTCATGTACCATTTGACCCAGGAATTCCACTTCTAGGAATTTACCCTAAGAATGCAGCACTCCAGTTTGAAAAAGACAGATGCACCCCTATATTTATCACAGCACTATTTACAATAGCCAAGAAATGGAACCAACCTAAGTGTCCATCAGTAGATAAATGAATACAGAAGAGGTGGTACATATACACAATGGAATATTATTCAGCCATAAGAAGAAAACAAATCCTGCAATTTGCAACAACATAGATGGAGCTAGAGGGTATTATGCTCAGTGAAATAAACCTAGTGGAGAAAGACAAATACCAAATGACTTCATTCATCTGTGGAGTATAAGAACAAAGGAAAAACTGAAGGAACAAAACAGCAGCAGAATCACTGAACCCAAGAATGGACTAACAGTTTCCAAAGGGAAAGAGACTGGGGAGAATGGGAGGGTAGTGAGGGTTAAGGGCGGGGAAGAAGAAAGGGGGTGTTATGATTAGCATGTATATTGTGGGGAGTGGGGATAAGGGGAGGGCTGTGCAACACAGAGAAGACAAGTAGTGATTCTACAACATCTTACTATGCTGATGGACAGTGACTGTAATGGGGTTTGTGGGGGGGCTTGTGGTAGGGGAGAGCCTAGTAAA
The DNA here is from genome assembly GCF_040802235.1 of Manis javanica. Lineage (NCBI taxonomy): Eukaryota > Metazoa > Chordata > Mammalia > Pholidota > Manidae > Manis > Manis javanica. The sequence continues at coordinate 55,467,335 of NC_133163.1, read as the reverse complement.
CATAATGTTCTTCATGTAATTGTAGATTAATGATAACAAACTTAAAAAACAAGATAAAAGAATAAATAAAATGAATAAATAAGTGGAAATTAAACAATGTTCTTCATGTAATTGTAGATTAATGATAACAAACTTAAAAAACAAGATAAAAGAATAAATAAAATGAATAAATAAATGGAAATTATAATGTAAGAGAGGAGAAGAAAATAATAAAGAATAGGCAGTGGTAGGTCATGAAGGCTATGTGTGTAACATTTCTTCCTACTTACAAAGAAAGGTTCCTTAAATCAGAAAGATGGAGATATGTTAAAGATTACAAAAGAAATGAGTTGTAGGTTCTTTGGATTTATGATTTATGTTTTTCTTTCAGTGCATTTTTTAAAGTATTATGGAATAACATACAATGTTGAAGTTCACAAATCTTAAAAATATAATTTGATTAATTTTAGATATGAAAAATTTAACCATAGACAGACTACATCCTTTCCAGCACCCTAAAAGTCTCCCTTCTACCCACTCCAAGTCAGTATTCGCCCTTGAAACTTAATATCTCTTTTGATCAGTTTTGTGGGTGGAATCCTTGACTTTTATGATCTTAAGTTTTAAAGAGTACTAGTTAGATATTTTGTACAATTTTCCTCAATTTGTTTTTCTCTTATTTTTTTTCTAGTTAGACTGAGGGTATACAATACTTGGAAGAATATCACAAGGTGATTTGCCCTTCTCTGCATGATATCAATGGGACATGATAATAGTATGACATTACTGGTAATGCTACACTTTCTAATTTCTTCATTAAATATACACTATTTTTCCTTTTTAATAAATAAACATTTATTTCACAGGATACACTTTGAGACTATACAAATATTCTGTCTTTCATTAATTGTGCACCAACTGATTTCAGCAACCATCAGTGGATTTTGCCAGCAGTGATTATTTTTATGATATTCTAATGGTGGTTTTCTATTTTTCTCATATCCTCTACATTTGTTAATTAGAATTATCCTTAATGTTAGAGTTGCTGTTGTTTCTTCTGCATTCAGAATGTATCTAAAGATATTAAGGATATTTATTTCATTCATTAACCTATAATCTAATACTATGGTTATTGATTTTGCTGCACAAACTTTTAGCTTTGATCACTTTGATCTTCAGACTAGTTTCTGTGCTTCTTTTGAAATAAACCTACCCTGTCCTTAGATCACATTCTCACAAAACCCTTAATTTTTTTTATTGGACAATGGTATTTAGAAACCAAGATCTGACAAAAGGTGTACAAATTAATATTATTGGTCACAGGACTACTTGAATTCCTATTGATCGCCATATAATGCATTCAAATATGAGTTTACATTGAGAAAACATGAATTTATATTGATGCATCCAACTCCAGTCCCACATTACAAAATTTCTTTGAGCCTTTCCCCTTTCTTTACTTTTAATTTTGTAACTTAGTCCTGAAAGAAATGTGGGTCTTATTCCCTACAATAATATGTATATGCATTTGTTCAATACTATTACACACAATTTAGTCTTAGAATTGATAACCTGTACCTTCAGAAAATAATACCACCTAAAGTAGAGTGTGTGTGTGTAATTCTTTTGGTCTTTAGCTGTCAGAATCCTACGTTGCTATCTGAAGTTACTTTGGTCAGCTACAGTCTTCCTAAGACCCTTTAAAGGTGTTTTGTGTTTTATTTATAATACACTTAAAATAATATATCACAGTCTCCATTCATCCTTGGTACTTTCACATACTGGTTGATTTTTTAAAAATATATGTATCAGGGGGCAGAGCCAGGATGGCGGCGTGAGTAGAGCAGTGGAAATCTCCTCCCAAAAACACATAGAGCTATGAAAATATAACAAAGAAAAATCTTCCTAAAATAGAGACCACAGGACACAGGACAACATCCAGACCACATCCACACCTGCAAGGAACCAGCGCCTTGCGAAGGGGCTAAGATACAAGCCCCGGCCCGGCGGGACCCGAGCGCCCCTCCCCCCGGCTCCCGGCGGGTGGAGAGAAACCAGAGCGGTTTTTTTTTTTTTTTTTGGCGAGCGCTTTTTGGAAGCCTTAGAGGGACGGGCCCCCGTTGCTGGGGAGGCAGGGTGGCGGGACCGGTGAGCAGGTGCCTGGGAACGGTGACGGAGGACAAAGAATATCCCGCGTTTCTCCCTGCGGAACCGGCAGGCGAGTGCCTGAGACCGGTGCCTGAGGACGGAGGAGGTCGCTCGTTTTTCCTTTTTTTTTTTTTTTCTCTTTTTGGCGAGCGCTTTTTGGAAGCCTTGAAGGGACGGGGACCCCAGTGCTAGGGAGGCAGGGTGGCGGGACTGGTGAGCGGGTGCCTGGGACCGGCGCCTGAGGACAAAGAATATCCCATGTTTTTCCCTCCGGGACCGGTGGGCGGGTGCCTGTGACCGGCACTTGAGGACAGAGGAAATCGCGCGTTTTTCCCCTTTTTTTTTCTCTTTTCTGCGAGTGCTTTTTTGAAGCCTAAAAGGGACAGGGACCCTGGTGCTAGGGAGGCAGGGCGGCGGGACTGGTGAGCGGGTGCCTGGGACCGGCACCTGAGGACAAAGAATATCCCGCATTTTTCCCTGTGGGACCGGTGGGTGGGTGCCTGAGACCGGCACCTGAGGACGGAAGAAATCGCGTGTTTTTCCCCTTTTTTTCTCTCTTTTTGGCGAGTGCTTTTTGGAAGCCTTGAAGGGACAGGGACCCCGGTGCTAGGGAGGCAGGGCAGCGGGACTGGTGAGCGGGTGCCTGGGACCAGTGCCTGAGGACAAAGAATATCGAGCGTTGCTTCCCTGCGGGACCGGTGGGTGGGTGCTTTTTGGAAACCTTGAAAGGACAGGGACCCTGGTGCTAGGGAGACAGGGCAGCAGGACCAGTGAGCGGGTGCCTGGGACCGGCAACTGAGGAAAAAAAAAAAAATCGCTTGTTTTTTCCTTTTTTTTTTTTCTTTCTTTCTGTTCCCTCTCTCATTGTTGCTGTTGTTGTTTTGGTTTGGAGAGTGCTTTTTGGAAGTCTTAAAGGGGCAGGACAGGTCACTTAGACCAGAGGCAGGGAATCTGGGGATCTCTGGGCACTCTAACCCCCTGGGCAGCAGGGAGCACAGAGGCCTCTTACGGAGATAAATAGCCTCCTGGCCGCTCCCCATCCAACGGGGCTCCACCATTTTGGAGGAACAGCCCCAGCCAGGCCAAGCCCACAGCAACAGCGGAGATAAACCCCAAAGCAACTGGGCGGGAAGCAGAAGCCCTGTCTGCGCACAGCTGCCCAGCACAAGCAACTAGAGGTCGCTATTCTCCCAGGAAAAGGCTACAAACCAACAAGAAGGGAAGCTCTTCCAGCAGTCACTTGTACCAGCTCTGCAAACTATCTCTATCACCATGAAAAGGCAAAACTACAGGCAGACAAAGATCACAGAGACAACACCTGAGAAGGAGACAGACCTAACTAGTCCTCCTGAAAAAGAATTCAAAATAAAAATCATGAACATGCTGACAGAGATGCAGAGAAAAATGCAAGAGCAATGAGATGAGATGCAGAGAAAAATGCAAGAGCAGTGGGATGAGATGCAGAGAAAAATGCAAGAGCAGTGGGATGAAGTCCGGAAGGAGATCACAGATGTCAGGAAAGAGATCACAGAAGTGAAACAATCCCTGGAAGGATTTATAAGCAGAATGGATAAGATGCAAGAGGCCATTGCAGGAATAGAAGCCAGAGAACAGGAACGTATAGAAGCTGACATACAGAGAGATAAAAGGATCTGCAGGAATGAAACAACACTAAGAGAAACATGTGACCAATACAAAAGGAAAAACATTCGTATTATAGGGATACCAGAAGAGGAAGAAAGAGGAAAAGGGATAGAAAGTGTCTTTGAAGAAATAATTGCTGAAAACTTCCCCAAACTGGGGGAGGAAATAATCGAACAGACCATGGAATTACACAGAACCCCCAACAGAAAGGATCCAAGGAGGACAACACCAAGACACATAATAAGTAAAATGGCAAGGATCAAGGACAAGGAAAGAGTTTTAAAGGCAGCTAGAGAGAAAAAGGTCACCTATAAAGGAAAACCAATCAGGCTAACATCAGACTTCTCAACAGAAACCCTACAGGCCAGAAGAGAATGGCATGATATACTTAATGCAATGAAACAGAAGGGCCTTGAACCAAGGATACTGTATCCAGCACGACTATCATTTAAATATGATGGTGGGATTAAACAATTCCCAGACAAGCAAAAGCTGAGGGAATTTGCTTCCCACAAACCACCTCTACAGGGCATCCTAAAGGGACTGCTCTAGATAGGAGCACCCCTAAAAAGAGCACAGAACAAAACACACAACATATGAAGAATGGAGGAGGAGGAATAAGAAGGGAGAGAAGAAAGGAATCTCCAGACAGTGTATATAACAGCTCAATAAGCGAGCTAAGTTAGGCAGTAAGATACTAAAGAAGCTAACCTTGAACGTTTGGTAACCACGAATCTAAAGCCTTCAATGGCAATAAGTACATATCTCTCACTAGTCACCCTAAATGTAAATGGACTTAATGCACCAATCAAAAGACCCAGAGTAATAGAACGGATAAAAAAGCAAGACCCATCTATATGCTGCTTACTAGAAACTCACCTTAAATCCAAAGATAAGCATAGACTAAAAGCCAAGGGATGGAAAAACATATTTCAGGCAAACAACAGTGAGAAGAAAGCAGGGGTTGCAGTACTAATATCAGACAAAATAGACTTCAAAACAAAGAAAGTAACAAGAGATAAAGAAGGCCACTACATAATGATAAAGGGCTCAGTCCAACAAGAGGATATAACCATTCTAAATATATATGCACCCAATACAGGAGCACCAGCATATGTGAAGCAAATACTAACAGAACTAAAGAGGGAAACAGACTGCAATGCATTCATTGTAGGAGACTTCAACACACCACTCACCCCAAAGGATAGATCCACCGGGCAGAAAATAAGTAAAGACACACAGGCACTGAACAACACACTAGAACAGATGGACCTAATAGACATCTATAGAACTCTACATCCAAAAGCAACAGGATATACATTCTTCTCAAGTGCACATGGAACATTCTCCAGAATAGACCACATACTAGCTCACAAAAAGAGCCTCAGTAAATTCCAAAATATTGAAATTCTACCAACCAATTTTTCAGACCACAAAGGTATGAAAGTAGAAATAAATTCTACAAAGAAAACAAAAAGGCTCACAAACGCATGGAGGCTTAACAACATGCTACTAAATAATCAATGGATCAATGAACAAATCAAAATAGAGATCAAGGAATATATAGAAACAAATGACAACAACAACACTAAGCCCCAACTTCTGTGGGATGCAGCGAAAGCAGTCTTAAGAGGAAAGTATATAGCAATCCAGGCACACTTGAAGAAGGAAGAACAATCCCAAATGAATAGTCTAACATCACAATTATTAAAACTGGAAAAAGAAGAACAAATGAGGCCTAAAGTCAGCAGAAGGAGGGACATAATAAAGATCAGAGAAGAAATAAACAAAATTGAGAAGAATAAAACAATAGCAAAAATCAACGAAACCAAGAGCTGGTTCTTCGAGAAAATAAACAAAATAGATAAGCCTCTAGCCCAACTTATGAAGAGAAAAAGAGAGTCAACACAAATCAACATAATCAGAAATGAGAATGGAAAAATCACGACAGACTCCACAGAAATACAAAGAATTATTGAAGACTACTATGAAAACCTATATGCCAACAAGCTGGAAAACCTAGAAGAAATGGACAACATCCTAGGAAAATACAACCTCCCAAGACTGACCAAGGAAGAAACACAAAAGTTAAACAAACCAATTACAAGCAAAGAAATTGAAACAGTAATCAAAAAACTACCCAAGAACAAAACCCCGGTTCCGGACGGATTTACCTCGGAATTTTATCAGACACACAGAGAAGACATAATACCCATTCTCCTTAAAGTGTTCCACAAAATAGAAGAAGAGGGAATACTCCCAAACTCATTCTATGAAGCCAACATCACCCTAATACCAAAACCAGGAAAAGACCCCACCAAAAAAGAAAATTACAGACCAATATCCCTGATGAATGTAGATGCAAAAATACTCAATAAAATATTAGCAAACAGAATTCAACACTATATCAAAAGGATCATACACCATGACCAAGTGGGGTTCATCCCAGGGATGCAAGGATGGTACAACATTCGAAAGTGCATCAACATCATCCACCACATCAACAAAAAGAAAGACAAAAACCACATGATCATCTCCATAGATGCTGAAAAAGCATTTGACAAAATTCAACATCCATTCATGATAAAAACTCTCAGCAAAATGGTAATAGAGGGCAAGTACCTCAACATAATAAAGGCCATATATGATAAACCCACAGCCAGCATTATACTGAACAGCGAGAAGCTGAAAGCATTTCTTCTGAGATCGGGAACCAGACAGGGATGCCCACTCTCCAAACTGTTATTTAACATAGTACTGGAGGTCCTAGCCACGGCAATCAGACAAAACAAAGAAACACAAGGAATCCAGATTGGTAAAGAAGAAGTTAAACTGTCACTATTTGCAGATGATATGATACTGTACATAAAAAACCCTAAAGACTCCACTCCAAAACTACTAGAACTGATATCGGAATACAGCAAAGTTGCAGGATACAAAATTAACACACAGAAATCTGTAGCTTTCCTATACACTAACAACGAATCAATAGAAAGAGAAATCAGGAAAACAATTCCATTCACCATTGCATCAAAAAGAATAAAATACCTAGGAATAAACCTAACCAAAGAAGTGAAAGACTTATACTCTGAAAACTACAAGTCACTCTTAAGAGAAATTAAAGGGGACACTAATAAATGGAAACTCATCCCATGCTCATGGCTAGGAAGAATTAATATCGTCAAAATGGCCATCCTGCCCAAAGCAATATACAGATTTGATGCAATCCCTCTCAAATTACCAGCAACATTCTTCAATGAATTGGAACAAATAATTCAAAAATTCATATGGAAACACCAAAGACCCCGAATAGCCAAAGCAATCCTGAAAAAGAAGAATAAAGTAGGGGGGATCTCACTCCCCAACTTCAAGCTCTACTACAAAGCCATAGTAATCAAGACAATTTGGTACTGGCACAAGAACAGAGCCACAGACCAGTGGAACAGATTAGAGACCCCAGAAATTAACCCAAACATATATGGTCAATTAATATTTGATAAAGGAGCCATGGACATACAATGGCAAAATGACAGTCTCTTCAACAGATGGTGCTGGCAAAACTGGACAGCTACATGTAGGAGAATGAAACTGGACCATTGTCTAACCCCATATACAAAGGTAAACTCAAAATGGATCAAAGACCTGAATGTAAGTCATGAAACCATTAAACTCTTGGAAAAAAACATAGGCAAAAACCTCTTAGACATAAACATGAGTGATCTCTTCTTGAACATATCTCCCCGGGCAAGGAAAACAACAGCAAAAATGAGCAAGTGGGACTACATTAAGCTGAAAAGCTTCTGTACAGCGAAAGACACCATCAATAGAACAAAAAGGAACCCTACAGTATGGGAGAATATATTTGAAAATGACAGATCCGATAAAGGCTTGACGTCCAGAATATATAAAGAGCTCACACGCCTCAACAAACAAAAAACAAATAACCCAATTAAAAAATGGGCAGAGGAACTGAACAGACAGTTCTCCAAAAAAGAAATACAGATGGCCAAGAGACACATGAAAAGATGCTCCACATCGCTAATTATCAGAGAAATGCAAATTAAAACTACAATGAGGTATCACCTCACACCAGTAAGGATAGCTGCCATCCAAAAGACAAACAACAACAAATGTTGGCGAGGCTGTGGAGAAAGGGGAACCCTCCTACACTGCTGGTGGGAATGTAAATTAGTTCAACCATTGTGGAAAGCAGTATGGAGGTGCATCAAAATGCTCAAAACAGACCTACCATTTGACCCAGGAATTCCACTCCTAGGAATTTACCCTAAGAACGCAGCAATCAAGTTTGAGAAAGACAGATGCACTCCTATGTTTATCGCAGCACTATTTACAATAGCCAAGAATTGGAAGCAACCTAAATGTCCATCGGTAGATGAATGGATAAAGAAGATGTGGTACATATACACAATGGAATACTACTCAGCCATAAGAAGTGGAAAAATCCAACCATTTGCAGCAACATGGATGGAGCTGGAGAGTATTATGCTCAGTGAAATAAGCCAAGCGGAGAAAGAGAAATACCAAATGATGTCACTCATCTGAGGAGTATAGGAACAAAGGAAACCTGAAGGAACAAAACAGCAGTAGAATTACAGAACCCAAAAATGGACTAACAGGTACCAAAGGGAAAGGAACTGGGAGGATGGGTGGGCAGGGAGGGATAAGGGGGGGAAGAAGAAGGGGGGTATTAAGATTAGCATGCATGGGGGGGAGGGAGCAAGGGGAGGGTGGGCTGCACAACACAGAGAGGACAAGTAGTGACTCTACAACATTTTGCTAAGCTGATGGACAGTAACCGTAATGTGGTTGTTAGGGGGGACCTGATATAGGGGAGAGCATAGTTAACATAGTATTCTTCATGTAAGTGTAGATTAAAAATTAAAAAAAAAAAAAAAGAAAGAAAGAAAGAAAGAAAAGGGGGATTACTCCTTAACAGGATAAAACTATTGGTAAATCAAAGATCAACGCATGCTTTAAATATCCTTAATGTTGATCACTTAAAGGGTGTCAGATGATCAGCTATGGAGGTACTCTTTTCTGATAATATTCCTTTCTCTTAATAATAAAAAAAAAAAAAAGCAGTTACTGTGTGCTGACCTCCAATGAGTTCTGCACAGTGGTATAGAGGGCATGTCAAAGTGTGGGCAAAGGGTCTCTTTGTTTCTATGCAGAAGATCAAGGCCTAGCTTGGATACCCAGAAAATGAACTAAGATACGATATGAGGAGGAGCTTCCGGCATCAGCACTCTCTGGAGGACTTGTGCCGGGGGATGATCATCAAAAAGCCTCCACAGGGATCCGGACGATGCTGCGGTTGTGGCTGCATCCAGCCCACCGTCTCCTGGACTTGCCATAAGAATGAGGAGGGAGATGTCTAGGCTGGCATGTGCATACAGTGAGACAACGAATTTGACCGGATCTGTACTGTTGGAACTCAACCAGGAGTTGGGAGGGGTGCAAGTTGTAGCACTCCAAAATCTCATGACTATAGACTATCTATGGTTAAAAGAACATATGGGATGTGAACAGATCCCAGAAATGGGCTGCTTTAATTTGTCTGATGGTTCAAGTACAGTTGGACAATATCCATCATATCATAGTTAAATTTTCACAAATGCCTAGGGTGCCTAACTGGTTTTCTTGGCTTCACTGGAGATGGATGGTAATTATAGATTTGCTTTGTTTATGTCACCGTATTCCTACTATGTTAATATGTGTGTGCAAATTAGTTAGTAGTTTAAAACCTATACATACTTAAGGTACTCTACAAGAAGATATGTCAAAGAAATAATTAATCCTCCCAAGTTTCCTTCATATGCTACATCTATAGCTTTTCTTCTTCCTTCCTAATTACAACCCTTAAATAGAATTCGTGCCTCATATCGAATTTACCGAGTATCATAATTCCTCCAGGTGGTAAAGATACCTCGAGACAAGTGCTGGGCATAGAAGCCACAGGGCATAAATCTGCAAAGAAGTAAAAAGCTAACCTTTGCAAACAATATGTCTTCTCTCTCACTTACCAACTTTACATTTCCCTGTATGGCCCCGGAAGATGACTGGTTAGCCAGAGACGGGTAAGATTCCTCAAGGAAGGAACAACCTAAGACAGGCACAGTCGCAGGGGGGCCATCAGGTGAGAATTTGGGGATCAACAGAGGTGAGGCTCAGAACCTCACCCCCCCTGCTTTGAGAGAAATCTTCTGCATCCGTGGATGTCTTGCTGCCCTTGTCTAGCCTGGATTAATACTTAGTCCATAGGCACACACCTGATCATCTGATCATCTACATTTGCCTTCTTACAGCACTAAACTATGTTTTCTACCTTTATCTTGCATCTACCTACCACTTCAGCATTTTATTAAAAATAAAAATAATAATAACAATAGGAGAAATGTGGGATCAACATATAAATCAAGTACAAAAATCAAACGAATATTCATATTTGACCTGATTGTTTATAGGTCATATTGCATGATCAAAACCGAAAGTTTCTGTGATGACTGCCCTTGTACTGTTCACCATGTAAGAATTTATTCACTATGTAAGAATTCGTTCACCATGTAAGAACTTGTTCGTTATGCTTCAGAAGATTGGAGACTGACGAGAATTAGGCTTGAGTTGGATTAATGATTGTACATTGAGCGTTGACCCCCCTATACTGAATTTTATTGTTGTTAACATCCATTTGATCAATAAATATGAGAGATGCCCTCTCAAAAAAAAAAATATATGTATCAATTAAAATTTGGTGTAAAGATCTATGAGATTAGACAAATGCATAGACTACATATGTATCCATGACTACCTGCAATCACCACTAGTTATAGATAACTGTATAGAACATTTGGTTCACAATTAAACTGACCCTTTGTAGTAAATCCCTGACCCTACTTATAGATCCCTAATAATCACTGACCTTTCTCCCATCCCTATAACTTTTGCCTTTTCCAATGTCATATAAATGAAATCATACAATACGTGTGTTTGAGGTCTGAGTTCTTTCAAGAAAACTGTTTTTAAGGTTCTTCCATGTTGTGTGACTCAACAGTTTGTTTTTATGTTATTTATTCCAGTTTAATATTCTATTGTATAGGTGTACTAGTTTATCCATTAACTGATTGAAGGACACCTATGTTTATCCTAGATGTTTTTGGTGATTAAGAAAAAAGATGATATGAACAATTGTGTTGTCTTTGGATAAACATAAATTTTTATTTCCCATTGGTAGAAGATAACAAGCAGGCATAAATTTGCCATGTCAAATGGTACTTTTTGTTTAACTTTCTAAGAAATTGCCAGACTGATTTCCAAAGTAGATACAGTCTACATTCCTATCAAAAGATAGTGTTAGTTTATGCAAGAATGTGTTGGCTATAATTACTTTGGATTTTATTTTAATTGATTTTAAGGTGCCAAAGCTGTGAAGTATGGGAGTAATATATCACTTCCATTTTGAAAAAAGTCACTTTGGACTGTATACCATTGGGTCAAAAGTAAGAATAGTAAATAAAATTTTACAGCAGTAGAGAGGTGATGCCATACACACAAACCAAAAGAAAAACACACACTTTCTCTTTCTCACACATAAATAAACATACACACACACCATCTTGTTTCAAAAATGATTTCTGGGACTTACAAGAATTTAAAAGTAGAATTTATAACTCTGTAATTTTCAGATTTTCATAAATATATTTAATCCCTTACTATATATTTGATATTATATTGTTTTAGGGGTATTGTGATCAATCATATATAGTATGTATGTCCCACACAGATCCTAGAAACTTTTGTGATTGTTATGGTAATAATAATAGAGATTACAGAAAATAGGTTTATATTTTATAATCTATAATATTTATGCTAAGTACATCTATTAAATTAAATAAGTGTATGTTTAGTATATTTCCCAAGTAAAATCATATTAATAGTTTCTGGGATATGTGCACAAGATAGTTATCTAACTTATACTTTAATAATTACTAATGTTTTAAATACTTGATGAAACTTGCAATATTGATTAAATATTTGGTTTTAGAAATTATTTACCACAAAGTTAAAACAACAGATTTAAAAAACAGTCTTCTTTCCAAGGAATATTGCCAAGCTATTAAATAAAATTCACAGGCATGTTTTCCATTTTATCTGATATTTATAGTTTTTTACTTTATATATTCCACAAAACAACTAGTGGCTATTAGAAACATGCAATAATACATCTGAAAAAGAATAAACAGTAACCTGATATTTAATATCAGTACCTGATCCATCTGTAAGAATTTAGTTTCATTTTTCCCTGAAAAGTCATTTATTCATTGTTTTATAGTTTATGGCTATTTATCAATACCATGGCCTTCTGACTGAATCTTTCAATTGTGAGTTACTTTGAAAGAAAATTATATATAAGCAATATTTAAGGAGGAAAATCAAAGGAGTTTTGGTGTCATAAAAATATTGGCCAAGTGGTAAACATTTCTTTTTACCCTAGTCCTGTATTCTAACTGGTTTTAACAATCTCCCTCTTATTTTATATCCTTATGTTAATATTTCTTTTAATTTCTATTGTCATTTACTCCACTATTACATATTTGTTATAACTACCCTGAAATATGTGGGTATTGTGGAGTAACAAAATGGAAAAAAAACTAATTTATGTCTTCTAAGCAAAACAACTTTTGGGTGAGTGAATTAGAACTACAGCCCAACTTCCTTTACTCATTCTCTTCAATTTCTATTTTTTTCATAATTCTGTAAGTTTAGGTATTTGGAAAAAGAGAAACAATTAATTAAATGCATTATAATATGATTTACATAAATATTTCCAACATTAAGGATTATTTGAATATTTCCAATTAAAAAGTGATAAATATATTTAAAATAAAAAGAAAACAAGTAACATTTAACAGTAATTTTACCAAATCTTCACAACCATTCAGCCTCTTCTGTGAACCAAAACACCAATAAAATCTTGAGAATAACTGACAAGTTATTTTTCCTGTGTCCTCCAACCACGAATCTGTCATGTTTATTCTTGTTCAAAGAGTGACAGCAGATGAGAAGAAATTGAATGCCCTTTAAAAAAATGTATGACAGATGCCATATGAATTTTCCCTCATAACTGTATTGAATACATTTAGAAAATAATTTCAAAAAAGGTAATAAAGTGAAAAATTATTTCAGAAGTAGCCCTGCACTCAAATATGTAACACATGCCATTTAGTATTCAGTCACCTGATATAATCCTAAACAATAATTTATAAAATTGTATATGGTAATATGAGGAGCTGAATAATAAAAATTTGTATTAAGAAATTAAATATGTTAAAAAAATAGAAAGACAGGCATAATGAACCACAGTATGCTGACTGCCTAAATCTAAAAATGTTCAACTATCAGCAATCATCTCTTGTGCATCTTTCCCTAAATGTGAATTACTCTAAGGCAAGTTCAAGAAGTTTAACTTCTGTTTTATTCTAAGATGACTATAAAATACAATTATTTTAAAGAACAATGAAAACATAAATTATTTTATCATAAAAATAATAAAACATTTAATTTCATTTAATATGCCATCAAATATAAGAAGGAGCATTTCATTTTAGTATTTGATATTACTCTGATACTAGAAACAGAAAAATACATAAATATTACTGTCCAATATTACTCTTCATGGACACAAAATTCTCAACATATATGTATAACTATATATATATATAATGTACAACTATATAAATATATATATAAATTTTCTACTATCACCAAATATTTTTATTCCAGACAATGCAAGCCTGGATCAAGTATTGAGAATCAATATCATCCACCATATTACTGGGCAGAAGAAGAAAAGAAATCACATTATAATTTCTAGAATGAAGAAAACTCCCTTGATGAAATGAAAAATCTACTCAAGATAAAGTCTCTTAGAAAACAAAAACAAAAGGAATAGAGGGAAATTTTCTCAATTTGATTTAAAAAAATATCAAGATACTACAGCTAACATATTAAGTAGTGAAATACAGAATGCCTTTCTCATACTATTAGCAACATGACAAGGTTGTCTGCTCTCAGTCTTCAACATAGTGGTGGTAGTTTTAGCCAGTAAAATGAAATGAAGAAAGGAAATAAAACGTACACAGATTCAAAAGACAGAAATGTTACTATTTTCATATATATGTTTATGTAGGAAGTCTTAAAGAAAAAATTCTACAACTAATAGGCTAGTTTAGGATGGTCCCAGGACACAAAATAAACATTCACAAATAAATTGCACTCTGTATGTTAGCAATTAACACTGCAAAGTAAAATACAAGTAGGTTCCCCTAAAATAAATACTCTGGTATAAACCTAACAACATAAATAGACTTTATATACAAAATATTACAAAATTCTGAAGAAATTAAAGATCTAACCAAGAGATACCCGTGTTCATGAATTTACAGATTCAATATTTTTAACATGTCAATTCTACCCAATGTGTTCTGCAAAATCTGTGAATTATAATCAAAATCCCCAAAAAAACTATTAATAGATACTAATAAGCTTATCAAAAATTTCTATGAAAAGGTAAAAGACCTGGAATAGCCAACACAGTAGTAAAGAAGAACAAAGTTGGAGGAGTCATATTATCCAATTTTAAGGCTTATACAGCTACAGAAGTCAAAAGAGTATGATAGTGAAAGAAGAGCCATCTAAATAAATGGAACAGAAGAGAGAGCCCTCAAAGAAATGCACACAAATATGGTCAACTGATCTTTGGCACAAGAGCAAGGCAATTGAATGAAGAAAGGATGATCTTTGCAACTAGATATAGAGACTTATTGTGACTCAGTTTCAATATATTTTAATAGATGTGTTCTGTGCTTCTGTAAGGATGTTCATGACGCTTGAGTATTTTACATTTTGAGATTTTAGCAACCAGTGATGACCACTGCCTAAAAATTCATCATTTCATTGATAGTGGAGAAAAATGGCAACATTTTATTATTACTTCTTTTCTAGCCAGGTACTTCTATAACTCTTTCCCTTACTAACAAATTTATAAAATTCACATAGGAATGTAAGGACAGATGTTTGATTCCTTTCCTTGACAGCTAGTTTTGAAAATATTGATTTGGTTGTTCCACATCATTCAGAGGTGAAAATGATCTGTTTGATTCTTTTTTAAAATATATTATGCTTTCAAGGATTTTACATAAAGTGTTTAGTCCACAGTAGTTAATATATGCTAACTACACTATATTAAAATAGCCCAACTTTGGGGAGGCAGAGCCAAGATGGCACAGTGAGTAGAGCAGCAGAAATCTCCTCCCAAAACCACATATATCTATGAAAATATAACAAAGATAACTCTTCCTAAAATACAGACCAGAGGACACAGGACAACATCCAGACCACATCCACACCTGCAAGAACCCAGCGCCTCACGAACAAGGTAAGATACAAACCCTGGCCTGGCAGGTCCCAAGCACCCCTCCCCCAAGCTCCCAGCGGGAGGAGAAGAGTCAGCAGTGAGGGAGAAGGAGCCCAGGACTGCTGAACAACCAGCCCCAGCCATCCGAACCAGAGTGCAGACACAGTGCATGTGTGGGGTCCTGGATACTAGGGAAACAGGGCAGCAGGACGCTGGAGAACAAAGAAATGGAAACAGCCATTTTTTTTTTCTATTTTTTTTTTTTTTTTTGGCAAGTGCTTTTTGGAAGTCTTAAAGGGAAAGGGACTCCAATACTAGGGAAACAGGGAAGCAAGACCGGTGAGCGGGTGCCTGAGACTGGTGCATGAGAACAAAGAAAATCGTGTTTTTCCTTTTTTTAAAAATTATTTATTCAATTTTTTTGTTGTTGTTGCTGTTGTTGTTTTGGTTTGGAGAGTGCTTTTTGGAAGTCTTAAAGGGGCAGGGCAGGACACTTAGTCCAGAGGCTGGGGATCTCTGGGCACTCTAACCCCCTGGGCAGCAGGGAGCATGGAGGCCCCTTATGGAGATATATAGCCTCCTGGCTCCTCCCCCTCCAATGGGGCACCACCATTTTGGAGCAGCAGCCCAAGTCAGGCCATGCCCACAGCAACAGCAGAGATAAACTCCATAGCAGCCGGGCAGGAAGCAGAAGCCCTGTCTGCACACAGCTGCTCAGCACAAGCCACTAGAGTTCGCTATTCTCCCAGGAAAGGAAGGCCACAAACCAACAAGAAGGAAAGGTCTTCCAGCTGCCACTCATACCAGCTCTGAAAACTATCTGTATCACCATGAAAAGGCAAAACAAACCAATTACGAGCAAAGAAATTGAAACGGTAAACAAAAAACTACCCAAGAACAAAACCCCGGGCTGGGTGGATTTACCTTGGAATTTTACCAGACACACAGAGAAGACATAATACACATTCTCCTTAAAGTTTCCCAAAAAATAAAAGAGGAGGGAATACTCCCAAACTCATTCTATGAAGCCAACATCACCCTAATACCAAAACCAGGCAAAGACCCCACCAAAAAAGAAAATTACAGAACAAAATTCCTGATGAATGTAAATGCAAAAATACTCAATAAAATATTAGCAAACAGAATTCAACAGCATATCAAAAGGATCATACACCATGACCAAGTGGGATTCATGCCAGGGATGCAAGGATGGTACAACATTCGAAAATCCATCAACATCATCCACCACATCAACAAAAAGAAAGACAAAACCCACATGATCATCTTCATAGATGCTTAAAAAGCATTTCACAAAATTCAAGATCGATTCATGGTAAAAACTCTCAGCAAAATGGCAATAGAGATCAAGTACCTCAACATAATAAAGGCCATATATGATAAACCCACAGCCAACATTATACTGAACAGTGAGAAGCTGAAAGCTTTTCTTCTGAGATTGGGAACTAGACAGGGATGCCCACTCTCCTCACTGTTATTTAACATAGTACTAAAGTTCCTAACCATGGCAATCAGACAAAACAAAGAAATACAAGGAATCCAGATTGGTAAAGAAGAAGTTAAACTGTCACTATTTGCAGATAATATGATATTGTACATAAAAAACCCTAAAGACTCCACTCCAAAACTACTAGAAGTGATATCGGAATACACCAAAGTTGCAGGATACAAAATTAACACACAGAAATTTATAGCTTTCCTATACACTAACAATGAACCAATAGAAAGAGCAATCAGGAAAATGATTGCATTCACAATTGCATCAAAAAGAATAAAATACCAAGAATAAACCTAACTAAAGAAGTGAAAGGCCTATACCCTGAAAACTACAAGTCTCTCTTAAGAGAAGTTAAAGAGAACACTAACAAATGGAAATTCATCCCATGCTCATGACTAGGAAGAATTAATATTATCAAAATTGCCATCCTACCCAAAGCAATATGCAGATTTGATGCAATCCCTATCAAATTACCTACAACATTCTTCAATGAACTGGAACAAATAATTCAAAACTTCATATGGAAACACCAAAGACCCCGAATAACCAAAGCAATCCTGAGAAAGAAGAATAAAGTAAGGGGGATATCATTCCCCAACTTCAAGCTCTACTACAAAGCCACAGTAATCAAGACAATTTGGTACTGGTACAAGAACAGAGCCACAGACTAGTGGAACAGATTAGAGACTCCAGACATTAACCCAAACATATATGGTCTATTAATATTTGAAAAAGGAGCCATGGACATACAATGGGGAAATGACAGTCTCTTCAACAGTTGGTCCTGGCAAAACTGGACAGCTACATGTAGGAGAATGAAACTGGACCACTGTCTATCCCCATACACAAAAGTAAATTCAAAATGGATCAAAGACCTGAATGTAAGTCATGAAACCATAAAAATCTTAGAAAAAAACACAGGTAAAATCCTTTTAGACATAAATATGAGTGACTCTTCTTGAACATATCTCCCCAGGCAAGGAAAACAAAAGCAAAAATGAACAAGTGGGACTATATTAAGCTGAAAAAGCTTCTGTCCAGCAAAAGACACCATCAATAGAACAAAAAGGAACCCTACAGTATGGGAGAATATATTTGTAAATGACAAATCTGATAAAGGTTTGATGAACAAAATATATAAAGAGCTCACACACCTCAACAAACAAAAAACAAATGATCCAATTAAAAAAGGGGCAGAGGAACTGAACAGACAGTTCTCCAAAGAAGAAATTCAGATGGCCAACAGACACATGAAAAGATGCTTCACATCGCTTTTCATCAGAGAAATGCAAATTAAAACCACAATGAGATACCATCTCACACCAGTAAGGATGGCTACCATCCAAAAGACAAAAACCACAAATGTTGGTGAGGTTGTGGAGAAAGGGGAACCCTCCTACACTGCTGGTGGGAATGTAAATTAGTTCAACCATTGTGGAAAGCAGTATGGAGGTTCCTCAAAATGCTCAAAACAGACCTACCATATGACCCAGGAATTCCACTCCTAGGAATTTACCCTAGGAATGCAGCAAGCAAGTTTGAGAAAGACAGATGCACCCCTCTGTTTATCGTAGCACTATTTACAATAGCCAAGAATTGGAACCAACCTAAGTGTCCATCAGTAGATGAATGGATAAAGAAGATGTGGTACATATACACAATGGAATACTACTCAGCCATAAGAAGTGGGCAAATCCTACCATTTGCAGCAACATGGATGGAGCTGGAGGGTATTATGCTCAGTGAAATAAGCCAAGCGGAGAAAGAGAAATACCAAATGATTTCACTCATCTGTGGAGTATAAGAACAAAGGAAAATCTGAAGGAACAAAAAAGCAGTGGAATTACAGAACCCAAGAATGGACTAACAGGTACCAAAGGGAAAGGGACTGGGGAGGATGGGTGGGTAGGGAGGGATAAGGGGGTGAAGAAGAAAGGGGGTATTAAGATTAGTATGCATAGGGGGAGAGGGAGAAAGGGGAGGGCTGAACAACACAGAGAAGACAAGATTCTACAATATTTTGCTATGCTGATGGACAGTGACTGTAAAGTGGTTTATAGGTGGGACCTGGTATAGGGGAGAGCCTAGTAAACATAATATTCTTCATATAAGTGTAGATTAAAGACAAAAAGAAGAAAGAAAAGGGGGATTACTCCTTGACAGGATAAATCTAATTGTAAATTAACGATTAATGCATGCTTTAAATGTCCTTAATTTTGATCACTTAAAGGGTGTCGGATGATCGGTATGGACGTACACTTTTCTGATAATATTCCTTTCTCTTAAAAAAAAAAACAGTTCCTGTGTGGTGACCTCCAATGAGTCCTACACAATGGTATAAAGCGTATATCAAGGTGTGGGCAAAGGGTCTGTGTGTTTTTATACAGAAAATCAAAGCCTAATTTGCCTACCCAGAAAATGAACTAAGATACGATATGAAGAATAACTTCCAACATCAGCACTCTCTGGAAGACAAATACCAGAAGATGATCATCAAAAAACCTCCACAATGATCCAGGTGATGCTGCAGTTGTAGCTGCATCCATCCCACCATTTCCTGGACTTGCCATGGGAATGAAGAAGGAGATATCTAAGCTAGCATGTGCATACAGTAAATTTGACTGGAGCTATACTGCTGGAACTCAACCAAGAATTAGGAGAAGTGCAAGTTGTAGCGCTCCAAAATCTTACAACTACAGACTATCTACTGTTAAAAGAATATATGGGATGTGAACAGTTCCCAGGAATGGGCTGCTTTAATTTGTCTGATTTCTCTTAGACTATTCAATTACAGTTGGACAATATCCATCATATCATAGACAAATTTGCACAAATGCTTGGGGTGCCTAACTGGTTTTCTTGGCTTCACTGGAGATGGCTGGTAATTATAGATCTGCTTTGTTTATGTAACTGTATTCCTATTATGTTAATATGCGTGCATAATTTAGTTAGTAGTTTAAAACCTATACATGCTTAAGTTACTCTACAAGAAGATATGTCAAAGAAATAATCAATCCTCCCATGTTTTCTTCCATCTGCTACATCTATAGCTTTTCTTCTTCCTTCCTAATTACAACCCTTAAATAGAATTCATGCCTCATATCGAATTTACCGAGTATCATAATTCCTCCAAGTGGTAAAGATACCTCAAGACAAATGCTGGGCATAGAAGCCACAGGGCATAAATCTGCAAAGCAGTAAAAAGCTAACCTTTTCAAACAATAAGGCTTCTCTCTCACTTGCCAACTTTGCATTTCCCTGTATGGCCCCAGAAGATTACTGGTTAGCCAGAGATGGGTAAGATTCTTCAAGGGAGGAACAACCTAAGTCAGGCACAGTCACAGGGGGGCCATCAGGTGAGAAATTGGGGATCAACAGAGGTGAGGCTTAGAACCTCTCCCCCCCTGTTCTGAGAGAAATTAGCTGCATCTGTGGATGTTTTAATGCCCTTGTCTAGCTTGGATTAACAGATAGTCTACAGGCACACACCTGATCATCTACATTTGCTCTCTTACAACACTAAACTATGTTTTCTACCTTTATCTTGCATCTACTTACCACTTCAGCATTTTATTAAAAATAAAAAAATAATAATAATAAAGGAAGAAATGTGGGATCCACATATAAATCAAGTATAAAAATCAAACAAATATTCATATTTGACCTGATTGTTTATAGTTCATAATGGGTGATCAAAACTGAAAGTTTTTGTGATGACTGCCCTTGTAGTGTTCACCATGTAAGAACTTGTTCATTATGCTTCAGAAGATTGGAGACTGATGAGAATTAGGCTTGAGATGGATTAATGATTGTGCATTGAGCATTGACTCCCCTATACAGAATTTTATTGTTGTTAACAACCGTTTGATCAATAAATATGTGAAATGCCCTCTCAAAAAAAAAATAAGTACTCTGAGAAAAACTGTCATCAACTGCTTGAAAATCCTAAAACTGTAGTCGCAGTAATAAATCAGAGAACTCAAAACAAACAAACAAACAAAATAGCCCAACTTTGGCCAGGGAACCACTTCAAGTTGTTTTCTAATTCAATCTAATAAGCGTTTAGTCTTTAGTAGCACCCTAGCTTTTGTAATCACAAAATATTTCAGGTTTATCTGGGATGTTTCCTTCTCCAGCCTTAAAACCAACTAATTCACAAATTAGACTGTTATTTTTTGTGGAAAGCAGTATTTAGATATATTTAAATATATCCACATTCAAAATAGATATATCCCTCAAAATAAGGCTGGTTTTGTGGTTAAAAGAAAAGGCAAAGTATCTTATTTTTAAAGATCTGTTTTCGTGAGTTTACAATGCTTCATATTCAAATTTAAGATTGTAGGATTTTTTCCTTAAACATATATTTTTTTATTTCTCCCATGTCAAAATCCAAGATCCCAGCTACAACAACATGTTTACTCATTTGCTTTTTCTCACAATACATTATATTTATGTTTACATGATAAATACATTACAAATAATGACATGTGGATCAACTTGTATATCTGTATTTTTGCCAGTATAACTTCAAAATCAATTTCTGTGAGTGAGATTTCTGGATAAAAATGAAAAGCTAAGGATATCTTCTATATTGACCAATTCATAAGGTGTATATATATATATCAAAACATCAGGTTTTATATTTCAATACTCATAATTTTTATTGGTCAATCATACTTCAATAAAGCTAGGTAAAGAGAATTATGTAATTTGTAAAGCACAAAATATATTAGTTGCCTTTCCACATAATTATGAATATGGAATATGGAACCATATTGATTAAATTATTATGGTCTTTTAATTATAACTTATTGGGCTATCTTAACTTTGAATGGAGCTTAAGATATGTATTATTATCTAATAGATTGCATTGGTCATTTGGAATATATCAGTTCACTTAGTTGTACAGAACTTTCATATGTTGACATATTTTATCATTCAATATAAATAATTATGTTTGTTCAGATCACTGATGATTTATTTTACAGTAATTCAAAAAGTAGTCTGCTTACAAGCATAGAGTGCTGCATACACTTTACAAAATTTAAATTTTCACTTTAACACTCACATTTCATTACTGTCAACAAACACAGCCAATTATCTTCCTGAAAGTGATGAACCTAAGTCATTTTCCAGAAAATAACTACCAAAATCCAAATCTGAATTAGCAAACATTATCACTCTAGTGAAAACCATTTACCAATTAAAAATATTTAATAAAAATGTATTCACTCTAGATAAAATTGAACAAAAACTCAGCTAATTCAGCTCACTGTTCAATTTCAGAAGTGTTTTCCCTCAGAATAAAAAGAACAGATTTATATGCTCTTCCCATTCTCTTTCACAGATTATTAAAAAGAACTTTATACTGATTTGTTATTCAGGAAAATTGTATATTTATTCTAACAGAAAGAAGAAAAGTAGAAATTCTGGAGTTAGACTTCTTCAGCGCAAAACTCCAGTGTTGCTAAAAACTTTCACCTCACAACATAATATATACATGTAACTGCAAGGCACAATCCCGGGATAAAATACCTTTGAAATCAAAATCAGTCAAAGAGAAAAATTAAGTATAAGAACCTATTGTCCCCCAGGAAGTTTCACACAAACACAGGCAAGATATGAAGCTCTGCCTCTGCCTTCTGTGTCCTGGACCTCAGCGACTGGAACTGCAGCTCTGGTTTTAATTGGTGCCACAGTTCTAATAGGATCATATTGGGTGGTCCACCAAGTTTTCCTTTTACTACCGCATCCTTTATCAGATCAAACCACATCTGGGGTGGAGCCAAGATGGTGGCGTGAGTAGGACAGTGGGAATCTCCTCCCAAAAACATATATATTTTTGAAAATACAACAAATACAACTAATCCTAAAAGAGAGACCAGAAGACACAGGACAACAGCCAGACTACATCCACACATGCAAGAGCCCAGCGCCTGGTGAAAGGGGTAAGATACAAGCCCCGGCCCAGTGGGACCTGAGTACTCCTCACCCCCAGCTACCAGCAGGAGGAGAGGAGTTGGATCGGGGAGGGACAGGGAGCCCAGGACTGCTAAACACCCGCCCTAGACATCTGCACCAGAGTGCAGACACAGTGCATGTGTGGAGAGCTGGAAACCAGGGAAACAGGGCAGCAAGACCTGTGAGCAGGTCCTGAAGCTGATGCACCTGTGACAAAGAAAAGAGAGTGCTTTTTGAAAGTCTTAAAGGGACAGGGATGCAACAGCTGGACGGAAACGACCCAAGTCTCAGTCCAGCAACTACAAATTCCAGGGAAACCCGGGCACACTAAACCCCTGGGCAACAGCACTAAGACACCTCATGGAGGTAAACAGCAAAACAGCCCTCCGTCCATTACCCCTCCAGGGTGCAGCCACAGCAGAGAAGCAGCCGGAGGCTGGCCATGACCTCAGCAAGGGAGCTTCCTCCATACCGGCCGGGCAAGACACAAAGACCCAGTCTACACAAAATTGCCCAACACAAGCCACTGGGGGTCACAGTTGTCTCAGTAAAGAAAGGCCAGTAGCAAGTGGAATGTTTGGCTCTCCCAGCTGACAGTCAATAGCACGTATCAACATGACAAGGCAAAAAAATTTGGTCCAGACAAGACTAACACAGATAGCTTTGGCATCTGCTACATCTTCCCCTGAGAAGGAACCTGGGGAGATAGATTTAACCAGTCTTCCTGAAAAAGAATTCAAAACAAAAGTCATAACCATGCTGATGTACTTGCAGAGAAATATGCAAGAACTAAGGAAGGAGAATGAAGAAATAAAACAAGCTCTGGAAGGACTTCAAAACAGAATGGACGAGGTGCAAGAGACCATTAATGGACAAGAAAACAGAGAACAGGATCGCAGAGAAGCTGATGCAGAGAGAGATAAAAGGATCTCCAAGAATGAAAGAATTCTAAGAGAGTTGAGTGACCAATCGAAATGGAACTATATCCACATTATAGGGGTACCAGAAGAAGAAGAGAGAGAAAAAGGGATAGAAAGTGTCTTTGAAGAAATAATTGCTGAAAACTTCCCAAAACTAGGGGAGGAAATGGCCTCTCAGACCACAGAGGTACACAGAACTCCCATGACAAGGGATCCAAGGAGGGCAACACCAAGACACATAATAATTAAAATGGCAAATATCAAAGACAAGGACAAAGTATTAAAGGCAGGCAGAGAGAAAAAAAGGTCACCTACAAAGGAAAACCCATTAGGCTATCATCAGACTTCTCAACAGAAACCCTACAGGCCAAAGAGAATGGCATGCTATACTTAATGCAATGAAACAGAAGGGCCTATAACCAAGACTACTGTATCCAGCACGATTATCATATAAAAATGAAGTAGGGATTAAACAATTACCAGACAAGCAACAGTTGAAGGAATTTGCCTCCCATAAAGCACCACTACAGGGCATCTTACAGGGACTGCTCTAGATGGGAGCACTCCTAAAAAGAGCACAGAACAAAACACCCAACATATGAAGGAGGGAGGAGGAGGAATAAGAAGGGAGAGAAATAAAGAATCATCAGACCATGTTTATAATAGCTCAACAAGTGAGTTAAGTTAGACAGTAAGGTAGTAAAGATGCTAACTCTGAACCATTGGTAACCACAAACTTAAAGCTTGCAATGGCAATAAGTACTTACCTTTCAATAATCACCCTAAATGTAAATGGACTGAATGCACCAATCAAAAGACACAGAGTAATAGACTGGATAAAAAAGCAAGATCCATCCATATGCTGCTTACAAGAGACTCACCTCAAACCCAAAGACATACACAGACCTAAAGTCAAGGGATGGAAAAAGATATTTCATGCAAACAACAGAGAGAAAAAAGCAGGTGTTGCAATTCTGGTATCAGACAAAACAGAATTCAAAATAAAGAAAGTAACAAAAGATAAAGAAGGACGTTACATAATGATAAAGGGCTCAGTCCAAAAAGAGGATATAACCATTATAAATATATATGCACCCTATACAGGAGAACCTACATATGTGAAACAAATACTAACAGAACTAAAGGAGGGAATAGAATGCAATGCATTCATTATGGGAGACTTCAACACACCACTCACTCCAAAGGACAGATCCACCAGACAGAAAATTAGTAAGGACACAGAGGCACTGAACAACACACTACAACAGATGGACCTAATAGACATCTACAGAACTCTACATCCAAAAGCAAAAGGATACATATTCTTCTCAAGTGGACATGGAACATTCTCCAGAATAGACCACATAATAGGCCACAAAAAGGGCCTCAGTAAATTCCAAAAGATTTAAATCCTACCAACCAGCCTTTCAGACCACAAAGGCATAAAACTAGAAATAAACTGTGCAAAGAAAGCAAAAAGGCTCACAAACACATGGAGGCTTAAAAACACACTCTTAAATAATCAATGGATCAATGAACAAATCAAAATGAAAATCCAGCAATATATGGAAACAAACGAGAACAACACAAAGCCCAAACTACTGTGGGACACAGCAAAAGCAGTCTTAAGAGGAAAGTATATAGCAATCCAGGCATATTTAAAGAAGGAAGAACAATCCCAAATGAATGGTCTGATGTCACAATTATTGAAATTGGAAAAAGAAGAACAAATGAAGCCTAAGGTCAGCAGAAGAAGGGACATAATAAAGATCAGAGAAGAAATAAATAAAATTGAGAAGAATAAAACAATAGCAAAAAGCAATGAAACCAAGACCTGGTTCTTTGAGAAAATAAACAAAATATATAAGCCTCTAGCCAGACTTGATTAAGAGGAAAGGAGAGTCAACACAAATCAACAGAATCAGAAATGAGGAAGGAAAAATCACGACGGACCCCAAAGAAATACAAAGAATTATTAGAGAGTACTATGAAAACCTATATGCTAAGAAGCTGGGAAACCTAGGAGAAATGGACAACTTCCTACAAAAATATAACCTTCCAAGACTGACCTAGAAAGAAACAGAAAAACTAAACAGACCAATTAACAGCAATGAAATTGAAGCGGTAATCAAAAAACTACCAAAGAAAAAGACCCCCAGGCCAGATGGATTTACCTCGGAATTTTATCAGCCATACAGGGAAGACACAATACCCATTCTCCTTAAAGTTTTCCAAAAAATAGAAGAGGAGGGAATACTCCCAAACTCATTCTATGAAGCCAACATCATCCTAATACCAAAACCAGGCAAAGACACCACCAAAAAAGAAAACTACAGACCAATATCCCTGATGAACGAAGGTGAAAAAATACTCAACAAAATATTAGCAAACCGAATTCAAAAATATATCGAGAGAATCGTACACCATGACCTAGTGGGATTCATCCCAGGGAAGCAAGGATGGTACAACATTCAAAAATCCATCAATGTCATGCACCACATCAACAAAAAGAAAGACAAAAACCACATGACCATCTCCATAGACGCTGAAAAATCATTTGACAAAATTCAATATCCATTCATAATAAAAACCCTAAGCAAAATGGGAATAGACGGCAAGTACCTCAACATAATAAAGGCCATATATTATAAACCCACAGCCAACATTATACTGAAAAGCGAGAAGCAGAAAACTTTTCCTCTGAGATCGGGAACTAGACAGGGATGCCCACTCTCCCCACTACTATTTGACATAGTACTGGAGGTCCTAGCCACAGCAATTAGACAAAACAAAGAAATACAAGGAATCCAGATTGGTAAAGAAGAAGTTAAACTGTCACTATTTGCAGATGACATGATATTGTACATAAAAAACCCTAAAAACTCCACTCCGAAACTACTAAAACTAATATCTGAATACAGCAAATTTGCGGGATACAAAATTAACACACAGAAAACTGTAGCTTTCCTATACACTAACAATGAACCAATAGAAAGAGAGATCAGGAAAACAATTCCATTCACAATTGCATCAAAAAGAATAAAATACCTAGGAATAAACCTAACCAAAGAAGTGAAAGACCTATACTCTGAAAACTATAAGTCATTCTTAATAGAAATTAAAGGGGACACTAACAAACGGAAACTCATCCCATGCTCGTGGCTAGGAAGAATTAATATTGTCAAAATGGCCAACCTGCCAAAAGCAATATACAAATTTGATGCAATCCCTATCAAATTACCAGCAACATTCTTCAGTGAGCTGGAACAAATAATTCAAAAATTCATATGGAAACACCAAAGACCCTGAATAGCCAAAGCAATCCTGAGAAAGAAGAATTAAGTAGGGGGGGATCTCACTCCCCAACTTCAAGCTCTACTATAAAGCCATAGTAATTAAGATAATTCGGTACGGCACAAGAACAGAGCCACAGACCAGTGGAACGGACTAGAGACTCCAGACATTAGCCCAAACATATATGGTCAATTAATATTTGATAAAGGAGCCATGGACACACAATGGCAAAATGACAGTCTCTTCAACAGATGGTGCTGGCAAAACTGGACAGCTACATGTACGAGAATGAAACTGGACCATTGTCTAACCCCATATACAAAGGTAAACTCAAAATGGATCAAAGACCTGAATGTAAGTCATGAAACCATTAAACTCTTGGAAAAAAACATAGGCAAAAACCTCTTAGACATAAACATGAGTGATCTCTTCTTGAACATATCTCCCTGGGCAAGGAAAACAACAGCAAAAATGAACAAGTGGGAATATATTAAGCTGAAAAGCTTCTGTACAGCAAAAGACACCATCAATAGAACAAAAAGGAACCCTACAGTATGGGAGAATATATTTGAAAATGACACATCCAATAAAGGCTTGACATCCAGAATATATAAAGAGCTCACACACCTCAACAAACAAAAAACAAATAAACCAATTAAAAAATGGGCAGAGGAACTAAACAGACAGTTCTCTAAAAAAGAAATACAGATGGTCAACAGACACATGAAAAGATGCTCCACATCGCTAATTATCAGAGAAATGCAAATTAAAACTACAATGAGGTATCACCTCACACCAGTAGGGATGGCTACCATCCAAAAGACAAAAAACAACAAATGTTGGCGAGGCTGTGGAGAAAGGGGAACCCTCCTACACTGCTGGTGGGAATGTAAATTAGTTCAAGCATTGTGGAAAGCAGTATGGAGGTTTCTCAAAATGCTCAAAACAGACTTACTATTTGACCGAGGAATTCCACTCCTAGGTATTTACCCTAAGAACGCAGCAATCAAGTTTGAAGAAGACAGATGCACTCCTATGTTTATCGCAGCACTATTTACAATAGCCAAAAATTGGAACCAACCTAAATGTCCATCGGTAGATGAATGGATAAAGAAGATGTGGTACCTATACACAATGGAATGCTACTCAGCCATAAGAAGAGGGCAAATCCTACCATTTGCAGCAACATAGATGGAGCTGGAGGGTATTATGCTCAGTGAAATAAGCCAAGTGGAGAAAGAGAAATACCAAATGATTTCACTCATCTGTGGCGTATAAGAACAAAGGAAAAACTGTAGGAGCAAAAGAGTAGCAGAATTACAGAACTCAAGAATGGACTAACAGGTACCAAAGGGAAAGGGTCTGGGGAGGATGGGTGGGTAGGGAGGGATAAGGGTGGGGGAAGAAGAAGGGGGTATTAAGATTAGCATGCATAATGGGGGGGAGGGAGAAAGGGGAGGGCTGTACAACACAGAGAAGACAAGTAGTGATTCTACATCATTTTGCTATGCTGATGGACAGTGACTCTAAATGGGTTTATAGGTGGGACCTGGTATAGAGGAGAGCCTAGTAAACATAATATTCTTCATGTAAGTGTAGATTAATGATAACAAAAATAAAAGAAAGAGAAGGGGGATTACTCCTTGATAGACTAAAACTAACTGTAAATCCACGATTAATGCATGTTTTCAATATCCTTAATTTTGATCACTTAAAGGGTGTCAGATGATCGGCTATGGAGGTTCACTTTTCTAGTAATATTCCTTTCTCTTTTAAAAAAAAAAAAGCAGTTCCTGTGTGGTGACCTCCAATGAGTTCTACATAATGGTATAAAGGGCATATCTAAGTGTGGGCAAAGGGTCTGTTTGTGTTTACACAGAGGATCAAAGCCTAATTTGGCTATCCAGAAAATGAACTAAGATAAATATGAAGAAGAACTTCCAACATCAGCACTCTCTGGAAGAGTCATACCAGAAGATGGTCATCAAAAAACTTCAACAAAGATCCAGGCGCTGCTACAGTTGTAGCTGCATTCATCCCACTGGTTCCTGGACTTGCCATGGGAATGAAGAAGGAAATATCTAAGCTAGCATGTGCATACAGTAAATTTGACTGGAGCTATACTGTTGGAACTCATCCAAGAATTAGGAGAAGTGCAAGTTGTATCTCTCCAAAATCTTACAACTACAGACTATTTACTGTTAAAAGAACATATGGGATGTGAACAGTCCCCAGGAATGGGTTGTTTTAATTTGTCTGATTTCTCTCAGACTGTTCAAGTTCAGTTGGACAATATCCATCATATCATAGATAAATTTGCACAAATGCCTAGGGTGCCTAAGTGGTTTTCCTGGTTTCACTGGAGATGGCTGGTAACTATAGGTCTGCTTTGGTTATGTAACTGTATTCCAATTATGTTAATGTGTGTGCACTATTTAATTAGTAGTTTAAACCCTATGCATGCTTAATTTACTCTACAAGAAGATAGACGTCATAGAAATAATCACTCTTCCCATGTTTTTTTCCGTCTGCTACTCCTATAGCTTTTCTTCTTCCTTCCTAATTACAACCCTTAAATAGAATTCGTGCCTCATATCGAATTTACCGAGTATCATAATTCTTCCAAGTGGTAAAGATACCTCAGGACAAATGCTGGTCATAGAAGCCACAGGGCATAAATCTGAAAAGAAGTAAAAAGCTAACCTTTTCCAACAATATTGCTTCTCTCTCACTTACCAACTTTACATTTGCCTGTATGGCCCCGAAGATAACTGGTTAGCAAGAGACGGTTAGAGTCCTCATGGGAGGAACAATCTAAGACAGGCACAGTCGCAGGGGGGCCATTATTTGAGAAATTGGGGATCAACAGAGGTGAGGCTTAGAACCTCACACCCCTGTTTTGAGAGAAATCTTCTGCATCCGTGGATGTTTTTTTGCCCTTGTCTAGCTTGGATTAACACTTAATCTACAGGCACACACCTGATCATCTACATTTCCTCTCTTACAACACTAAACTAAGTTTTCTACCTTTATCTTGCATCTACTTACCACTTCAGCATTTTATTAAAAATAATAATAATTAATAATAATAATAATAATAATAATAAGGGAGAAATGTGGGATTCACATATAAATCAAGTATAAAAGTCAAACAAATATTCATATTTGACCTGATTGTTTATAGTTCATGATGCGTGATCAAAACTGAAAGTTTCTGTGATGACTGCCCTTGTACTGTTCACCATGTAAGAGCTTATTCACTATGTAAGAATTTGTTCACCATGTAAGAACTTGTTCATTATGCTTCAGAAGATTGGAGACTGACGAGAGTTAGACTGGGGGTGGATTAATGATTGTGCATTGAGTCCCCTATTCAGAATTTTATTGTTGTTAACAACCATTTGATCAATAAATATGAGAGATGCCTTCTCAAAAAAAAAAAACCACATCTGAGTCCTCGAGATCCTCAAGGGGTCTTATGCACGTCTCCTTTCAGTCATAGCCAGTACTTCTTTCTGTGCTCTTATTGTTTCAACTTCTCCCAGGTCTGCTAAATTATGAGTAGCCTCACTTATGGGTTGCCCTATGTTGGGGTTGTGAATAGTCACTAGGGACCCAAAGAATAATGGGGGAGCTGTATGGAGCACCAGATTTCTCATTCCTACGGTGAACACCTCCTAATTGGGGCCCTGGGGTTCACTCTTTTCATGCCCAATTCCCACAACACCTGTTGGAACTATATGCATGTGTTTTCCAGCTAGCCAGTAAGTATGGTAAATCATTCTGATTGGGCCAAACTGCCCTGATGGCAGCTGTCAACCAATCCAGAAGTGCCTGATTCCCTGAGGTATGACAGGCATTTTGCATCTGCTGCCAGAGGGAAGGTTGAGTCATCACAGAGGCCAGTCTACTCATTTCAGAACCCTACATAACCATATTTTCCAACCCAATATCCCAGAGACATAAAAGCCATGTAGGCAGAGATTCCAATGGTTTCAGCCTATACTGTACGCTCATGTCCACCAGCTCATCCTGGGTATAGGGGTGGAGTATGGAGTGCTCCATAACCTGGGGAGGGGGTAGCTCTTCCCCCGAGGAGCCCATGGTTGTTTTGCTTTTATTTTTTAATTACCACTGGGCAGGCCTTTAATCAAAGAGAGGCTGATACCTTGGGCAATGGCACTGGCAACAGATCGGCTCTTGGACCCACCTCATCATCCTATCCTGACACCTCCTCCACTGTCTCCAGGGCTCAAGGCACTGCTCTTTCCTCCCCCTCCCCCATGGCCTCCTGCAGTGTGGCTTCTCCTGCCACCTTCCCCCTTGCCAATGCTAAGGAATCTTCCAGGAGCATGACCCATCCTCTCAATAACTCTCTCTCTTCCTCAAGGGCATCCCACAGGTCATGGCCCAGCTCCTCCAAGTTATGCTGAAATGTGTCTCCTGCTGAAATCTCTCTCTCCTCAAAAACACTCTCTTTCCATGATAACCCTCTCTCTCCTCAATTACATTTCCTACTATCTCAAGGAAAAGAGATCCTATAAAGCCAGCTGCTACATGGTCATTCAGGGCCTCTAAGTAGTACTCTTTCTGATGGAGGGCTAATGCTTCAGCTTCCAGGGTCTCCACTCTTCTCCAGTTCTAGGGACAGCCTCAACCCTCTAGGAGGTGCTTTACCCCAGATCAATTCCCCACTAGGGGCTCCCAAACTGGAAGACCCACAGATAGGGGGCTCCCAGGTGAAGCTGCACCCTCCACCACTGCAGCCACTGGGGCCTCCCCACTATCCACAGCAGGGGTTCCGGGCATCTCCCCACCATCTCTAGGGTCAGCCTGCCCAATGACTGCACCCATGTAGACAGATTTTGGATTCATAGGTCCTGCCAACTACCACCAGGTGTAACTACATGGGAAAATCCTAGGGAAAAATACCTTTGAAACTGAAATCAGTCAAAGGGAGATATAAAGTTTCAGAAACCCATTTATCGCTTACAAGCAGTCATCCCATGTCTCTCTTGACCCATCTGCCATAACCAAGCCAAAAAACTCCTCCACACCTCTCTGGTCCCTTGCTGCCCCTTGTAATTACCTATTGATATTGAGATGGACTACTTCTCTCCACCCCTTGGAAACATCTACTAATATGGAAATGCACTAAAGCCAGGTGAGAGATTCTGGAAATACTGCAATTTTACCCACAGTATATAATCTTTCAACATGCAGTTTGTTATATCTCTTCTAATTTTAATTACTGTGATACAATGTTTACCAAATAACCAATTAAGACAGGACCAGTAGACTTTCAAGAATTACAGAAAATTTGTCCTGTACTGTTGATCACAACTGAGAGTAAAGACTCATTTTTACTGTTTTTTAACGATCTGGATGAACCATTACCTGTAACTAATCTATTTTGACTGAATGCTGCATTTTTTTTTGCATTACAGGAACTATGTGGCAATATTCTATAATAGGAAATCTAAAAAAATGGAATTAATTGTAAGGTTTGTAATTCAGAAAGTAAAGATGTTTTACATTTTGACCACACATACACACACATACTTTTAAAATGAAAATAGGATTAATTCACCAAAAGTCTGAATTTTCTAATGTAAATTAGCATTTGTTCTTGTATGTGATTACCATCTGTTTGCTCAACTAAGTCAGTTACTGAATTCACCATTAATTTCTAAAACCCAGTAATTACAGAGTATATGACCAAACTTCTTGGATCATATTTTTCACAATGAAGGAACATATGAACTTACCTGAAAAAAGATGATTTTTCCAAGGTCACAGAATATTTTTTCTATTTATTTTTGTCAGCACAATGGGTTTGCATACTGTGCATAATTTCTTATTGGTTATTTTACTACAAATTGATTCTACACTGTTTAAATTATTTGTAAATGTTTAGCTAATGAAGCAAATTTTTAAAATTCCCATGAAGAAGAATGAAAAGAAAATTTTCTTCGCATCAGCACAATATTTTCTTTGTTTTATTATTTAACTAAGAGTTTTAGTCACTTCTATTTTTATCACATAGTTCTAATAAGACAATCTTTGAAATATTCTGGATTTATAATTTTAGGAAATGTCTTCTATTATTGAAGGTATATATAAAATGCAAAATTAGTTTTCTCTATTAGATAGATTTTAAAAAACAAACCTGTCCTTTCATATGATGAATACCATCAATTTTAAATGGGAGTTGACATTAGGTTAAAATTAGGGATTAGTGAAGTATTTTCAGTATGACACTTTTGAATGATGTAGGGCAGAGACCTTAGATAAGCCTCATAGTTAACATTTTCTGCCTATGATGAAAAAATGCTGAGATATAAACGGTACAGTAAGAACAGGAAGGATTCCATCTTAAAGCTAAAATCCCCTTTTAAAAACAAAGAAGTTAGGAAGTAAGATTCCTAAGGTATTCTTTAGCAAACAGAAAATAACAATCCACTTTGGGGGCAGAACAGGTAGTCTTGATTGATATGTTCCCAGAGGGAAGCTGCTATCATGGAGAGGAAATGACCAGTTTCTTGTGTTAGGTTAATTTTGCAGAATTACCTGGAGGACTGATAGTAGAAGACAATGTCTCTCACCAGAGATAAGCATTTTGAGACCTCTTTACAGGTCTATACCCCTTGGCCCTTTGAAAAATCCCTAAAAGAGGGAACCACCAGCCTTTTAGTGCACCTCTCCTCTGAGTATACCCAGACTTTTTCCCTAAGTGCATACCTTTAAAGCTTTCTTACTGCTCAATTTACTGTGTTTTTTCTTTTTGCTATTTCATTCTATTTGCATGTCTCCATTTCACCCCTGATAAGTAAGGAGGGGCTTCTGAGAGCTCAGATTTGGGACTGTAAATTCCCACTACCTGGGTGACCCAGATGGAACAGTCAGCTTGCAGGACTCTGCCTGAATATCCTTTTTTGGGGAAGTTCTCAGAACATAATCTCACTCCATCCCATCCTCTGCATCCCCTAATCCTAATCGGGGTGTGGTAAGGGCTAGCCCCCACACAGTGCAGATTC
The DNA here is from genome assembly GCF_040802235.1 of Manis javanica. Lineage (NCBI taxonomy): Eukaryota > Metazoa > Chordata > Mammalia > Pholidota > Manidae > Manis > Manis javanica. The sequence continues at coordinate 55,433,402 of NC_133163.1, read as the reverse complement.
AAGCAGACACAAGAAGCCAACTGACTCTGGCTTTAAGAGATGGCAAGGGAATCTTCCCTATTCCAAGAAAACATTCAGTGAACTTTCTCTTTTTCCCTTTGCACTTTCCTGTTCTCAGCCACCTGCAAGGCAGCTACCATTCCCTGTTACTCTCGTTACAATAAATTTGTTTCTTATCTACACTCTTCTGACCTGCTTGAGAATTCTTTCTTGTTCAGAGTCGAGAACACTCACCCATTTAAGCTGAGGTTTCAGGTTAAATGTAAAGTGCATATATAATACAGCTCTGGGTATCCAATTTAAAGAGTATTAGTCATGTTTCAAATTTCTCAAATTTTGTTTTATAATAATGATATCATTAACATTATTATAACACAAATAATGGTGCACAGAGAGGGACCTCCCAGATGCAGCTGCCCAGCAACATGAGGATCAATTTTTGTTAAATTTGTTTCCAATTACTATCTCAACAATATCAAACTTGTTTTCCTACTTACTAGAAAATGTTTAAAATGCAATCCAAAATTAATGCATCACATAACATATTTCTAGTCATGGGCTAAATAATTTTGTCTTTTAATTACAAATATTAACTGATACTTTTTTGCTCACATTTCTTCCTTTCACACTGTATGGATTTTCATAACCTTTCATAAGCATGATTATAATCAAGCTAATTACTAGTAAGTGTGAAGTGTGATGGTGAACAAAATAGCTCTACAAATTTCAATCTAAAAGATATAGGTAATATATTATTTCAAATATATCCTGATTTGTACAGAGTCTGCATAACATGGAACCACATATGAACTGCCAATGTCTTTATCTTTTTATAATTCTTAAATAAGTTTGTCAGAAATTCCCGTTATGATATGAAGATCAAATTAGCCATTCTCACTCAAAGTAGCAGAGTAACTATAAACATGTTACTGGAATCCAATTGGATATATATCTGTTCCATAGAGATGTAGCCTCATAAATGACACTGTTTGCCATAAGATTCAAATTAAAGGTGATAGAAACAACACAAAAGGGTTGTGCAAGGTTTGGGGCATGTTTTTGTGATAGCTTCAATAAAGTAATTTCCATAGTAGTTTCATTTAAAACAGGCCACAGTGAAAGAATATATCTAGTCCTAGAATATTAGTTTTTGTATAATTAAAACTATCGATTGAAATGTTTTAGATCCTTAATTTAGTCTTTGGATATCCAGAGCTGTATTATATATGCAATTTACATATTACATAGCATATAACTTTACATTATATACTGAATCAAATTATATATATAATATATAATATTAATATAATATGTATGCAAAAATGTTGGTCACTTTTATTTTATAGGATAAATAAAATGTTTACAGTTCACTGTTTTTTCACCCAAAAAAGGCATATACATGTGTGAAAAAGTATTGCTTACTTTTTCTATAAAATTTTTCTTTGCCATAACATAGCTGGCATAGGAAGCATCCAATAAAGATCAATTCGTTATTTGGTTCTTTAAAATTATCTGATTTCTAGGTCCAGATGAAATTATGTAGATAATATTCTGGTCATGAATTTTATAAAATTCAACTTAATCTGATTACTTTCATGAAAATTTACCTTTTGTTTTACTTAAGTTAGCTTATAAGGTAACATTCAGAAAAAAGTAGAAACAACATATAAACAGCAAAACATTTGAATGCAATGCATAAATTCTGATTTGATTAACCTAAGGTAATATATAATATATTTTTGAGTTTAAAAGATATCTAATAGAAAAATGATATCATTATTATACAAAATTTGATAAATTTGAAACATGACTAATACTCTTTAAATTGGCTTAAAAATTTACTTGGACATGAATAATGGCTTAAATTTGATGACAATAAAAATTACACAAACGTATAGCTATATACATATTATATTACTCTAATAGTACAACACAAAACAAACTAATGATTCAAATAGGTAAGCATTGATACTACATTGACATAGTCACTAAATGAAACTTTTTACCAATTAAAATATTAAGACACTTAGTCCTATTTCAGAAACAATTCAAACAAAAGTAACAGTAACCATAACTGCATTGAACACTCAAGAAGTGCTTTTGGTAGGTTCACCATGATCTTAGAAAGAATTTGACTACAGCAGGAGTTGAAAGAGGAATAAAAGCCCAATTTTTCTGCTTCTTTGCTGTCCACAGCACTGCCTAGCTAACCACAACAAAAAGCCTACATGACAAACATAATTCGAATGAAGAAATTTTCAACATCCTTTAAAAATATTCAACTTATTTTAAATATTTTACTTAAGTATTTAAAATATTCAATTACTGTTGAAGACCAAAGAAATCTTTTAAAATATTTCATCTTTTTGAATGTCTATAATATAATGAGCTAACTACTGAATATATGTGGTGGGAATTGTTTCCTTTCTTAAATCTTTATGTATAAGGTTTTCTTTTGATCCAGTCCCTTAGGCATTTGCTACACAGCATAGATTTAATGGATATTTTATATGCTCATTATGAGGAAAGTTGATTTTGCACATTATTGAATTGGAAGTCATTCATCTATAGAGAGATCATCTGTGCATTAGGCAGCATGACTTTATTTTATTACACTTGTTATACATGAGGGAGTGAAGTGATCATGGCTAGTATCATTAAACAGATGGCAGTGAATTTTTCTGCTATCCTTTGTAATGCAGGAGTGTCCTTTCTTATACTTCAAAACTAAGTTTAACCTAAAGAATAATTATAAATTTCATGGTCATTTGTTTTCAATTAGAATATGAAATTTCACTGATAACTACTATTCACTTACCAGTGAGAACAACTCAGATAAATCAGAAAATCTCAGTATCTAAAAAGAATCATGGTAATAAGTATTTAAAAATTAAAACAAACTAAAAACAAAACTGAATCGTGTTTTAAACAATACCACACCTTTATATAAGCCACCAATGGCAGTTTGTAAGCTTGGAAGATCAACAGGAAAAGAAGTGTTCAAGAGAAATCACCCCAACATAAACAGTATTTAAGAGAAATAAACTCAACTTTTACCACCGTGACAGATCTTGAGGGATGACTTTGAATCATAAGGGATCATAACTGCATAGTGAGCCAGCACCCCAGTCAACTTTCCTGAATTAGCCATTCCACAGCTTTGGTGTAACCTGTGTAGGCTGGAAACTTCAGGAGAGCTAGCTAGGAGAGATTTCTTCTACAAGGTATGCAGAACCTTTACTGCATACAAGGCTGTGGCCATTTAAAGGATTGAAGTTTGTCAGGAAAGCTGAGAAAAATAGTCTCTGAGACCAATGGAACTTTCATCTAATCTGAAGAATGAGGATCAGAGAGGAGAAATTAGAGATATCACTTCCAGGTACACTGAGCTTCCATAAAAGACACTGCCAAGGACAAACACTAGTAGGGTCGGAAATCAAGGTAGCCAGACAAAGGGAAGTTACCTAAGGGCCAGCAAGTTCAAGGTATGTCTCTGTGTAAAGAGAACTCTCCAAGAACTCAAAAGTCCAGTTGCCATGTTATAAACCACAGTAATATTTTAAAATTAAGAACAGTTTTGATCTAAAGTATACATCAGCCTGGGTACAGAGTACAAAGAGTTCTGTGAAATCTCACCATTACAAAAACTCAATTACCTGCTTGAAGTGAAGTGGCGTTCCTCATAATTTTTAATTCCAGTGTTGAACTGAATGCAAATAAAGCTACAAAGAAACCTAGGTCAACTAAATATCTGATTGGTCCACTATGTTCTCTTCTCATATAAATAGGCTGATATAGATAGGTGTGTACACTTTTCTAAAGAAAAATAAATTTAATGAATTCTCCATTTTTCTTTTATATGAATATCTGGCATATAATCAAAAACAATGAAAATAGTAAAGAACTAAGAAAATGTTAATCACATGAAATAGGGGAAAAATCAATATAAATATACATACAGGTGGACCCTGATTGTCTTAAAAATTGTCACCAGCATAAGAGGTGAAACACAAACCTCCTCCCAAAACCACAAATAATATGAAAATATAGTTAATAAAACTAATCCTGAAAGAGCAACAGGAAAGAAGACTGTGGCAGGCTGCCTACAGCTGGAAAAAGCAGACTTAATGGAAAAGGGTAAAGTACCAAAGCCACGATCCAGAGGAACCCAAGCCCTTTACCTACCCCAGGTCAGAGGTGCTAAGAGAAATGAAGAGGGGAGGGGGTAGAGGCCTAGGACTTCTTAACATCTAGCCCTGGAGATTTGCTGTGGTAGCATGAACCTACATTACATGGTTTTCTGTATATTAGTAGAGTTGGACAGCTCAGACAGGAGGAATACTTGGAGAGAATGAGATTACAGCAACTTGAGAACAGTTCCCCACAACCGGCTACTCTGGGACAAAAGGCAGGCACTCTGAGAGACATCCCAACAGTGGGAAGGCTGTTAAAGGGGCAAGAATTGCATAGAGCTTGCTGCTCAGGAGAAAGGACAGGTGGAAAAAATTATCCTGGTTTAATCAGCTGAGCAGGTTGGGAACTTTCAGGTGCTTCAGGCACACCATCTCACTGGCTGACAATGAAGCGCTTAGGGCTGCTACTGCAATACACAGCCTGTTGCTCCTTCTTCCCAGATGGCACCAGCTTGCAAAGCTGCTAAACCGAGCATTGCACCAGGCCAGTCATAGGGCAGCACCACATAAGGAAGCTATAAGGGTGTAGCATAAAGGCTCATCCCTGTGCACTCGATCCACTGGCCCTGGCAGTGGAGGCAGGCACTGCAGGCAGGAAGGAGGAAAGCTCTTTCCTCCAAGCAGGCATGAGAACAACTCACCTGTGACTCCTGCCATCACTCCAGGGGTTGAAGAGCTCCAGAGAGTAGAGTTTCTGGGGACTAGAGGGGGCAGCCTACACCAAGTTATTATTCCAAATGTGAAACATCAAAAGAACCTGGTACAAACCAAAATCCCACAAACACCAGAAAAAGGGCCAAGTGAATATGGACTCACCAATCTTACAGAAAAAGGTTTCAAAATAAAAATCATAAACATGCTGATGGAGCCACAGAAAAATATTCAAGACTTCAGGGGGGAAGTTAAGAAAGAGACAGAAACTTTGTAAAATACAGTATCTGAAATGAAACCTATAATGCATGGTTTTAAAAGCAGATTAGATGAAGTAGAGGAGATGGCAAATGAAATAGAAATTATAAAACAGAAATACAAAGACAGTGAGACAGAGACAGAAAAAAGGATCTCTAAGAATAAAAAAATATTGAGAACTGTGTGAACAATTGAAATGGAACAATATTTGCATTAAAGGGGCACCCGGAGAAGAAGGGAAAAAGTGTTGGAAGTGTCTTTGAAGAAATAATTTCTGAAAACATATTCATTCTGGGGAAGGAAATAGTCTCTAAGGCCATAGAGTGCACAGATCTCCCAACACAAGGGACACAAGGAAGACAACAACAAGACATATAATAATTAAACTGGCAAAGATAAAGAACAAGGACAAAGTAGAAATAAATAAAATCAAGAACAATAAAACAACAGAAAGAATCAATAAAAGCAGGAGCTGGTTCTTTGAGAAAATAAACAAAATAGATAAATCCCTAATCAGACTTATCAAGAAAAAAAGAGTCCACACACATAAACAGAATCAGAAATGGGAGAGGAAAAATCACTAAGGACACCACAGAAATACAAAGAATTGTTAGAGAATACTATGAAAAATTATATACTAACAATGTGGATAACATACAGGAAATGGACAACTTTCTAGAAAAATAAAACCTTCTAAGACTGACCCAGGAAGAAACAGAAAATATTACCAGACCATTTACCAGCAACAAAATGAATTGGTAACCAAAATACTACCTAAGAACCAATCCTTGGATGAGATGGCTTCACCACTCAATTTTGTCAGACATTTAGAGAAGATTCAATACCCATCCTCCTTAAAATTTTCCAAAAAGTAGAAGAGAAGGGAATACTTCCAAACTCATTCTATGAGGAGAACATCACTCTAAAATCAAAACCAGGCAAAGACACCACAAAAAAAAGAAAATTGCAGACCAATACCCCTGTTGAACATAGATGCGAAATTACTCAACAAAATATTAGCAAACTGAATTCAAAAATACATTAAGAGGATCATACACCATGATCAAGTGGGATTCATCTCACAGATGCAGGGATAGTACAACATTCAAAAATCCATCAACATCATCCACAACATCAACAAAAAGAAGGACAGAAACTACATGATCATTTCCATAGATGCTGAAAAAGCATTCAACAAAATTAAACATCCATTCATGATAAAAACTCTAAAAAAATGGGTATAGAGGGCAAGTACATCAACAAAATAAAGGCCAGATATGAGAAACCCACAGCCAACATCATATCAAACAGCGAAAAGCTGAAAAGTTTTCCTCTAAGATCAGGAACAATACAGGGATGTCCATTCTCCCCACTTTTATTCAACATAATTCTGGAGGTCCTAGCCATTGCAATCAGACAATACAAAGAAATAAAAGACATCCAGATTGGCAAGGAAGAAGTTAAACTGTCACTGCTTTCAGATGACATGATATTGTACATAAGAAACCCTAAAGACTCTACCAAAAGCCTACTAGAACTAATAACAGAATCCAGCAAAGTTACAGGATACAAAATCAATATACAGAAATCTGTGACATTACTTTTTATACTAATGATGAACTAGCAGAGAGAGAGAAATCAGTAAAACAATTCCATTCAGAATTCCATCAAAAAGAATAAAATACCTAGGAATAAACCTAATGAAGGTCATGAAAGACCTATACCCTGAAAACTACAAGACACTCATGAGAGAGACTAAAGAAGATATCAATAAATGGAAATACATCCCATGCTCATTGATAGGAAGAATTAATATTGTCAAAATGGCCATCCTGCCTAAAGCAATCTACAGATTCAATGCAATCCTTACCAAAATACTAAAGGCATTCTTCAATGAACTAGAGCAAATAATACTAGAATTCATAGGGAACAATAAAATACCCTGAATAGCCAAAGCAACCCTGAGAAGGAAGAATAAAGCTGGGGGGATAATGCTTCCCGACTTCAAGCTCTACTACAAAGCCATAGTAACCACAACAATTTGGTAATGACACAAGAACAGACAAATAGAACAGTGGAATAGAAAATCCAGATACAAACCCACACATATATTGCCAATAAAGGAGCCATGTATATACAATGGGGAAATGATAGCTTCTTCAGCAACTGGTGTTGGCCAAACTGGACAACTATATATAAGAAAATGTAACTGGATTACTGTCTAACCCCATATACAAATGCAAACTCATGAAGCAAAAGAAGATAGAGCCAGCCAAAAGGATATTGGAGGATTTCTAATAATTCTCTGTATATAATTTGGTTGGAAGATAATTGTTTTCAATGTATAACTTCTCAAATGTCAACTTCTGGTATTAATATTGAATTTATTTTTAGCTTTCTGTATTACAGTGAATTATAGTTAGCAAGCCATACTGCAGATTGGGTATCTCTAACTTAGAAGTATGAGAATGGCCAGAGGAGGGAAATGGCAAGCAAATATTTTACATTTATGAAACATGATAAAAATTATAGAATGAAATGGAGATAAAAGCCTGGAACTGATGGAATTTATATAGGTTCTTTAATGATAATTTCTCAAAAGAGTAGATTAAATGATCTTTCAACTTCTCAAATATTGAATTTCTTTTTATGTAAAAAGACCAGGACATAGAATTACTAGGACACATTTTGAGTTAAATGAATTTCATATGAAATCAAAGAAAAATTTTCTTATTTCAGCAGATATGACACTGTCACTCAAAAAATACTATAGAGGAAATTATTTAAAAATTATTTAAATTAATTTAGAAGGGATAGAGCATGCTAAATACAATTAAAATAATATTTACATAAATACACCATTAAATTAATGAGTAATCAATCTGTTCTATACTATTTTGGTTTGAAAATAGTAGTAGCCAATATATATATATATAGCTATCGTCCTGACAGGTTCATTTGTACAGAGAATTCTGAATTAATCAGAGTCTAAAACATTACAAAATCCCACACCAAAATTCAACATAAAGGTAGTCTTCTTATGTGCTGTATTACATTCTGCATAGAAATAACACAAGTTGATGTCACCAATCCTTATAAACTGTCCCTTCATAATTCAACACTCTTGGCCTCTTCTACTTCTTGGAGCATTGCTGAGCATTGACTCCATAATTTTAATGTCTCCAAGTATTTATAATAGTACTGATACTTTTTCACATTCCTTCCTAATCATCCTTTTCATGAACATCCTTTTCATGGTTTTGTAAGAAAAGGCAACATGGCTATCAAAGATGGACTCAAGGATTTGTTGGGACTTAATTTTTAGATAAAGCATGCAAAAGCTTGAGTTGTGATTCTGGAGTGCCTTTATATAATACTTTACATATATATGCATGTTTCTATTACAAGTGCTCTGTATCTGTTTTCCTGATTCAAAATGTCTCTGCCAAGCCACTCTACTGGCAAAGTATTCTACAAGTGGTTCAAGGAAAAAAAAAATATGATCTGATTACTGGTCCACCATGTAAGAAGCTGGGAAGTCGCCACTTTGTCCTAACACCAAGTAAAAAGCTGAGCAAACTGAAAAATTAACAATTCTTACATCAATAAGAGAAGTGAGGCCACAAGGCAAACCACTGCCCCCTAAATTGAAGAGACTGAAAAATACAGAGGATTACAACTAATTGCAGAAGAAATCCATCAGCTGAAATATCCAAGAGGACTACTGCCAGAAATGCAAATTAAAACAATGAGATACCACTACATATTTATTAGAATAACCAAATACAGAACATTGAAAACTCCAAAGGAAGGCAAGGATGTGGAGCAACAGTACTCATTCATTGCAAGCATCAAAGATAAACACATCTAAACACTAGTTAATGCAGTGAAAACAGATTTTTTCAGTAATTATAGACAGTATAAGAAAGGTCTGAGCACCCTTCCAATCTGCAGAGTTGACTGGGTTTAAAGGGGATAATGAAAGAAGGAGGAGAGCAAGGGCTCCAAAGAGTTACAGAAGTGAAAATAACAGAAGTTATGTAAATGTGGTTAGTCACCTGTGTTTGCTAACCAGAGCTCCTTGAAGTTAGGAATCTATCTACTCATAGAGATAGGGAGATAAAAGTATTCTTCTTGATGATTACACTTCACAGGAAAGGACTTCACATCCTTGAGAAAAACACTTCTGATTTGTAGAAGACATATATTCACAGTTTTAAACCCTTTTAGTTAATTTAGTCCCAAGAAAGTGTGTGGTCAGGGTCCTATAATCAGGACTGCTTAATAGAGAAAATAAATTCTCTTGGTACTACTGAGGATTCTTAAGCATTTTAATGGTGTTCTGGGGTCATCCTATGAGCACAGCCTTTTTCTACTAGAAGCCATTCAAGACTTTAATCAAGTCTCTTAGTGCAGAGGTTTGGTGGGGTTGTTATGTGCTAACAATTCTACAGCTTTCACTGGTGGAAATGCAAAATAGTACAACCACTCAAAGGTAGTTTGACAGTTTCTTACAAAACTAATCATACTCTTAACATACAATCCAGCAATTATGCCCCTTGGTATCTACCCAAAAGGAGTGAAAAACTTAAGTCCAAACAAAACCCACACAAATGTTTGTAACAATATTACTCATAATTCATTTCTTTGGAACTCATAATTCCAAATAATTCCAAAACTTGTAAACAACCAAGATGTTCTTTAGTATGTGGTATATCCAGACAATGGAATATTATTCATTTTTGAAAAGGAACAAGATATCAAGCCATGAAAAGACAGAGGAAACCTAAATGCATATTACAGTATGAAAGTTAGTCTGAAAAGGATACACATTGTATGATTCCAACTGTATAGAATGACATTCTGAAAAAGGAAAACTATGGAGATAGTAAAAAGATCAGAGGGTGAGAAAGAGGGAGAGGTGAACAGTAAAACAGAAGGCTTTTAGGGGCAATAAAACTATTCTGCATACTATATATATATATATATATATATTAACTAAACTATTCTGTATACTATACTATATGGCATAATGGCTGATACATGTCCTTATACATTATTCTAAACCTATAGAATATTTAACATCAGAAGTAAACCCTGGATTAAAGATGGCAGATGAGAGGAGAGACAGAGGCTTCCTCCCAAAACTGGATAAAATTAGAAAATATAGTTGGTGCAACTAATCCTGAGAGAGCAACAGGAAAGAGAACGGCAACAGACTGCACACACGTGGAGAAAAGAGCAGACCTCACCGAACAGAGTAATGTACCAGAGCTGTAGCTCCATGGGACCCAAGCCCTTCCCCCACCCCAGCTCACTGGCGGGAGGAAGAGAAATGGAGCAGGGAGGGAGTGGAACGCTTGCAACTGCTGAATACCTTGCCCCGGAGATCTGCACTGGGAGTACAAACCTACATTTCATGGTGCTTTCATGAGACTTGCATGACTACCAGGTTGGAAAGTTAATACACACAGAGTTGCTGGGGAGACTGAGATTCCAGCTGCTGTGGAAAGCAGGGATCCATATCCAGCTGCTCTGGGACAAAAACTTATACCTGTGTGACCAGCTGACTGGCTCAGTCAGTGGAGACAGGCACAGCAGCCGGGAGGTGGAGAATAGCTCTTTCCTCACCCCAGGAACTAGTACTGCTCCCCTACTATCCCCAACATTGCTTCAGGGGCTGAGCAGCTCCAGAATAGAGCTTCTGGACACTAGAGGGCACCATATACAAGCATGGCACACCAAAGGAAACTTGTCCAGAGTAAAATCATTAATAGAACACCTGAGAAAGATTTAAATGATATGGACCTAGTGACTCTTCCTGAAAGGGAGTTCAAAATAAAAACCAACATGCTAATGGAGGTATGGAAAGACATCCAAGAACTCAGGAATGAATTCAGGTCAGAGGACCAATCGTTGAAGAACACGATGGAGGGTATTAAAAGTAGGTTGGATATGGTGGAGGACACAATAAATGAAATAGAAACCAGAGAAGAGGAATACAAAGAAGCTGAGGCACAGAGAGAAGAAAGGATCTCTAAGAATGAAAGCATATTGAGAGAACTGTGTGACCAATCCAAGTGGAACAATATTCACATTATAGGGAAACCAGAAGGAGAAGAGAGAGAGAAAGGGATGGAAAGTGTCTTTGAGGAGGTACTTGCTGAAAACATCCTTCATCTGGGGAAGGAGATAGTCTCTCAGGCCATGGAGATCCACAGATCTCTTAACACAAGTGACCCAAGGAAGACAACACCAAGACACATAGTAATTAAAATAGGAAAGATTAAGAATAAGGACAGGCTGTTAAAGCAGCCAGAGACAGCAATAAGATCACATACAAAGGAAAGCCCATCCGGCTAACATCAGACTTCTCAGCAGAAACCTTACAGGCCAGAAGGGAGTGGCATGATGTATTTAATGCTATGAAGCAAAAGGGCCTGGAACCAATACTACTTTATCCAGCAAGATTATCATTTAAATTTGAAGGAGGGATTAAGCAATTTTCAGATAAGCAAAAGCTGAAAGAATTTACCTCCCACAAACCATCTCTACAGTCTACTTTGGAGGGACTGCTATAGATGGAAGTATTCCTAGGGTTGGATAGCTGTCACCAGAGGTAATAAAAGCACAGTAAAGGAAGTAGAACACCTAATTATGAAGCAAATGTAAAATTAAATTAACTATCCCCAAAGTCAATCAAGGGATAGACAAAAAGTGCAGAATTTGATAGCTAATATATAAAGAATGAAGGAGGAAGAAAAAGGAGGAGAAATAGAAAAGAACCTTTAGACTGTGTTTGTAAAAGCATACTAAGTGAGCTAAGTTCAACTCTTAGATAGTAAGGAAAGTAACCTGGAACCTTTGGTAACCATGAATCTAAAGCCTGAAATGGCAATAAGTACATACCTATCAATAATCACCCTAAATGTAAATGGACTGAATGTACCAATCAAAGACATAGAGTCACTGCATGGTTAAAAAAAGCAAGACCCATCTATATGCTGCTTACAAGAGACTCACCTCAAACCCAAAGACATGCACAGACTAAAAGTCAAGGGATGGAAAAAGACATTTCATGAAAACAACAGGGAGAAAAACACAGGTGTTGCAGTACTAGTATCAGACAAAACAGACTTGAAAACAAAGAAAGTAACAATAAATAAAGAAGGACATTACACAATGACAAAAGGCTCAGTCCAACAAGAGGATATAACCATTACAAATATATATGCACCCAACACAGGAGCACCAGCATATGTGAAACAAATACTAACAGAACTAAAGGAGGAAATAGAATGCAATGCATTCATTTTAGGAGACTTCAACACACCATTCACTCCAAAGGACAGATCCACCAGACAGAAAATAAGTAAGGACACAGAGGCACTGAAAAACACACTAAAACAGATGGACTTAATGGACATCTATAGAACTCCACACCCAAAAGCAAAAGGGTACACATTTTTCTCAATTGCACATGGAACATTCTCCAGAATAGACCACATACTAGGCCACATAAAGAGCCTCAGTAAATTCCAAAAGATTGAAATTGTACCAACCAAGTTTTCAGACCTCAAAGGTATAAAACTAGAAATAAATTCTACAAAGAAAGCAAAAATGCTCACAAACACATGAGACTTAAAAACATGCTCCTAAATAGTCAAAGGATTAACAACCAAATTAAAATGGAGAAACAGCAATATAATATATATGACAACAACAGCACAAAGCCCCAACTTCTGTGGGACGCAGCAAAAGCAGTCTTAAGAGGAAAGTGTATATCAATCCAGGCATATTTAAAGAAGGAAGAACAATCCCAAATGAATAGTCTAATGTCACAATTATCGAACTTGGAAAAAGAAGAACAAATGAGGCCTAAAATCAGCAGAAGGAGGGACATAATAAAGATCAGAGAAGAAATAAATAAAATTGAGAAGAATAAAATAGAAAAAAATCAATGAAACCAAGTGCTGGTTCTTTGAGAAAATAAATAAAATAGATAAGCCTCTAGCCAGATTTATTAAGAGGAAAAGAGAATCAACACACATCAACAGAATCAGAAACGAGAAAGGAAACATCATGATGAACCCAACAGAAATAGAAAGAATTATTAGAGACTACTATGAAAAGCTATATGCTAAGAAGCTGGAAAAACTAGAAGAAATGGACAACTTCCTAGAAAAATACAACCTCCCAAGACTGACCAAGGAAGAAATACATGAGTTAAACAAACCAATTATGAGCAAAGCAATTGAAGCGGTAATCAAAAAACTACCCAAGAACAAAACCCCTGGGCCAGATGGACTTACCTCGGAATTTTATCAGAAATAGAGAGAAGATATAATTCCCTTTCACCTTAAAGATTTCCAAAAAATAGAAGAGCAGGAAATACTCCCAAACTCATTCTATGAAGCCAACATCACCCTAATACCAAAACCAGGCAAAGACCCCACCAAAAAAATAAGTACAGGCCAATATCCCTGATGAATGTAGATGCAAAAATACTTGACAAAATATTAGCAAACGGAATTCAAAAATACATCAAAAATATCATACACCATGACCAAGTGGGATACATCCCAAGGATGCAAGGATAGTACAACATTCAAAAATCCATCAACATCATCCACCACATAAACAAAAAGGACAAAAACCACATGATCATCTCCATAGATACTGAAAAAGCATTCAACAAAATTCAACATCCATTCATGATAAAAAACTCTCAACAAAATGGGTATAGAGTGCAGGTACCTCAACATAATAAAGGCCATATATGATAAACCCACAGCCAACATCATAGTTCATAGTGAACAGTGAAAAGCTGACAACTTTTCCTCTGAGATGGAGAACAAGACAGGGATACCTACTCTCCCCACTGTTACTCAGCATAGCACTGTAGGTCCTAGCCATGGCACTTAGACAAAACAAAAAAATACAAGGAATCCAAATTGGTAAAGAAGACAAACCTTCACTATTTGCAGATGACATGATATTGTACATAAAAAAACCTAAAGATTCCAGTCCAAACTACTAGAACTGATATCGGAATACAGCAAAGTTACAGGATACAAAATTAACACCCAGAATTCTGTGGCTTTCCTATATAATAACAATGAACTGATAGAAAGAGAAATCAGGAAAACAATTCCATTCACAACTGCATCAAAAAGAATAAAATACTTAGGAATAAACCTTACCAAGGTAGTGAAAGACCTATAACCTGAAAACTATAAGACACTCTTAAGAGAAATTAAAAAGGACACTAACAAATGGAAACTCATCCCATGATCTTGGCTAGGAAGAATTAATAATGTCAAAATGGCCATCCTGCCTAAAGCAATAGACAGATTTGATGCAATCCCTATCAAATTACCAACAACATTCTTTAACAAACTAGAATAAATAGTTCAAAAATTCATATGGAAACACAAACACCCCGAATAGCCAAAGCAATCCTAAGAAGGAAGAATACAGTGGGGGAGATCTCTCTCCCCAACTTCAAACTCTACTACAAAGCCACAGTAATCAAGACAGTTTGGTACTGGCACAAGAACAGAGCCACAGACCAGTGGAACAGAATGAAGACCCCAGATATTAACCCAAACATATATGGTCAATTAATATATGATAAAGGAGCCATGGACATACAATGCGGAAATGACAGTCTCTTCAGCATATGGTGCTGGCAAAACTGGAGAGCTACATGTAAGAGAATGAAACTGGATCACTGTCTAACCCCATACACAAAAGTAAATTTGAAATGGATCAAAGTTCTGAATGTAATTCATGAAACCATAAAACTCTTAAAAAAAACATAGGCAAAAATCTCTTGAACATAAACATGAGCAACTTCTTCATGAACATATCTCCCTTGGCAAGGGAAAGAAAAGCCAAAATAAAGAAGTGGGACTATATCAAGCTGAAAAGCTTCTGTATAGCAAAGGATACCATCAATAGAACAAAAAGATACCCTGCAGTATGGGAGTATATATTCATAAATGACAGATCCAATAAATGGTTGACATCCAAAATATATAAGGAGCTCACCCACCTCAACAAACAAAAAGAAAATAATCCAATTACAAAATGGGCACAGGAGCTGAACAGAAAGTTCTCCAAAAAGGAAATTCAGATGGCCAACAGACACATGAAAAGATGCTGCACATCGCTTGTCATCAGAGAAATGCAAATTAAAACCACAATGAGATATCACCTCACACCAGTAAGGATTGCCACCATCCAAAAGACAAACAAAACAACAAATGTTGGCGATGTTGTGAGAAAGGGGAACCTCCTACACTGCTGGTGGTAATGCAAATTAGTTCAACCATTGTGGAAAGCAGTATGGAGGTTCCTCAAAATGCTCAAAATAGAAATACCATTTGACCCAGGAATTCAACTTCTAAGAATTTACCCTAAGAATTTACCCTAAGAATGCAGCAGCCCAGGTTGAAAAAGATAGATGCACCCCTACGTTTATCACAGCACTATTTACAATAGCCAAGAAATGGAAGCAACCTAAGTGTCCATCAATAAATGAAGGATAAAGAAGTTGTGGTACATATACACAATGGAATATTATTCAGCCATAAGAAGAAAACAAATCCTACCATTTGCAACAACATGGATGGAGCTAGAGGGTATTATGCTCAATGAAATAAGACAGGCAGATATAGACAAGTACCAAATGATTTCACTCATATGTGGAGTATAAGAACAAAGCAAAATCTGAAGGAACAAAACACCAGCAGAATCACAGAACTGAAGAATGTACTAACGGTTACCAAAGGGAAAGGGACTGGGCAGGAGGGGTGGGAAGGGAGGAATGAGGGCAGGGAAAAAGAAAGGGGGCCTTATGATTAGCATGTATAATGTAGGGGTGAGGCATAGGGATGGCTGTATAGCACAGAGAAGACAAGTAGTGAGTCTATAGCATCTTTCTAAGCTGATGGACATTGACTGTAATAGGGTTTGTGGGGAGGGTCTTGGTGAAGGGCTGAGTCTAGTAAGCATAATGTTCTTCATGTAATTGTAAATTAATGATAATAAAACGAGTAAAAAAAAAAGTAAGCCCTAATGCAAACTATGGACATTGGATGATGATGTGTCAATGTAGGTTCATCAGTTACAGCAAATATACTAATTTACAGGAGGATGCTGTGTGGGGCAGGTGGGATATGACAGATCTCTGTACCTTCAATTTTTCTGTGAACCAAAAGTGGTCAAAAAATTAATTCTTTTTAAAAATGGCATGAAAACATGCTAAGTAATGCATAAACTGATTTTTAAAAGTCATCAGAAACATCACCTACAAAAATAATTAAAAATGTTGAAGATCTATACAATACCTGTTTTGTACTGTAACACCGAAAGGAGTGACTGAGAAAAAAAATGTCATTAAATTAGGAAAGGATTACTGTACTACAGCCATGGTAACAAGTCCTTGCCAGAGCAGTTCAAAACTGTTCAATCAATGACAATACGGTTTAGTAAATATGCTTTCATGAAAATTTAAATCAGTACCAGTGTCTATCTTCTGAAAGTCAATGAGAACTGAACTTACTTTAACAAAGATACTTTCATATGCCAACCAATAAGCAATATCATCAGGAAGAAATTAACTTTTATGTATGGTATAAACCTTTGATGCCCCTGAAAATCCTGAATCTCGGAATTTCATGCTACTCTGCTCAAAGAGACCATGTCTAACCAGAATATACTCCCTTTACCATATGGATGAACAATTTCTGTTTATTTTTATAATTCAGTTGTTCAATGGTGACATCATAATCCATTGATACTGTATTTCATTTAAATTCTTAGCACTTATAAAACAATTCTCATATGACAAAGAATGTGGAGACCACTTATTAAATCACTTCTAAGTCCCTGAAATAAAAGGATAAATAATCTATTACTTCCTAAAATAACATAGAACTAGGCTTACCAGAACAGTCTCACTAAATAGATAGGACTTGATAAGTAAGGATCTCAGTTATTGGGATGCTCTGAATTTTAAGATGACATCATGTACATAAATGCAGGATAGGTGAGACTGTTGTTCTTTGTTTAGCACTGAGAAACACATTAAAGCTCATTTTAGATTTGCTGAAGATTTGAAAATCTTGAAGAAATTGTATGATCTAGTAATTGACTATAAATCATATAAAAATAACACAAAAAAGATTTTAAAAATTCAGATAACTTCCATAGAAAAATAGAAAAATAATTGCCCAAAGTTAACTTTCACAATGACACCTAGATTATTTTACAGGTGAATTCTACCACACATTTAAGTTACATTATAACTCATGCTACACTAGCATCAATAGTTACACAAATATGGAGAATAGAGATGCAAGATTTGCTTATATATTGTTTTAAAAGGAAGTGTGTTTTGCTATCAAAACCAACAGGGATAGCTCCAGAAAGGAAACAGGTAAGACTTACCTATAAATACTAATGCAAAAATCTCAAACTTTAGAAAATATCCAACAGTTCTTTGAAATAGTATTACAAGATAAAGTAGATGTCTTGCTTTAAATGAAATATTAGGAAACCTAGCAATAAAACTTTCACATTAAGAAATTAGGGGAGAAAAAACATGATTATTTTATAGATACTGAAGTTATATTTGTTAAAAGTCAACACCCAGTTTTTATTTATATAGTACTTACAATAAAATTAGGATTCTAAAATATGTCCTTGTATTTTATTATGCATATATATATATATATATATATGAACAAAACATAGTAGAATTCCCCTTTCACACCACAATTTTAATATTGATTGGATTTACCTAATAGCATAAATAGAAGAGAAAATAGTGTTGATTGTGACCAAAAAATTAAATGCCCCTCCCAAAGATCAAGTCATAATCACTGGAACAGGTGACTATGTTACATGTAAGAAAAATTAAAGTTGAAATGGAAATAATGTTGCTTTCATTAATTTTAGAATACGGAGAAAGTTCTGGAATACCTGGGTAAGCCCATAACAATTACAAGGCTCCTTTAAATATGAAAACTGGAGGAAGAGTTAGTATTAGAATGAAACACCATGAGAAACACCTCACTGACCACTACTGACTTTGAGAAGGAAAACTGACAATGAGCCAAGGAATTTGGTAGCCTCAAGAAGCAGGGAAAGAAAAGAGGATAGATTCTCTCCCAGAGCCTCCAGAAAAGAACTCATGCCTATCAACACCTTATTTTAGCCCAACATGAACATTTTGTGTGACTAACTTCCAGAACTACAATAGATTAGTTTTACTTAATTTAAGTCAATAAAATTGTGGAAATTTATTATAGCAGCAATAGGAAACTAACACAGTACATAAAATTTTAAGAGGCAGTTGAAAATGTTTTGTTATCCAGAGATAGGATAGAGTTGTGTAATTGCAAAACCTAAGAAATCATTGAAAATATTACAAAAAATGAAACTTTTACTAATGAGGACACAAAGAACTGATTTATAAAAAATACTTGATTTCCTGTTCAGAGAAAACACAAAACTAAGTATTGAACTTAAAAGAATAAAATAATACATTAAAATGAATTTTAAATTCTGAACATTTATATAAGGATCTTTAAAAATTGACATATTCATAAAAAATCCTTGAATGAATAAAAATACTAATCCGCAGATAAAAAAATCATTTAACAGAGATGAGTTCACTATACTAATCTCCATATGCTCCTAATTCCAGGAAAAAATACAAAGCTATTTTTGTAAACCATCAAGCTGGGTGGAAAATATACATGTAAAACAACCTGTAATTCTCAAAAAAAGTAATGAAGGGATACTAGCATTTTCAGACATTAGAAACCCACCATAATTTACAAAATGTGAAACTGTTGACATACTAGGGGAAATAAATCAATGCTACAGAATAGAAAACTCAACAATAGACTCAGATATGGGAAGTAATACACGGTAAGTCCTTACAACTGCACATAATTTAACATAATTGTTAAGAATTTAAAGGATCTTCTTTTAATCTTATCTCAGAATCAATTTTGTTAAAGCCCAAATCAATATAATAAAGGGAAAGCATGATTTTAGCAATATATAAAAATCTGCTATAAAATACAGTATTTTTTAAGTGACTTCAGTTATAATGCTAAAAATCAAATAAATATTAACTGGAAAACATTCTCAAAGCATGTATTAAACCAGAAACTAATCTTCTTGTGGAAACATGGAACTTTTGGTAACTGTCATTTTCCAGATTAGGGTTTAATGATAGGTATGTAAAATTTTCAAATCCCTTTCTTTCTCAGAAGTAAACTCCCAGAAACCATTCAGCAGACATGCCTTTACATCATGGAGACGGTAACTCATCCACATGTTTAAAAAATTCTTGATTTCAGGGTAGATGGAGAAAAAGACAACAAACTTGGAAAACAAGATGGAAACCTCCTCCCAAAAACACATAACTAAAGAAATAAAGCAAATACAACTAAACATGCAAAAGACCTGAACACTGCAGAATAGACCACCTACACCAGAGGAAGAATAAAAGACCACACAGAAAAAGACAAGGAAACTTAACAAATCCATCTAATACAAAAGAAGAAACACAAAAACCTTGACAAACTGAGGAGACAGAGGAGTATGTTCTGAACAAAAACTACAGGACAAAACAGAAAAAGGGTTAAATGAAACAGAGATAACCAAACCTCTTGATAAAGATTTCAAAGTAAAAGTCATAAATATGCTCACTGACTTGCAGAAAAGTACTGAAGATCTCCAGAAGGATGTCAACAAACAAAAGAGCTGAAAAAGCCACTCAGAGTTGATGAAAACAGTAACTGAAATAAAATATATAATATAGGGAATGAATTCTAGGAGACTAGTAGACTGCTGAAAGTAGAGGGAAAAGTTAATGAGATAGAAATTAGAAAAATGGAACACAATGAAGTGAGGAACAGAGAGAAAAAAAAGGATCTCTAGGAATAAAAGAATAATGTTACTGTGTGACCAATTCAAATGAAATAATATTTGCATAATAGGGTTACAAGAAGGAGAAGATAGAGAAAAAGAAATAGAAAGTCTCTTTGAGGAAATAACTGTTGAAAACATCCCCAGTCTGGGGAAGAAAATATACATTAAGGTCATGGAACTACAGACAGAAAGAGAAAAAAAGAGTACCTACAAAAGAAACCCCATCATGTTGCTCTCCAGCAACAAGAAGGCGGGGGGACAAGCAGGACCAGCCTGTTATCCCCGGGGCTGAGCGAGATGGCAAGAGTCAGCAGCTTGGACACCCTCCCCTGAGATCCAGGGAAAAACAAAACCACACCAAGCTGGGAGATGTGTCAGCCTCAAGGGTGCAGCAAAACTCAGCTTTATTCCATCAGAGGCTTAGTTATATAGGGGAAGGTAAGGAAGTAACAAAAAACCAATGGGAATTGATTATTTCATCTGTCACTAGGGTCTTTAGGCAAGTTTTGGGTTAGGTGGGGAGGCAGAGTTAGGGCCAAGAGCGCATGTGCGGGAAGCTAGTTAGGCCACTAACGTGGAAGTAATGAGGGAGGATGGAAACCTCCAGTTCTCGGCCGTCACAGGCCTGAAAGAGGCAAAAGGTCCCAACAATTCCCCCTTTTTGTTTTATAAATGCTCTTGGATGTCCCAGAAAGCAAGGCCCCTGTCTTAGGTTGTCCCCCTCTGGGGATCTTACCATCAATGGGTACCTTGCAGCTCTTCAGTTGTCCCAAGTTTACTCATTTTCTGTGGCCTGTCTTAGGTTGTCTCAACCTTGGAGATCTTACCCGTCATGAGCGTGCGGGGAGATAGTTAGGGGGAATTAATGGACACAGCCTAATCATAAGGTTCACAACGATCGTAGGGGTCACTAGCTTCTGTGGCAACTCTCTGGTAATGTACCTGCACGCACATCAACTGAATTGATTCAATTCTTTTTTGGACAAACTGGATAATCTTGTTAATAATGCAGGGCCCAAAAGTGAAAAGTAGGAGCAAAAGAAGGATAGGACCAAGGAGGGGCAGAATATAGGGCAACCACCCATGTAACTCGGTCCAAAGAGAATTGGCTTGTAATTCTTTTCGGCATCTCTTGAGGTCTTCCTGAAGTTGCTTGACCTTATTTTGGACTATGCCAGAGTGGTTCGCATAAAAGCAGCACTCTTCCTGTAAAAAGAGACATAAGCCTCCCTTTCCAGCTGTGAGGAGATCAAGCCCCCTACTGTTCTGTAGGACTACTGTCGCAAGGGAATCCAATTGTGCTTGGAGGTCAAGAATTGTGCTGGCTACAGCTTGTATATCATCAATCATCTGTTGAGAAAGGGCTTTATAATAATGCAGAGAGGTCCCCAATCCTGCTGCCCCAGTGGCAACTCTGGTGGCCACCTCAAAGCCTATAAGCAGGGGAATAACTTGGATGGCCCTTTTTGATCTACCTCCAATGTGGTCTAAAGCAGGAATAGGGAGGCTCTGATTATTAGGGACCACTCCAATGTCAGGGAAAATTACAGCTGGAGCACAAAGCCCCATCCAGTCTGTCAGGAGAAAGCCAAATGCATCTTCCCCACAAATGAAGACTGTTTCATTAGGGGGACAGAGAAAGGTATTATTCACAGTAATATTTTGTTGACAAAAAGAATAGTGGATTCGACCTACATCTATCCTACTAGTATTATCAGTATGGGGGTCAGCTTTGACGCATGGGCCTTTAGGGGAAAGAGGGTCTAGATAGACTATAGAGCTTGGGGGTAACAGCTGGCACTGAGGCTGGGTCTGTGACAGGTTAACAAGAAGAGCATTGGCCTGTAATGGTCCTGGCCTCAAGCACAGCCAGCAATCCTTAGCTAAATTGGGATTGGTTCTATTGAGTAAGGTAAAAGCAGCCTGTGTGATTGATTATGTCTCAGGATCAAGAAGCAATTCTTCCCTGATCTCTGGGAGGCTAAGAGGGTGGTAAATTGGGGGATTTTGGTCTTCAATCAGCCTGTCTACCAGTTTTTTAATTTTGGTACTGTTGAGCCTGATCTTGGACTCTGCCCCCATCAGAGGCACCTATAGGGGCAAATTTATTCCAGCAGACGTTCTCTCCCCTATTCTTTTGACAGTCAGCATATTCATCCTTGCCTTTTATCAGAGTTGCATATCAGTATGTTTTGTTCTGGTGAGTGCAGGGGATAACCTCCTGATAGCATTGAGCATGAACAGAAGCAAGAAAAATGGTGCAAGGACACTCAGAGGGAGATTTCCCTTGGGCAGGTGAAGATACTTTGGGGCCTGGCCAACAATGGTGAGAGAGAACTCTCCCAGGGCATCCATTTTCTGTCCCTTGCATAAGTGTAACTGCCCATTGCCCATTAGGGCAGGTTTTGGTAGAAGCATAACAGTGTGCAGGGAGAGGGGCCTTGGAGTGAGCACAGGCTGTACAGGGGTCTCTGATGGTTTTTCGTAGTATGGCTCTTGCTTGATCAGGATCTCCAAATCCTGTCCTAGCAAATGGGAGATTTATTGCCATTAACAGGAAGACCAGCATCATTGGGTTCATTGTAGACCCTGAAAGAGAGAAAGAAGGGAGATATCCTCAGGAGGCAGGGGGCCTCCTGGGTTTTCATTGACATCAGTGAACTCCCCCTCCTTAGGGGGGGTAATACTTGAGATCCCTTGTGGGGACCCAGATCGGCCTTTTTTCATTGGTCAGAAAGACACAGCCAAATCCCCTTCCAGCTGTAATGAGGGGGTCAGGGCTCCTCCATTCTCTAGTAAGAGGGTCCTTCCATCGGGCTCTAATCGTCCAATAAGTAACGGTTGTTGTCCAGTGTTTTTGAAAAGGCGAGAAGTGTTCACCTTTGGCAAAATTTAAAATATTCAGAGTAAATAATGCCATCTTTAGTTGATCATGGGGGGGGAGTGTTCCCCCTTTTTGTTTTACTATTTGACATTTGAGGGTATGATTATGTTTTTCCACGATTGCTTGTCCTTTAGTGTTATGAGGAATTCCAGTGGTATGGGAAATTTGCCATTTACTCAAGAATTCAGTGAAAGATTTACTAATAAAGCAGGGACCATTATCGGTTTTGATTTGATCTGACAGGCCAAGAACGGCGAAGCACTGGAGAAAATGGCTTATGGCATGTTTAGATTTTTCTCCCATATGGGCTGTAGCCCAACAAGCATGGGAGAAGGTATCAACTGTTAGAAATATGTATTTAAGCTTCCCAAAAGGGGCAAAATGTGTGACATCAGTCTGCCAAAGATTACTGGGCCTCAAGCCTTGAGGGTTCACTCCACCCTTTTGAAGCAGAGGAACTTGTAGAAAAGGCTGGCATGACTTACATGTCCTAATGATCTTTTTTAAGTCTCTGATGGGAATCTAAGGGAACCAATGGTGTAGTCCCCTCCAATTAGCATGTGTAAGTTGATGAAAAGAGGTGGCCTCCTGTACTGTTTAGGCTGAAGCTAGTCGGTCGGCAAGAGCATTGCCTCTCGACAAAAAGCTTGCCAAGACTTATGTCCCCTTAAATGTTGTACAAAAAGGGGAACTAGTCTCTGTTTTAACAAATGGCGGCCTTGAATCATTAAAGGAGTGATGGGATTATTGTCAAGTCTGATGTGTGTGCCCACAAAGTTGGGCAGGAGATTGACAACATAAAGGTTATCAGAAAACAGTTTAAGAGGGCCTTGGATCTCAGACAGAGCTAAAACAACAGCATAAAGCTCTTTAAACTGGGTGGAGCCCTGTACCTCATGAAAGAGGGTTACGGCCAGAGGGCACTCACTTGTGCCTGGGGGGAACATTACCATAGAGGCTACCCGTTTACCTCCATCAGTAAAAACAGAGGGGAAAGAGGGGTCTGCCTCAGTGAGGAACATTTTTGGCAGCTGCCACGCCAACTGGCTAAAAGAACTCATCCACTTATAGGGACCATAGTGACAGTCCACTATCCCCAGAAAGCTTTCCATGGCCATTGCCAATCTGGAATTATTTCTCTGTAGCCACAAGAAATCATTGACCTGAAAAGGGATGATCAAAGAATGGGGTTCACACCCAAAAAGACGGACAGAAAGATCTCGTCCCTTGACAATGCAGTCGGCCATTTGATCCACCATAGAGTGCACTTGGGGTGCCCCTCCCACAGATAGATGTATCCAATGTATGGGATTCCCCTTCTGAGCCAAAAGGCAGTGAGGAGGTTCTCTCCCACCATAATATAGAGGATTAGTGACAAGTTCGGATCATATCTTTTTAAAGTAGCATTATCAATGGCATGTTGAACTTTTGTCAATGTCTCTCTATGTATAGGGGTTAAAGTCACTGCTGAAGCTAGGTTAAGGTCTTTTAATAGGTTGAAAAGAGGGATAAGATCAGCTGTGGTTATAGGAATCCAGGGCCTCATCCAATTGATTTCTCCCAGCAATTTCTGGAGCTGTGGTAGCATATATGCATCCTGAATACATAACTGGGGCTTAACAGGGGAGACAACATCTAATGTTAAAGTAGTCCCCAAAATTTTTAAAGGGGCTATCTGTTGAACTTTATCTGGGGCAATTTGAAAGTTGTAGTTTTTGAGCAGGGAAAGGCACCTTTTAAAGAGGTCATTTAATTTGCGGGAACAAGTGGCCCCCAAGATAATATCATCCATATATATGTAAAAGAGTATGTCAGATTCTTCTCAGCTTGTTACTGGCATTCCCCTTTATACAAAGCACACCACTTAATATAAAGGGGGACAGGGAGAACCACCCAGGCAAAAGCCCTCCAATCTGCGGCAGTACACGGATGGTGATCAAGTCCCTGGAGGATGGTCTCAGTCCAAGGAGCATTGGGGCCATCCTCAAGAATGTCCTTCTTTAATTCCTTAAGGTCACCTGGCTCCTACAGGTACCAGGGGGCAGGGCGGTTACCTCTGGGATTAACATTGACTGGAAATAGCTGACATGGCCCTAGGTCGGGTTGGGGGTGGAGCCCTGGATTCTCTTGAGGTTGACAACCAATAGGAGAGCCTAAGTCCTTATATGGGAAAGGAGCTGAAACCCCTGCCCGTTGGTATTGGGGAGGGGGTCTGATGGTGATTTGAAAGGGTTAGAAGAGGAACTAGTACCAGGAAGTGGTGGGTACAAAGGAACCATGGATTTAGGAGGCCAAGAGGCAGCATCAAAAGGGTCGAGGGCACCACTGCCACGATTCTCATCCGGCTCTTTATGGCTTTCTTGTCCTGCCAGCGTGGACTCAGCCTGAGGAAGGGGATCAGAATCCCCCTGGGAAGGGGCTCCCGACCTGGTGGTTTCCCTGTCCAATAAGTTCTTGGCAGCTGGCTTTGATGGCAGAGGAGGGAAGCAACTCTTAAGGGCTGCTAAAGTGGGGAAGGTCCCCAGAGGGGGGATATCACCCCGATTAACTTGGGCTTTGCCTACGAGTTGCTCCACCCTGTCCCAAGTTTCCCAGTCAAACAAAGTACTTGCAGGCAGCCACAGGCCGACCTTAACTAAGGTCTCCCAGGTTTTGATAGCTTGGCTGTCAGAGAGCTCTAGGCCTCTACTTCAGGGGAGGACCCTAAGGGATCCAAGAGAGGGATCAGGCTTGGAAGAAGAATGTCCCATATTTTATGGGGTTACACTTACCCATAGTCTGATTAGCTCATCAGCAACAAGAAGGTGGGGGGACAAGCAGGACCAGCCTGTTATCCCCGGGGCTGAGCGAGATGGCAAGTGTCGGTGCCTTGGACACTCTCCCCTGAGATCTGGGGAAAAACAAAACCACACCAAGCCAGGAGATGTGTCAGCCTCAAGGGCGCAGCAAAACTCAGCTTTATTCCTTCAGAGGCTTAGTTATATAGAGGAAGATAAGGAAGGAACAGAAACCAATGGAAATTAATCATCTCATCTGTCACTAGGGTCTTTAGGCAGGTTTCGGGTTAGGTGGGGAGGCGGAGTTAGGGCCAAGAGCGTGTGTGTCTGAAGCTAGTTAGGCCATGAACACGGAAGTAATGAGGGAGGATGGAAACCTCTAGTCTGTGGCCATCACAGGCCTAAAAGAGGCAAAAGGTCCCAACACATCAGACTATCCACAGACATCTCAGCAGAAACTTTACAGGACAGAACAGAGTGGCATGAAATACTTAGTGTATTAATCTGAATGACCTTCAACCAAGAATGCTCTTCCCAGCAAGATTATCCTTTAAGTTTGAAGTAGGGATTAAACAATTTTGAGATATAAAAAGGCTCAAAGAATTTACGAAAACTAAATCACCAGCATTACAGGATATGTTAAAGATACTGCTGTAGATGAAAATATTCCTAATAGTAAACAGCTTTTACCAGTGGAAATAAATCTACAATAAAGGTAGTAGACCAATCAATTACCAAGTAATACAAAATTCAAATAAAACAAAAGAAGCAAAATCAACTATACACAAAATCAGTCGAGGGATACACAAAAAGTGCAGATTATGACATCTAATATATAAAGTGTGTGTGGAGGAGGAAAAGAATAAAAAAAGTACTTTTAAATTATGTTTGAAACAGAGGAATCACCAACTTAATATAGACCACTATATACTAAGGAAGCTATCTTGAACCTTTGGTAACCACAAAACTAAAGCCTCTAATAGATAACAAAAAAACTTAAAAGAGAACTCTAATCAAAACTTTAAAGAAAACTATCAAATAACAAGAAAAAAGTACATGAGAGGAAGAAAGGAATTGAGAGGAGCTGTGAAAACAACCATAAAACAATCACTAAAATTACCTTAATGCAAATGGACTGAATGTACCAATCAAAAGACAGAGTGGCAGAATGGATTTTAAAAAAGACCCATCCTAAGCTGCCTACAAGAGACTCATTTCAGACCCAAAGATATACACTACACAGACTAAAAGTTAAGGGATGAAGAAAGATATTTTATGCAAACAACAAGGAGAAAAAAGCAATAGTAGCAGTACTTATTTAAGACAGATTTCAAAACAAAGTAACAAGAGACAAAGAAGGACATTACATAATGATAAAAGGGTCAGTGCTATAGGAGGATATAACCATTATAAATATATATGCACCCAACATAGGAGCACTGAAATATATAAAACAAATACTAACAATTAAAGGGGGAAACAGACTGTAACACTTATATCTTAATAGAGTTTTAACACACCACTCAGATGAATAGACAGATCAGACAGAAAATAAATAAGGAACAGATGCACTGAACAATACATTAGATCAAATGGACTTAACAGATATCTACAGAACATTTCACCCAAAAGCAGCAGGATACACATTTTTCTCAAGTATACATGGAATGTTCTTCAGAATAGATAACATATTAGGACACAAAAAAAGCTTCAATAAATTCTGACAGATACTTGATACAATTTCAGTTTTATCACAATGGTAGGAAACCAGAAATCAATTACATTAAGAAAGCAAAAAACCCCACAAACACATGGAGGCTAAACAAAATGCCTCTGAATAATCAATGGATCAATGAACAAATTAAAACAGAAATCAAGCAATACATTGAGACAAATGAGAACAAAACCCAACATCTCAAAATCTATGGGATGCTAGGAAGGCAGTTCCAAAAGCCACATACATGGCAACACAGGCCTATCTTAAGAAACAAGAACAATCCCAAATAAACAGTCTAAAATTCACAATAAAAAAACTAGAAAAAGAAGCACAAATGAAGCCCAAAGTTAGTAGAAGGAAGGATATAACAAAGATCAGAGCAGAAATAAATAAAATGGAGAACAAAACAATTTTTAAAAAGCAATGAAAGCAGGAGGTAGTTCTCTGAGAAAATAAACAAAATAGATAAATCCCTAGCCAGGCTAATCAAGAAAAAACAAAGTACACACATAAACAGAACCAGAAATGAAGAAGAAATTATCACAACAGGTACCACATAATTACAAATTATTACTTCTATGAAAACTTATATGCCAATAAAATGGACAACCTAGAATAAGTGGTCAACTATCTAGAAAAATATAACCTTCCAAGACTGACCCAGGAAGAAACAAAAAATCTGAACAGAAAAATTACCAGCAACAAAATCAAATTGGTAATCAAATAAACTTCCAAAAAACATAACCAGGATTAGATGGCTTCACAGCTGAACTCTATCAAACATTTAAAAGAAGAGCTAATACCATCTTTCTTAAAGTGTTTCAAGAAGAAGAGGAGGAAATACTTCCAAATTCATTCTATGAGGCCACACACAAAGTATAAACTAAGATCCCTGATGAACACAATTCAAAAATCTTCAAGAAAATATCAGCAAACGAAGTTTTAAAGTATATTGGTAAGATCACCCATTATGACCAAATGGGGTTTATCTGAGGAATGTAAGGATGATGGTAAAATATTCATAAATCAATCAACATTATATACCACATTAACAAAAAGGATAAAAAGCACATGATCCTGTCCATAGATGCTGAGAAAACATTTGACAAAATTCAACATCCATTCATGATAAAAACTCTCAACAAAATGTGCATAGAGGAAACATAACTCAACATAATAAAGGCCACATATAACAAGCCCACAGCCAACCTCATACTTAATAGTGAAAAGCTAAGAGCTTTTCCTCTAAGACTGAGAACAAGACAAGGATGTCCACTCTCACCACTTTTATGCAACATAGTACTGGAGGTCAGAATCATGGCAACCATACAAAACAAAGAGACAAAACATCCAAATTGGTAAGGAAAAAGTTAAACTGTTACTATGTTCAGATGACATGACATTATACATAGAAAACTCTAAAGACTCCACCAAAAAACTATTAGAACTAATAATTGGATTCAGCAAAGTTGCAGGACACAAAATCTATACACAGAAATCTGTTGTATTCCTATATGCTAACAATGAACAACAGAAAGAAATCAGGAAAACAACTTCATTTACAATTGCATCAAAAATAATAAAATACCTAGAAATAAACCTAACCAAGAAGGTGAAAGACCTATACTCTGAAAACTGTAAGAAACTCATGAGGGAATTTTAAAAAGACACCAATAAATAGAAATCTACCCTGTGCTCATGGATAAGAAGAATCAATTCTGTCAAAATGACTTTCCTGCCTAAAGTTATTTACAGATTGCATATCAAAATACCAATAACATTTTTCAATTAACCAGAACAGATAGCTCTAAATTCATCTGCAGTGACAAAAGATTCCAAATAGCAACAGCAATCCTGAGAAAGAACAAAGCTGGGGAGATCATGCTGCCTGATTTCAAGCACTACTACAAAACATAATACTACAAAACTACAATAAATTAAATAGTAAGTACTGGCAAAAGAATAGACCCACATATTGATGGAACAGAATAGAGAGCCCAGATATAAAACCACACAGATATGTGCAGTTAATATGCAATAAAGGAGCCATGAATATACATAAGGAAACACAGCCTCTTCAATAACTGGTGTTAGGAAAACTGCACCAGAATGAAAGAGAATGAAACTGAATTACTCTCTAATCCATTCACAAATGTAAACTTGAAATGGATCAAAGACCTGAATATAAGTTATGAAACCATAAAACTCACAGAAGAAAATATATAGGCAAAAATCTCATGAACTTAACTATGAGCAATTTTTTTTCCTGGACATATCTCCTTGGGCAAGGGAAACAAAATTAAAATGAACAAGTAGGACTACATCAAAAGCTTCTGTACAGCAAAGAACACCATCACCAGCAGAACAAAAAGCTATCCTACTGTGTGGGAGAATATATCAATGACTAATATGATAAGGGTTTAACATCCAAATATATAATCATATGCCTCAAAACCCAGAAAACAAATAAACTGATTAAAAAACGAGAAGAGGACCTGAACAAACACTTCTCTAAGGAAGAAATACAAATGGACAACAGGCACATGAAAATATATATCCAACATCACTAAACATCAGGGAAATGCAAATCATAACCACAATGAGATATCCCCTCACACCAGTCAGAACGACCACAATCCAAAAGACAAGAAATAATAAATGTTGGAGGTGATATGCAGAAATAGGAACCCTCCTACACTGTTGGTGGGAATGTATATTCACACAACTGGTGTGGAAAGCAGTATGGAGGTTGCTCAAAAACCTAAAAATAGAGATAGAAATACTATTGATCCAGCACTTCCACTTCTGTGAATTTATCCAAAGAAAACAAAATCTCTGATTCAAAAAGACATATACACCCTATGTTTATTGCCATGTTTTTTACAATAGCCAAGATACAGAAACAACCTAAGTGTCCATCAATAAATGCGTGCATAAAGATGTGGTAGTTATATACAATGGAATAGTATTCAGCCATAAAGAGAAAAGAAATCCTGCCATTTGCAAAAATATTGATAGATGTAGAGGGTATTATGCTCAATGAAATAAGCCACACAGATAAAGACAAATACCATATCACTTCACTTAAATGTGGAATATAAAAACAAAGCAAACCAGAATGAAAAAAACAGCAATAGACTAATAAACACTGAGAAGTGACAAGGGGATACTAAGGGGAAGGTGTTAGAGTGAGTGGGTGGCATGGTAAAGGGGCATAATAATTCACAGTCACAATATAAGTTGGTCACAGGAATGGTATTACAATATAGAGAATATACTCACTGAATCTGTAACATCTTTCTATGTTGACACATATTAACATAGGAAGTTAACTCTAATCAAAACCCTATTCTCCCTGTACATCTTATCAAACATCTAACCCTAACCCTAGCCCTGGCTCTTGAACCAGACCCCTACCATCACCATTGAAGTCTCCCATGCCTCACTGTAACACTGTAGCTCAATTCGGCAGTCGCCCTGACATCAGACCCAGATCCTAAATGTAACCATAACCCTATCCTACCGATACACCTTACCAAACACCTAACCCTAAACCTAGCCATGGCACTTGGAACTAACCCTTCATGCTCAACATCGACATCACCCACAACTTACCAAAAACCTGTAGTTCAATCTCACCCCCACCCTCACATCAGAGCCATTTCCTCCCTGTAAGCATAACCCTATCCTACTGGTAAACATTACCAAACACTTAACCCTATCCAAAGTCCTGGCCCCTGGACCTGAACATTCACCATCAGTTTCAATGTTATACCCACCAAATCGTAAACCTGAAACACAATCTCACACTCACCGTCACATCACAGCCGGACCTTAACTCAAAACGAAACCCTATCACCCCCATACACCTTCCCAAACACCTAACCCTAACCCTGGCCCTAGCTCTTGGCTCAGACCCCAACCATCACCATTGGCATCACTCATGCTGCAGTGTAACACGTTACCTCAATCAAGCTGTTGCACTCACATCAGAGCTGGACCCTAAATGTAACCATAACACTATTCTGCTCATAAAACTTACTAAACAAAAAACCCTAACCCTAGCCCTGGCCATTGCCCTCACAAAAAACATCGACATCACCCACAACTCTCTGTAAACCTGTAGCTCAATCTTACCCTCACCCTCACATCAGAGCCAAATCCTCACTGTAATGGTAAACGTATCCTGCCTGTGCACATTATCGAACACTTAACCCTAACCCTAGCCCCAGCCCCTGGACCTGACCCCTCACCATCAGTTTCAATGTCATCGCCACCAAATCGTAAACCTGTAAAACAATATCGCACTCAACCTCACATCACAGCTGGAACCTAACTCTAAGCGAAACCCTATCCCCCGCTTACACCTTCCTGAACACTTAACCCTAACCCTAGTTCTAGGTCATGGACCAGACACCTACCATCACCATTGACGAACCCATGCCTCAGTGTAACACTGTAGCTCAATCTCACTGTCGCCCCACACATCAGAGTCAGATCCTAAATGTAACCATAAACCTGTCCTGCCCATACACCTTACCGAACACCTAACCATAACCCTAGACCTGACCCTTGGACCGGACCCCTCATGGTCAACATCAATATCACCCATAACTCACCATAAACCTGTAGCTCAATCTTGCCCTCACCCTCGCATCAGAGCGAGATCCTCCCTTTAACCATAACCCTATCCTGCTTTTACACATTACCAAACACTTAACCCTAAACCTAGCCCTTGCCCCTGAACATGACCCCTCATCATCAGTTTCAAAGTCACCCCCTCCAAATCGTAAACCTGAAACCCAATCTCACACTCAGCCTCACATCACAGCTGGGCCCTAACTCTATCCAAAACCCTATGCCCTGTACACCTTCCCAAAAGCCTAACACTAACGCTAGCCCTGGCTCTTGGACCAGAACCCTACCATCACCATCGACATCACCCATGCCTCTCTGTAACGCTGCACCTAATTCTCGCTGTTGCCCTCATATTAGACCGGCACCCTAAATGTAATCATAACCCTATTCTGCCCATACACCTTACTGAACACCTAACTATAATTCTAGCCATGGCGCTTGGACCTGACCTGTCATGGTCTACATTGACATCACACACAACTCACTGTAAACCTGTACCTCAGTGTTGCCCTCTAACCCTCATATCACAGTCAGATCTTCACTGTAACAATATCTCTTCACTTCCCATACAGATTTCCGAACAATAAACCCTAAACCTAGCCCTGGACCCTGGACCTGACCCCTTACCATCAGTTTCAGTGTCACCCCCATCAAATCATAAACCTGAATTACAATGTTGCACTCACCCTCACATCACAGCTGGACCGCAACTCTGAGCAAAACCCTATCCCCTGTGTACACCTTCCTGAACAACTAACCCTAACCCTAGCCCTAGGTCTTGGAACAGACCCTATCATCACCACTGATGTCACCCATGCCTCAGTGTAACACAGTAGCTCAAACCTCACTGTTGCCCACACATCAGAGCTGGATCCTAAATGTAACCATAACCCTATCCTGCACATACATCTTACGAACACGTAACCCTAACCCTAGACCTGGCCCTCAGACCTGACCCCTCACGGTCTACAACAACATCACCCACAACACACCATTAACCTGTAGCTCAATCTCGCCCTCACCCTCACATCAGAGCCATATCCTCCCTTTAAAAAGAACACTATGCTGCCCATACACATTACTGAACACTTAACACTAACCCTAGGCATGGCCCCTGGACCTGACCCCTCACAATCAGTTTCAATGTCACCCCTGCTAAATTGTATACCTTAAACACAATTTCAGACACGTCACATAACAGCCAGACAATAAATCTAACCGAAACCCTATCCAAGATGTAAACCTTCTCAAACCGCTAACCCTAACCCAAGATCTGGCTTTTGGACCAGAACCCTGTCATCATCATCAATGTCACCTATGCCTCAATGTAACACTATAGCTCAATCTTGATGTCGGCCTCACATCAGACTCACATCCTAAATGTAAACATAACTGTATCCTTCCCATACACTTTACCAAACACCTAACCCTAACACTAGCCTGGCCCTTGTACCTGACCCCAAATGTTCAACATCGACATCACCCACAACTCACTGTAAACTTGTAACTCAAGCTGGCTCTCACCTTCATATCAGAGCCAGATCTTCACTGTATTTGTAACACCATCCTGAACATACACATTACTGAAGACTTAAACCTAACACCATACATGGACCCTGGAACTGAACCCTCACCAACAGTTCCAATGTCACCCACAACGAATCGTAAACCTGAAACAAATTTTGCACTCACCCTCATATCACAGCTAGAACTTAACTCTAAGCAAAACCCTAACCTTCCCGAACCTTCCTGAACACCTAACCCTATCCCTAGCCTTGGCTCTTGGACCAGACCCCTACCATCACCATCAAGGTCACCCATGCTGCAATGTAACACAGTAGCTAAATCTTGCTGTCGCCCTCACATCAGAGATGGATCCTAAATGTAACCATAATCCTATCCTGCTCATAAACCTTACAGAACATCTAATCCTAACCCCAGCCCTGGCCCTTGGACCTGACCACAAATGGTGAACATCAACATCACCCACAATTCACTGTAAACTTGTAGCTCAATCTCACCCTCACCCTCACATCAGAGACAGATCTTCACTCTAACCATAACCCTATCCTGCCCATACACATTACCAAACACTTGACCCTAACCTTAGCTATGGACCTTGGACCTTACCCCTCACAATCAGTTTCAATGTCACCCCAGCCAAATTGTAAAACTGAAAAGCAATCTTGCACTCGCTCTCACATCAAAGCCAGAAGCTAAATATAAGTGAAAACGTATCCCCCATGAACACCTTCCCAAACACCTAACCCTAACCCTAGCCCTAGGTCTTGGACCAGACCTCTACCATCACCATCGACAACACCCATGCCTCAGTGTAACACTGTAGCTCAATCTCACTGTCACCCACACATCAGAGCCAGATCCTGAATTTAACCATAACCCTAAGCTGCCGGTACACCTTACCAAACAACTAACCTTATCCCTAGCCCTGGCCCTTGGACCAGGCACCTCACGGTCAGCATCGACATCACCCACAACTCACCATAAATTTGTAGGTCAATCTCGCCCTCACACACACATAAGAAAAAGAACCTCACTTTAACTGTGAGCCTATCCTGCCAGAACACATTACCGAACATTTAACCCTAACCCTACCCCAGCCCCTAGAACTGACCCCTCACCATCAGTTTCAATGTCACCCCCGATGAATCCTAAACCTGGAAAACAAACTCACAATCAGACTCACAACACAGCCGGACCTTAACTCTAAGCGAAAACCTATCCCTCACGAGCACCTACCCTAACCTTGCTTTAGGTCTTGGACCAGACCCCTACCATCACCATCGATGTCACCCATTCCTCAGTGTAACAGTGTAGCTCAATCTTGCTGTTGCCCACACATCAGAGCCAGATCCTGAATGAAACTATAACCTTAGCTTCCCTGTATACCTTAGTGAACACCTAACCCTAACCCTGAACCTGGCTCTTGGAACTGACCCCTAATAGTCCACATCGACATCACCCACAACTCACCATAAATCTGTAGCTCAAGGTGGCCCTCACCTTCACATCAGAGTCAGATCCTCCCTTTAACCATAACCTTATTCTGTCCATACACATTAATGAACACTTAACCTTAACCCTAGCCCTGGCCCCTGGACCTGAACCCTCACCATCAGTTTCAATGTCACCCACGACAAATCGTAAACCTGTAACAAAATCTTACACTCACCCTCACATCACTGCCTGGTCCTAACTCTATGTGAGACCCTAACAACCCTGTGTACCTTACCAAACCCCTAACCCTAACCCTAGCCTTGTCTCTTAGACCAGAGCCCTACAATCACCATCGATGTCACCCATGCCACAGTGTAACACTGTAGCTCAATCTCGCTGTCGCCCTCACATCAGAGCGAAAACTTAAATGTAACCATGATCCTATCTTGCTCGTAAACCTTACTGAACACCTAACCCTAAACCTATCCCTGGCCCATGGGCCTGACACATCACGATCAACATTGACATCACCCACAACACACCATAAACCTGTAACTCAATCTCACCATCACCTTCACATCAGAGACTGACCCTCACTATAACCATAAACCTATCCTGCAGTATGCATTACTGAACACTTAACCCGAACCCTAGCTATGGCCCCTGGACCTGACCCCTAACCATCAGTTTCAATGCCACCCCTGCCAAATCATAAACCTGAAAAACAATCTCGCACTCACCCTCACATCAGAGCAAGATCGTCACTGTAATGGTAACCTTATCAAGCATGTACACATTACCGAACACTTAACACTAACCGTAGACCTGGCCCCTGTATACCTGAACCCTCACCATCACTTTCAATGTCACCCCCGCCAAATCGTAAACCTGAAACACAATTTCGGACTCACACTCACATCGAAGTTAGACCCTAACTCTAACTGAAACCCTATCCTACATGTACACATTCCTGAATCCCTAACCCTAACCCTAGCCCTGGCTCTTGGACCAGACCCCTACCACCAACATCGACGTCACCCATGCCTCACAGTAACACTGTAGCCCAATCTTGCTGTTGTCATCATATCAGAGCCAGATTGTAAATTTAACCATAACCCCCATAAACCTATTCTGCCCATACACCTTACCGTACACCTAATCCTAAACTTAGCCCTGGTCTTTGTACCTGAACCCTCATAGTCAACATCAATGTCACCCACAACTCACCATAAACTTGTAGTTCAAGATGGCCCTCACCTTCACATCAGATCCAGATTCTAACTTTAACCATAACACTATCCAGCCCATACACACTACTGAAAACTTAACCCTAACCCTAGCCCGGGCCACAGGACTGACCCCTTACGATCACTTTCAAAGTCACTGCTGCCAAGTCATAAAGCTGAAACACAATTTCAGACTATCCCTTACATCACTGCAGGATCCTAACTCTAACCAAAACCCTATCCCAAACAGACACTTCATTAGTCTCTAACCCTAACCATAGCCCTGGCTCTTGGACCAGACTCCTACCAGCACCATTGATGTCATCCATGCCTCACTGTAATACTGTAGCTCAATCTCGCTGTTGCCCCCACATCAGAGCCAAATCCTAAATGTAACCATACCTTATCCTGCCCGTACACATTATGAACACCTAACCCTAAACCTAGCCTGGCCCTTGGACCTGACCCCGCATGGTCAACATCGACATCACCCACAACTCACTGTAAATTTGTAGCTCAATCTTGCCCTCACCTCACATCAGAGCCAAATCCTCACTGTAACCGTAACCCTATCCTACCCGTACACATTACCAAACCCTTAACCCTAACCCTAGTCCCATCCTCTGGACCAGAACTCTTACCATCAGTTTCAGTGTCACCCAAACCAAATCATAAACCTGAAACAGAATCTCACATGCACCCTCACATCAGTCATACACTAACTTTATCCAAAACTCTATCACCCCCATACACCTTTCTGAACACGTAAATCTAACACTAGCCATGGCCCATGGGCCTGCCCTGTCATGGTCAACATCTATATTACCCACAACACACCGTAAACCTGTAGCTCAATCTCGCCTTCACCCTCACATCAGAGCCAGATCCTAACTGTAACCATAACCCTATCCAGCCCATACACATTACCGAACACTTAAACCTAACCCTAGCCATAGCCTCTGGACCTGAGCCTTCACCATCAGTTTCAATGTCACCACACAAAATTGTAAACTTGAAACAGAATCTCGCCTTCACTCTCACATCACAGTTGGACCCTAAATCTATTGGAAACCCTATCCACCCCATATAACTTACCGAACACCTAACCCTAACCCTAGCCATGGCCCTTGGACCAGAACCCAACCATCATCATCAATGTCACCCATGCTTCACTGTAACACTGTATCTCAATCTCGCTGTTACCCTGTCATCAGACCAGGATCCTAAATGTAACCATAACCATATCCTTCCCATACACCTTATCAAACACATAACCCTAACCCTAGCTATGGCCTGTGGGCCTGACCTGTCATGGTCAACATCGATATTACCCACGGCACACCATAAACCTGTAGCTCAATCTTGCCTGCACCCTCACATCAGAGCCAGATCCTAACTGTAACCATAACCCTATCCAGCTCATACACATTACCGAACACTTAACCCTAACCCTGGCCCAGGCCCCTGGACATGACCCCGCAGCATCAGTTTTAATGTCACCCCCCTGAATCATAAACCTGAAAAACAATTTCACTCTCACCCTCACATTACAGCCGGACCCTAACTCTTAGTGAAACCCTATTCCCTGCGTACACCTTCCCAAACACCTATCCCTAACCCTAGCCCTAGGTCTTGGACCAGACCCCTTACCATCAACATTGATGTTATCCATGCCTCAGTGTAACACTGTAGCTCAATATTGCTGTCGCAAACACATCAGAGCTGGATCCTAATTGTAACCATAACCTTATCCAGCCTGTACACCCTACGAACACCTAATCCTAACCATAGTCCTGGCCCTTGGACCTGACCCCTCATGGTTTATATCACCCACAAATCATCATAAACCTGTAGCTCAAGCTGGCCCTCACCTTCACATCAGAGCTAGATCATCCCTGTAACCATAACCATATCCTGCCTGTACACATTACTGAACACTTAAACCTAACCCTAGCCCTGTCCATGGACCTGTACCTTCACCATCAGTTTCAATGTCACCCCTGACAAATCATAAACCTGAAACAAAATCTTGCACTCACCCTCACATCACAGCCAGAACCTAACTCTAAGCAAAACCCTAAACCCACGTGCATCTTCCTGAACACCTAACCCTAACCCTGACCAGACCCCTTGGCTCTTGACCAGACCCCTAACATCACCATCGATGTCACCCATGCTGCAGTGTAGCATTATAGCTCAATCTTGCTGTCACCCTCATATCCGAGCCAGATCCTAAATGTAACCATAACCCTATCCTTCTCGTAAACCTTACTGAACACCTAACCCTGACCCTAGCCCTGATCCTTAGACCTAACCCCTCATGGTCAACATCAACATCACCCACAATTCACCATAAACCTGTAGCTCAAACTCACCCTCACCCTCACATCCAAGCCAGATCCTCATTGTAACCATAACTCTATCATGCCTGTGCACATTACCAAACACTTAACTCTAAGCCTAGCTATGGCCCCAGGACCTGAACTGTCACCATTACTTTCAATGTCACCCCTGCCAAATAGTAAACCTGAAAACCAATCTTGCACTCATGCTCACATCACAGCCAGACTCTAACTCTAACCGGAATCCTTTTCCCTGCGTACACCTTCCCGAACACCTAAACCTAACCCTAGCCCTAGGTCTTGAACCAGACCCCTACCATCACCATCAACATCACCCATGCCTCGGTGTAATACTGTAGCTCAATCTTGCTGTCGCTCACACATCAGAGCCGGATCCTAAATGTAACCGTAACCCTAACCTGCCCATACACCTTACCGAACACCTAACCCTATCCCTAGACCTGGCCCTTGGAATCTGACCCCTCAAGGTCAACATCGACATTACCCACATGGTAATTCAACTGTTGATTTACCAAGACCAATCACAATGCCAGAAATACCGTGTGATCTCGGAAAGCATGTCACTCAAACAATTCCTTTAGTTAATCCTACACATGAAACCATAGAATTGCAAGCAACAAACACTAATCCTGGAAATTTTATCCTGAATGTTAATAGATCACAACTGATCTTTCCTCCTTCCTCCACTGAAGAGGTTTTTGTCCACTTTTTTCCTTCTGCTCTTGGAAGTACTGGGCATCAAGCTTCTGTCATCTTCCACTGTGCTCAGTTTAAAGAATGGAAATTCTGCCTGTCTGGAGTGGGATTATTCCCCCAGCCTCTAGATATAGAAAGAGTAACCACATACCTCCATCTCCGTACATCTATTGTTATAACTTTCCAAAACCCTACCCAGGAAGATGACTTAGTCAATATAATACTAACAAGAGCTGGGGTTTGTGTCAGCTGAGCCTGAGGAGTACACTCTTGTTCCATTTGTAAGCTCTGCTACCAACAAGGAATATGAACCACAAGACCAAAGGGATAAGCAATCATTGTATAAAATTGCGCAGAAGGAAAGCTTACTCCACACAGCTTTATGAGGAATCTTGAATTCAAGCCTTCTTCGTAGCACTTGGACACAATATTTTTTTCTTAGAAAACCACTACAACAGCATTCAGAACATCATCATACTGTCCAATAATTAATTACCATGGTTTGATTGTTAGAGATCACCTTTTCTAGCACCTAAAAAATATTTAACACTGTTTGAAAAGTGAGGTGATTGCATAAGATGGAAACGTAGTTTTGGTCTCATAGAGAGATTTCAGAATTTGACAGGCTCAGGGCTTATATATTTCCTGGTTCAAAGAGGTATGGCTTACTTTGGCCCATATCCAGATGACTTATCTTCTTCTGGAGCCTCTGTAAACATTTTAAGTATGGTCAAAGACCTCAGTGAAGGTAAATATTAAAAACCCCTCAGTGAGACTAAGAGGAAGAGAAGAGAAAAAATGCAAAGCATGTCTACAGTTTATAACAAGGGAAGGGAGAGACAGGGCAGGTGTAATCATATCCACTAAAATTGACAATAAATGTAAAGTCGGTAAAAGTTGTAAAGTTAAAAAAAAAAGGAAGGGGTGAGGATAGGTAACTGTTGAACCACTGTATTGTACATTTAAAACCAACATAAGACTGTATATCAATGATAACTTCAATATTAAAAATGATCTTGAAAATAAAAAATTCCCAAGTCCTGTCAATACTAATTACTGTTTTGATTGGATAGTGACACATTTTTAGAGGAGAAAGTTCTACTTCAAAACACTAATATGACCAGAATTTTTCAGGCTTTTCTATATTATGTATTATATCATTTGCATAACTTGAAAGCAACTATAAATATAACCCCGGGTACTTTCATGAATTGTAAAGCCCTTGTTATGTTCCTTTAAGATTAAAAAAATTCATACACTTCAATAAATATTCATATGAATTGCTCCAAATGGTTCTCATTTCATTTTTATGGACTTGCTCATATATGTCTCTTCTACTGATATCTACAACATCATCCCATATACAACTAAGAGAATACCTTCAAATAAGAACAATTAAATTACAAAGGGAATACATTTAATAAGAATATACTAGTTATTAGCAAATTATTCAGTAAAACTTGTTCTTCCCATAAGAATTACATTTAAGCTCTGCAATATAATTTCCATCAGAAAAACATAATGATCTTAATGAGTCAAATCTAAAAGGGTTCTTTTCTCCTCATTTGAGCAGGTTAATTTTTTTATGCAATTAATTAATTATTAAAGAATAAAACCTCTTATTACTACCCACTTATAAAAAGGAGTGTCACTTTATCCCTTTGTCTTTTAGACATGCTCTTATTGAAAAAACCACTTGCAAAACTTTGGAATTTTTCTGGTCCTGAACAATTTTTTAAAAAATTCGTTAATTTTTTAATTCATGAAAAAGAAATATAAATGCATTAGGAAATAGGAACTTTCAATCTTCTATAATTTTTATAGTTCCATATATTAGATCATATATATCTTCTTAGGCAATATCTGAATATGAAATAAATATTTTATAAAGTGGTATATAACAATTTTATTTAAAAAGAAATTTTCTCCTTGACTTCTGCATGGGATATCCAGATTTAACAACCAGACAACTGCACCTCTTACACTATCCAGGACTTTTGAACTATGAGAAGATAGGATCTCAGTTGTTTGCCATGGGGAGGAAGTGAATGTGTTCAATATGTGAGAAAGAAAGTGAACCAAATAGTGTTTTGTGAGAAAAATGAGCTGTGGCAGACATTAGCAAATTTGAGGTTATTCAAACTGTTTGTCAATATCCTGTTCTCCTTGACTTCTGGATAGAGTAACCATATTTAGCAAACAGTTAAATTTGAATTTCAGATGAACAAAGGATACATATTTTTGTGCATTTCCCATTTTCATCGTAAAACGTTTTTCTGTGTGAAATTCAAATTTAATGGGGCATCCTGTATTTTATTCAGCAAGCCTATTGTGACACATGCAGACCTCACTCCCACATTCATCATAGTTAGGAAAAGCCACTTGACTAGTTTCACTAAGGTGTTTTGAAGAAAGACAACACATGTTACCTCTAGCTAAAAGTATTTAATTTTTAGTATGCAACTCTCTTCTCATTTCCTAGCTATGGCATCCAACTAGACTTCAATTTGAGATGTTGAAACAAGACAGAAGCATCCTTGTATTCCTTACACATTGGTCTATAAATGAGGAAGAAATCAACTTCTGCTGCTTACACAACTGATATCCAATTATGACTAACTTACCCAGATTTTACATTCTTGCTTTTTTTTGTACTCCTTTCTTTTACCACAGGCTCCTATGTTTAATATTATCTTACCAAATTTCTCACTTCACTTGCTCTCTAACCACCCTGTACTCTTGTGATACAACAAAGTTACAGAGACTGGTGGGGCAGAGGAATAGTCTCAAGAATATTGAGGAACTATGATAGCCTGGAGGAAAGTAGAGAATTAAAAGGAAATTTTTGTTCTAGTAAAGTTTGCATGTCCCAAGTCAAAAACATTCTACTTTTTTTTCCTCCTGTGTGAAAAGCAGCAGCAGTTCTAGAAATAATATATTCTTTTCTAAGAAAATTAGGGGATGAAAAGATGGAGAAACTAAAGAGATCTCTCAATAGGGCAAACTCTCTTTATCCTGTTTATGTTGATAGGATGAAAATATTGACAATATGACTCAAGACACACTTGTCTATATGTCATGCTGGAGTAAAAGCTGTATAGTCATATAGCACTAGGTTTTGGAGACAGGATTTCAAATGACTGTTGAGATGAGGAAACTTCTGAACAGGCAGAAAAATTATAAGAAATAAATCATATGGAGTAAACCAGAAAATTTTAAATAATGTTTGGAAGAGAAATCATAGCAAAGTCAAACAGAAGTTGACATTGATGAACTCTTTGCTGTTTAATTTGAAATTGGGTTGCATTACTATGGGTCCAGATCTCATAGTTTTAGATATTGGGAAGTTCCAGAAAGAAGCAACTCATTGTGAGCAATTACATGCAATAAAAGGAAATTACCTCAGGAACTGAGAGAATACAAGAGAAAGGAGTTGTATTGGCTTTTCTTACACATCAGAGGCAGACAGGGTCAAAATCAATCCCTGAGTTAAAAATGGAAACTGAGATATGTATCAAACTTTGATCCTTCTTGTTTTATTAACATAAGGAGTATTTGCACAGTGCAGTTCAATTTTGTTTTGATGTGACACATATCTGCAATTTCAAAAAATCAAATTAATTAAATGTTTTGAGCTACCTACTATATGTGCTGTAAACCAAATTGACACAGCTCATAAAAAACAAAAACCTGCTTATTTCCCATAATAATATAATTGACATTCATTTAATCACCATATGTAAATATTCACATAAATTGACTGACATCTGCCACTGGAGTCAAAATTAGAGTCAGTTTTTTCATCACTCATTATTTAAAAATACTGAATCATCCATCAATACAGCATCCCATAAAACCAATTCTGTTTTAACATTATCTTTCCAATAACACGTTTGTAACCTGTTAATGTAACACCTGTTATGAGATAAGAATATGTGCATACTCAGAATTTAGAGTATATTTCCAAAAGAATGGAACTCAAACTCATTTATTCAAGCATGTGTATGTGTGTGTGTGCACGTGTGTGTACACAAACATGCATGTCCTTTATTTATGGCATCTCACTCTTGTTTATTCCAGTTCAAAAAGTCCATCAAAAATACTTGGAGACAACTGAAATTATTTAATTCTATTTAACTTTATCAATTTATTTTTTTAATTTGTATGTATTTAAGGTGTACATTATGATGTATAGTGAATGATTACTATAGTCTAGATAATTAACATATCTCACATAGTTGACATTTTTAAATGAGATCACCTCAACTCTACTCTTACCAAATTTATAGTATTCAACACTCTATTATTACATTAATTATAGTCAACATGCTGTAGATTAGAATTCTAGACTTTGTCATCCTACATAACTGCCAGTTTGTACCCTTTGACCAACATCTCCCTAATCCCCTCACATCCCAACCCTGGGGATTAGAAGGAAATAACTACCTTTCTTCTATCTGTTCCTATGTATTCAACATTTTCAGACTCAATATATGAATGCAGTTATACAGTTTTTTTTCTGTTTGTTTTTTTTCACTTAGTATAATGTCTTCCAGTTTCATCCATGTAGTTGCAAAGAACCAGATATTTCTCTACATTCAACCTAGCACTTGTTTTCCTTTGTTTTTATAAAAATAGCCATCTTAATGGGTCAGAAGTGATATTTCATTTTGGTTTCCATTTCCCTGGTGACTACTGTTGTTAAGAACCTTTACATATTACTTTTGGCTATTTTTCTGTCTGCACTGGAAATATGTCTGTTCAGATCAAAGATTTTTTTGGAAAATATACTAAAAAAAGCTCAGGCAACAAAGCAAAAATAAACAAGTGGGATGAAAAAAACAAAAAATTCTTCTATGAAACACAGGAAATAATCAACAAAATGAAAAGATAATCTGTGGATTGGGAGAAAAGATTTACAAATCACGTACCTGGTAAGAGAGTAATATCTAAAATATGTAAGAAACTCATATAATGAGACAGCAAAGAAACAAACAATCTTATTTAAAAATGAGCAGGAGGTTGGCAGCATGAGAGGTGAGAAAGAGGCCTCCTCCCAAAACCACATATAATATGAAAATATAATTAATACAACTAATCCTGAAAAAGCAACAGGAAAGAAGGCTGCACCAGACCACATATACATGGAGAAAAGAACAGACCTCACGGAACAGGGAAACATACCAAAGCCATGGACTGGAAGGACCCAAGTCCTTCCCCCAGCCCAGTTCACTGGAGAGTGTAAGATAAACAGAGCAGGGAGAGGGTGGAGGCCTAGAACTTCTAAACACCCAGCCCTGGGGACCTACT
This sequence comes from Manis javanica, assembly GCF_040802235.1. Lineage (NCBI taxonomy): Eukaryota > Metazoa > Chordata > Mammalia > Pholidota > Manidae > Manis > Manis javanica. The sequence goes on along the minus strand of NC_133163.1, from coordinate 55,388,776 downwards.
CTGGGAGCATGAACCTACATTGCATGGTGCTCTGGAGATTAGTGGAGTTGTAAAACTAAGACAAGTGCTATAACTGGAGAGACTGAGATTCCAGCCACTTGTGGAAAAAAGAGATCCATATCCAGCTGCTCTGCGACAAAAGAAAAGCAGGCAGTATGAGGGACTTCCTAACAGTGAGAGAGAGCTGCTAAAGGAGCAAGGATTTCACAAAGCTTGCCAATCAGGAAAAAGGACAGGTGAACAAAATTGTCCAGGTACACTCAACCCAACAGGTTGGGAACTTTAAGGAGTTTCAGGTGCTCAAACCCCATGGCTGGCTACACAGCTCTGAGGCCCCCACCATGATATGCAAATGAGAAGTCCCTGCCCTGGCATCAGGCCAGTTAGAGGGAGGCCTCACCTATGGAAGCTACAAATGCAAAGCATATAGGCTAACATTTGTTTGCTCAGTCCACTGGTTCTGGCAATACAGACAGGGACAGAAGCTGGGTAGCAGGAAACAGCTCTTTCCTTCCTCCAGGAACCAGTGATGCTCCCCTGTGACCCCTGACATCACTCCAGGGGATGAGCAGCTCCAGAGAGTAGAGCTTCAGGGGAATAGAGAGTGCCATATACAAATATGAAACATCAAAGGAACCTGGATCAAACCAAAATCCCACAAAGAGCAGAAAAGGGGCCAAAGGAAACTGAGCTCATCAATACTCTTGAAAAAGATGTCAAAACAAAAATCATAAAAATGCTCATAGAGGTACAGAAAAATATACAAGAACTCAAGGAAAAATTCAGGAGTGTTATTCAATCATTAAGAAATATATCTGAAATGAAACATACAATGAAGGGATTTAAAGCAGATAAGATGAAGTAGAGGAGACAGTAAATAGAATAGAAATTAGAGAAGGAGAATACAAAGAAGTTGAGACACAGAAAAAAAGTGCCCTAGGAATTAAAGAATATTGACAGAATTGTGTGATCAATATAAAAAGAACAATATTTGTATTATAGGGGTACTAGAAAAAGAAGAAGAAAAAGGGATAGAAAGTGTCTCTGAGGATATCATTTCTGAAAACTTCCACAATCTGGGAAAGGAAATAATCTCTCAGGCCATGAAGATGCACAGATCTCCCAACACAAGGGACCCAAAGAAGACAACACCAAGACATATAATAATAAAATTGGAAAAGATCAAGGACAAAGAAAGACTTTTAAAAGCAGCTGGAGAGATTAAAAAAAAGATCACATACAAAGGAAAGCCCATTAGGCTATCATCAGACTTCTCAACAGAAAAATTACAGGCAAGATGGGAGTGGCATGATATATTTAAAGCAAAAAAGCAGAAGGACCTAAACCAAGAATACACTACTCTGAAAGATTATCATTTAAATTTGAAGGAGGGATTAAACAATTTCCATATAAGCAAACACTGAGAGAATTTAGCTCCCACAAACCACCTCTCCAAGTGTATTTTGGAGGAACTACTATACATGGAAGTGTTCCTAAGGCTAACTACCTGTTACCAAAGGAAATAAAACCACAGTAAGGAAAATAGAACAAATAATTACTAAGCAGTTACAAAATCAAATCATCTACCCCCAAAGTCAGTCAAGGGATAGAGAAAGAGCAGAGAATGTGATACCTAATATATAAAGACTGGAGAAAGAAAAAAAAGGAGGAAAAAAAAGAACCTTTAGATGGTTTGTAAGAGCATACTGAGTTAAATTAGACTATTAGATAATAAGTAAGTTACCCTTGAACCTCTGGTAAACAGGAATCTAAAGCCTATGATGGCAATAATACATACCTATCAATAATCATGCTAAATGTAAAAGGTCTGAATGCACCAATTAAAAGACAAAGACATACACAGACTGAAAGTGAAAGGATGGAAAAAGATATTTCATGCAAATAGTAGAGAGAAAATAGCAGTAGCTTCAGTACTTGTATCAGACAAAATAGACTTCAAAACAAAGAGAGTAATAAGAGGCAAAGAAGGACATTACATAATGATAAACGGTCACTCCAACAAGAAGATATAATCATTATAAATACCTATGCACCCAACACAGGAGCACCTACATTTATGAAACAAATACAAATGGGATTAAAGCAGGAAAGAGAATGCAATGCATTCATTTAAGACTTCAATGCACCACTCACTCAAAAGGACAGATCAAACAGACAGAAAATAAGTTAAAGAGACAGAGGCACTGAACAACACATTAGAACAGATGGGCCTAATGGACATCTACAGAACACTCCACCCAAAAGCAGCAGTTTACACATTCTTCTCAAGTGCACATGGAATATATACAAGAATAGATCATATACTATGACACAAAAAGAGTCTCAGTAAATTCAAAAAGATTGAAATTGTACCAACCAGCTTCTCGGACCACAAAGGTATCAAACTAGAAATGAATTACACAAAGAAAATGAAAAAGCCCACAAACACATGGAAGCTTAACAAAATGCTCCTAAATAATCAATGAATCAATAATCAAATAAAAAGAGATAAAGCAATATATGGAGACAAATGACAATAATAATTCAACACCTCAAAACCTGTGGGATGCAGCAAAGGCCATGTTAAGAGGGAAGTATATTGCAATACAGGCCTCCTCAGGAATGAAGAAAAATCCCGTATGAACAGTCAAAACTCACAATTAAAGAAACTAGAAAAAGAAGAACAAATGAGGCCCAAAGTCAGTAGAAGGAGGGACTTAATAAAGATTAGAACTGAAATAAAATCAAAAATAATAAAACAATAGAAAGAATCAATGAAATAAGGAGGAGGTTCTTCAAGAAAATAAACAAAATAGATAAACCTAGGTCAGAGTTATCAAGAAAAAGAGAGTCTACACACATGAACAGAATCAGAAATGAGAAACAAAAAATCACTAAGGACACCACAGAAATACAAATAATTATTACAGAATACTATGAACAATTTTACAGTAACAAAATCGATAACTTGGAAGAAATGGACAATTTTCTAGGAAAATATAACCTTCCAAGGCTGACCCAGGAAGAAACAGAAAATCTGAACAGACTAATTACCAGCAGTGAAATTGAATCAGTAATCAAAAAACCACTGAAGAACAAAATTCCTGGACTGGATGGCTTCACTGCTGAATTTTATCAAACATTTAGTCAGGACCTAATACCCATCCTCCTTAAAGTTTTCAAAAAGTGCAAGATAAGGGAATACTTCCAAACTCATTCTATGAGACCAACATCACATTAATAATAAAACCAGGCAAAGACACCACAAAAAAAGAAAATTACAGACCAATATCCTGATGAACATAAATACAAAAAACCTCAACAAAATATTAGCAAACTGAAACCAAAAATACACCAAAAACATAAGCCATCATGTTCAAGCAGGATTTAATCCAGGGATGCAAGGATGACACACTATTAGGAAATCCATCAACATCATCCACCACATCAACAAAAAGGACAAAAATCACATGATCTCCATAGATGCTCAAAAAGCATTTGACAAAATTCAACATCTATTCATGACAAAAACTCTCAACAAAATGGGTATAGAGGGCAAGTACCTCAACATAATAAAGGCCATATATGAGAAACTGACAGCCAACATCATACTTAAAAGCAAGAAGCTGAAAGCTTTTCCTTTAAGATCGGGAACAAGGCAAGGATGCCCACTCTCCACACTTTTATTCAACATAGTTATGGAGGTCCTAGCCACAGAAATCAAACACAAAGAAATAAAGGGCATCCACAGCAGTGAGGAAAAAGTTAAACTGTCACTGTTTGCAGATGACATAATATTGTACATAAGAAACCCTAAAGAATCCACTCCAAAACTATTAGATCTGATATATGTATTCAGCAAAGTTTCAGGATACAAATTAATACACAGAATTATGTTTAATTCTTATACACTATGAAATAGCAGAAAGAGAAATCAGGAAACAATCCCACTCACAATTTCATCAAAAAGAATAAAATACCTAGAAATAAACCTAACCAAGGAAGTGAAAGACCTATACTCTGAAAACTACAAGACATTCATGAGAAGGATTAAAGAAAATACCAATAAATGGAAATATATCCCATGCTCATAGATAGGAAGAATAAATATTGTCAAAATGGCCACCCTACCTAAAGCAATCTACAGATTCAACACAATCCCTATCAAAATACCAATAAGATTCTTTAACAAACTAGAGCAAAGAGTTCTAAAATTCACATGGAACCAAGAAAGACTCCAAAGAGCCAAAGCAATATTGAGAAGGAAGAATAAAGGAGGCAGACATTTACACTCCCTGACTTCAAGCTCTACTACAAAGCCACAGTATTCAAGACAATTTGGTACTGTCACAAGAGCAGACCCACAGACTAATGGAACAGACTAAAGAACCCAGATATAAACCCAAGCATATATGGTCAATTAATATACAATAAAGAGCCATAGACATACAATGGTGAAATGACAGCGTCTTCAACAATTGGTGTTGGTAAAACTGGACAGCTATATGCAAGAGAATGAAACTGGATTATCTAATCCTATAAAAAAAAGTAAACTCAAAATGTATCAAAGACCTGAATGTAAGTCATGAAACCATAAAACTCTTAGAAAAAAACATAGGCAAAACTCTCTTGAATATAAACATCAGCAAATTTTTATGAATACATCATGGCCCAGGAAAAAAAAGCACAAATGAACAAATGGGACTATATTAAGATAAAAATCTTGTGTACAGCAAAGGATATCATCATCAAAACAAAAAGGCATCCTACAGTATGGGAGAACATTTTGTAAAAGACATATCCGAGAAGGGATTAACATCAAAAATATGTAAAGAACTCACACACCTCAACACCCCCCCAAAAATTGACCCAATTAAAAAATGTGCAGAGGATGTGAACAGACACTTCTCCAATGAAGAAATTTAGATGGTCAACAGGCACATGAAAAGTTGCTCTTCATCGCTAATCATCAGGGAAATGCAAATGAAAACCATAATGAGATACCACCTCATACCAGTTAGGATGGCCTACATCTAAAAGACCAGGAACAACAAATGGTGGCCAGGATGTGGAGAAAGGGGAACCCTCCTACATTGCTTATGGGAGTGTAAAATAGTTCAACCATTGTGGAAAGCAATATGGAGGTTCCTTAAAAAAAATAAAAATAGAAATACAATTTGACCCAGGATTTCCACTCCTAGGAATTTTCCCAAAGAAAACAAGTTCTTGGATTCAAAAAGACATATGCGTCCCTATGTTTAAAGCAGCGTTATTTACAATAGACAAGATATACAAGAAACCTAAGTGTCCATCAGTAGATGAATGGATGAAGAAGAGGTGGTACATGTACATAATGGAATATTATTCAGGCATAAGGAGAAAACAAATCCTACCATTTCAACATGGATGGAGCTAGAGGGTATTGCTCAGTGAAATAAGTCAGGCAGGAAAAGACAAATACCAAATGATTTCCCTCATCTGTGGAGTATAAGAACAAAGTAAAACTAAAGGAACAAAACAGCAGCAGACTCACAGACTCCAAGGGACTAGCACTTACCAAAGAGGAAGGGGGAAGAACAGGTCGGGAGGGAGGGAGAAGGGGATTGAGGGGCATTATGATTAGTACACATTGTGGGGGGGGATCATGGGGAAGACAGTGTAGCACAGAGAAAACAAGAAGTGACTCTACTGCATCTTACTACACTCATGGACAGTGACTGCAATGGGATATGGCCGGGACTTTGTAATATGGGTGAATGTAGCAACCACATTGTTTTTCATGTGAAATCTTCATAAGAGAGTATATCAATGATACCATAATAAAAAAATAATAAAATAAAAAAAGGGCAAAAGACCTGAAGAGACATTTTTCTACAAATGCATTTCTGAAGTTTATTATTGTGCTTCATTTATTTTTACACAGAAAAGGAATTTAGATTATTGGATTCTCAGGTGTTAACTCAGGAAAACAAGAAAAAAACCTGCAATGAGAGTGCATAAAGTACTTTTAAGTATTATGGTTCTAGAAAATGATTTAAAAAAAGCATTCTATAACTCTGGCATAAAAAATTGTAATCTTATACAACCAGTACCTTTAAAATATGAAAATCCTTACATCTCTCTATACCAAACTCACTGTAACAATATGGTGAATATCATAAATAAAATATTATGAAAATAAGATTATTTGTTTTCTGTGTTTAATATTAACAAAGGGTTAACTGAAATAGGTAAAATGTTTATGTAGGTTTGTTTGCATATATTATGTAAAATAAATTACAAATATCTTGTTACTACTTTCGTGCAATTAACATCTCCAACTCTAGTATATGTAGTTGTATTTACTGATAGTACTAAATACTTTGCATGATCATAACACTGCAAATGATTAAATATCATATATGCAAATCTTTTACTTATGAACTGACTTTAAAAAAATACTGAATTCTTTTCATGTGCTAAAAGCTCTATGACCAAAAAGATGACAGAACCTTTAAGACATACGAGTTCAAGTAATTAGAACAATGTCACACAGATGTAATTAATTTTGTAATAAATTTCTTTTTTATAGTAATTGATGTACTATATTACATTAGTTTCAAGTATATATAATGTAGTGATTGAACAATCATACATTTTACAAAATGCTCACCATATTAAGTGTACCAACTGTCACTATCACAGGCACTAAATATTATTGACTATATTCCTGATGCTGTACTTTTCATTACTATGACTTAATTTATATTATGATTGGAAATTTGTCAATCTCCTTGACCTATTCCACCAAACTCCCACCCACTCCCCCATGGCAACCACACTTATGTTCTCTGTGTTTATGAGTCTATTTTTCATTTGTTTAATTATACATTTAATTTTTTAGATTCCACATACAAGTCAAATCATATGGTATTTGTCTTTTTCTGACTTACTTCATTTCACATAATACCCTCTATGTCCAACCTCCAAGATTTCCTTCTTTTTCATTGCTTAATTCCATATAGGTACCACATCTTCTGAATCCATGCATCTATCAATGGACACTTAGGTGGCATCCATATTTTGGTTATTGTAAATGATAGTGCAGTAAACATAAGAGTACATGAATCTTTTTAAATTAGTTTCTCCAGGTCAATTTCCAGAAGTAGAATTGCTGGGTCATATGGCATTTTTATTTTTAGTTTTTTGAGGAATGTCCATACTGCTTTTCATGTCTACACCAATCAACAGTCCCATCAACAGTGAAGGAGGGGTCCCTTTTCTCCACATCCTCACCAGTACTTGTTATTACTTGTGATAATAGCCTTTCTAACTGGTGTGACATGGTAACTCATTGCGGTTTTGATTTGCATTATCTTGATGATTAATGTTGTTGATCATTTTTACATGTAACTGCTGGCCATCTGCATTTATATTCAGGTCCTCTGCCGCTTGTTTAATAAGATTATTTTTCTTTGGGCATTGAGTTAAAAGAGTTCTCTATATATTTTGGATATTAATGCCCTATCACATATATCATTTACAAATATATTCTCCCATTCAGTAGGCTGTCTTTTCATTTTGTTGACGGTGTCCTCTGCTGTGCTTTTTAGTTCGATAAAGTGCCATTAATTTTTACTTTTGTTCCCTTGGCTAATGAGACATACCCAGAAAAAAATTACTAAAGCTGATGTTTAAGAGTTTACTATGCTTTCATTTAGGAGTTCCATGTTTTCACATCTTAGATTAAGGTCTTTAATCCAACTCAAGTTTATTTTTGTGTATGGTGTAACACAGTGGACCAATTTCATTCTTTTGCATGTAGCTGTCCAGTTTTCCCAACACCATTTTTTTATTGAAGGGACTGTCTTTTCCCCATTGCATATTCTTGCCTCCTTTGTCATATATTAATTGACCATACAAGCATGGGTTTATTTCTGCTCTTTCAGTCTTGCTCCATTAATCTATGTATCTATTTTTTGTGCCAGTACCATATTGTTTTGATTACTACTTTCTAGTAGAGTTTTAAATCAGGGAACTTGGTATCCCTGGCTAGTTTAAATCAGGGAACTTGGTATCTCTGGCTATATTCTTCTTTCTCAAGATTCCTTTGGCCATTCAGGTTCTTTTGCGGTTCCATATAAATTTTAGGATTATTTGCTTTAGTTTTATGAAAAAGGCCATCTGTATTTTGATAGGGATTTCACTGAATCTGTAGATTTCTTTGGTCAGGATAACCATTCTAACAATATTAATTCTTTCTATCCATAAGCACAGGATACATTTCCATTTATTTGTGTCATTTTTATTTATACTCATCATGTCTTATCATTTTCACTATACAAGTCTCACTTCCTTGGCTAAATTTATTACTATTTTATTCTTATTAATGCAGTTAATAAGGACTGTCTTCTTGATTTCTCTTTCTGCTACTCTGTTACTAATATATAAAAACATAGATTTCTATATATTGACTTTTTATCCTGCAACTTTGTTTTACTGTTTACTAAATGAATTTATGTACTAGTTCTAATAGTTTTTTGGTGGAGTCTTTAGAGTTTATATATAGTATCCTGTCATCTGCAAATAGTAATTTTACTTCTTCCTTGGCAATTTGGATGTCTTTATTTCTTTTTCTTGTCTGATTGCCATGGATAGGACTTCAGTACTAGTTAAATAAAAGTGGTGGGTGAGAATTAAAAACCTGGTCTTGTTCATGATCTTTGAGGAAAAGTGTTCAACTTTTCACCATTGATACTATGGCTGTGGGTTTGCCATATATGACCTTTATTGAGATATGTTCCCTCTATACCCACTTAGTTGAGAATTTTTATCATGAATGAATGCTGAATTTTGTCTAATGCTTTTTCAGCATCTATTGAGATAAACATATGGTTTTTACACTTCCTTTTGTAAATGTGTTGTAATGTATTTGATTGAGTTACAGATTTTAAGCCATCCTTGCATTCCTGGAATAAATTCCATTTGGTCATGGTGAATGATACTTTTAATATATTTTGAATTTGATTTGTTAATATTCTGTTGAGGATTTTTGCATCTATGTTCATCAGGGACATTAATTTTCTTTATTGGTAATGTCTTTGGTTTTTGTATAAGGATGAGATTTACCTAATGAATAGAATGAATTTGGAAACTTCAATTTTTTGGAATAATTTGAGAAGGATGGGTATTAACTCTTCTTTAAATATTTGGTAGAATTCACCTATGATGCAATCTGGTTCTAACATTTTGTATCTGAGTTTGGTGACTACCAACTCAATTACTACTAATCAATCTGTTCAGACTTTCTATTTCTTCCTGGTTCTGTGTTGGAAGACTGTGCTTCTAGAAATTATTAATTTATAGTTTGTTGGGATATAATTTTTCATAGTAATCTCTTATAATCCTTTATATATCTGTGTTGTTGATTGTTAACTTCTCTTTCATTTCTTGTTTTATTTATTTGGGTCATCTCTTTTTGGCTTAATGAGTCTGACTAAAGATTTACTGATTTTATTAATCTTTTCAAATAACCAGCTCTTATTTTCATTCATCTTTTGTATTGTTTTTTAATCTTTTATTTCTTCTCTGAAATATACTTTTCCTTCTACAAACTTTCAGCTTTGTTTCTTCTTTTTCTGGTTCATTTAAGTGTAAGATTAGATTACTTATTTGAGATTTTTCTTGTTTCTTGAGATAGAACTGCAGTGCTATTCACTGTTCTTTAGAACTGCTGTTGCTTTTATTCCAAAGATTTTGATGTTTTCACTTTCAGTATTCTGCAAATATTTTAAAAATTTCTTTTATTTATGGATCCATTATTTGTTTAGTGTATGTTGTTTATTCTCCATGTTTGTATTTTTTCCAGTTTTTATAATTGATTTCCAATTTCATATTAGTCAGAAAATATGCTTTATAAAATTTGAATCTACTGACATTTATGGAACTTGTTTGTGGCCTACCATGTGATTCTGTAGATATCCTGGATCCTGAAGATTGTTTCACATGGTCTTTAAAAGAATGTATATTCTTGGATGGAAAGTTAAGAATGTATCTGTTAAGTCCATTTGTTCTACTGTATTATTCTTAAAGTCTCCTACTATTATTGTACTTCTGTCAATTTCTCCCTTTATGTATGAATTTGCTTTATTTAGTTGGTTCTTTTTTGGGTGCATAGATATTTATAATTGTCATGTCTTCTTGCTGGATTTAATCCTTAATCACTCAACAGAAATAATATCCTTATTCATCTGTTACAATTTTTGTTTTAAAACCTATTTCATCTGATATAGGTACAATATGCAGTTTTTTTCACTTTGATTTGCATGCAATATCATTTTACATACTTTCACTTTCAGTTTGTGCATGTCTTTAGTTGTGAAGTGAGTCTCTTGTAGGCAGCATATAAATGAGTCTTGTTTTTTTAATCCATTCAATCTATGTCTTTTGTATGGAGCAATAGTCCATTTACACTTAGAGCAATCATTGATAGATATGATAGATATTTTGTTGCTTTTGATTTTGTTAAATGTTTTGTTGTTGACTTGGTAGCTATTCTCTGATCCTTTCTTCTTGCTCTTTTCCTTTGTGCATGATGACTTTTTTTAGTGTTGTGCTTACATTCTTTTCTCTTTATTTTTTTGTGTATTATAAGTTTTCAGTTTGTGGTAACCATGAGTTTTACATATAATATCCTATGTATATAGCAGACTACGTTAAATTGATGGTTGTTTAATTTCAAATACATTCTAATGCACTTCATTTATTATTCTCCCTCCTCCATGTTTTATGAGTGTGATGCCTTAGTTTACACATTTCTGTATAGGGATTTCCTTAACGAATTCTTTATATATAATTGATTTGACTATTTTTTTCTTTTAACCTTCCTATTGTAAGTGACTGATATTCTATTACCTTTACCATATGTTTGCTTTTCACAGTGATAATTTTCCTATTCATAATTTTCTTGCCTCTTGTTATGGCGTTTTCTTTTCATCTTAAATAAATTCCTTTAACATTTCTTATAGGGCTGATTTAGTAGTGCTGAACACTTTTAACTAATGTTTATCTGGAAAACTCTTTAATTCTCCTTCAATTCTGAACGATAACTTTGCTAGATAGTATATTCTAGGTTGTGGGGTTTTTTGTTTTGTTTTGTTATCAGCACTTTTAATATACCATGTTACTACTTCCTGGTATGTAGAGTTTCTGCCAGAAATTCGGCTGCTAGGTGTTATGGAGTTTCCTTGTACATAACTCATTGCTTTACTTACTGCTTTTAGGATTTTCTTTGTTTTTAATTTTTTACATTTTATTATGTGTTTTTTGTGGAACTCCTTGGGTTCATCTTGTTTGGAATTCTCTGAGCTTCCTAGACCTAGACATGTTGCTTTCCCCAGATTAAGGAACTTTTCAGCTATTATTTCTCCAAGTGAGTTTTCTACCACTTTTTTTCTCTTCTTCTTCTGGGACTCTATACCATGAATGTTAGTAATTTTTTATGTTATCTTTGAGGTCCCTTAAGTATTCTTCTTTTTATTTTATTCTTTATTCTTTCTGCTGTTCAGCTTGAGTGTTTTCCATTACACCCAGATCATTGATCTGTTCTTCTGAATCTTTTAATATGGTGTTTCACTCGTTTCATTTATTGTATTTTTCAACTCTGATAGTTTTTTTCTTATTTTCTGTCTTTGTTGAAGTCCTCCCTGAGTTCATACACTCTTCTCTGATGAGCACCTTTATAATCATTACTTTGAATTCTTTATAAGATTGCTTAATTCCATTTCATTTATTTCTTTTTCTGAAGTTTTGTCTTTTCATTTATAACAGACTCCTCAGTCACCTCATTTTGTTTCACTTTCCTTTTGTTTATATGACTTAGGTGAAACAGCTACCTATCCCAGTCTTGTAGTAGTGGCCTTGTGTAGATATTACTTATGGGCAGACTATGGGTGCCTAGTAGTTTTGGCTAGCTTGCTGGATGCCAAGTGGTGTGGGCCATGGTGCTCTGGTGAACACTGGCCAGGCGTGTGTGCCATGGAGCATGCATCGGTCACAGGGGCATAATCCATGGAAGTCTGGGTAAATGACAGGCCTGTCCATACTATGGGGATGGTGGAGCCAAGGAATCTGGTTTGGGGAAGTTCCAGTGTGTGCTTGCTGTGTGGCATGCCACTGGTACCAAGAAGATATGGTCTGGAAAAGTCTGGGTAAGCACTGGGCCTGGGTGTAAGGCAAGGCTGCTGGAGCCAAGGGGACATGGTCCAGGGAATTCCCAATGAGCACTGATAGGGTATCCAGAAATGGAAGTAGCACCCGTGGGTACAGAGTGTATGCTACACTGGTGCCACCTTGGTGGGACTGCTTCAGGTTATGTCTGAAACTGATAAAGGTGCCCAGACCCTACTCCTGTCTGTACTGTCGATGTGGGGGGTGGAGGAATGTAAACAATGGCACTCCCCAGCCATTCCAATCCTGGAATGAGTTCTACCTACTCGTCCATTGTTTGACTGGTGTTCTAGTTCTGAAACTTAGTTTCTTTCACTTATAATCAAGTTGGCCCTTTAAACCCCAAGTTTTTTCTTTGTCCCAGGGCAGATGAATCTGTGTGCAGATCCCTCAGTGTTATCACTCCTTACTGCAGATCGTAACAGTGGAGGTGGGGCTTCCTTCACTACCATGTCTCCATCTCCTGCCATTTTTTTGTCTCTCTACCCATCATTGTACAGAAGCTTTCCCCTTGGACCTCAGTTCTTCCTCAGGAATAATGCTCTGTATATATAGATTTGGTGTGTATAGGGGAGGAGAATTCAAGCTTTTCGTACACCATTATCTTGGACCTCTGCTCTAATAAATTTCTTCATTACATCAGCCAACTAGATGATACTAAAAGTCATTGAAATTCCTTATTTGATTACCCAAAACAATAGAAGTACAAAGAACTGTTCAAAAGAAAAAAAGGAAACATAATGAAATAAATATCATTTGTCAATCTCGGCAGATTTCTAATTTTTGAATTATTGATAGCAGATGATTGATATTTCATCAATGATTGACATTTTTATACTCTTCAAATATTCTCAAAAAATATTGGACATATTAAATCAATGACACCATGTGCAAATAATTTATAGGAAAGTATATAAGTTGTACGGAGATCAAATATATATCATTCTTATGTTGATAGAAAAAGAATAAAATTGATAAGAGAGGGGGATCAGCATTACAAAATAGATATTCAATCTAAGATTCCTAAAATTTTAAGAGGAAAATTTTAGAATAGGTACATATAACATGAACACACAAAAATTTTAAAGGTATCAAAATGTCCCAGAAAAAACAATTGGATTCTGAGGCATACAAAGGTATTTTTCACACAATTTTTAGACTTATAGAAATTCAGATTATGCACCAATAGCCCATATTTTCTAGAAAGTATAAAGCATGTCATAATTTAATTTTTCATGTTTACTCATATATATGCAAAAAATTAATAAACATCACCAAAAGGTATAAGGAATTATATGTTAGTGGTAATTTTTGAGATTTATTTTTCACTCTATTGTTTTGTTCTGTAACACAGTATAATATATCTGAAATCAGAGGCCAATTTTTCATTTATTTATTTATTTATTTTATTTTATTTTTTTTGAGAGGGCATCTCTCATATTTATTGATCAAATGGTTGTTAACAACAATAAAATTCTATATAGGGGACTCAATGCACAATCATTAATCAACCCCAAGCCCAATTCTCAACAGTCTCCAAACTTCTGAAGCATAACGAACAAGTTTTTACATGGTGAACAAGTTCTTACATAGTGAATAAGTTCTTACATGGTGAACAGTGCAAGGGCAGTCATATCACAGAAACTTTTGGTTTTGATCACGCATCATGAACTATAAACAATCAGGTCAAATACGATTATTCATTTGATTTTTATACTTGATTCAAATCTATTTTGATTCCCAAAGATGAATATCATTAAATGTCATAAATTGTTAGGAATCTACAAATATTGTTTATAATCCTATCAACAGTTTATCATGATGAAATTCCTTTTCATTTTTATTCCCAATGCTAACTCTCACACTTCTCAAACAAAAATACTCAATGCTTTGCAAGTGCTTTCAGCAGTGCTTAGCACAGGCACTAAGAACTGAAAACAATGGAAAGAAAAGTAAATATGTTTACATTTAAACATGATAAAATGGAACTAATGTTTTTATTGAGGCATATTAGATATGAAGAGATTATTAGAGAGAACTAGTTCAGAAGTCGTATTTGGTTGAGGAAGAAGAGATATTAACTTTAGACTCTAGGTCAGTTTGTGAAGTTTAGAATTTAAAGGTAAAGAAAAAGAACAGGAAGAAAGTAAGTAAACTATAGATATTTAGAGGTAATCTAATGTAACATCAGTTTCTGCTGTGGTAACAAACAGCCGTACAAAAGTAATGTCTATCAAACTTTGCTCCCATCACTTTAATTGTAGACATTGCATGCCAAATAAAGTTATTATATTTATTCCATTTTTTTCTAGTCAACATATATAATGAAAATTACTAAAGAAACAGAGTTCCCAGTTGGTAGGTATTTGGCTTATGTGCCTTAAATCACAATAGAAGAATATAATAAACACACAAGTAAAATAAATAATATTTCAGAAAGTGATAAATATTAAATGAAGGATATTAAACAGGACTACAGAAATTTTTCTGAGGATATGGCATTAAAAAATATTTTCCTTATGAAGCCAACATTTGTAGGAAATAACTCTTTAGTTATTGAGAAAAGTTACTGCAAAAGCCATGCATTTTCAGTAGATTCTGTGCACTAGAGAAGAAAGGGAGACTTTTTAGGGAGCAGAGTGAAGGTAAATACACAGAACTGATTAAAATTTAGTGATAAGCTTTGGTGATGTACTCACAATGTAATGAAAAATCTCATCTTATGAATCTCATCTAATGAAAAAAATGTAGGGTGTACCAATTTACATTCACACCAACAGTGTAGGAAGGTTCTGCATTATTTACCATAGCAAACATATGGACACAGCCTAAATGTCCATCAATATATGAATGGATAAAGAAGAAGTGGTACATATACACAGTGGAATATTATTCAGTCACAAAAAAGCCAGGTAGAGAAAGGCATTTTTAACAACATGGATGTATCTAGAGGGTATTATGTTCAGTGAAAAAGCCAGGTAGAGAAAGGCAAAAGCTGCATGATTTCACTTATTTGTGGAATATAAAAACAAAGCAAAACAGAATGAACAAAGCAGCAGCAGTAGACTCACAGACAATGAGAAGTGACTAGTGGTTACCATGGGGGAAGGGCTGTAGTGGGAGGGTGGGGAGGGCATGGAGGATAAAGGGGCACTAAAATTCTCAATCATAATATAAGTTGGTCATGGGGATAGTAGTACAGCATGGAGAATATAGTCAATGATTCTGTAACATCTTTCTATGTTAACAGATTGCACTAGAAGGGATGAAGATTTAATAATATGGCTAACTACTGAACCACTGTGTTATATATTTGAAACCAATATAAGATTGTATATCAATCATACTTCAATAAAAGAAATTAAAAAGTAGGAATAATTTACAAGTTTACAATCTACTCTTTCATTTATGTACTTCCTTAGTTCAGTTTATAAAAAGTGCAATATAAATTTGTTGCACCTAAATAAAAACTTAAGTATGACTACAGTGCTTAAGATTTAATGTATTCTATTTTCATTACCTCCCCCAAAACTTCTAATTAATTATGTATACAATTAGAAATTCTGGGAATGAACTATCCATGCACACATGTTGCATACCATCTAGGAAACATTAATCATATTTACCTAAAGGAAGTTTGTAAACTACCTGCAGAGACTAAAAGATTATGGACCACAAATGAGCATTTTTTCATTTTACTTCTGTATTTTACAAATGTAAGGTAATACACAAACCCATTAACTTCTGAACTGGGGAGACTAACAATCTTTGGGCAGACTAAATGCCAAATGTTAAATGAATTTCAGATTTCAGGGTGTTAATATATAATAGCATACATGAGTTTTTGATGCTTTAACAACCTTTTCATGCACACTCCCATCTTTTTATCACATTTTGGATCAGTGGTCTGGAAAAATCCCATCTTACGAATTTCAGTTATTTAACAGGACTTCAAATGAATATCCTTGTAAGGATGTTGAAGGAGAAAATAAAAGCAGCAGCACAGGCAGAGTTAACACTTCACCAAAACCAGTAGGTATGACTTGTCCATTTGTATGCTCCTTAAGTTTTCTTGGTTTTCTTTCAACATCCTTTACCCTATTCTGTAAGTATTGTTAAGACATAATTATTCACAATTCTTAAGACAAATGACTTTCTACAAATTTTTAGAAGTTTCTAGAGAACATGTACAGTGGTCATGTACATGACTGTTGCTGTAAGAATCAGAAGCATTTCTTATTTTAGAAGTGTCTAAATTTTTCATTTATTTAAGTACTATTTTTTTCTTTTAAGTCTTTATCCTCCCCAAAATAATGATACTGCAATAAAGCAAAATTAAAATATTTTAGAAAGGTATACAAGCTTTTGTTTTTCTCTACCTCTCTCTCTCACAATGCATAGTGCAAGGTTTTGCAGTCTCCAGTAAGATATTGTCACTAGTAATGTTGATTCCTTTACATACTATTTACCCAACAGAATGAACCAGAGACATAATAATCATTTATCAACTCTAAGGTGAAATTATAACATAAAAATACATTATTAGCCCTGGATTTTTTTAAATTGTTACTTTCCATTTTAGGATTTTCTGCATCTACTTATCAGTTCCAGCCCCTAGACAGATAGGGTAGGTAGAGTCTGGGGCAGAAATATATTCTTTAAAATTATTTTATTTTTTGTAATTAAACATTTACATTTTTAATGAAACATTTTAAGAAGGAAAAAATCACACAATCTACTTTTTTTCATTAATGAAATGTAATTAAATTGGTGTAGAAATTAGCCTATTTTCTTTATACTCAGTCAAATATGTACTGATAAGGGGTTAATATTCAAAGTATACAAAACTTAGAGAGATCAAGAGCATAAAAACAGAAAATCAGATTAAAAAATGGATGGAGGATCTGAATAGACATTATTCCAAAGAAGACATATGGCTGGCCAATAGGTACATGAAAAGGTGCTCAGCATAACTAACCATCAGGGAAATGCAAATCAAAACCATCATGAGCTATCACCTCACACCTGTTAGGATGGCTATTATAAAAATAAAACAAATGTTGGAAAGGATGTGGAGAAAAAGGAACCCTTCTGTAATGCGCAACAACTATAGAAAACAATATAGGGAGTTCTCAAAAAAATTAAAATAGAACCACCACATGATCCAACAATGCCACTTCTGAGTATATATACAAAGAAAAAGAAATTACTATCTCAAGAATATTTCTGCACCCCCATGTTAATTGCAGCATTACAGACAGCAGTCAAGACATGGAAGCAATCTAAGTGTCCAATGACAGATGAATGGATAAAATGTTGTATATATATATATACAATAGAATATTAATGCCACAAAAAAGAAGGAAATACTACCATTTGCAACAACATGGATGGAACTTGAGGCCACTATGTTAACTAAGTAAGGCAGAGGAAGAGAACTACTATATGATCACACTTATATGTGTAATTTTAAAAAACTGAACCCTAAGAAAACAGATTGGGGGTTTCCAGAGGCAGGGGTGTGGGGTGGGTTGAATGGTGAAAATGGTCAACACATACAAATCTCCAGTTATAAGATAAATAAGTTCTAGCATATGAAGTACTGTATGGTGACTAAAGTTATCAATAGTTTATAATATATTTTAAAGTTTCTGAAGAGCAGTTCTTAAAAGTTCTCATCATAAGAAAAAGTATTTGTAACTATGTGAGGTGATGAATGTTAACTAAACTTACTAAGATAATCATTTTGCAATATATACATAAATCATATTGTATACCTAAAACTAATACAATCTTTCTATGTCAATTATATCTCAAGTTGAAAAAATTTTTTTAAAAATGGGGATGGTTGTTCAGTCTACTCTAGCTTAACAAGATCCAGGAGGAAAAATATGATAAAGATTCTTGTATTCTGGCAGAAAAATAATAATAATTGAGTATAGGATTTTACCAGATTCTGTATCTACTAAGAAAATTAAAATTATACTGTTTTCCCCTTTTAACCTGTTAGTATATTTCCAGCAGTTTTATATATTGAATAATCCTGACTTTCTTGAGATAAACCCAACTGATCATAATGTATAATATTTTTATAATAATTCAATTGACTAATCTTTTCTTCAGAGTTTTTGCACCCATTTTAAATAATTCTATTTATTGTGTGACTGACATACTATATAAAACACATTTAAAATGTACAATAAGTTATGACATATGCATATGTTCTTGAAACTATCACTACAACCAAAATAATAAAGATGTCCATCCCTCCCAACACATATGCACACATACCCCCGAAAAAAGAACAAATTTACAGATGGAGCTAATCTTGGATGCTTCTAAGCAGTGCAAATAAACCTAGAAACCTTTAACGGATCACAGATCCACAATCTCTAATGTACATTCTGGAAGCCTGGAAACTTTGGAACTCATCTGGAATCAAAACAAGACTGATCTAAACTCCTTCGGTGGTGCATCTGCATGACGAGGCCTGAAGCTAATATGATTTGTACATATCCCATCTAATGTGATGGTCCTCTGCGTGACTGCAGAAATAATTGTTTGATCAGAAAAAAAGTATTAAAGATAATTAAAGCTAATGAGTTATTAAAATTACAATAGTAATACTAAAGTTTAAAATATTCAACAAATTTGTATGGAGGACCTGTTATTCACTGCAAAACACACTGAGGCTGTAAACTACATAAAATATGTATACTATATGAATGAATTACTGACAATTACTTTTGCTAGTCATTTTGTTTTACTATAAAATAAATCAGTTATATGAAACAACACAAAATAAATGAAAATTTAGTGAATGGTTATTTGGTGAATATGCCCATTAACCACCACAACTTCCTACCTAACACTTGGTATTATCTTTTTTAATTGTAGCAATTCTAGTGTGTGTGCACTATTATCTTATTGGGGGTTATCTGATGACTAAGAAGTTTGGCACCTGTTAAAACTGCCAAATGGTTATCCAAAGTGATTATGCAATTCTAAATTTCTACTAGTAAATTTTGAGAGTTCTAGTTGCACAACTTCCTAGCTAACACTTGTATTATATTCGTTAATTTTAGCAATTCTAGGGTGTGTGTATTACCATCTTACTGTGGGTTTATCTGATGACTAAGAAGTTTGGCATCTGCTCATGTAATTATTGGCCATTTGTGTCTTTTATTCTCTTTGAAGTATCTGTTCGACTATTTTGGCAATATATATTGGATTATTTGTGTTCTTATTTTGTAGTTATAGGAGTTGTTTACACACTTTGGATATATATCATGCATTAGATATATGTATTTCAAGTAATTTCTTCCAGTCTGTCACTTATATTTTCATTTTTTTAAGAGAGATGTTAAAAAATGGACTTTTACATTTTGATGGAGTCCAATTTATCATTTTTTCTCCTTTTTCTTTTATGGTCCAAGCTTTATATACTCTACTCAGAAATCTTTGACAATAATTTTAGATATTTTTCCTGTTCCTTTTTAGATTTTTTTTAGAAGGACAATATATATATAGTCTTTAAATTTAGGTCTACAATTTGATATAAAAAAGAAATAATACCAAGTATTCATAATCTCTTCCAGAAAATAAAAATACTGTCTCACACATCTTAATACAGAATTAGTCTCACATTAAACCAAACACAGTTTGTCAAAAAACAAACAAACATATAAACTCTTACAGTTTTCCTTACCTTACTGAAAGCATTGTCAACTTACATAAAAATCATGAACCATATATGGATGGGACTATTTTTGGATTATCTTTTCTGTTTCATCAGTATTACCATATTATATTGCTTATAGATTTACAATTAGTCTTGGAATAAGTGAGTATAAGTCCTCTAGCTTTGTACCATTTTTTTAAAACAAATATTGGAAAATTATTTGTGTATGTATATATGTGTGTGTGTGTGGGTATGTGTGTGTGTACACACATATATATATACACATATATATAGAGTTATATATATATTCATATATATTTATATATAGATAGCAAGACAGAAAGGGAAAGAGAGAAGGAGCTGTCTATTACATTCATATAAAATGTAGGATCATCTTGTCTTTGTAAAAAATAGCTTGCTGGAATTTCAGTTGAATTTTTATTAAGCCCATAAATTAATCTGGGGATACTTGTTTTGTTTTTTCTATTCATATTAGGTTGAATTTTCACTTTTTTTTTCCTTCACCTTAACTCAGCAATACCATCGTGTTATTCTTGGGATTCCCTGTACTGTACTATGTTTCATATAGTAATTCCAGGAAGAATCCTGGAGGCAACTGTATATAGTACATGTCACTTGCTTTTCTTCTTTCAATATTCATGATTCTGTATTTTTTTCCCAGTGTCAGCAGCTCTTTTTATGTTTTGTCTATTCTCCAACTGCTCATGATGGGAGGTTAAGTAGTTTCCAGTTGCTCATTTATATACATAAGTGGAATTATTTACTTCCTTTTTTAAAAATTCTATTGCATCTACAGTGATTGTATCTCCTTCCTTATATTAAGAATTTCAGTTTTCTCTCACTCCTGTTCAGTCTTATAAACAGTTATAAAGTTTATTTCATATTTTCAAAGGACCCACTTTTAACTTCACCAATTTTTAATATCAATCCTCTTTTCTATTACATTCGTTTCTGCTCTTTATCATTTCCTTCCTTTTCTTTCCTTCGGATTGATGTTACTCAACTATCAGCATGTTATCATGATGTTATCATTCACTGCAAGTTTCCTTGTTCCCTAATAGATGCATTGAAAGCTATGAAATGTCTTGTAAATTTTGTTTTGTCTGAGCCCTAAAAGTTTAATAAACTTTACCATATATCCATATGTTGAAAATATATTTTATAACTTTATTATGATTTATTTTTGAGTCTAATTAATTAGAAATAAAATATCCTTTTTACAAGGAGTTGGGAATTTTCAAGTTTACTTTATGTTATTGACTAGTATCTTAATATCATGAACAGAAAAGTAGTGATTGCTTTGGATTCCTCAAAATTTATTAACATTAGACTTATAAAACCTTTGTTCAATTTTGATAAGTTTTCCATATGAACTTGCAAACAATGTGCATTGCCTTGGTTGGATATGTTTGGTTCATTAAAATTAGGTCAGTTTAGCTACTTGTGCTCTCAGATCATTACTAATTTTTTTCCTCTTCATATATTAGTTATTAACAGTAGTGTATGAACATCTCTCATTACAATTCTGAATACTTATATGCATATGATATGCATATATAATATTGTATAATATTCTTATTCTTACCCACTAGTTTAGAAATACTCTAAAATGCAAAATGAGTCTTTGAAATCAGATAGTCTTAAAATTATAACTCTATCACTTGATAGTTTTGACTATTTCAACAAAGAGAAATGCAAATATAATCCTAATGAATCAGTGCTTTGTTTAGAATAATAAAATGAATTTTGGTTAAGGTTACAGAAATAATACTGATATAAAATGTGTTTTTTGGATAAGTCATAGACAAATTCTTACATCAAAGTTTTAAGACAATGATCTACAAAGAGCAACCAGATAGCATTGATGAGATTAACTTGATAAAATTCAAGGTTGTTACCATAAGGTGGATTTTTATAATATTTCATGATAATGAATTTCATCTGTAATAACTATAGAATGTCATTTGTAATCACTGTGCATTTGAAATCTTGAATACACAATTTAAACTGTTAAAAGTCATCCAACAAAGATTTTAAACTTTTCTTTTAACCCTACCTGGTTATACCATCCAGTTAGAAGTTAATGTAAAACATGAGGTCAAAAGTAAATTTGGAATTCAGAACTTTTTGATTTGAGAAAGCTAGTATCTACATATATCATCTACTATGGAACCTTCCCAGGAGGATCTGAGATCACTACAAATAATTAAACCCACTAATTTTTCTGAAACAAGATTTATAAACGTGTACCCTAAGTGAATAAACAAAGATTACAAGTGGTCTTTTCTCAGGTTAGATTAGATTTAGTCACCAAACTAGAAAAAAAATGTAATTTTTCAGAGCTTTTGTTATTTCTGATTTGAACAAGGCACTACAAAACAGGGGAAGACAAATTTATCTATTCTAAGCACAGAGTAAGATATTTTATTTTAAATTATGCTGATTTATCATGACATGTACATAAATTGATATCATAATCAACTGATGTGACTGTAATTTTATGTGTAAATCAGAAACCATATTGCAAATAGAAAATATGTCAGAGAAAATGTGGCCTAAAGTAGGACACTATGAATGTTCACTTTTTCATCATGTTTGCCTTATAGTGCTTTCTTTTTTCACTATTTAATGTTGGAAAATATTTGCCTTGAAGTTTTTGCTATGCCAATTTATGCATATTTCATGAAGAAAATATCTCTAATATCCAAGTTTTATGAGGTGATTTTCACCATCATACATCAGTGACCTTTTCAATATTCTGTGTCTTGATTCAGTAGCCATTCAATTCACTCCCTGAATACTAGTGTAAACATGGGGGAACCAGTTAATCTGAATAAACTACTTCAAAGGTCACCAAGCTTTTTTTAAAATATATTTCTTTATACTACTTTTTAAAAAGATACATAAAAAGTAACTGTTAATACCTGTTTTGCTTTGATATAATAATAACAAGGAAACTTTATATATTTCAAATGCAGTAAGTACATTTAAAAATAGAAAAGTGTTAATTCATACTGTGTTATGTATTTCTGTTCATTTACTGAAGACCTTTCTACTATTCAGGAAAAGAAAGAATCCTAGACTACTGATGAATTTCAGTTTCAAAATGATTGTGCAAATGGAAAAGCCAAAATCGTAAATTTTTAAGCATGTCGATATTGCTAATAAGAATTATGGAATAGGGCTGATGATTAAGAGTTAAACATATAATATCACATATTGTACCTAGTATATGTTTGGAGCATTTGAAATATATATTCAAGATTGCATTACCCTGTCTTAGGGAAAATTGAACACAATATTCAGTTATTTGGATAGCTTTAGAAGTTTCCTGAAGTATATGCAGGATGGGGAGAGGCATTTGACAGAAAGAGGGGTATGAAGCTATATTTATGTGGCATAGCAGACCAAATCAACATTCTGTAGGCTAGCTAATTATTGACAAATTATAGGGCAAAGAAAAAAAGAAAGCATCCAAAATATAAACTGCTTTTATTAATAAAGATCTAGATTGTCTGTATTATTAGTGTTACTTTAAGTGCATATTAATTCATTGATGATTTGATATTCCAGATTTCTCCATACTTATGTTCACACTGAATCCAGGTTAATAACCAAGAAAATTAAGATTTATCAAAAAAGGGAAAAATTTCAGTAGTAGTATATTTCTTTAGAAAAAATGTATTGTAATAATCTGTTATCATTGTACTATATATAGAAATATGCAAGCTTTAGATATTAAAATTACACCAATATTTCATGTGCTTACAAGAAGTTATTTGAATACTTACACATTCATTATATATCTATTGTTTTCCTTCAGGAGAGCTTTAGAGTCTAATAAAACTGTAACAAAATTTTCTGCAAAAATGAATAAACAAATGGATGCTTGGGTTCTTTTCATTACATAAATAAGAACATATTTTTTTACAAATTTTTCACCCACTAAATAAACTGAAATTAATTGTGATCCTAAAATGACAGTATTCTCAATGCTCTATGGCAAACTTGTCAAGACCTATTTATCTAGAATCTCTGAATCATATGTCTCTACTTTGCTATATCTAAAAGAAAAAAAAGGGGTATATTAATCCCTAATGCTTTTCTTTCTGCTAAAATGACAATTGCAAAATTAAGATGTGAGACATTAAAGTGAATTCAGTACTTTCACTTCTTCTTAACAACTTACATATATCCAAATATAATCAGCTAAGAAGCATTTTTCGAGTGGGAGAGTAAGAATTCTGAATAGCTGCTCTTCATCAAAAGCAAGAACACAGACAATTTATGAGAATTAACCTATTCAGAACTCCGGAAATTTCCCAAAGACTTGCAACAATCCAAGAATGATTTAACTACAACAATTGCTTATTTTCAGAGCTGTGAGCTAGTTGTATGAAAATATGCCCTAAAAACTGTTTTTATCTCTATCCCAAAAAGAACTACTTTATCTATGTACCTTAATAAAACTTTTGCTTATAAAAGCCTTTCGTGAGAATATAATCTTTTTGAGGGGAAGGAAAAAAAGACATGTTTACCAAATGTAACCTAATTATAGAACTCCAAATACCCACACTGAATGTACACATGATTTTATTATTTCATTTTTACTGTTAAATAGGTTCATACACTGTAACACATATTAATCTTAGTGTACTTCATTTTGTTCCATTATAAATATTTTCATTAAATTATCTAGGGAATTTATTGCTTAAATTATTAACAAGAACAAACCTTCAAATTTGCTTTTTCCTCTGTATTACATTAGTAGACTATAACATTTCTGCACAGTATATTGCATTTACTCAGCCATTTTATGAAATATGAATGTTTCATAGTGGTTTCATACTATTTGCAAAAGCAATTATGATGAAGAGGCATTTCAGTGATTCAATTTCATATGTTTTAAAATCATATAAAGATACACATTAATAAAAATCCATTTTGTGATAAAACAAGACTGTAACATATTTAATATTCCCTTAGAATGAGAAGAGTGTTTTATAACCATATCGATTTAAGCATACTAAGGTATTAAACAACTACTGAGGTAGCATTTCTTTATGTACACATACATCTGACTAAATATTTGGGTTAAAAAACAGGAACAAAAAGGCAACTGCTTTACTTTGAGGATTGTACAAATCGTTAAAAGTGTATTGAAAAAGATCATTTAATGTAAAGCATAAATTTAAATTATTGAAGAACAATTACAATGCTAATGAATAAAATAACAGTTCAAAATTTAATGACACTGGTTTATGTAACAAAAATCTGTCTATATGTATGGGGGATTTTATTATTAAATTTATTATTAAATTTTAATGAGAACAAACCTCTCCATCCACTGTTTTTACTCAGTAAACCCAAGCAAAGCCATCACATTTAAAGTTATCATTAATACTGAGATAAATTACAACTGAAATTAAAGATTCACATCAGAGTCCAACTCGTAGTAAGGTGTCAACTTATCATTACTGTTTGGATAACAAAATAGCAAAAGTGCTATATGTCCATCAGATGCAGTAAGAAAAACTATCTTTGTCTCAGTATACTTAGTACTTAAAAGTGTACTTTCACCTGGTTTTGAGTGAGTAGTTTATTGTGTAGGTGAAGAAAACGCTGGTATGAAGGAGAACACTGCAAGACGTCCGGAGTCAAATCAATTAAGGGCACAGAATCAAACCAGATACCGGTGCTGTGGGACTGGACTTAATACTGTGGGAGAAACTGCAGGGGTCCCGCCAGGTCAGTGGCCGTGGGTCGCCCACCAGGGCCAGTGACTGACTGTGCCCTCACGGAGACTGGGCCGCAGGGCCTCTCAGGAGGAATGGCAGCCATGGGCAGCCAGCTTACCCTGCTCTGGCAGGGGGTTTGGTAACTGGGCTGACACTGGGGCTGCCGCCTGCACATGCCCTCTGCTGGGCTGACAGCAACAGACTCACTTGGGCACGCACACCCGCTGGCCTAAGCGCGCCCCTACTCTCTCCAGCGTTTCTTTAGCTGGAGCCCCGCGATTCACCTCAGACACCACGAGCCGCGACGAATGCTCGCGATATCCGCAGGCCAGGACGCCAGATCCCCGGATGAAAGGCGGCGCGCGGCTCCGGAATCGCGAGGCCCGGCTCTAAGAGGAGAAGGCAGAGGAACCTGCGGTCGGCTCTATACACTGCTGTAGGTATGCTCCTCTGGGAATGAAGGGTTCTATATTATCCTAGATTTATGCCCAGTAATTCTATTTGAGAAACTCTTTCAAAGAAATAATTTTGAAACGGATAAATGTGTCGTAAGAAGGCATAAGTTAACACCGCTTTACTGTGGAATGCCGCTATAAATACTGGATACTCAAATATTGTGTGCTATTATCTTAATAGCATCACACCTGTGTACAGTAATTAATATGGTGGAATTATACACAATTCAATTATTTACATGGAACTTATAATGCCATCAGAACATTCTAATTATATACTGTTCACTGAAAAAATTAAAGTAAGTATTTGTAATTACAAGAAGTCATAAATATGACAAATTTATAGACATGAATATATGATCAAATATATTACATAGTCTACATTTCAAATTATAAATAATTAATGTTTTTATTAATTTAAGACATTCCAGTGCAGTGAGAACACTTTTTTTCTCAAGTGACTCCAAAATGTGCACTGCAATTTGCATAAGGAATGTTAATATTTGAATTTATTACTATACAAATGAAATCAATAATTTTTAACAAACAAGGTAAACTGTTAAAATATTCTAATTGACTTTTCAAATGCTTCATTTTATAAATCTACTTTAAATATTAAATGTCATCTAAACTATAATTTATTGTCTTTACATTAATATAACCTCAACACTTCAGAGCTGGGTAAAGGTATGTATATATACATAAACACACAATACACATATATGTATAATTTCTGATATAAACACTAAACTATTTCATGTATTATTATATGATAATTTCTTCTTAGAAGCAAAGCACCATTTCCATTCCTTTCAGTTCTGCACAGGTGAAAATGACAGCAAAATCAATAAAGAGAATTGTAAGGTTAGGATGAAGAACATCCACAGTTCAGATCTTAATTTCAGGAACAATTTGCCATGACATCTGTGTAGTCTCTTCATGGAAGTTTAGCAGATCTGACAGCTAATTAATTATAAAGCAATATTAGAGAATGGACAGAAGTGCTGGCAGAGGAAAATTCATCTTTTGTGTCAACAAGTTTCAGTATAGCCATTTTCTTAGGGCTGAAACACATACCAGGTAAATCATTGTTTATCTTTAAGCTCAAAAAGAAAATCGAACATGACATGAACAATTACCAAGATAGTTTCAGAGAAATGCATTCTCAAAAAAGAAACAATTAAACAAATTAAAACTATGTGACATCTGAGATTTCGGCTGTGTATTTTATCTAAATTATATGCAGTGTCTAAAATTACTTTAAAATTATGAGACAGAAATATAAAGCTTATCACTAGTAACTATATAAAATGATCACGAATTAATATAGATACAAAATCATATATTATGATTTAAGAATACAAAGTTCAGGGTAAAAATACTATTGTAAGATAGGAAAGTTTGATAAAATATTTTCCATAGTTAATAATTCAGAAATGTGTATTGAGCTAGTAAAAAACCCTATTTTTATATATTTCTGCATAAAGTAAAGCCAAATAAACAAACACTTGTTACTCCCAGCCAGTCAAGTTTTCAACATTACATTCTATTAAAAATAAAAGTTTCTAATCTGGTATGTAAGTAAATACACATTTATTTTTATATATTAAAATATATATTTAAAAGTAAATATAAATTTACATTTACTCTGTCTTAACAAGTAAAAATCTATACAAAATGAAAAATCTACTCTTCTTAGATCTAGAAGTGAAGGCAGGTCCTAGGACAAACAACTGCCTCCAAAATTGGTGGAACAGAGAATCACAATTTACTAGAGAAGAAATCCATTAAAAGAAACCTCAGTAAGAACTAGTAATGGGTAGAAAAATCTCATCTTTAATTAATAAATTGCTTAGAAACTCAAGGTGAACAAATCTGAATCAAAAATTCTTAATGAACCTAGTCATAGGAGACCCATGCTTTTGTTAGTTTTAACACCAGGAGCTTAACAAGATTATGAAGTGACTATCAGAGAAAAATCCTCTTAAATTTTTTAAAATTGTTTTTTTTTAGGTAGTATGGGATTTTGTGGCCAAAGGTTTACATTCTCTTGGAGTTAGAAAATACATATAGCCTTGTTAACATAAGAACTCTTAGTTTTCTTTATGAAATTATATCTGTATATTTATTGTTTTGAGTTAATGACTATGGATTCTCCCCTCCATTTCTTTGTCCTGATGATCAGTGTCAGTATGGGTTGTCAATTTTCATGAAATAGGTGCCTTACAGCTGAACTAGTTATATAATTCTGAACCAGTTCAATGACCTCTCCAGGCCTTACCAATATTTAATGTTAAAATAATGAAAAGCTAGATTCTGAGTTACATGTGCTAGAAATCAATTATTCTATGTATGTTAAGTGTTGTTTTGCTTGTCAGCTCTCTTTCCTAGCTGAAAGCTTTAAAGAATATCATATCAATGTAATCAATTGTGAATATATGCTCATAGAACACAGTGATGAAAGAAAATGTAAAACTTCCAGATAAAGCACTTGGGAGCAGGTAGTTTACTTGAAAGTTATCCCAGGAAGCGTAATTGGGGGAGTGGTCAAATGAAACAGAGAGAAGATAAAAGTAAAAAAAGAGTTGGTCAACACTATAGAAAAAATAAGCCTATCTTTGTTGTGGACCATGTGGTAGAATGTGTTGTGTAAAACACACCTTAGCATATGAGAACAAGCCTGGAGAATGTATCTACCACTCTATATGCTCCATTTGTTAATAGTTCCTTTTGTAGTTATCAAATCCCAGATCTTTCAAAGTGCACCTCTGTTCAGCAGAAGAGCTTTTCACATCTTTGGAAAAAGCAGCAAGAGGCCAGGGTACATGCTTGATGTGGAACTCTTAGGACTATGTGGCAGACATTGTTTAAATACTTTAGGGGCAGTAACTATTTTACCTTATGTCACCTTATTTTATCTTTAGAGTTAATAACTATTTTACCAATCAGAAACATATAAATATTATCTCTTATGCAAATGAAGAAACTAAGGTACACATAGACTAACAAATATCCAATATAACAAAATGAGTCAATGATTAAATCAGAATCTAACCTCTAGCAGTCTGGCTCTAGAACTTGCATTATCAGTAATGAAACCACATTGGCCTTAAAGACTTAAAAATATATATTTAATATTACTGTTTGTAAACAGTTTTCCCCCAAATAAATACCACTGAAAAATTGTTGAGTCTCATATAATCTGGTATATAGCCCATGTCTTATAACCTTATCAATATCTGTTTCAGATGAGTTTCACAAATTTAGTAGGTCAAAGCACATGAGTATAATTTGCTATTCTGTTTTGCCGATAAGAAAGAACATTGCCCATTAAAACTTGGTAGCAGAAAACTACTGCCCCAAACTATTTTAGTTGTTTTATTACTATTACTCTTTATTTTAGCTTGCGTAATTGTCTATAGTATATTCTGTAGATCAGTTTGCCCTCTTTATTTTGATAGTCTACTATGTGTTTTAATTCTGCTCATGGTACCATCTTATTCCTAACAAGCGTGCAAAAGTATTTTCATTTACATTTTACAAATTTTGATTTTATTTTCCCAGTTTTAGTGAGATATAATTAACATATAACATTGTATTAGTTTAAGGTGTACAATGTAGTAATTTATGTATATGTTGCAAAAACAGTATCACAATTAATTTGGTCAGCATACATCACATAGTTATAATATTTATATATTAATTATTTAATATTAAATTATTGCACACACAGTTAAATATGGTACTATGCAAAATTTAATATTCATGCACTATCATAGAAGGAAAATTTATAATGCTTTTATTGAAAACTCTCCACACCAAGTCCTGAGTTTCCATGAGTCAGTTGAGCGTATTAACATCATTACTGTTGTTGTAACTATTATATCTCTTTTATTTCATACTAATACAAAATTTCACAAAAATGTCAAGACACATCATAGTCCATTGCAACTTTAATAAACATGCCAGAAGATACATTTCTCTTTGATTTCTATTCTTTTCATATTTTATGTGCTTATCTTGAAATCCTTGTTCTGATTAAGTTGCCATTTGGTCAGGTATATTGCCATACGTTTTGTTTTATTTCTTTTCTCCTTCAATATTGTTTGATATCATCTAGTGCCTTTTATAAGAGAGCAAAATGAAAACAACAATATTTCTTTTGTTCTAAAAATACCCAGCAGAACTGTTATGTGGCTGAGCAGGAGATTCTTAGGATGATCCTTTTCCTATCAGAGCACATATACACTGCTCTTCTGTATTCTGACTTCCTGCTGCACGTGAGAGGCCTTAGCATAAAATAAATATCTTTGTCCTGTATGTAAACTACTTTCTCTTTAAACTTTTGTAATATTTCCTCTTTATCCTTGAAATTCAGATATTTTCATCAAAGTATATTTTTTAGCTAAATTGAGATATACTTGATTTACAAAAAATCATGCATATTTGATGTATATATGTTCATGACTTTGCACATATGCATGTATCTGTAATACCATCACCACAGTCAAGATACTAATCATATCTACCAACTCCAGAAATTTCCCTGTGTTCTTTTGTGTGAATATTTGTGTATGTTTTTAGATTTTTTGTTATATTGTAAGAACACTTAACATGAGACCTATCCTCTTTACATATTTTAAACTGCACAACACCATACTACTAACTATAGGTACTGTCTTGTACAGCATATCTCCAAAATTTATATTACATAAACACACACACACACACACACTGGAATATTATTTAGCCATGGAAAAAAATGGAACTCCTGCCATTTGCAACAATGTAGATGGATGTTGAGGGCATTATGCTGAGTGAAATAAATTAGAGAAGGACAAATACTGTGTGAAATCGCTTATATGTGGAATTTTAAAGAGTTAAACTTGTAGAAATATTGAATAGAATGGTAGTTACCAGGGGTTGGAAGGTGGGGGAAATGGGTAGATATTAGATCCAAGAGAGCAAACTTCCAGTTAGAATATATATAAGTTCTAGCAATCTAATATTTACCATAGGGATTATGGTTAATAATACAATATTATATACTTAAAAGTTGCTAGAATTGATTTAATTTTCTCTCCATTAAATGATGATAATTATGACATGTTAGAGGTATTAGCCAAGGCTATGATGGAAGTCATTTTGCAATATATAAGTGTATCAAATCAATGTTACACATCTTTAACTTATACAATGATGTATAGCATCGTACCTCAAAACTGGAAAATATTTCTGGACAGATAATTAAGAATAGTCAACAAGATTACTTGTGGGTGTTATCATGGAAGTCTAAGGTAAAAAGTAGTTAGTGTTCACTTTTATCTATATGCATAAATTGACTTTTTAAGTAATAGGAACAAGAAAACATACCCCACATAAAACTTTTAAATAACTTTTTTCTTATTTTACAATTTTTTATTAAGGTATTATTGATATACACTCTTATGAAGGTTCCACCTGAAGAACAATGTGGTTACTACATTCACCCACATTATTGAGTCCCGCCCCATGCGCCATTGCAATCACTGTCCATCAGTGCAGCAAGATGCCACAGAGTCACCACTTGTCCACTCTGTGCCACACTGTCTTCTGCATGATCTCCCCACTCAAAGTGTACTAATCATAATACCTCTCAATCCCCTTCTTCCCTTCTCTCTACCTACTTGCCCCATTCATCTCTTTTGGTAACTGCTGGTCCCTTCTTGGAGTTTGTGAGGCTGTACTGTTTTGTTCCTTCAGTTTTCCTTCATTGTTACACTACAGAAATGAGGGAAATCATACTTGTCTTTCTCTGCCTGGCTTATTTCACTGACCATAATACACTACAGCTCCATCCATGTTGTTGCACATGGTAGAATTTGTTTTCTTCTTATGGCTGAATACTATTCCATTGTATATATCTACCACATCTTCTTTATCCATTCATCTACTGATGGACACTGAGGTTGCTTAGATATCTTGGCTATTGTAAATAGTGTTGCAGTAAACATAGGGGTGCATATGTCTTTTTGAATCTGAGAACTTGTATTATTTGGGTAAATTCCTAGGAGTGGAATTCCTGGGTCAAATGGTATTTCTATTTTTAGTTTTTTAAGGAACCTGCATATTGCTTTCCACAATGGTTG
Source organism: Manis javanica (assembly GCF_040802235.1). Lineage (NCBI taxonomy): Eukaryota > Metazoa > Chordata > Mammalia > Pholidota > Manidae > Manis > Manis javanica. The sequence goes on along the minus strand of NC_133163.1, from coordinate 55,356,546 downwards.
AACTAGTTTACCTTCCCACCAGCAGTGTAGGAGGGTTCCCCTTTCTCCAGACCCTCACCAGCATTTGTTGTTCCTAGTCTTTTCTATGTTGGCCATCCTTACTGGTGTGAGGTGATATCTCATTGAGGTTTTCATTTGCATTTCCCTAATGATTAGTGATGTGGAGCATCTTTTCATGTGCCTGTTGGCTATCTGAATTTCTTCTTTGGAGAGTTGTCTGTTCATATCCTCCACTCATTTTTTAATAGGGTTATTTGCTTTATAGGTGTTGAGGTGTGTGAGTTCTTTCTACATTTTGCATGTTAACACCTTGTGGGATATGTCATTTACAAATATGTTCTTCTATGCTGAACAATGCTTTTTGTTCTGTTGATGGTGTCCTTGCTGTACAGAAGCTTTTGAGTTTGATATAGTCCCACTTGTTCACTTTTGCTTTTGTTTCCTTGCCTGAGGAGATGCATTCAGGAAAAAAGTTGCTCATGTTTATATTCAGAAGATTATTGACTATGTTTACTTCTAAGAGTTTTATAGTTTCATGACTTACATTCAGGTCTTTGATCCATTTCAAGTTTACTTTTGTGTATGGTGTTAGACAATAAACCAGTTTCATTCTCTTGCATGTAGCTGTCCAGTTTTTCTAACACCAGTTGTTGAGGCAGCTGTCATTTCCCCATTGTATGTCCATGCTCCTTTATCATATGTTTGGGTTTGTATCTGGACTCTCTATTCCATTCTATTGGTCTATGTATCTGTTCCTGTGCCAGTACCAAATTGTCTTGATTACTGTGGCTTTGCAGTAGAGCTTGAAGTCGGGGAGCATAATTGCTCCAGCTTTATTCTTCCTTCTCAGAATCGCTTTGTCTATTCAGGGTATTTTATGGTTCCATGTGAATTTTAGAACACTTTGCTCTAATTTGTTGAAGAATGCTATTTGTATTTCAATAGGGTTTGTATTGAATCTGTGGATTACTTTAGGCAGGATGGCCATTTTGAAAATATTGTTTCCTATCCATGAGCATGGTATGCATTTGCACTTATTGGTGCCTTCTTTGATTTTTTTCCACAATGGTTGAACTAGTTTACCTTCCCACCAGCAGTGTAGGAGGGTTCCCCTTTCTCCAGACCCTCCAGACCCAACCGAGTGTCTTGTAGTTTTTAGAGTATAGGTTTTTCATTTCCTTGGTTAGGTTTATTCCTAGGTATTTTACTCTTTTTGATGCAATTGTGAATGGAATTGTTTTCTTCATTTCTCTTTCTGCTAGTTCATCATAAGTGTATAGGAATGCAACAGATTTCTGTGTATTAATACTGTATCTTCCAACATTGCTGAATTGAGATATTAGATATAGTAGCTTTGGAGTGGATTCTTTAGGGTTTTCTAGGTACAATATCATGTCATCTGCAAACAGTGACATTTTAACTTTTTCCTTACTAATATGGATGCCTTTTATTTCTTTGATCTGACTTCCATGACTGGGACCTCAAGAACTATGTTGAATAAAAGTGGGGAGAGTGGGAATTCTTGTCCTTTTCACAATCTTACATGAAAAGCTTTCAGCTTCTCACTGTTCAGTATGATGTTGACTGTGGGTTTTACATAGATGGACTTTATTATGTTGAGGTACTTCCCCTGTATACTCATTTTGTTGAGAGCTTTTATCATGAATAGATGTTGAATTTTGTCAAATGCTTTTTAAGCATCTATGGAGATGATCATGTAGTTTTTGTCCTTTTTGTTGATGTGATGAATGATGTTGATGGATTTTTGAATATTGTATTGTCCTTGCATTCCTGAGATGAATTCCACTTGATCATGATGAATGATCCTCTTGATGTCTTTTTGAATTCAGTTTGCTAATATTTTGTTGAGTATTTTTGCATCTATGTTCATCAGGGATATTAGTCTGTAATTTTCTTTTTATGTGGTGTCTTTCCTGGCTTTGATATTAGAGTGAAGCTGGCATCATGGAATGATTTTGGAAGTATTCCCTCCTCTTCTACTTTTTGGAAAACTTTAAGGAGGATGGGTATTAGGTCTTGGCTAAATGTTTGATAAAATTCAGCAGTGAAGCCATCTGGTTTAGGAGTTTTGTTCTTAGGTAGATTTGTTCTTAGGTATTTTTTTGATAACCAATTCAATTTCATTGGTGGTAATTGGTCTGTTCAGCTTTTATATTTCTTCTTGGGTCAATCTTGGAAAGTAGTATTTTTCTATAAAGTCCTTTTCTTCTAGTTTATCCATTTTGTTAACATATTTTTTCGTAGTGTTCTCTAATAATTCTTTGTATTTCTGTGGTGTTCATAGTGATTTTTACTTTCTCATTCCTGATTTTGTTTTTGTGTGTTGACTCTCTTTTTTCCTTGATAAGTCTGGCTTGGGGTTTATCTATTTTGTTTATTTTCTGAAAAAACCACCTCCTGGTGTCATTGATTCTTTTGCTTGTTTTATTCTTCTTTATTTATTTCTGTTCTAATCTTTATTATGCCCTTCCTTCTACTGACTTTGGACCTCATTTGTTCTTTTTCTAATTTCATTAATTGTCAGTTTAGACTGTTCATATGGGATTGTTCTCCTTTCCTGAGGTAGACCTTTATTGCAATAGATTTCTCTCTTAGCACAGCCTTCACTGTGTCCTGCCGATTTTGTGGTGTTGAATTATTGTTGTCATTTGTCTCCTTATATTGTTTGATCTTTTTATGTGGTCACGGCTTCATTGATTATTTAGGAGCATGTTAAGCCTAGATGTAAATGTGGGCCTTTTTGGTCTTTTTTGCACAATTTATTTCTAGTTTCATACCTTTGTGGTCTAAGGAGCTGGTTGGTACAATTTCAATATTTGTGAATTTACTAAGGCTCTTTTTGTGGCCTAATACATGATCTATTCTTTGAAATGTTCTAGGCGCACTTGAGAAGAATGTGTATCCTGATGCTTTTGGGTGGAGTGTTCCATAGATGTCTGTTAGGTCCATCTGTTCTAATGTGTTGTGCAGTGCCTCTGTCTCCTTACTTATTTTCTGTCTGGTTGATCTATCCTTTGGGGTGACTTGTGTGTTGAAGTCTCCTAAAATGAATGCATTGCGTTCTATTCCCCCCTTTAATTCTGTATTTGCTTCACATATGTAGTTGCTCCTATGTTGGGTGCATAGATATTTGTAATGGTTATATCCTCTTGTTCAACTGACACTTTATCATTATTTAGTCTCCTTCTTTGTCTCTTGTTCCTTTCTTTGTTTTGTAGTCTATTTTGTCTGACACAAGTACTGCAACTACTGCTTTTTTCTCCCTATTAGTTGCATGAAATAGGCTGCCAAGAAATACTCTAGGCCCCTTTTGTTGGTTTGCTAAGCTGCATGACATGCAGAAAGAGCAACCAACAATCCAGTATCTGTGTCCATACAATTCATGGCATATCAATATCCTTCTGATATGAGCAGAGGCCCAGTATATGTCTATCTGCTGCCTGACAAGGGAAAGTGGCCCCTTTGCTCTTATCCCATGTTGCTGTGGAGTGCAGTGTAAGTCCTTCTTAGAGCACACAAGGCAATCCTTCCAGGCTCTGCTGTCTTCTTCCAAGGTCAATGGATACCTCCACTGACAAGCTACAGCCCACATTGTCTTTTGCTGTTCATGCAACAAATGCTGATGTAACCATTGGCCTATATCAGAGGCAGGCTTTCCTTCTAGCCAATGCACTTGGGCTGACATATCCACTACATCATTCCCTGTGATGCCAAAGACACATGGCTAGTCACATTATATATAGGTCTCAAGGCTCCTATCCAGGGCTTCTCATTCAAATGCCAGAGCACAATACATAAGCAAAATGACCAGCCCCATAGACTATTGGTATCTATTACTATACAGTAATTTTCTTAGCCTAACCAGAGGCCCATAGGTCTTTCCACAACTCTTGTCCCCAAAGGGGCTGGTGATGAACCATCCAGTTGGCATGCTACCATGTTGGCAGCTTTAGGGTCAAGCCTTGATAGACAGCCCAGCTGTCAATGCAAATATAGAGGAGGGTTCCTGCGTGATCATGAGCCATATTGCCCACAACTCAGCCCATTGGCTGCTCTTTCCCTCTGCATCCTCCATCCATATTGTCTCAGTCTTAGGATGGAAAGCCACAGCCCTCCACTTCAGTGACTGACCATGACTGGACCTATCTATATAATAAGCATCTTCACATATAAGGGCTTTTTCCTCATGATAAGGACTCTTGGCTATGAATGATTCAAAAGTAAGTTCTCCCTGCATTCCACTGGTATACCTCACTGGCCCCAATAAGCATTGGAGTTGTCCAGTTAAGGGGCTAGTAGAGAGAGGGCAATGCTGCTGCAAATATGCACCTAATTTGGCCAGTGTAGTTGTCTGTGCCATGCCACTCCATGGCCTTTGGGTACAGTCTTGCACCCACCATGCAATGGGATAGGTGGTTATTACCTTTGTTGGAGCTGTTTAGGTGATGGACTCTGTAGCTAGCAAGGCATGATACATGGCAGCCAGTTGCTTTTCTATCAAAGTATACTGGAATTCTGCTCCTTTCCATAGTTGTGACTAGAATCCAATAGGTGGACATGTCCATTCAAGTCGCTTCCAAAGGCTCCATCTATAACCATTGGTTACATGAACATCTAGCTCACAGGGCCCTGATTAATCCGTTACACTCAAGGCACGTATGGCCTTGACTGCTCACTTAGCAGCAGTAAAGGCAGCTGACATTTCATCCCAATCTCACCTGATGCCCTTTTGGACCCACTGGTGAAAGGGCTTCTGAGTTTGTGCCAAGTGAGGGATAAACACCAGTAGCCCAAAGGACCCAAAAACTCTTGTAATACTGCCACAGTGGTAGGGGTGGGGAAAAGCTGGACTTGTGTATGACTGTTTCTGGGATAACGTTAGTTTTTCCCAACCAGACAACCCCCAAGAACTTTACAGACAAACCAGGTCCCTGAACCTTGGTGCTGTTCACAGCCCATCCTTTCTCCTGTAGATGATGCAGCAGTCTAGGAACTTCCACTTCTAAATCTGCAAGAAAATCAGATGTGAGCATGATATCACCAATATAGTGATACAGTTACACTGTTTGCATCATCTTCCATGTGGTCAAGTCCTACATGTCTATTACCAATGGTGGGACTGTGGAGGTATTCCTGTGGAAGGACAGTGAATGTCCCCTGCTGGCCTTCTCAAGTGAAGGCAAACTGTTCCTGACTTTCCTGCTGTATGTCAATAGAGAAGAAAGCATTAGCAATGTCCACACATAATGATGTGGCCCTTGTTTATGACTGAGGGTGTTCATAAGGGCTGCTATAGAGGGGACAGTAGTATGCAAAGGGAGTGTTATTTTATTTAAGTTCCTGTAACCCATGATCATATATCAGTAGCCATCTGGCTTTTTTTCACTGATCACACTGGGGAACTAAAAGGAGTATAAGTGGGTTTTATGATGCCCACCTTCTCCAACTCCTGTAGAGTTTCTCCAATTTCCTTTTGTCCTTGAGACAATTTACACAGCTTAGTTTTTGTCACCCACTGAAGTACAGGCAGAGGTACAAGTGGGTGCTTAGCGTATCCCCTCAGAACTGCCTTTACCACATGTACCCTTAGTCTGAACCCACCTTCAGTGGTCTCTAAGCCACAGGCCTTGCAGGATATCTACCCTCCAAATATATTCAGGTATGGCAGAAATGTACATAGTGTACCCCTTTAGGGATAAATGCCGTATCATCAATGGGATTTAGCCTTTCTTTACTCTAATTGCCTTACCTCCATAGTGATCTATCACAGTAGGAGTCCCAGGAAAACGCTCAAGGTTGCCATAAATCAGAAAACATTCAGCTCTTGTGTCTATGTCAGGACACATTGTACATTCTCGGGGGACCAATGAATTGTTAATTATACATGTGGCCTTCAATCCTCACTATATTTTCAAGGTGGGGGATTTGACCCCCCTTGAGTCAAACTGTGATGCCCAGTCATTCTCCAATTGGGGTGAGGGCCCAGGTGGATCCTGAGTACTGTCCCCTAGGAATTCTGGCAGGGCCACAGGCCAGACATGTGGCTTTGCCTCCAGCTTCTGTATCTGACCTTAGTGACTGGAACTGCTGCTCTGGCTTTAATTTGTGCCACAGTTCTAACAAGATTCTATTGGGCTTCCCATCAAGTTTTTCTTTTACTACCCTGACCTTTATCAAATCAACCCACATTCAGGTCCTCAAGACTTTCACAGGGCCCTTTGCATATCTCCTTTCAGTCATAGCCCATACTTCCTTCCAGGCTCTTATTGTTTCAACCTCCCCCAGATCTGCTCAAGTATGAGTAGCCTCACTTATGGGTTGCCCTATGTGGGGGCAAGAATAATCACTAGGTACCCAAAGAGAAATGGGGAAGCTGCAGAGAGCACCAGATTTATCATTCCTACAATGAATAACTCATCAGGGCCCGGGCGATCAACATTACAGATGTTATTTTTCATGCCCATCTCTCATAACACCTGCTGGAGCTCTGCATATATTTTCCAAGTAGTGGGTAAATATGGTAAATCACCCTGATTAGGCCAAACTTCCCTGATGGCTGCTGTCAGCCAATCCAGAAGTGCCTGATTCCTTGAGGTTGTGTAAGTAACTTTCAACTACTGCCGGAAGGTAGGGTGAGTTGTCAGGGAATCTGGTTTACCCATTTCAGAACCTAACATAATATTTTCTACCTTCATGTCCCAACTCAAAATCCATGCAGGCAGAGGTTGATGACTTCTGCTTAAACTGGTTGCTTATGTCCACCAGCTCATCCTGGGTGTAGGGGTGGACCATAGAGTGCTCTACAACCTATGGAGGGGGCTTCTCCTCCCCCTGAGGAGCTCTCTATTGTATTTTCTACTTTCTTAATTACAACCTGGTGGGCCTCTAATACAGGAGGGACTGGTATCCCAGGTGGCAGCCTTGGCAATAGTTCAGCCCTTGACTCCACCCCATTATCCTTCCCCAACATGTCCTGTACCATCTCTGGGGCTGAAGACACTGCTTTTCCTCTCCATCCTCCATGGCTTCCTGCAACATGGATTCTCCTGCTTCCTTCTCCCTCACTATTAATGTATCTTCCAGCATTTCGACCTGTCTTCTCAATAACTACCTCTATTTCTTATGGGCATCCCATAGGTCATTGCCCAACTCCTCCAAGTGATGCTGAAGTGTGTCTCTCCCCTCAATAATACTTTCCACTATCTCAAGAAACAAACATCCCACAATCCTGGCTGTTACATGGCCAGTCAGGGCTTCTTAGCAGTCTTCTATCTCATGGAGGAAAACACAGCTTACGGTGTTTCCACCCTTCATCATTTCTGGGGAAGGTCACACCCATCTATGTGGTGCTTTACCATAGACCAATTTCTCACTATGGGCTCCCCAAGTGGAAGTTCCATGGATAGGGGGCTACCAGGTGAAGCAGCACTGTCCACTGTTGCAGCCACTGGGGCCTCCTGACCATACACAGTGGTGTTCTCGTGTATCTCCTCACCATCTTTAGGGGCAGCCCACCCAAACATTGCACCCATGAAGACAAATTTCAGGTTCAGAGGTTATGCCCACTATTTTCAGATATAACTGTGGGGGTAAATATGTTCCCAGGGAAAATTACCTTTGAATCTGAAATCAATAAAAGGGAAAAATAACGTGGAACAAACCCATTTATTGTTTACAAGCTGTCATCCAGTTCTACTCATCATATTTCTCATGATCTGGCTACAAAAAGGGACCTAACTCAACCTCTCTGGTCTAGATATGACCTCACTCCTCCATGTAATCACATATTTATATGGACATGGACTAAGGCTAGGTGAGAGATTCTCAAAATATTGCTATTTACCCACAGATGTTAAGGTGTTTGCAGTGAAAAGGTTAATTTCTCCCTGTCATTACAAATTTTAGGAAATTGCCTCTTGCAGCTAAAGTGATCTGGGAGCAGAAAATCTCCCTCTCCTCCCTTCTACTCCAAATATTTAAGTAATTTAAGAGAATTTTAATTGTTTGCCAAGTTTTTGGCCCCTGCCTCAGTAGAGAAATGTACTACACTCAGTTGGTTCTGCCTTCCTGTTGTCCATCTTAAATATTAAAGAAGAGTTACAATTATTTTAAGATATATACAGCAACCTAAATAACCCTCTCCTATTTAAATTAAAAACTTAGAAGGGCCAAAATGAAATTTGATGAAAGTGACAGCTCTCCTGGAGATACAATTAGTGGAATAGAAAACTTTCTTAACTATAAATATACTATCATAAAAAACATAATCATAATTGAAACTGACAACAGATCAACATCATAAAGTATAATCAAACAAGTTGTAGAGAACTAACTAGAATATTTCAAACACTTTGCAAGAAAATTTATTTCAAATATGAGTGACAGTGTAATAGACATGAAGACATATATAGGAGACCTGTATTAAAAAAATAAAATATTTTTGCACATGTTAAAATGATAAAGATGAATTTTTTCAGGACTATTGAGACGTGAATATTCATAACAGGGAAGAGAAATAAGGCTCAACTCTGAACACAGGAAGGACAAATGGGATTTATAGTCAAAAGAGCTAGGAGGATCAAGGGAGGCATCTGGGTGGAGATATTCTCACAAGAACAGCTTAACAGGATTCTTGTGGGCATGTCAGGATGACTAGATATGAAAGATGGGGAGATTCCCACTAAACTAACTGCAGGATTTTGCTACAACTGGGAAATACAAGCCAGGCAAGGATGGGAGCTAAGGTATAGACCTAGCTTAGCAGAGGGCTCAGAGAAGCATGACTAACATTTGTGTCACAGAGTTTTTGTCATCTATAAGATGAAAACATGGCCTGTTGCAGAATGATGGAATAAAAAAGTGTAAAATGAACCAAAATTAGTAAATTAAAACAAGTAAAAGAATTAAATCATAAAAATGAAGAAAAAAGCTGTATCTTCAAAGTAAATAGTTCAGTTGAATCACCAATAATCTTTTTTCCAGTCACTGATTTTGATTAAAATATTTTACTTTACAAGAGTTATTTAGGAGAGAAGATTAAAGATGGCGGCATGAGAGATGAGGCCCCCTCCCAAAACCACATATAATATGAAAATATAATGAATACAACAAATCCTGAAAGAACAACAGGAAAGAAGGCTGCATACATCTGGAGAAGGGGAAGACCTCACAGAACAGTGTAATGTACCAAAGCTGCGATCTGGTGGGACTGTAGCCTTTCCCCCCCAGCTCACTGGCAAGAGGAAAAGAAATGGAGTGAGGAGGTGGTGGATGCCTAGGAATGCTGAACACCCAGCTATGGAGATCTGCTCTGGGAGCACGAACCTACATTTCATGGTGCTCTGGAGATCAGTGGGATTGTAAAACAAAAACAGATGGAATACCTGGAGAGATGGATATTCCGGTCACTTGTTGAAAATAGGGATCCACACCCAGCTGATCTGGGACAAAAGAAAGGTGGGTAGTATGAGACTTCCTAACAGAGTGAGGGATGCTAAAGGGGCAAGGTTTATGCAGAGCTTACTGCTCAGGAGAAAGGACAGGTAGACAAAATTGTCTGGGTGACTTCTTCCCAGTAGGTTGGGAACTTCCAGGATCTTCAGGTGGTCCATCCCCCTGGCTGGCTATGCAGCTCCAAGGCCCCCCACCATGATATTCAGCCTGATGCGATTTCCTCCCAGCTAGCCTTCACTGAGCTCACAAACCAGCAGTCATTACCCTGGCATCAGACCAGCCAGAGGGAAGCCCTGCAACAACAGCTAAAATGCAAAGCAGAGAGGCTTATACCTGTGTGTTCACCATACTGCTTTTAGCAGTGGAGATATGCATAGAAGCCAGGAATGAGGAAACAGCTCTTTTTTTGCCCCTCAGGCATCAGCACCCCTCCCTTGCAATCATAACATCGCTCAGGGGCTAAAGAGCTCCAAGAGTAGAATTCTGAGCACTAGAGGGTGCCACATAAAAATATGAAATGTAAAAGGAACCTAGTTCAAACGAAAATCCCACAAAAATCAGAGTGTCAAGTGAACTGAACTCATCAATCTCCCTGAAAGAAATTTCAAAATAAAAATCATTAAAATGCCCCTAGAGATACTGAAAAATATCCAAGAACTCATGGAAGAATTACGGATGTAGATTCAATCATTACAGAATATATTATCAGAAAAGAAACATACAATGGAGGGATTTAAAAGCAGGTTAGATATAGTGGAGGAGACAGTAAATGGAATAAAAATTAGAGAACAGGAATACAAATGAACTGAGGCACAGAGAGAAAAATGTATCTCTAGGAAGGAAAAAATATTGAGAGAACTGTGTAACCAACCCAAATGGAACAATATTCTCAATACAGGAGTAACAGAAGAAAAAGAGAAAAAGGGACATAAAGTGTCTCTTTGGAAGGTGATAGTCTCTGAGGCCATGGAGGTTCACAGATCTCCCAACAAGGGACCCAAGAAAGACAACACCAAGACATAATAATTAAAATGGCAAAGATCAAGGAAAAGGACAGACTATTAAAAGCTTCCAGAGAGAGAAAAAAGATCACATACAAAGGAAAACCCATCAGGTTATCATCAGACTTCTCAAAAGAAACCTTACAGGTCAGGAAAGAGCCAAGATGGTGGAGTGAGTAGGACAGTGGGAATCTTCTCCCAAAAACATATATATTTTTGAAAATACAGCAAATACAACTATCCCTAAAAGAGACCAGAAGACACAGGACAAAAGCCAGACTACATCCACACCTGTGAGAACCCAGTGCCTGGTGAAAGGGGTAATATACAAGCTGCAGCCCAGTGGGACCCGAGCATCCCTCACCCCAGCTCCTGGCAGGAGGAGAGGAGTCAGAGCAGGGAAGGAGATGGAGCCCAGGACGGCTAAACACCCAGCCTTAGCCATCTGCACCAGACCGCAGACACACAGTGCATGCATGGGGTGCTGGAAACTAGGGAAGCAAGACAGTAAGACCTGTGAGTGGGTCCAAAAGCCAGCACCCCTGTGACAAAGAAAAGCGAGTGCTTTTTGAAAGTCTTAAAGGGACAGGGACCCCACAACTGGATGGAAGCATCCCGGTTCACAGTCCAGCTGCTGGAAATATCAGGGAACTCTGGGCACACTAACCCCCTGGGCAACAGCTTGGAGAACTCTCATGGAGGTAAACAGCCAACCAGCCCCGGTCCATTACCCCTCTGGGGACCCGCCATAGAGCAGCAGCTTGAGGCTGGCCAGGCCCACAGCAAGGGAGCTTCCTCCATACCAGCCGGGCAAGATACAGACACCCAATCTCCACGCAATTGCCCAACACAAGCTACTAGGGGTCACAGTTGTCCCAGTAAAAAAAGGCCAGGAGCCAAGTGGAAAGAGTCTTGATACTCCCAGCTGACGGACAAGTCAATATCACTCCACTGCACCTATCAATATGAAAAGGCAAAAAAATTTGATCCAGACAAGACTAACCCAGACAGCTTCAACATCTTCTACATCTTACCCTGAGAAGGAACCTAGGGAGATAGATTTAACCAGTCTTCCTGAAAAAGAATTCAAAACAAAAGTCATAACCATGTTGATGTACTTGCAGAGAAATAGGCAAGAACTAAGGAGGGAGAATACAGAAATAAAACAATCTCTTGAAGGACTTCAAAACAGAATGGACGAGATGCAAGAGACCATTAATGCACTAGAAGACAGAGAACAGGAACACAGATAAGCTGATGCAGAGAGAAATAAAAGGATCTCCAGGAGTGAAAGAATTTTAAGAGAACTGTGTGACCAATCAAAAAAGAACAATATCCTCATTATAGGGGTACCAGAAGAAGAGAGAGAAAAAGGGATAGAAAGTGCCTTTGAAGAAATAATTGCTGAAAACTTCCCGAAACTAGGGGAGGAAATGGGCTCTCAGACCACAGAGGTACACAGAACTCCCATGACAAGGGATCCAAGGAGGGCAACACCAAGACACATAATAATTAAAACAGCAAAGATCAAAGACAAGGACAAAGTATTAAAGGCAGCCAGAAAGAAAAAAAGGTCACCTCCAAAGGAAAACCCATCAGGCTATCAGACTTCTCAACAGAAGCCCTACAGGCCAGAAGAGAATGGCATGATATACTTAATGCAATGAAACAGAAGGGCCATGAACCAAGAATACTGTATCCAGTGCGATTATCATTTAAATATGAAGGAGGGATTAAACAATTCCCAGAAAAGCAAAAGTTGAGGGAATTTGCCTCCCACAAACCACCTCTACAGGGCATCTTACTGGGACTGCTTTAGATGGGAGCACTCCAAAAAAGAGCACAGAACAAAACACCCAACATATGAAGAAGGGAGGAGGAGGAATAAGAACAGAGAGAAATAAAGAATCATCAGACCATGTTTACAATAGCTCAATAAGCGAGTTAAGTTAGTAAGATAGTAAAGAAGCTAACCTTAAACCTTTGGTAATCACAAACTTAAAGCCTCCAATGGAAATAAGTACATACCTTCCAATAATCATCCTAAATGTAAATGGACTGAATGCACCAATCAAAAGACACAGAGTAATAGAATGGATAAAAAAGCAAGACCCATCCATATGCTGCTTAAAATAGACTCACCTCAAACCCAAAGACACGCACAGACTTAAAGTCAAGGGATGGAAAAAGATACTTCATGCAAACAACAGAGAGAAAAAAGGTGTTGCAACACTAGTATCAGACAAAATAGACTTCAAAATAAAGAAGGTAACAAAAGACAAAGAAGGACACTACATAATGATAAAGGGCTCAGTCCAAAAAGAGGATATAACCATTATAAATATATATGCACCCAATACAGGAACACCAACATATCTGAAACAAATACTAACAGAATTAAAGGAGGAAATAGAATGCAATGCATTCATTCTGGGAGACTTCAACACACCACTAACTCCAAAGGACAGATCCACCAGATAGAAAATAAGTAAGGACACCGAGGCACTGAACAACACACTAGAACAGATGTAACTAATACACATCTACACAGCTCTACATCCAAAAGCAACAGGGTACACATTCTTCTCAAGTGCACATGGAACATTCTCCAGAATAGACCACATACTAGGCCACAAAAAGAGCCTCAGTAAATTCCAAAAGATTGAAATCCTACCAACCAACTTTTCAGACCACAAAGGTATAAAACTAGAAATAAATTGTACAAATAAAGCAAAAAGGCTCACAAACACATGGAAGCTTAACAACATGCTCCTAAATACTCAATGGATCAATGACCAAATTAAAATGGAAATGCAGCAATATATGGAAACAAATGACAAAAACACAAAGCCCCAACTACTGGGGGATACAGCAAAAGCAGTTTTGAGAGGAAAGTATATAGCAATCCGTGCACACTTAAAGAAAGAAGAACAATGCCAAATGAATGGTCTAATGTCACAATTATTGAAATTGGTAAAAGAAGAACAAATGAGGCCTAAGGTCAGCAGAAGGAGGAACATAATAAAGATCAGAGAAGAAATAAATAAAACTGAGAAGAATAAAACAATAGCAATAAGCAATGAAACCAAGAGCTGGTTCTTCGAGAAAATAAACAAAATAGATAAGCCTCCAGACAGACTTATTAAGAGGAAAAGAGAGTCAACACGCATCAAGAGAATCAGAAACGAGAAAGGAAAAATCATGATGGACCCCACAGAAATACAAAGAACTATTAGAGAGTACTATGAAAACCTGTATGCTAACAAACTGGTAAACCTAGGAGAAATGGACAACTTCCTAGAAAAATACAACCTTCCAAGACTGACCCAGAAAGAAACAGAAAATCTAAACAGACCAATTATCAGCAAGAAAATTGAAGCAGTAATCAAAAAACTACCCCAGAAAAAAAATCCCGGGCCAGATGGATTTACCTTGGAATTTTATCAGACATGCAGAGAAGACATAACACCCATTCTCCTTAAACTTTTTCAAAAAATAGAAGAGGAGGGGATACTCCCAAACTCATTCTATGAAGCTAACATCACCCTAATACCAAAACCAGGCAAAGACCATACCAAAAAAGAAAACTACAGACCAATATCCCTGATGAACGTAGATGCAAAAATACTCAACAAAATACTAGCAAACCAAACATCGAAAGGATCGTACACCATGACCAAGTGGGATTCATCCCAGGGATGCAAGGATGGTACAACATTCGAAAATCCATCAACATCATCCTCCACATCAACAAAAAGAAAGACAAAAACCACATGATCATCTCCATAGATGCTGAAAAAGCATTCAACAAAATTCAACATCCATTCATGATAAAAACTCTCAACAAAATGGGAATAGAGGGCAAGTACCTCAACATAATAAATGCCATATATGATAAACCCACAGCTAACATCATACTGAACAGTGAGAAGCTGAAAGTTTTTCCTCTGAGATTGGGAACAAGACAGGGATGCCTACACTTCCCACTGTTATTTAAAATACTACTGCTGGTCCTAGCCATGGCAATCAGACAAAACAAAAAATACAAAGAATCCAGATAGGTAAACAAGAAGTTAAACTGTCACTATTTGCAGATGACATGATATTGTACATAAAAAACCCTAAAGAATCCACTGCAAAACTACTAGAACTGGTATCGGAATACAGCAAAGTTGCAGGATACAAAATTAACACACAGAAATCTGTGGCTTTCCTATACACTAACAATGAACCAATAGAAAGAGAAATCAGGAAAACGACTGCATTCACAATTGCATCAAAAAAAAAATATTTAGGAATAAACCTAACCAAAGAATTGAAAGACCTATACCCTGAAAACTACAAGACACTCTTAAGACAAATTAAAGGGGACACTAAAAAATTGAATCTCATCCCATACTCTTGGATAGGAAGAATTAATATCATCAAAATGGCCATCCTGCCCAAAGCAATATACAGATTTGATGCAATCCCTATCAAATTACCAGCAACATTCTTCAATGAACGTGAACAAATAGTTCAAAAATTTATATGGAAACACCAAAGACCCTGAATAGCCAAAGCAATCCTGAGAAGAAAGAATAACGTCGGGGGGGATCTCACTCCCCAACTTCAAGCTCTACTACAAAGCCATAGTAATCAAGAGAATGTGGTACTGGCACAAGAACAGAGCCACGGACCATTGGAACAGATTAGAGACTCCAGACATTAACTGAAACATATATGTTCAATTAATATTTGATAAAGGAGCCATGTACATTCAATGAGGAAATGGCAGTCTATTCAACATATGGTGCTGGAAAAACTGGACAGCTGCATGTAAGGGAATAAAACTGGACCACTGTCCAACCACTTACACAAAAGTAAATTGTACATGGATCAAAGACCTGCATGTAAGTCATGAAACCATAAAACTCTTAGAAAAAAACATAGGCAAATATCTCTTAGACATAAACATGAATGACCTTTTCTTGAACATATCTCCCTGTGCAAGGAAAACAAAAGCAAAAATGAACAAGTGGGACTTATTAAGCTGAAAAGCTTCTGTACAGCAAAAGACACCATCAATAAAACAAAAAGGTACCCTACAGTATAGGAGAATATATTTGTAAATGACAGATCCAATAAGGGCTTGACATCCAAAATATATAAAGAGCTCACCCACCTCAACAAAAAAAAACAAATAATCCAATTAAATGGGCAGAGGAGCTGGACAGACAGTTCCCCAAAGAAGAAATTCAGATGGCCAACAGGCACATTAAAAGTTGCTCCACATCACTAGTCATCAGAGAAATGCAAATTAAAACCACAGTGAGATGGTTTTAAGGATGGCTACCATCCAAAAGACAAACAACAACAAATGTTGGCGTGGTTGTGGAGAAAAGGGAACCCTCCTACACTGCTGGTGGAAATGTAAATTATTTCAACCATTGTGGAAAGCACTATGGAGGTACATCAAAATGCTCAAAATAGACTTACCATTTGACCCAGAATTCCACTCCTAGGAATTTACACTAAGAATGCAGCACTCCAGTTTGGAAAAGACAGATGCACCCCTATGTTTATCGCAGCACTATTTACAATAGCCAAGAATTGGAAGCAACCTAAGTGTCCATCAGTAGATGAATGGATAAAGAAGATGTGGTACATATACACAATGGAACATATACACTTATTCAGCCATAAGAAGAAAACAAATCCTACCATTTGCAACAACATGGATGGAGCTAGAGGGTATTATGCTCAGTGAAATAAGCCAAGTGGAGAAAGAGAAATACCAAATGATTTCACTCATCTGTGGAGTATAAGAACAAAGGAAAAACTGAAGGAACAAAACAGCAGCCGAATCACAGAACCCAAGAATGGACTTACAAGTACCAAAGGGAAAGGGACTGGGGAGGATGGGTGGGTAGGAAGGGATAAGGGTTTGAAGAAGAAAGGGGGTATTATGATTAGCATGCATAATGTGGGGGTTGGGAGAAAGGGGAGGGCTGTGCAAGACAGAGAAGACAAGTAGTGATTCTACAACATTTTGATATGCTGATGGTCAGTGACTGTATTGGGTTTTTTGGGGGGGACATTGTGTAGGGGAGAGCCTTTTAAACATAATATTCTTTATGTAATTGTTGATTAATGATAAAAGAAAAAGAGAGAACGAAAAGGGGGATTACTCTCTGATAGGATAAAACTAACTGCAAATCAATGATTAATGCATGCCTTACATATACTTAATTTTGATCTATCAAAGGGTGTCAGATGATCAGCTATGGAAGTACATTTTTCTGATAATATTCCTTTCTAAAAAATAAATAGCAGTTCCTGTGTGGTGATCTCCAATAGGTTCTTCACAATGGTATAAAGTTCATATCAAAGTGTGGGCAAAGGGTTTGTTTGTGTTTATACAGAGGATCAAAGCCTAATTTGGCTACCCAGAAAATGAACTAAGATACGATATGAAGAACTTCCAACATCAACATCCTCTGGAAGAGTCATTCCAGAAGATGAACATCAAAAAACTTCAATAAAGATCCTGGCGCTGCTGCAGTTGTAGCTGCAGTCATCCCACCGGTTCCTGGACTTGCCATTGGAATGAAAAAGGAGATATCTAAGCTGGCCTGTGCATACAGTAAAAGAACAAATTTGACTGGATTTATACTGTCAGAACTCAACCAGGAATTAGGAGAAGAGCAAGTTGCAGTGCTCCAAAATCGTGTGACAATAGTCTGTCTACTGTTAAAAGAGCACATGGGACATGAACAGTTCCCAGGAATGTGTTGTTTAAATCTGTCTGATTTTTCTCAAACTATTCAAATTCAGTTAGACAATATCCATCATATCATTGATAAGTTTTCACAAATGCCTAGGGTACCTAACTGGTTTTCTTGGTTTCACTGGATATGGCTGGTAATTGTAGGTCTGCTTTTGTTATGTAGCTGTATTCCTATTATGTTAATGTATGTGAACAGTTTAATTTGTAGTTTAAAACCTATACATGCTTATGTTACTCTACAAGAAGATATGTCAAAGAAATAATCAATCTTCCCATGTTTTCTTCCATCTGCTACTTCTATAGCTTTTCTTCTTCCTTCCTAATTACAACCCTTTAGTAGAATTAGTGCCTCATATCGAAAATTACCAAGTATCATAATTCTTCCAAGTGGTAAAGATACCTCAAGACAAATGCTGGGCATAGAAGCCACAGGGCATAAATCTGCAAAGAAGTAAAAAGCTAACCTTTTCAAGGAATATTGCTTCTCTCTCACCAACTTTACATTTCCCTGTATGGCCCCGGAAGATGACTGGTTAGCCAGAGATGGGTAAGATTCCTCAAGGGAGGAACAACCTAAGACAGGCACAATTGCAGTGGGCCATCAGGAGAGAAATTGGGGACCAACAGAGGGGAGGCTTAGAACCTCACCCCCCCTGTTTTGAGAGAAATCTTCTGCATCCATGGATGTTTTGTTGCCCTTGTCTAGCTTTGATTAATACTTAGTCTATAGGCACACACCTGATCATCTACATTTGCCCTCTTACAGCACTAAATTATGTTTTCTACCTTTATCTTGCATCTATCTACCACTTCAGCATTTTATTAAAAAATAGTAATAATAATAAGGGAGAAATGTGGGATTCACATATAAATCAAGTAAAATTATCAAACGAATAATCATATCTGACTTGATTGTTTATAGTTCATGATGCGTGATCAAAACCAAAAGTTTCTCTCATATGACTGTCCTTGCACTGTTCACCATGTAAGAACTTATTCACTATGTAAGACCTTGTTCACCATGTTAGAACTTGTTTGTTATGCTTCAGAAGATTGGAGACTGTTGAGATATAGGCTTGGGGTTGATTAATGACTGTGCATTGAATCCCCTATACAGAATTTTATTGTTGTTAACAACCATTTGATCAATAAATATGAGAGATGCCCTCTCAAAAAAAAAATCAAGCAATATAATAGGAGACAAATGACAACAATAATTCAACACCACAAAATCAGCAGGATGCAATGAAGGCTGTGCTAAAAGGGAAAATATTGCAATAATGTCTATGTTAGGAAAAGAGAACAATCCCATGTGAATAGTCTAAACTCACAATTAATGAAATTAGAAAAGTAACAAATGAGGAGGGACGTAATAATGATTAGAGCAGAAATAAATAAAGAAGAATGAAACAATCAAAAGAACCAATGACACCAGGAGGTGGTTATTTGAGAAAATAAAATAGACAAACCCCGAGCCAGGCTTATCAAGTAAAAAAAAGAGTCTGCACACAAAAACAGAATCAGAAATGAGAAAGTAAAAATCACTATGAACACCACAGAAATACAAAGAATTATTAGAGAATACTATGAAAAAATATATGCTAACAAAATGAATAAAGTAGAAAAAATGGACAACTTTATAGAAAAATACTACTATCCAAGGCTGACCCAGGAAAAACATAAAATCTGAACAGACCAATTACCACCAATGAAATTGAATTGGTTGTCAAAAAAATACCTAAGAACAAATCTACCTAAGAACAAAACTCCTAAACCAGATTGCTTCACTTCTGAATTTTATTAAACATTTAGTGAAGACCTAATACCCATCCTCCTTAAAGTTTTCCAAAAAGTAGAAGAGGAGGGAATACTTCCAAAATCATTCCATGATGCCAGCATCACTCTAATTTCAAAGCCAGGCAAAGACACCACATAAAAAGAAAATTACAGACCAATATCCCTGATGAACATAGATGCAGAAATACTCAACAAAATATTAGCAAACTGAATTCAAAAAGACATCAAGAGGATCATACATCATGGTCAAGTGGAATTCATCTCAGGAATGCAAGGATGGTACAATATTCAAAAATCCATTAACATCATCCCCCACATCAACAAAAAGGACAAAAACTACATGATCATCTCCATAGATGCTGAAAAAGCATTTGACAAAATTCAACATCCATTCATGATAAAAACTCTCAACAAAATGGTTATACAGGGGAAGTACCTCAACATAATAAAGTCCATCTATGTAAAACCCACAGCCAACATCATAGTTAACTGCGAGTAGCTGAAAGCTTTTCATGTAAGATCATGAACAATACAAAGATGCCCACTCTCCCCCCCACTTTTATTCAACATAGTTCTGGAGGTCTTTGCCATGGCAGTCAGCACAAAGAAATAAAAGGCATCCAGATTGGTAAAGAAGAAGTTAACTATCACTGTTTGCAGATGACATGATATTTTACATAAAAAAATCCTAAAGAGTCCACTACAAAACTACTTTATCTAATATCTAATGATGAACTAGCAGAAAGAGAAATGAAGAGAACAATTCCATTCACAATTGCATTGAAAAGAATAAAATACTTAGTAATAAACCTAACCATGGAAGTGAAAGACCTATACTCTAAAAACTACAAGATACTCATGAAAGAAATGAAAGAAAACACCAATAAATGGAAATACATCCCATGCTCATGGATAGGGAACATTAATATTTTCAAAATAGCCATCCTGCCTAAAGCAATCTATAGATTCAATGCAATCTCTATCAAAATACCAATAGCATTCTTCAACAAACTAGAGCAATGTGTTCTAAAATTCACATGGAGCCACAAAAGACCCTGAATAGCCAAAGCAATCCCGAGAAGGACGAATAAAGCTGGGGCAATTATGCTCCCCGACTTCAAGCTCCACTACAAAGCCACAGTAATCAAAGACAATTTGGTACTGGCACAAGAGCAGATGCATAGACCAATAGAACCAAATAGAGAGTCCAGATATAAATCCAAACATACAATAAAGGAGCATGGACATACAATGGGGAAATGATAGCTGCCTCAACAACTGGTGTTGGGAAAACTGGACAGCTACATGCAAGAGAATGAAACTGGTTTATTGTCTAACCCCATACACAAATGTAAACTCGAAATGGATCAAGTACCTGAATGTAAGTCTTGAAACCACAAAACTCTTGGAAGAAAACATAGGCAAAAATTCTTGAATATAAACATGATCAACATTTTCCTGAATATATCTCCTCAAGTAAGGGAAACAAAAGCAAAAATGAACAAATGGGACTACATCAATCTAAAAAGCTTCTGTACAGCCAAGGACACCATCAGCAGAACAAAAACCTGTCCTAAAGTATGGGAGATTTTATTTGTAAATGGCATATCTGACAAGGGGTTATCATCTAAAATATATAAAGAACTCACATGCCTCAACAACCAAAAAGCAAATAACCCAATTAAAAAATGGGCAAAGGATATGAACAGACACTTTTCCCAAGAAGAATCTCGTATGGCCTACAGACACATGAAAAGATGCTCCACATCGCTAATCATCAGGTAAATGTAAATTAAAACCACAACTACTTTTCCCCTCACAGCCATTAGGATGGACAAATCGAAAAAACCAAGAACAACAAATGCTGGTAAGGGTACAGAGAAAGGGGTACCCTCCTACACTGCTGGTGGGAATGTAAATTAGCTCAACCATTGTGGAACACAATATGGAGTTTCCTCAAAAAACTAAAAATATAAATACCACTTGATCTGGAAATTCCATTTCTAGGAATTTACCTAAAGAAAACCAGTTCTCAGATTCAAAAATATATGCACCCCTGTTTTTTGCAGCACTATTTACAATAGCCAAGATATGGAAGGAACCTAAGTTTCCATAAATAGATGAATGGATAAAGAGGTGGTACATATACACAGTGTAATACCATTCAACCATGAGAAACACATCCTACCATTTGCAGCAACATAGATGGAGCTAGAGGGTATTATGCTCAATGAAATAAATCAGGTAAAGACAAATAACAAATGATTTCCCTCATTTGTGGATTATAGCAGTGAAGCAAAACTGAAGTAACAAAGCAGCAGCGGACTCACAGACTCCAAGAAGTGACAAGCAGTTATCAAAGGGGAGGGGTGGGGGAGAGCGTGTGGGGAGCTAGGGAGAAGGTGATTGAGGGGTATTATGATTAGTATACATGGTGTGCGGAGGAACATGGAAAAGACAGTGTAGTATATAGAAGGCAAGTAGTGACTTTGTGGCACCTTACTATATTGATGGAGAGTGATTGCAATGGAGTGTTAGGGGGGACTCAAGTGGTTGAATGTAGTAACCACATTGTTTTTCACGTGAAACCTTCATATGAGTGTATATCAATGATACCTTAATAAAAAAATAAAAAGTTATTTAAAAATCTATGCCACCTTGTTCCTAGAATCTTCCTTCTTTTAAGAATTTTTAAATTGAATATTGGATATATACAGAAAGTTTATATCCAGTTGAATTTTACAATATCACCTCCTGCACAATTACTACTGAAAACTACTGAAATGTGCTAGCTCATTACCTTCACCACAAAAGTCTCCCTCAATTTCCCTAGTCATTACACCTCCTTGAAGATCACCATTAGTCTCACCTGTATACCCAAAGATTGTATGGTTTTTATTTTATTTTTAATTTTATATAAATGAAAGCAGTACATATATTTTGTCTGTTTTTTTCTGTTGTTAATATTGTGTTGGTGATATTCTTTATCCACATTATTTTGTGTATCCATACATCATTCATTCTTATTTCTGTACTAAAATTTTTATGAATGTGTCAAAATTTTAATTAGTGTCACATTAGTTTAAATGTGAGCTACTACAGATTATATTGCTATGAATACCTTTGTCCTCTTTGGTTCAACTATATACTTCTTTCTGTTGGTTGTATCTCTAGAAAGGAATTGTTTGATTATATGCCATATATTTTCAACTCTGGTAAATGTCATCAGTTTTACAAAGTACCAGTTTCATCTCCACTCCACAGCAACATTCTTATTACCAACTGGGAAAACAAGATGGAGATAATTCTGTACAAATAGACCTTGTTAAAATAAGCCCTCGTTTTCCTTTTGCCTCCTCACATGGTTTACTTTTCCACATTGCCTCTCTTTATTCAACCTGGTAGAAATGCATCGAGATTTTGCCACTTTTTTGAGTCTTCATTCCTTATGATGGCTCCCATATAACATAAAACTTGCGTGAATAAATTGGTGATTTTTCTCCTGTTCATCTATCTTGTACCGATTTAATAATCAAGCTCAGGCAAAAAGCCCTAAAAGGTAAAATTTTGCCTCTCTCTGAAGTTTTAGTATGTATTTCCTGGATCATTAAGGAAGTTGAACTACATTTTCATTTTTTACCAGCCAATTATGAATACCTTTTTTGTACATTTTCAATTTTTGTTTCTCATATATTTTAAGAATTATATTGTTACTAGGTAAGGCAAAACATGCCCCAATAAAAATTTTTTTTAAAGTTGAACTTATCAGTCTGGTAAAAGAGTATGTTACCATTCATGTGCAAGTTCAGCGAGCTTCTCCAAGCAGAAATTTGAATAACTATATCAAAAAGAGCGTATATCCCAAATGAGGAAAGATTCTTAGTTCAAGTTTCTGCTCATGCAGCAGACTGTAAATTCTTTGTGATTGATTGGACATACTCAGTTATCACACCACAGATTCTTGGAAATCTGGTTTCAAACAAATCTGATATGAGTTGCTTAAGAGCCAGCAGACCTGTTTTCTTAGGGAGTTGCACAATGGCAAAGCTTAGCAGATACTTTGTTATCAGTATATTTTGGATGCAGGAACTTTGCCAATTAATATGTATTGTTACTGTGTCACCATTCTGGCTTGCTTTTTCACACTGTTAAAGATGCTTTTTGTTTTAATTAATAAAGCTAATTTTCACATAGCTTAATTCATAAACTTCTTAGTAATTAGAGCCTTATTATTAATACTGATTTTAAAAATTCCTCCTTAACCCAAATTCAAGAATACATTTGTTTTATTTTCTCCTTTGGATTAAAAGTCCACCTGGAGCTAAATTGTATGTGTGGGATGAATTAAGATAACGTTACACTTTGTCCATTTAGATATATACTGGACCCTAGTATCTTTTATTGAAAATAATTAAATCCCTCAGTGTTCTGCAGTGCCACATTTGTCAAAAATCAAATATTTCATTTGTGAGACTTTTGCTTGAGTTTTTATTCTGTTTTTTATCATTGTTTCAAAATTAAACTCTTTTCTAAGCTTTAGCTTCATATTTCTTTAAGATATGATAATATAAATCCTTATGTATTTTTATAGCAGTATAAATACTTTAAGAGTGTTAAAACCCTTAAATTGGCATGCCTTTCAAGTTCCAAAGCACTTTAATAAAAATCATTTTTTAATTTAATAATCTAATTTTAATTTTAATAAAAATCATTTATACTTTGGTGTAGACTGTCCTGCCTCCTTGTTCATTCTTCACAGTAATCATGAAGCTATGACCACTAACACAACCAACTAGCAGCTTTCCTGTGGTCCTTGTCTAAGTTCTTTATTGTAAATCAGGAAAATAGTCTCCTATAGGAAAGAAAAAGTTTTTGACACAAAAATATAACCAAATTTTTTAAATGTATGATATTTAAGTCAGCAAATTTCAAGGAATTTCTATTATAGTATTAATTTAAGTTTTCCCAGTAAGCCAGAGAACTTATAAATATGGGTATCATTTATCTAATTGTTTTTTTTTTACTTTCAGTTTTATTTGTTTTTACATAAATGTTTTCTAACTTACACAATTGCTTCTACACCCCACATGACTTTAAGCTTCCCTAATTGGGAATTATGCTGGGAAAGTGAAGTATGTAAGCACAAGACTTTATAAAAACAGAAATACCTAAATTCAAATCTTAACTCAATAATCAGGAGATATGTAGCATTGAACAGATTGAAACTGCATCTGTAAAATGGGAACAAAATGCCAACTTTATCTCTGAATTCACAGAAACAAAGATGCTTTTATGGTGAAAAGTTAACAAGTTTGTCAAATACTGAATTATTATAGAACTGTCATTAAAGAGTTGTGAGATAATTTTGTTAAATTCCTCCAGAGGGCATTTAAGGTATTACCTGTACAAGAGGAGACTACAGCAAAGCTCAGAATCTTTAAATAAATCTATTAAATCTCTGAGATATGTTCTCAAGCACAACCTGAAATGAATGTTAATCTCACTAATTTATTCCCAATTAAAAAGTAAAATTGCATGGAAATCTTTAGGTTTTCAAAATGATTGACTTGTGTTAACTTCCTCAATTTATACCAGATTTTTGCAATTCTCTTGTAGATAAATAAACACCATTTAAAGCAAGGCACTTGGAAAAGAAGTAAGGGTTCTGATACTCTCCCAAGGGCAACAATTTTCATTCTGCCCTGTGGATAGAAGATTCTCAGCATGTACACTCTTGGATTGGAAGGCTTATAGTACTTAGGTTTAATTCTTCTCCTTAACCATGGATAAGCATGGCTCCTGTCCACTCCTAGGAGAGATGTAGAAACAAGGTTAGGCCTCAGAATATCAGGTTAATGGAGCAGATTTAATGCCAGTGCTGCAATCCTATTCTGAGACTAGGCACAGACATTTGCAATAACAGTCCATCTTGCTCAAACTTCATTGTCTCTGTCTTTCTAAGTTGTAAGGATTTTTCACTGATGTTCATAGTTCTTCCTTGAGAATGTGAGTCAAAGGAATAGTTTCTCTCCTTGCCTTATTTGCTTTCAAGAATCCAAGATGATGATCTAAGTATGTCTAACTCAACTATTTTTTATCACTTTGAGAGATCAGTTTAATAAATAAGGAACATTCTTCAATCTGGGTCATCTTGACCAGCATAAAATCACTTTTGATTCATGATGACACATACTGAACCAAAATATACTTGGTGTAAGAATGCTAAACATTTAAATGACCTTGGTGCTTCTCTTACTAAGGAAACCATCTGTAGAGGAAAATTGCCATATGCAGACTGAAATAAACTTCAACACCTTTTCCTTCCTCAAATGTAAATTTAGATAATCACAAGTAAGCCTGAAAGAAAAATATTTCACACTCTAGAAGTTCCTTAAAACATTCATTTCAGGCATTTTTTAACTGCTTTTATGTGGCAGTCTAAATATTTCCCACCAAGCTTTCAGCCATTTTGTTTGTTTCAAATATTTTTTGAGCATAGAGACAAAAATATGTCTAAATAAGCAGATAGTTACAATCTATTCATATACTAACACAATAACTTTGACTAGGATTATATTGCCATTATGGAAGACTATAATCCTTAAATATAAACATATCACTTTGAGGTTGACATAACCATGAAAATGTTGCTACCAAATTTTAGAGCCCCTGTCTTATTTCCTTATACTTCCTTTGATTCTTAGTATTAAATTCTTCTTTTTCAGAATTCTGGCAAATGGCTCAGAGACAGTTAAATAGATATCAAGTTTATAGTTCCTTGATGACTTGCTGAGAGGAATAGTCTATTTTGTAAGATAAGATCATACCTATAGTTGCATATTCTCATTTTGTTTGTTTTCTAGCATATCATTTTCCTTCATAAATTATAATGTATTTGTGTTTTTTATATTAAAATTAGGTTTTTTATTGACATGAGAGTGTTGAATTTTGCCTTTTCTTCTGACTTAAAAAACACCTTGTTTTAATTGGGCTGTTTAGAATGTTTACATTTAATGTAATTATTTATACATTTAGATGTGATACACTAGCTCCATCTTGTACCATGAAGATAAAGGCCATACCTTCAGTGCGAAGGAGAAAAGTATAAGCAGTGAGGAGCAAAGAGTCAATTTAGTTGCTGTATCTGTCCTGGACTTCTAAGTGAGTGTGCAATATCTTTTTTAAAAATTTTACTTCTCATTCTATGTATGTTACAACTAGATATAAATTATATAACTTATATATATTTATGTATAAAACATATAGATATGTGTATTTCTACTAATATAATGTTACTCCTAGACTCTGCAGCTGAGGCACATTCCCTTGTTTTATATCTCCTTAATATATTAGTCAAGATTAGTTTGGAGAAAGTCAGATTCTAACTGTGATGAATTATCAGGAACGTAACTGTAAGATAAATTCTAGCTGAAATAAGCAGGCAAAGAGAGGCAACAAAGGGCCAGGTAGTTTATTTGAATGCGAACACCCCGGCGAGATTTCTCCAGTCTACAGAAATAGAGGCTGGAGAATTCGCACACGTAAGCAGACAGGCAGCGAGTTTTTAAAGAAGGCAGGGGGAGGCAGAACTTAGATTTACAGTGGTGCTAGGATTGGCTAACATAAGGCACATTTTTCAGGTTGGGAGGGGGCAACAGCTGGGGACTTTGACATGTCATCAGGGTCCGATGTGGGAGGGGCAGCAGCCGGGAACTTGGCATGTCATCAGGGACCGACGTGCTTGCTCCTGTCAGCACTCTCAGCCTTACATTTCAGCCTTTTGGTTATAATGGGTGCCAACTCAATCTGGCTACTTCTGACTGAGGAGGGTGACATGGGGGGGTTTAAGGCTGGTTGATGGCCAGAGACTCAGTCAGGAGGGGCGAGTACTAGTGCAGCAACAGTTGATTAATTTTTATGTGTGAAGTTTCTGCTATATGCTGTTGAAGGAACTTGAAAACACATGGGGATATTAAGAGTAAACCTCAAACTGTTATTAAGGGGCCTAGCAGAGGCATTAGCCAGGCCATTATGGGAGACTGAAGTCACCCATAAGGGCTGCCTTCAGGTACTCGTGTTCTGTGGAGGTCTTTTTGTAATTCTTACAGTTTTTTTACACTTTGCTCTACGACCCCAGACTCATTGATATAGTAGCAACATTCTTCTTGCAAGAAAATACAGGTTCCACCCTTTTCTGCAGTAAGCAGATCTAAGGCTAGCCGATTTTGAAGGGTGACCTGGGCAAGGGAAGTAAGTTGTCGCAGGAGGGAAATACGGGAAGTTGAGGTTTCTCCTAAGGTTAGGCTCACTCTATCGTCTAATGCTGCCAATTGACTTGCCAGACTTTTAGAGCTCACTAAGCTATGACTTAATGCTCCTGCCCCTGTGGCGGCCACAGATACTGCAGTAACTAGACTCACTCCCACCAGTACTGGTAGAAAAACCGCCCTCTTCTGTCTAGTGTTTTGATATATAGACCATTAGTCTAGTGCCTGTCTTACCTCAGGTTTGCTGTACAAAGTTAGTTGGGGTACTAGCATTACTGAAGAGCAGGGTCCTACCATGGTGCTTTTGATGCATTGGGTAAGTGTGCTGTTGCACCAGAAGAATCCGCCTCCTTGAAGGGAAACTGGAGTGTCTACAGTCACCCATTGTTGGCATTGGCTTCTCATTGGCCATTCTGTGATAGTGGAAAGCTGAGTCAGGTAGCAGGTTAGCGGGGACGATGGCTTTTCATGCCGTTTTCTGGTGACTCCGGGCTTATGCTGAGCTTTGGGCTCAAGGCTTGTTTTCCACATCGGTACTTCGCTTAAAGGGAGGCCGCAGTCTTTTTTAGAGTTTACTGGTTGAGCCTGGAAAAAAACTAATGGGAACTGCAGCCACCAGGGGGCATTGGAGGGAGACGCAGAGGAAACAATTAGACATATTGCAGTGGATATGTGAAGCATTAAGAAACTGCACTGTTTCTCTAATGACTCTGGCCCAGGAAAGTTGTGTTCCTTCTGGTGGTAGACAGTGGGGGTAGGGGGTCTGACTGGATCCTCTGTTTTAGTGCCTGTTCTGTTTTTTAAAATATTACTTGATACCTGTGCCTGGGTATTTAAGACTTCCATGAGAGTGGGGTTTACAGTGGTCCACTCTCTTTTGATGTCGATTGTGCCCCATGGAAAGGCTTGACCTCTTTCGTACAGCTTGCCCCATACTCCTTTTTCCCAGCGTTGGTCCCATGGGTCACTAACGGTAATGTATAGCCTATCTGGTATCTTGGTAAACATTTTGTCATTGGTTCCCCTTGTCGTGTCTCCTACTGTATGGACTTTACATTTGTTTGCTTCAGGATGACATCCTCCATACATGTTGGACTGGAGTGTACATGTACTAGAGGTCTGGTCATAAGGGAAGCATAGTATTGGGTTTGAGAAGGTATTTAAGATGTCTGTCTATTTCGGTATTTGAACCGGTGCCTGACAACCTGCATGCAGGCAGTTTTGGGTGCCTACTTCTTGGGCCTCAGTTCCATGAGGAAGGGTTAGGTTAAGCCTGAATTTCCATGCCAAATAGCTCTGCCTGAAGACTATAGGGTCATCTATTTGACTGGCTGTACTTGACACAACTAACACGTAGCTTAAAAGGACCCACCTCACAAGACACCCACTCATCATGTCTGGGTACGCGTTTGAGCCTAGAAAGGTGATACTAGGAGGAGTGCCCATGTAGTTTGGCTGCTGAGGGTGTAGTGAGGATTACTGTATAAGGTTCTGTCCAGCAGGGTTGGAGAGATTTTGGCTGGAGTTCTCTTAGGAGCACTTCATCTCCTGGCTGAAGGATCGCTATGTCTCCTTGGTTGCTGGATAACATAGGTTGGGGTAGGAGCTGGTCTGCTTGTTCCCTAAGAAGATGCCTCGACAGTGTAAAGTAAGGAAGGTAGGAGGCTAAAGGAAGAGAGGTAGTGGGCAGGCCTGCATTTAATAAGAAGGGCCTGCCATACATCAGCTCAAATGCACTTAGTCTTGCTGGTCCCTGGAGGGCAGCATGTAGCCGAGTGAGAGCGATGGGGAGAAGATCAGGCCACGAGAGCTTTACCTCTAGAGACAGCTTAGTTAGTTGGTCTTTTAAGAGACCATTAGCTCTATCGACCTTACCCAACGATTGGGGGTGGTAGGGTATATGGAGGTTCCAGGTGATATTGAGAACCTTGGCTGTTAGCTGGGTGACTCGAGAGATGAAAGCAGGCCTGTTGTCTGACTGTAGCGAGGCAGGCATGCCAAAACGGGGGATGATATGTGCTACCAATGTCTGTGCCACCACCGAAGCTGTCTCTTGGTTGGTGGGGAAGGCTTCAATCCATCCTGAAAAGGTATCAACCAGAACTAGTAAATACCTGAGTTTTTTATGTTTAGGCATGTGGGTGAAATCGACCTGCCAGTCCTGTCCGGGAATGGTTCCTCTCATCTGGTTGAGAGCCATCCAGATTTTCAGAGCACCTTGAGATGAGACGCGATGAGAAGTAGTGCAGCCTTGGTGTACCTCATCTATGGCCTTGCAGAGACCATAGGCGGCAAATATGGGAGAGAGAAACTGGTGCATGGCTTCCAGCCCAATGTGTAGAAACTGATGAATTTTGGATATGACATCCCTGCCTTGGGCTTGGGGGAGGGAAATTCGTCCCCCGAGATATATCCATCCCTGATCCCCTAACACTCCCCCTTGATGTAGGAGCAGTTGATGTTCATCATCGGGGTATTGGGGCAATAGAGAGGAGGAAAGAAACAACACAGAGGGTGGGGTAGACCCGGATGTTAACTGCTGGGCTGTGGTGTCTGCCAACACATTACCTCTGGATACTGGATCATTTCCAGTTTGATGTCCTTTACAATGCATGATGGCCACCTCCTTGGGGTCCTGTAGGGCTTGTAGCAGGCGGCTAATAGCCCTGCTATTGATGATTGGGGTTCCCTTGGTGGTGAGGAAGGCCCTTTCCTTCCAAATTGCTGCATGAGTGTGTGTAATAAAGAAGGCATATTTAGAGTCAGTATAAATTGGGATTCTCTTCCCGGTTGCCAGCTGTAACACTCGGGTAAGAGCTACTAGTTCAGCTTTCTGGGAGGTGGTCCCAGATGGGAGTAGGTTTGCTTCTATCACTTGCAACAGAGTTACCACTGCATAGGCTGCCTTTCGTACCCCATCACTCCCCTTCACCGAGCTTCCATCTATGAAAAAGGTCATCGGGGTTTTTGAGGGGCATGTCTTGTAAGCCCTCCCTAGGTTTTCTAAGAGCTTCTACAATATCTACACAGGAATGAGTGGGCTGATCTGCCTGATCGCTGACAGGAAGCAAGGAGGCTAGGTTAAGGTGTGGAGAGACTTATAGGGTTACCTGTGGATGTTCAATAAACAGGAGGTGGAATTCTTGTACTCTTGAAGGACTCAAGGAGGCCAGGGATTTATGACTCAAAAGATCTTGTAACCAGTGTGGGGAATACACAGTAATGGGCTGTTGGAGCATTAATTTCAGGGCTTCTTGGGCCAGACTTCCCGCAGCTGCCAGGGCTCAGAGGCAAGGCTGCCACCCTCTGGCAGTGGCATCCAACTGTTTGGAGAGAAATGCAATGGGACGGCACCCCGGCCCCACTGGCAGTACCAGCACTCCGGTGGCCACTCCTGCTCTTTCTGCTGTATATAGGGTAAAGGGCTTTGTTAGGTCGGGGAGCATCAACAGGGGGGATGAGAGTAACGCATTCTGCAACTGATTGAAAGCAGAAGCTACTTCAGTGGGTGAAGTTAGCGGCTCAGTAGGAGTCTCTGTAGCAGCTGCACAGAGCAGTCTGACCAGAAGGGCAAAGTGAGGCACCCAGTGTCTGAAAAACCCTACTAATCCTAGAAAGGATAGTATCTCAGCTCCTGAAGTAGGTGGCAGGAGAGCTTTAATCGCAACCAATTGGTCTGCTGTCAGGGCTTTAGTGGTGTGAGTTAGAGTCAGCCCAAGGTATGTAACTTGAGGTAGAGACAGCTGTGCTTTGGCTGTGGATATTCTGTACCCTAGGTCTGCCAGGAAATTGAGAAGGGATGTGGTGTCTAGGACCGAGGCCTCCTTTGAGGGGCTGCAAAGTAAAAGATCATCCACATATTGGAGGAGAGTACTCTTGCCTGTTGAATGTCACAAGAGGTCCTCTGCCAGGGCCTGTCCAAAAAGATGGGGGATATCTCTAAAACCTTGAGGTAGAACAGTCCAGGTCAGTTGTCTAGATCGACAGGTATCAGGGTCTTCCCACGTAAAGGCAAATAGCGGCTGCGATTCTGAATGGAGGGGTATAGTGTAAAAGGCATCTTTAAGGTCTAGTATAGTAAAATGAGAGGTACTGGGTGGGACCTGAGATAGAATGGGTTAAGCACTACTGGATGTAGAGGGATAACATCCTCGTTAATTATTCGGAGGTCTTGAACGCGGTGGTACGCTCCAGAAGGCTTTTTTACTGGCAAGATGGGAGTATTGCATGGAGAGTTAGTCAGTACTAAAAGCCCTTGCAAGAGTAGACAATTAACAATAGGCTGTACTCCCTTTCAGTGAACCTGCGAAATAGGAAATTGAGGCCGAGAAGGGAAGCAGGATGGGTCTTTAAGGTGTATTAAAACTGGGGTGTGGTGGGTTGCCACCACAGGGGTGGAGATGTCCCATACAACTGAATTGACAGCAGTCCAGGGAGTTGGGAGACTTAGGTCTCTGTCATCTAACTCTCCGCCGACTAAAGCAATGAGGGAGTTTCTGGCATTTTGTAAGCTTTTAAAAGGTGGGAGGGAAATAGAGGCCCCTAACTTTTAGAGCAAATCTCATCCTAACAGAGGGGTAGGACAGGAAGGCATGACTAGAAAGGAATGAGTAAATGGGATGCTTTGAAAGGTGCAGGCTACTGGGCCTGTCTCTAAAGGCTTGGAGGAGGTTCCCATGACTCCAACTACGGAGACCTTGGCAAGGTATAAAGGCCCTTTAAAAGAGGGGAGAACAGAGTAGGTAGCCCCCATGTCCACCAAGAAAGAGATGGACTTACCCGCTACCCATAGCTTAGCCCTGGGTTCGGCAAGGGTGATCGGGGTGTCTGAGTCCAGGCGTCTTCAATCTTCAAGGTGCCCAGCAGGTCTGAAGGGTAGTCTTTCGAGGGCATCTGTCCCCCATGGAACTCTGCCACCGGGGGAGGACCACCCTCTAGAGGACAGTCTACCTTCCAATGATGTCGCTTACCAGAGCTGGGGCATGGTTTGGTTGGTTTGTGTGGGTTGGGGCACTTCCGTGTCCAGTGCCCTTCTTCGCCACACTGAAAGGAAGGTCCCAGAGATTCAAGTCGATCTTCAGCGACACCCTGATGATCCCTATGAGCCGGCCACAGAGCAGCTGTTATGGTACGAGTTTGTTCTGCTATTCGGGCAGCTGACTTCTTCTCACTCTCGTCCTCTCGGGCATGAAAAACTTTAAATGCCATATCTACTAGGTCTCCTAGAGGGGTTTGGGGACCATCTTCAGCCTTTTTAAGCTTAAGCCTGATGTCAGGAGCTGACTGAGTTATAAAATGCATGGCTAGGAGAGAGGAACCTAACGCTGAGGCTGGGTCAATCTTAGTGAAAGCTCCTAGAGTTTCTTTGAGGCGCTTGAGGAATTCTGATGGGTTTTCATCAGGTTTCTGGGTAATTTCTCTAAGTGTATCATAATTGATATCTTTTTGGGCAGTAGAATTCATACCTGCCAATAAGTAGTGAACCATGCGATCCCGGCAAGCTTCACCCTCGGGAGAACTATAATCCCACAGGGGTTCTTGTAGAGGAATAGCTTCTCTGCCCATAGGTTCCCCCTCATCTGTGGCATGGGCCTCATTGGCACAGTGCTGTGCTGCTGATGTGACACGGTCATATTCCTCCGGGGTTAGAGTGTATTGGAGGACTACATGTACATCATGCCAGGCGAGCTTGTAAGCTCAAGTAAGATATTTAAACTGTTTAGCAAACATTACGGGGTTGGAGGAAAAGGATCCCAATCGCTGTTCCACTTGGGACAAATCTTCCAGGGAAAAGGGAACATGAACTTGCACTACTCCTTCATCTCCTGCTACCTCTCTTAGAGGAGCTATCACATGGGCTTGAGACCACTGTGACTTAGAGCGAGTTACAGGAGGGCTAGACCATTTGGGCACCAGCTGTGGCAAGTAAGATGGTGGTGGATTTGAAGGGGGGGATGGAGGAGGCGACTTTGGTAGTGGGGGGTACAACCTGGGAATCGGTGCAGAACTTGAAGGCAGGGTATTAGGATTGGGGGAGTTTTATCTGAAGTGGAGTCAGCACCTGTGGAGAAAATGGTGGGCAGACTGGAAGAGAAGGGGAACAAGTTAGAGGAGAGACCGGGAGAGAAGGAAAGCAAGGTGGAGGAGAAACTGGGAGAGAAGGAAAACAAGATGGACGACATGAACAATGAGGAAGGGAGCTGGACCCTGTGGTGGGCCTGGAGGAGTGGGAAGGGGGGTAGCCGAGATCCTCTGCTGAGTCCGTCAGAGAAGAGCCTCCCGGTAATAGGAGTGGTAGAGCTCGGCCGTCCTTGGCAGAGGCCTGGGCCAACAAAACTTGGGAAGGAGAACACTTGACATATAGATTGGGACGGGTGCGCAAAGTCCAAACGGCCTGCACATATGGGACTTCACTTCACTTTCCACCCCGGTGGCAATAATTAGTTAAGTCGGTGAGGAGGCCAAAATCAATAGTTCCTTCAGGGGTCCAGCAAGATTGATTATCCAAGGGATACTGAGGCCCGGCCTGAGAGCAAAGGAAGACTAACTTTCATTTGCAAATTTCCTGGGACAAATATAGAGTAGTCAGATTATAAATGAGACACTGCAGTAGGGTCTGAGCCTCTGCTTTGGAGGACTGGTTCCCCATGTCTGCGCCCACTTCTCAAAAACATCCCACTGAGAGGCACGCCCAGTTTCCCAAGCACACAAGTTTGGGGAGACAGCCTGGAAGCCTGGGTGAAGGACGTCTCCCCCATCGCAGGGCCAGGGGTGAGTATCCCGGATACTCGCAACGGATGGGCTAAATGCCCAGACCTGGACGTAGCTATGATTTCGGATCGACCAGGTGAAATGGAGTTAGGAAGGGAAGCAGACCAGGGGAAACTGAGGGACTCACCAGAAAATGTCCATGCAGCAGAGAGCAGGCTGAGGTCCCAGGTCAGGGAAGGAGGGGACGGGGCCACCGGTGGCCAGTCGGGGCCCCATGCTCACACTCCTTCCTGGGTTTCGGCACCAAATGTAAGATAAATTCTAGCCAAAATAAGCAGGCAGAGGCAACAAAGGGCCAGGTAGTTTATTTGAATGCGAACACCCGGGCGAGATTTCTCCAGTCTACAGAAATAGAGGCTGGAGAATTCGCGCACGTAAGCAGACAGGCAGTGAGTTTTTAAAGAAGGCAGGGGGAGGCAGAGCTTAGATTTACAGTGGTGTGAGGATTGGCTAACGTAAGGCACATTTTTCAGGTTGTGAGAGGGCAACACCCGGGGACTTTGCCACGTCATCAGGGTCCCATGTGGGAGGGGGCAGCAGCCGGGAACTTGACACGTCATCAGGGTCTGATGTGCTTGCTCCTCCCATCAGCGCTCTCAGCCTTACAGTAACATTATAAAAATGGAAAGTAACATAGATCTCTTTCTGTAAGTCAACTACTGAAAGCAATTTATTCAAACATATACAGGGACACTATGTACGCTATTTAAGGAATTTCAATGACCTAAACTTTGTTTTTATACAAACTTGCAGTGAATATTGCCTATAAAGAGTATGTTGACATCAAAAATCTTGCACTAAGATTTAAAATTAGAAATCAAATTTCCAAATGTTTTTCTCCAAAAGGTAATTTTCATGCACTTTTGAGAGGGTACATTTTTCAAAGCTAGAGCTTACATTTAATGTAATACTGCTATTAAAATGAATAATATGGCTTCCAATTTAATCACAGAACCACAAAATATTATTTATTTTATAGTTTTTAGCAAAATCTATATTAGACACAATTGACCCTTGAACAATAGAGGTTTGAACTGTGAAGATCCACTTATTACCAATTTTTTTTCAGTAAATGTATTGGAAAACTTTTGAAGATTTGCATCAATTTAAAAAATATTTTCTTTTCACTAGCTTACTTTATTATAAGAATACAGTATGTAATAGATATAACATAGAAAATATTTGTTAATAAACTGTTTATGTTATCTTCAGAGCTTCCAATAAGCAGTAGACTATAAGTAGTTAAGTTTTCAGGGAGCCAAAATTTATATGTGGATTTCTAAATGTGTGGTGGATCAGCACCCCTATTCCTCTGTATTACTTAAGGAATACTACAATAAAAAAATCTGATTTGAATAAAATAAATCATTTTAATACTTTTTTTCTTTTCATTTTTGCTACATTGCTCTCTAATATCTGGGTAACTCAAAATGCTATTTACATTCTCAAATATGTATTTTAAATAATTAAGGAAACATCCATAAAGTAATAACCAGAAATGCCAAAATAAATAACAAGTAAGGTTCATTATCTTTACAATGTAAGATACCCCACAAAAATGTATATATCAGTATTTATAAATCTTCTGTTTTAAAACAATGGCTGATATATTGGACAGGTTCTGTCCATCTTTGACTTTAATCTGTATTAAATATATTATAGTAGTAGTAGTAGTTGTTGTTGTAGTAGTCTTGAGCATTAGAAATATGTTTGAAGTCTATTTTACAATAACAACACCAAAATTACCAATCTACTATTTATAAATTAATATAGTATTGACCTCAAAGTTTTACTCAAGATATTTACCAGATGTTTCATAAATTGAGCTTTCTGAATACATGCATACCAAAGCTAATACTTAGGCATTTAGCAAATTGGTAAAGATGTGGAAAACTAGAAATTCAGTTAATTTCATTAGAACAAACTTCTGTAATTCAATTAATTTCAATAATAACATTTCCAATGTTGACTTGAGCATATAGATTAAGTACAGTTTATATAATTTAAAAGAAAATGTAAAACTTGAAGAATTAGCTTTGAAATACAAAAATTACTATCTGCATTACCTGAGACTATTATATGACCTTAACATTCTAGCCATCTAAGAGTGATGACTTTTTTTTAGATTAAATTCCTATGATAAAAGGGAGGAAAATGGAATCATGAGTTCACAAACTTCTATGCGAAAATAGATGAAGAATTATTCTTATGTTTTTAACACAACACATATCTCTTTTATAAAATCAAATACTCTTTGTAGTTGCTTTGAGATTATTAAAATAGTTTCTTTACTCTCTGTCGTTTTGTTTCATTTATACTCTTTTTTACCTGCACACTTAGATTACAACATCTTTTGTTACAGATATACACTAATATGTTAAATATGTCCCTTAGAAATCTAAAGATATTTTTGCTTCTATTTTTTTGCAATGACCTCTGCTCATAAAGTAATTGCTGACTTCACTATTTTATTTCTGAGAGCCAAAATATAAGCCCTTCTAAGAATATTCGCTATAAAAGGGAACAAAATCTTCTGTTCTTAATATATTCTCTGTTGGTAAGATTCATATTGTTTCTCTTTGTGACCTTCTTATAGTTAATCACATCTTTCAACTTACTTCTTTCTGGAGGTTTGCTTTTCTGAAACATTCTCTATTTTCTGAGACATAATTCATTACTTGACACCTTAAATAAATTTAAAATAATGTAACTAATAGATGGAAAAATATTTTTCTGCTACCTTTCATCAGCATTGCTTGGTTACTTTTTTGTGGCTTTACTTAATATAATATTCCCATAGGAAAAATCAAACTTGTATTCTATTATTCACCTTTAAAAGTTTGTGTTTTCTTTTATCCTTATATATATCTCAATTTTTTTCTGAAAACAGCACATGAACAATCATCATGCTTTAACTCACCAGACATCTTTTTTTAATTGAGGTACATGCAATAAAATGCACAACTCTTAGTGTACAGCTCAGTGGATTTTTGACTTATATGCACTCATGTAACCGTCAACCAGATCAAGATATCAGACATTCTCACTGACTTGTCCCCCATTACCTCTTTCACCCATTCCATCTACCTCCTCCACTATGGCAACTACAAGTTTGTTCTCTCTGTTTATGAGTCTATTTCTGTTCTGTTTATTCACTTGTTTTGTTTTTTAGATTCCATATATAAGTGAAATTATATGATATTGCTTTCTTTGTCTGACTTACTTCACATAGTATAGTATCCTGCATGTCCACCCATGTTGTTTAAGACGGCAAGATTTTATTTTTTTAATGGATAAATAATATTCCATTTCACATATGTACCAATCTTTCTTATTCATTCATCTATTGATGGATATTTAGGTTGTTTCCATTTTTGACTGTTGTAAATAAAGATGTGATAAACATAGGAGTGCATATATCTCTTTCAATTAGTGATTTTATTTTCTCTGAGTAAATTTCCAGGGGTGGATTGTTGGGTCATGTGGTATTTCTAATTACAGTTTTTTGGAAAATGTCCATATTGTGTTCCAGAGTGGCTGCACCAATTTGCAATCCCACCAGCAGTGTATGAGTGTTCCCTTTTCTCTATGTCATTGCCAACACTTGTTACTGCTAGTCTTGTTGAATGAGCTATTCAGAGTGGTGTGAGGTGATATCTCATTGTGGTTTAGACTTGCATTTCCCTGATTATTAGTGATGTTGAGCATCTTTTCATGTATATTGTTGGCCATTTGTATGTCTTCTTTGGAAAATATTCAGATCCTCTGCCTATTTTTTAATTAGATTATTTGTTTTTTTGGTATGGAGTTATATGTGTTCTTTATATATTTTGGATATTATCCCCTTATCAGATATATCACTTGCAAATATATTCTCCCATTCAATAGGTTGCCTTTTCATTTGGTTGATGGTTTTTTTTCCTTCTTGGAAGCTTTTAGTTTGATGTAGTCCCACTTGCTTATTTTTGCTTTTGTTTCCCTTGCCTGGGGAGACATACCCGGAAAATTACTGGTACCAATATTGAGGAGTTCACTGCTTATGTTCTCTTCTAGGAGTTTTATAGTTTCAGGTCCTATATAATAAAGGCCATATGTGATAAACTCACAGCTAACATCATACTCAATGGGGAAAAGCTGAAAACACCTCCTCTAACATAAAGAGCAAGACAAGGATTCCCACTTGTTCCACTTTTATTAAGCATAGCACATATAGTACTAACCATAGCAATCAGACACAAATATATATATATATATATATATATATATATATATAAGGCATTCAAACTGGGAAGGAAGAAGTAAAATTGTCACTACTTGCAGATGACATAATACTGTACTAGAAAACCCTGAAGAGTCCACAAAATTATCATTAGATTTAATGTATGAATTCAGTTGCAAGATACAAAATCAGTATACAAAGATCTGTTGTGCTATATACAAACTAGCTGAAAGAAATTAAGAAAACAATCTCATTTACAATTGCATCAAAAAGAACAAAATACCTAGGAATAAATCTAACCAAAGAGGTGAAAAACCTGTACTCTGAAAACTATAAGAAATTGAAGATGATACAAATAAATGGAAAGCTATTTCATGCTTATGGATAGGAAGAATTAATACTGTTAGAACGGACAACTGGCCAAAGCAATCTACAGATTGAATACAATCCTTATCAATATACCAATGGCATTTTTCACAAAACTAGCATGAATATTCTTAAAATTCCTATGTAACCACAAAAGACCCTGAATAGCCAAAGCAATCTTGGGAAAGAAGAGCAAAGCCGGGGGTATCAAGCAACCTGATTTTAAACAATATTATAGAGCTATAGTAATTAATCCAATTTGGTATTGTCACAAATAGATACATAGATCAATGGAACAGAATAGCCCAGAAATAAAACCACACTTACATGTTCAATTAATATATGTTAAAGGATACAAGAATATACAATGGGGAAAAGACAGTCTCTTCAATAAACTGTGTAGGTAAAACTGGACAGCTACAAACAAAGGAATGAAACTGGATCACTGTCTTACACCATAAACAAAAATTAACTCAAAATGGGATAAAGACCTCCCCTTACAGTTTAACTACAATATGAGCAATTCAATCCTCACCTTTTTTGGAATCTGGTTCTTATTGATCATACTATAATGTGAATTTATTTGCAAATGTTGTATAAATTCAGTTACTCATGATTTATTATTGCCTCAGATTACTCAATCATGTTTCCCTATAGTCAATAATGTTAAATACATTACCATTGGCATTGAGGTGAGCCTAACTTTCTAGTCTCACAATCCTTTCCCTTTTTTTGACTGTCATTGTAAGAATAAGATATATATTGTTACAAGTCTATATAATGGGCATCATATTCGTAGTTATAACTTTCTTAACTGCATTACATAACTCTGTCATGTTTGAAACAATGATCAGTGAGATGTCTTTACTTCAATATTTAGTGAATGTTTGTTAATGACTGATTATTTAATGAACCACCTGGGCAGTTACACTGATGTTTTATATGATATGGAGTATCTCCCATTTTATACCAGCTGCCTAGACACCAAGAAACACAAATGATATGCAATAAAACATTGCTGCAGAAAACCTTCATATTTCCATAACTTTTCTAGCCATCTGAATAACAACAAAAAGGCTTTAGCCTCAGTTCTCCATTTTATAGCATATGTCACTGCATTGACTTAGGATAACTTACATTTTATTGGTAAAGGAGAAAACACATGGCAGACACTGATTTACTGTTTGTTCCCACCATTAGAAATATAATATTCGATGTCAACAAATATTCTATAGCACTTAGGAATAAATTTAAGAAATATTTTATAATACAATTTTGGAAAAATTCATGATATAAAAGATGTATATAATTGTAATAACATACTATATTAGTACACAAAATTTACTACCATATATATGTATTTAAATAATATAATCAACACACAGTTACATATAAAAGCACAAGAACTAAGGCAATGTTTTATAAAATAGAATAAAAAAGAATAGTTGCCATAGCACTTTTATGGCATAGTATAGCAAATAAAACATTGTAAATTTACTCAGGGTAAAAGTAGATTTATGATCATAACAAAGAATCCAGAAACTGATTCATGATGGTAAGGTGTCACTCTGGGGGAAAATCCAGGGAAAATACCTTTGAAACTGAAATCAGTGAAAGGGAGAAATGAAGTGGGAGAAAGCCATTTATTGTCTAAAAGCAGTAGTTCACTTTTGTTTGCCTGTGTGTTTCACCACCCAGCTGCAGAAAAAAAGGGGCCCCACCAACAAACCATTTCAACAAAACATTGTACCTTTGTATCATGCCTGCCCCGATAGGGTTATATGGCACATAAATCTTCCACTTTATTCCTAATTGCTGCACCCATTCTTGTAATGCATATCCAGTAAAGTGGGTGCCTTGATCACTCTCAATCAACTGTGGCTGGCCATAGGCTGCAGAGAAATACTCTAGGCCCCTTTTGGTGGTTTGCTAATCTGTAAAACATGCAGAAGAGCAACCAACAATCCAGTATCTGTGTCCACACAATTCATGGCATATCAATATCCTTCTGATATGAGCAGAGGCCCAGCATAAGTCTATCTGCTGCCTGACAAGGGGTATTGGCCCCTGTGCTCTTATCCCATGTTGCTGTGGAGTGCAGTGTAAGTCCCTCTTAAAGCACACAAGGCACTCCTTCCAGGCTCTGCTGACTTCTTCAAAGGTCAATGGAAAGCTCCACTGATGAGGTACAACCCACATTGTCTTTTGCCCTATATGCAACAAACGCTGGTGAAACCATTGGCCTACATCAGAGGCAGGCTTTTTAGCCAACATTCCTGTGCCAACATGTCAGCTTCATCATTCCCTGTGAAGCCAAAGACAAATGGTCTGTCATATGATATACAGTAACTGTCTTAGGTCTTGCCACAGCTCTTACCCCCAAAGGGGCCAGTAACCAACCATCCAGTTGGCACGGTACCATGTCGGCAGCCACAGGGTCAAGTCCCGATTTATAGCCCAGCTGTCAGTGCAGACAACTATAGGGGAGGGCTCCTGGTGATCATGAGCCATATTGTGCACAACTCAGCGAATTGGCTGCTCTTTCTCTCTGCATCCTCCATCCATACTGTCTCAGTCTTAGGATGGAAAACCACAGCCCTCCACTTCGGGGACTGCCCACAGCTGGAACCATCTATATAATAAGCATCTTCAGGTATAGGAGCTTTTCCCTCATGATAAGAACTCTCGGCTACCAATGGTTCAAAAGTAAGTTCTCCCTGCATTCCACTGGTATACATCACTGGCCCCAATAAGCACTGGAGTTCTCCACTTAAGGGGCTGGTAGAGAGGGTGCTATTCTTCTGTAAATATGCACCCAAATTGGCCAGTGTAGGCATCTGTGCCACGCCACTCCATGGCCTTTGGGTCCAGTCTGGCACCTACCCTGCAATGGAATAGGTTGTTATTACTTTGGTTGGAGCTGTTCAGGTGATAGACTGTAGACAGCAAGGCATGATATGGCCTTGACTGACCACTTAGCAGCAGTAAAGCAGCTGACATTTCATTTCATCCCAATCTCACCTGATGCCCTTTCATACCCACTGGTAAAAGGGCTTCATAATATGTGCCAAGTGAGGGATAAACACTCACCAGTAGCCAAAAAGACCCAAAAACTCTTGTAATACTGCCACAGTGTTAGGGGTAGGGAAAACCTGGACCTTGTGTATGACTGTTTCTGGGATAACTTTAGTTTTACATGACCAGACAACCCCCAAGAACTTTACAGACAAACCCGGCCCCTGAACCTTGGTGCTGTTCACAGCCCATCCTTTCTCCTGTAGATGATGCAGCAGTCTAGGAACTGCCACTTCTAAATCTGCAAGAGAATCAAATATGAGCATGATATCAATATATTTATATATCAATATATATATATCAATATATATCATCAATATATTTAGCCACACTGTTTGCATCTTCTTCCATGTGGCCAAGTCCTGGGCTACATTTCTATGACAAATGGTGGGACTGTGGAGGTGTCCCTGTGGAAAGACAGTGAATGTCCCCTGCTGGCCTTCTCAAGTGAAGGCAAGAGAATAAAGCATTAGCAGTGTCTACAACATAATGATATGTCCCTAGTTCATGACTGAGAGTATTCATAGGGGCTGCTATAGTGGGGACAGCAGCATTCAAAGTGGGTGTGACTTTATTCAATTCCCTGTAATACATGGTCATACACCAAAAGCTATCGGCTTTTTCCCTGGCCACATGGGAAATTAAAAGAACTATGAGTGGGCTTTATGATGCTTACCTTCTCCAACTCATGTAGAGTTTCTTCCATTTCCTGTGCCCTTCAGGCAATTTATACTGCTTAGTATTTGTCACCCACCAAGGTGCAGGCAGAACTACAGTTAGATGCTTAGCATGTCCCCTCAGAATTACCTTTACCACATGTACAATATCAGTCTGAACTCACCTGCAATAGTCTGTAACCACAGCTTCTCTAGGATATCTCCCTCCCAAATAAATTCAGGTATTGGAGAAATGTACACAGTATGCTCCTTGGGGTAAAAGCCCTATCTCCAATGGAGTTTGGACTTTCTTCATTCTAATTGCCTTATCCCCATAGCCATATATCACAGCAGGGTCCCAGGAAAATACTCAGGGAATAAGAAAACATTCAGCTCCTGTGTACATCAGCACCAGGACATGTACATTCATTGACCAATGAATTGCTAATTCTACATGTGGCCTCTGGTCCTCACTACATCCCCCAAGGTAGGGGCTTTGACCCCCCAATTCAGTCAAACTTTGATGCCCAGTCATCCTCCAATTGGGGTGAGAGTCCATGTAGATCCTGAGTACTGTCACCCAGGAAGTCTTGTAGACCCACAGGGCAGACATGGGACTTTACCTCCTGCTTCCATGTACTGGTCCTCAGCAGCTGGAACTTCTGCTCTGGCTTTAATTTGTGCCACAGTTCTAACAAGATCTTATTGGGCTGCCCATCAAGTTTTTCTTTCACTACCCTGACCTTTATCTAATCAACCCATATCCAGGTCCTTGAGACTTTCATAGGGCCCTTGCATATCTCCTTTCAGTCATAGCCCATACTTCCTTCCAGGCTCTTATTGTTTCAACTTCCTCCAGATCTGCTAAAGTATGAATAGCCTCACTTATGGGTTGCCCTATGTGGGGGCAAGAATAATCACTAGGGACTCAAGAGATGGGAAAGTGGCAGGGAGCACCAGATTTATCATTCCTACAGTGAACAACTCATCAGTGCCCTGGTGGTCAACATTATAGATGTTATTTTTCATGCCCAACTCTCATAACACCTGCTGGAGCTCTGTATACATTTTCCAGGTAGTGGGTAAATATGGAAAATCACCCTGATTAGGCCAAACTGCCCTGATGGCTGCTGTCCGCCAATCCAGAAGTGCCTGATTCCTCGAGGTGTGAAAGCAACTTTTCAACTACTGCCAGAGGGAAGACTGAGTTGTCAGGGAAGCTGGTTTACGCATTTCAGGACCTGATATAATGTTTTCCACTCTCATATCCCAATGCAAAATCCATGTAGGCAGAGGTTGATGTCTTCTTGTCTTCTGCTGAAACTGGATGCTTATGTCTACCAGCTTATCCTGGTTATAGGGGTAGACCATGGAGTGCTCTACAACCTATGGAGAAAAGCTCCTCATTGTGGCCCTGGGGGTCCACATTATAGATAATATTTTTTATACCCAACTCCTATAACATCTGCTGGAGCTCTGCATATGTATTCCAGGTAATGGGTAAGTAAGGTAAATCACTCTGATTAGGCCACACTGCCCTAATGGCTGCCATCTTCATGGCTGTTGTTGAGTTTTTATTTTCTTAATTACAATCAGGCAGGCCTTTAATATGGGAGAGGCTGTTGCCTCAAGCAGTGGCCTCAGTAACAGATTGGCCCTCAGCCCTACCCACTCACATCCTCTACCTGACATCTCCTCTACCCTCTCCTGGGCTGAAAGTACCACTCCTTCCTTCCCTCCCTGATGGCCTCCTGAAATTTGGGTTCTCCTGGCTGCCTCCTTCTTCACTGCTAATGTATCTTCCAAGAGCAAAATCTATCTTCTCAATAACTCTC
This sequence comes from Manis javanica, assembly GCF_040802235.1. NCBI lineage: Eukaryota > Metazoa > Chordata > Mammalia > Pholidota > Manidae > Manis > Manis javanica. Next base: position 55,312,316 of record NC_133163.1, on the reverse strand, counting down.
TTTCTTAAGGGCATCCCATAGGTCATTGCCCAGCAACTCTGAGCCATGCTGAAGTGTGTCTCCTGCTGAAGTGTCTCTCTCTCCTTTATAACCCTGTCCATTATCTTGATAAAAAGACATCCCACAATCCTGGCTGCTACACAGCCACTCAGGGCCTCTAAACAATCTATCTCACAGATAACTAATTCCACCACTTCTGGTGTCTCCATCCTTTACCAATTCTGGGAAGGCTCCACTCTTCTAAGAGGTGCTTTATTCTAGGCTAATTCCCCACTAGATGCTCCCCAATTGGAAGCCATACAGATAGGGGGCTTCCAAGTGAAGCTGTACACTCCACTCCTGCAGCCACTGGGGCCTCCTCACCATCAACACGTGAGGTTCCGGGCATCTCCACAGCATCTCTAGTGGCAGTATGCCCCAAGGTCACACCCTTGTAGAAAGATTTTGGGTTCATAAGTCTTGCTAACTTCTGCCAGATGTAACTCCTGGGGAAAATCCTGGGTTAAAATACCTTTGACCTGAAATTAGTCAAAGGAAGAAATAAAGTGGGAGAAACTCATTTATTGTGAACAAGCAGTTGTCCACTTCTGCTCACCTGTGTCTCTCACAACCCAGCTGCAGAAAAAAAGGGGCCCCACCAAACCTAACCAGTACAAATATGCTTTTTCTCCCCCTTGTAATTATCTATTGATATGGAGATGGACTACTACTCTCCACCCCTTGGAAACACCTATTGTTTTGCAGATGTACTAAGGCCAGGTGAAAGATTATTGAAAACTTGCAATTTTACCCACATAAGAATGTTTATTCTATCAAAGAGATGGTATTACAAATCAGTATGTAAAACTCTACCATCCAAAGCAAAACAAAAAAATCTTACAGACTAATAACTAAACTTCCATATTGAAAATAACAAATTTTATACATATCTTACATCATATAGACATAATGAAATCCCACCAAAATTAAAAAGCTAAATGTGAAGACATTTTGATGTGTTTTTACTTTATTTAGGAATATTGATTCATTGAACAAATTACTGAAAAGCTCAAAATAGAAAAAAATTGAGTGCAAAAATACTAAAACAAAAGTCACTATTTACATACTTAAGACAACACATATTTTTGGAAGATCTGTTCAACATACACATAACTATTTATTCTGATAGAGAACTTTTCCAGTTTTAGGAGTAAGTGACAACAGTTCCACATTTCAAACTGAGAATCTAGACTATCTATGCTGAGAAGGCCAAGAGTTGGTTTTGTCCCTTAATCCATTGCTTAACCCAGACTGAGGACTCATGTGTATCCCAGTCCCCATAGAGGAGGAGCAGAGGGGGTTCCCCATGATCCCATGCCTAGAGAGATATTGGAGAGTGTAAAAAATGAATACCTAAGGTAAGAATATAGTAATTTATCCTCCATTTACCCCATGGTCCCAAGCACATAAGCCAGTGAGAATTATGCCTGGGCTTCCCTGGGGCTTGCCTGGGCTTACCCGGCCTTATCTCTAAATATCCCAAACTTCCCCCAAGGCAACAGCCGAGCAGATCTGCCACAATAAAAGGCACAACTCTCTGCAGCACGCTGCTGCTCTCTCTTTGTCTCTGTCTCTCTGTCTGTCTTGCTGCTATCTCTGTCTCTCTGTTCCCCTGCTCCCTCTCTCTCTCTCTCTCTCCCCACCCGCTTCTGGGGGCAGCCACTTTCTCCTTCAGATAATAAAATGTCTTGTGTGGGCCCGTGTCTTCTGAGTCATTCTGGGTAAAGAGGGTCGCGTTGAGATACCCTTTCACCTAGAGCTTGAGAAGTATTTATGCCGGGGTTCTTGTTCGCAGAGCTGAAGAATGAGCTTCACAAACAGTCAAGATAGGAGAGCAAGGTACAGGCTTTTATTTAGAAATAAAGTGATAGAATAGAGCTCCTGGCTCACGTCAGGAGGGGACAAGAGAGCCCCTAGTGGTGCATCATCTAGGGGGTTTTATAGGCAGTTGAGGATTTTTCAAGAACAAAAAAAACTTAGGGTTGTGGACCTGCCCTGTCAAGGTGTGAGACAGGAACTGTGGGTGTAGTCAGGGTACGGTGAGGGCCTCCGGGGCAAAAGCAGGGTGGAATATTTATAAACATTATGCAAAGTCAAGGTCACACTAATTCTCTAGGAAAAGATACCTAAGAATATAGACATCTTCAGTGAGAGCAGTTAAAGGTCAAAAGGCCAGGAGCAACTTGGCCTGGAATGTTTGAGTGTTCTGCAAGGGTATTAGTGTAACCGGTGACTCCACTGTCAGCCCTGGCAATCAGACTATGACCCAGCCCACCTTGAGGACAGGGCAGGTGATGCAAATTTACACCCCTAAGTTATTTTTCATGTTCTCGAAAAATCCTCAACTGCCTATAAAACCTCCTAGACAACGCACCACCCTGCTCTCTTGTCCCCTCCTGTGTGAGCCAGGAACTCTATTCTCTCACTTTGTTTCTAAATAAAAGCCTGTATCTTGCTCTCCTACCTTGAGTGTTTATGAAGCTCATTTTTCAGCTTTGTGAACAAGACCCCAGCATCAGTGGGCTGGGTCATAGCCTGATTGCTAGGGGTGACAGCGGGGTCACAGGTTATGCTGAAGAAACCCTTTCAGAACACAAACATTCCAGACCAAGTTGCTCCTGGCCTTTTGACCTTTAACTGATCTCACTGAAGATGTCTATATTCTTAGGTATATTTCCCTAGAGAATTAGTGTGACCTTGACCTTGCATAGTGCTTAACAGAGTTTCAATGGGGACTTCTTTGCCCATTGTTACATTGTTCTATCAATATTCCACCCTGCTTTTCTGGGAGGCCCTCACCCTACTCTGACTACACCCATGGTCCCTGTCTCAGTATAATAGCATAATGGACTGGGAATCTGCCTTACACCTGGGGAAAAAAAGATGGAGGAGGATATATCCACCTGAATTATCCTATAACAGTAGAATAACCTGAGGTTTTAGAAGACTGCATACAAATGGATGATGGGTAAGAAACCTTTCTCAAAGAACAGGTAATGGGCCAAAATTAATTCAAAAGATATAGTTAACCAAGAGACTACTGAAAAGGTATTTGAATATTACAAAGAGCATGAACATAAACTTTGGAGAACCCTGAGCAAAGTGGAATTCATAAATGGTCAGCAAGAGTCACAAAATTCCAGCTCAGAGAATCTTATCAATGGGAGGAAATCTATGAAAAACTCAGTGAGCACACTAAAATGACATTTTTAGGCATCTGCAAAGGATGAAAAACCAAATACCTGTCATATTGATGCCAGTAGAGGAAGACTCTTCCTATTTTTTATGTTTCTCTTTTCCTCACTTCAGCAGTAAAGCTGCTGGAAGAAGCCCAATGATTAGTAAATGTGCTAGTCCAAAAAATAGGAAAAAAAATGTGTATAGCCTGGATCAAGTTTAAGCTGGAAAACAGAATCTAAGTAATTTAGTTTTTAATATTTTATGAGCTTACATATAATAATAAATATCTTAACACTATTTAGGACATAAAGTGACCAGTTAATTTATTATTCATTTATTTATTTTATCATCAGATAATATACAAAGATGTAATAGGACTCAGATTTAGTTGAAGAAGAGTGGAATAGTAAGACCTCATGTTAATGATTTGAATGTTATTGTGGGTAAAAGATGGTAGAGAATAACAATAATGCCAATTTTTTCAGTTTATTGGTTCAGTTACTGAAGATCATTACTCAGATGAGGTAAGTAACATATACATACCAATGATAACAAAGCAAACAATATGACAATTAAATGAGAGGACAACAAATGCTAATGTAGTTTACTGAACTGAACTGGAAATGGAAATGGACTTTAACACATAAAAATATTTTTTATCTCATTTTTATTCAGAGAAATGCAGATGAAAATAAATGTGTGTCATGTATACTAGCCCAGTTTTATGTGCTGAAGTCCAGATATATACACCAAATATCTATTAACCAACCCTTGGATGTCTCATAGGTACCTGATCATGTGCTCTAATATTCTCAGCAGTGATTTATCTCAGTAAGTAGAAACAACATCATTTCAGTTGCTGAAGCCAGAAAACTTATGTCAGACTTGTTACCTGCCTCCTTTCCTCTCAATATAAAAAATATTGTATTTCATTATATAATGCCTTTACAATATAATACAATCTTTTAATATGTCAGGTTCTACCTCTTTAAATCAGCTGCCATTTTCACTATTTAAAGAATCCTTACTTGGACTACTATCTCCAAATCAGATTCCCCAAATTTCATACTGTCTTCTAACTCTTTTGTCCTCACATCACTAGTAGGAAATGTAGACTTTTACTGGTTAAATTATATTCAAGTAATGCCACTCCCTGCTTTAACACTGAAAAACCTTCATTACTTTCCAGTTGTTTGCAAGGCATGCTCCAAACACCTGAGTTTCAGCCCGTCTATGATTTACCTCTGCTCCCCTCTGCAGGCATGTCTTATCCTCTCATCAGTCTGTTGATTGTTTTGCTTTCTCTCTTCACTACTAAATATTCACACAATACTTCTGATTGGAACACTCAGCACTGCCAACATTCCTCTTTTAATAAATGTGATTTCTTCTTGGAGGACTTTCATATTTTATGGACCAGGTTATAGACTGCTTCCTCCACTCATGCCCTTTCACTAAATGCAACACTCATTGCACTTTCCTTTAGTATTGCGAGAATAGAAGTAAGCATTGTGGTGGTGTGGCAAAAGTTACCCCCTACATCATAGCTATACCTCACCTACCATACTTTTGACTCCTAATGTAATACATATTAAAATAATGTTGAGCCAGAAAAAATTCTAGAAGGAAATAGTGATACATTTTTATATGGTTTTAACTTGAGAATGGATTTTTCCTTTACATGTGGATTTCAGAAATACCATCAAGGTTTTACAAATATTGATTCAACAGAATTTTATTCAACATCCGTGCCTAAGGAATTGCTAAATACTTGAATAAAATAATGAATAAAATGACACTTTCTCTATACTCATGGGAAGTATAGCCTGCTAGAAAAGACAATAATTAATTTAAGAAATCATACAGCAAACCGCAGTGAAAGACATAGCCTATGTAGGGTGATACTTGGAATAATGTACCCAATAATGAGAAAATGTAACCTGATAAGTAATTCAGGAATGGATTCATTGAGAAAACCGTGCTTGAGCTTATAGAAAGGATGAATATAGTGGAATGAAGAGAAACAAAAAAGCTTATACAATAGTGGGAGGGTTGGAAGAGGGTAACAATGAGGAACTTGAGGGCAGTGTGCAGAACTTGGGAAGAGGCCTAGTATGAAGTGAAATGGAAAATTAGGTAGAGGCTGAATATGTAAGCTTTTCCAGGCCATGTTAAAAACTTTTGACTTTATGTTAAAGGTAGCAGGAATATAAGTTTTAAATTCTGAATTGGAGAACATGTTCAGATAAACAATTTTAAAAGGTCACTCTGAATAATTTCTGAACAATATACAATGGTTTTAGGTGGGGTTATTTTACATTACATCTGATAGACTCTTTATGGGCAGAGATGGTGGCTAGGGAAGAGAGCAATAAATTTACAAAAAGTTTGAATGAGAATACTGCAAATAAATAGAGAAGGTAATAAACCTTGAGTGAGAAAAGATAATTGGACTCTGCCCTTTTTGCAGCAGCTAAGATTTACTGCCAAAGTAAACAAACAAAAACACAAAGATGTTGTAGGACTTGGGGCTGTGGAAAAGCAGAATCTGTACTAGTCACCTAAAAACAACAATATAATCTAGATGGAGAATGAGAAACTAGCTTAATTAAACTAATTAAATTACTTGGTTGGATCTTAATTGATTAAATCTGACAGCCTTTCCACATAGTCTGTGTGGAATGGTCAAGGAATGGTCAAGAATGCCAGTTAAGTGTTCATCACTGTATCCTTCAGTAACAAGGCCTTGGTCAAAAATAATCATTGTAGAGGAAAACAAAGAATTAATTGATAATATAGGACATATTTTTAACATAGATATTGTGTGCGACAGCCCCTGAATCAATATCAATGTAAACGTAACTTCTTTATATGTGAATTATAAAAACCCTTATATTGTTTTCACCTAATTTTGGAAGCAAGTCTAAAAATTTTAACATGTCCTGAGTTTGAACAAAATTAATAGCTCTTAAGTACAATGTCCTTTATTTATGTGGCACTTTGGCAATTAAAATGTTCAATTTTGAAAACTCAGTTAAATGTCAAAACAACTTGAACAAATAATTTTATTAAGAACTGGTAGTAATTTAGCTTGTTGAAATTATTTTCAGGTAGTTATGGGAACATTTCAAGAATAGCAAAGATCATTTACATGGTGGTACAATAAATTTTAATGCTGTTTTTCTCAATGAAAAGAAAAACAATAATAAAATGTTTTTCAGTTGGGTATATTATTGTCTTGCCTAAGGGAGATTTCCTCTTGGCAAGTTCACTTTGGATTTGGTGAGACCAAATAACAATGGAACACTGGAGGTAAAAGTGTTTATACCAATCTTTATTCTCATGGTGGCAGGTCAAATGCTGGAATCGTGCCTGCTTCTGGGGCATTTGCAGAGGTCTCTGTCTCTGCCTCCAGGCAGAGCATTAGGTGGAGCTTGTTATATAGTAACAGGAGGAAAATAATGGCTCAATTGTCAATGGGTATGTAAGCATTAGTCTACACAGTAGGTCAATTAGTTCCTCAAGTAGATTAGGGTCAAGTGAGGATCTTGGCCATAGGAACTTCCATTTTCCCTACAATTGTATATAAAACATTTATTTATATATTATATATATGTGTGTCTCACCTGAGGGGGATTGCCCCCTGGCAAGTTCACTCTGGATTTGGTAAGACTGAATAACAACAATGTAATGTTAGCAGTAGAAGCATTTATACCAGGCTTTATTCTCTTGCTGGCAGGTCAAATGCTGGAATCACATCTGCCTCTGACAAAGTCACAGTCCATCTCCATCTATGCCATTGGGGAGAGCACTGGGTGGAGCTCTCTTTATATAGTTACACTGACAATAAGGGCTCATTGCCAACAGGTATGTAAGCATTAACCAACAGCAGTAGGCCAGTTATATTATCAAGTAGTTTTGGGTCAGGTGACGATCCTGACCATAGGAAATTCCATTTTCCCTACACTCCACCCCTCCATGATTCTTGTCTCACAATCTTGCCCTTAATCATCCACAATGGTCCCTCTGTGAGAAAGCTGGAGCATTATAACCAGAAACCATAAGAACAATATATAGATAATAACAAAAAGTATGATACGGATAACAAAAAAAATTATAATGATCCTCAAGGCTGAGGATATCTATAGCCACCAAGTGTTCATTCCAGCTGTGTTCAAACCAATTATACTCAGATGAGTTCATGACTCACACTTTCTACTGGAGAAACCAATCTTCTGCAATGGTCCCTGTGTTAGAAAGCTTGAACTTTGTAAAAACAAAAATCATAATAATAATAGTCATCCTCAAGCCTGAGGAGATTAATTGCTACCAAGTGGTCATTCTAGTTCTATTCAAACTAGTCCCAGTTCATGATTCGTGCTTTTCATGGGAGGCCAGTAGCAGTACTGATAGGGGGCTCCATGCACACCCAGAAAGTAGCAGTTCTTGTTAGGGTGTGTGCCCAATCTACAAAAACATTAGAGGAGATTAACCTTAAGGGTGATAAGACACATGTTTTAATGACACTTACAGGCAAATCTTGTCAAAAATACAATATGTACAAGAGAGTGGATGTGTGATAGTACCGTGGCAGAGAGAGGGTCCCATCTGGGTCTAGTATACTATACCTTTGCCCTCTCCCTATAGGGGTTACTGAGAGGTCTATGCATAGTGCTACTGAAAGTGCATGCACTGGCCATAAAGATAAAACAAAACTCCCCAGTAAGATGCTCTTAACTTTCAGCCATTTAGGCTGATCTTTGGAGGCCATTCTGCCATTACTCCAGCAATACAATGAAGGCCAGCCTCCAGGACTTGTCCCCAAGGTGCCAGGAGAGCCAGCCATTTGCTGGTCCATGTGTCAAAACATTCAAGGCCACATCCACTGAATGGACTCTCCAGGGTTATTGCAGTTGGTGCTTGTAACAAGATATTCTGATGGCCAAACCAAGCTTCAATGATTCCTCCTTGGCTTGTACTTGAAGTTATATAGGGGAGGAAGCAATGTGTATTAGCATATCTATAGGGATCAATGCCCCTTTCTGGAGCTTTTCTTTCAAACTCCCTAGCACTGTCCATAAGTGGATTCACCATTCCTGTAGACTATTGGTGTCTGACATCAGGCTAGATTTTAACAAACCATTGTACCTCTTTATCATGCTGGCCCCAGTGGGATTATATGGTACATGAAACTTCCACTCTATCCCTAATTTTTGTACCTATTTTTATAATGCATGACCAGTAAAGGAGTGCCTTGATTACTCTCAATTACCTGTGGTCTGCCATAGGCTGCAAAGAGATCCTCCAGGCCTCTTTGGTCATTTGCTGGACAGCATAACATGCAGAAAGAGCAACCAGAAGTCCAGAAGCTCTGTCTACACAAGTGGCATTTGGTACCCTCTGACAAAGGCAGAGGCCCAATATAGTCTATCTGCCACCTGAAAAGGGCTATTGGCCCCTTAGCTATTTTCCCATGTTGCTGTGGGACTCAGTGTAGGTCCCTTTTAGCTCTGCTGACTTCTCCAGAGATCAAAGGCAGGCCCCACTGATAGGCTACAGCCCCACATTATGTTTTGCCCCACATGCAACAAACATTGATGTAATCATTGGGCCACATCAGAGGCAGGCTTTTCTTCTAGCCAGTACACCTGGGCCAGTGTGTCTGCTTCGTTCTTCCTTTGGGATGCTAAAGGCAAATTGCTGGCCACATGATATACTGTAACTGTTTTAGTCTGACCAGAGGCCACTAATTCTTGCCACAACTGTTGTCCTCAAAGGGGTCAGTGACCAACCAACCAATTGGCATGGTACCATGTCAGTAGCCATATTGTCAAGCCTTGTTAGATGGCCCAGCTGTCAGTGCAGACAGCTACTGCTGAGGGTTCCTGGATGATCACCAGCCACACTGCCCACAACTCTGCCCATTGACTACTCTTCCCCTGACCATCCTCCATCCATATTGTCTCAGTCTTATGATGGAAAGCTATAGCCCTCCATTTAGTGGCTGCCCACAGCTAGAGCCATCTCTGTATCATGCATATTTAAGTATAGGGCCTCTTCCCTTCCAATAAGGGCTTTCTGTTACTAATGGCTCTAATGCAAATTCTTCCTACCTTTCACTGATGTATATCACTCGCTCCAATGAGTATTGGAGTTCTTTACTTAAGGGGCTAGTGGAGAGGGTGCTACACTGCTGTAAGTATACACCCTACTTAGCCAGTGTAGGCATCTGTGCCACATCACTCCACAACTTTTGGGTCCACTCTCATACCTACCTTGAGTTGAGATAGGTGATTATTACCTATATTGGGGCTATTACAATGATGGCCCCATAGCCAGCAAGGCATGGTATATGGCAGCCAGTTGTTTCTCTGTTAAGGTGTGCCATACCTCCGCTCCTTCCAGAGTTGTGACAAAGTCCAATAGGTTGGCGGCTCTACTCAAGCTGCTGCCAGAGACTCCAGTCATAACTGTCTTCAGTTACATGAACATCCAGCTCACAGGACCTTGATGAGTCTATCACACTAAAGGTCTGCATAGCCTTGACTGCCTATTTTGCAGTGGTAAATGCAGATGCACATGCCTCGTCTCAGTTCAATATGATGTCCTTTCATACCAACCAGTATAAGGGCTTGAGAATTTGTGCCAAGTGAGGGAAAAACACTCTCCAGTATCCTAAAAATACCCCAAAATTATTATAATAATGCCCCCTTTGTTGAGATAGCAAAAGCCTGGATCTTGTGTATGACTGCTTCTGGGAAAACTTTAGTTTTACCCAAACAAACAAGTCTCAATGATTTTACTGACAAACCAGGTCCCTGAACCTTGGTGCTCTTCACAGCCCGTCCTTTCTTCTGTAGATGTTGCAACAGTATAGGTTACATACCTTCTATGTCTGGAAGAGAATCGTAAGCATGATATCATCAATAAAATGGTAATACTGCACCACTGACTGTTTCTCCCATGCTGCCAAATCCTGAGCCACAAGTCTTTGACAGACAGTAAGACTGTGGAGGTACCCCTGTGGAAGAAGAACAGTGAAAGTTCATTGCCATTTTTCCCACATGAAGACAAACTATTCCTGACTTTCCTGTTCCGTGGCCATAGAATAGAATGCCTTAGAAAGATCTACAACATAATAATATGTCTCTACTTCATGACTGAGGGTGTCCATAAGGCCTGCAGTAGAGAGGATGCAGCCTGCAGAGGTGATATGACTTTACTCAGTTCTCTGCAATTCATGGTCATATGCAAGGAGCCATCTGGCTTTTTTATTGGCCACAGTGTGAATTAAAAGGGCTATGGGTGGGCTTTATAATACCAGCATCCTCTAGTAAGATACTATTTGACTTCCCATCAAATTTCTCTCTGCTCATCACCCTAATAAGTCAAACCACATCTGGGTCCCTGTGACCTCCACAGGGCCCTTTAGACCCTTCCTCTCCTTTCATGTCCGCATCACTTCCACCTTCCCCAAATCTGCCACAGTATGGATAACCGCATTTATGAGGTTCCCTAAGTGAGGGGCAGGAATGGGCTACTAAGATCACAAAGAGGGATGAGGGTGCCACTTGTAACACTCTATTCCTCATCCCTGTTTAATTCCAGTAAACAGCTCCTCCTCTGGGCCATAATATACTGGGTTATAAATGGCATTTTTCATGCCTAACTTCTATAGCACCTGTTGGAGCTCAATATGCTTCTGCCATCTAGTGGGGTAAATTGGTACCTCACTGATTGAACCATAGAGTTCAAAGTGTGGCCATTACCCACTTGAGAAGTGACTGATTCCCTGGGGTCTAGTATACATTCTGCAGTTAATGCTGCAAGGCAGGATGAGTTGTCAGGGAAGTCAGCTTTGCCATCTCTGATCCAGATAGAATGATCCCATCCAAGCCTACATCCCAAAGGTGCAGGAACCAGGCTGATATGTACTCCCATGGTTTCTACTGAAACAGGAGCCCAAATCCACCAGTCCTGCCACAGGAATGGACCATAGAGTGCTCCACGACATGAGGAGAGGGCTGCATGTCTCCCAGAGGAACCTGCAGTTTCTACATCTTTATTTTCTTGACTACAAACAGGAAGGATTTCAATAGAGGAGGGATTGGTGCCTCTGGCACTACCTCTAACACCTTTTTCTCCCTGACTCCTTCCCCATTTCCAGGGTTGATGGCAACTCTTGTTCAACAGAGCGCTTCCTCAGTTTCATCCTTTATGTTTTCCACTGTGCCTCACAGTGATGTTATTTCATTGTTCAACATCTCTTTCACCTTTTCTTCAATACCTCACAGCTGGCATTCTCATGCTGCCTCTTCTTGTGCTTCCCTCAGGAGTACATGTTTCTCCTTCATGGCCTTTCCCTCTTCCACTATGCCTTGCAGCACCACTGTCTCCTGCAAAGAATCTTTTACCTCCTCCACAGCACCTTGCAGCTTGCATTTTCATGCTGTCTCTTCTTTTGCTTCTTGCACGGGTATGCCTTTACCTCTTCCACAGAGCCTCACAGCAACACCATATCATTCTTTTTTTTTTTTGTAGATAATTATTTTTTATTGAAGGGTAGTTGACACACAGTATTACATTAGTTTCAGGTGTACAACACAGTGATTCAACATTTATATACATGATATTTCTAGGTACCAGCTATCACCATACCAAGTTGTTACAATATTTTGACTATATTCCTTATGCTATACATTACATCCCAGTTACTTATTTATTTTACAATCGGAAGTATGTACTTTTTTTTTTTTTTTGGTGAGGGCATCTCTCCTATTTATTGATCAAATGGTTATTAACAACAATAAAACTCTGTATAGGGGAGTCAATGCTCAATGCAATCATTAATCCATTCCAAGCCTAATTCTTGTCAGTCTCCAAACTTCTGCAGCATAACAAACAAGTTCTTACATGGAGAACAAATTCTTACATAGTGAATAAGTTACATGGTGAACAGTACAAGGGCAGTCATCACAGAAACTTTCGGTTTTGATCATGCATTATGAACTATAAACAAACAGTCCAAATATGAATATTTGTTTGATATTTATACTTGATTTATATGTGGATACCACATTTCACTCTTTATTATTATTTTTTTTAATAAAATGCTGAAGTGGTAGGTAGAAGCAAGATAAAGATAGAAAACATAGTTTAGTGTTGTAAGAGAGCAAATGTAGATGATCAGGTGTGTGCCTGTAGACTATGTGTTAATCCAAGCTAGACAATGGCAATAAAACATCCACAGATGCAGCAGACTTCTCTCAGAATAGGGAGGAGAGAGGTTCTAAGCCTCACCTCTGTTGGTCGCGAATTTCTCTCCTTATGGCCGCCCTGCAACTGTGCCTGTCTTAGGTTGTTCCTCCCTTGAGGAATCTTACCTGTCTCTGGCTAACCAGTCATCTTCCGGGGCCATACAGGGAAATGTAAAGTTGGTAAGTGAGAGAGAAGCCTTATTGTTTGAAAAGGTTAGTTTTTTACTTCTTTGCATATTTATGTCCTGTGGCTTCTATGCCCAGCATTTGTCTTGAGGGATCTTTACCACTTGGAAGAATTATGACACACAGTAAATTCAATATGAGGCACGAATTCTATTTAAGGGTTGTAATTAGGAAGGAAGAAGAAAAGCTATGGAAGTAGCAGGCAGAAGAAAACATGTGAAGATTGATTATTTCTTTGACATATCTTCTTATAGAGTAACATAAGGATGCAAAGGTTTTAAACTACTAATTAAATTGTGCACACACATTAACATAATAGGAGTACAGTTACATAACCAAAGCATACCTATAATTAACAGCCATCTCCAGTGAAACCAAGAAAACCAGTTAGGCACCTTAGGCATTTGTGAAAACTTATCTGTGATATGGTGGAACAGTCTGAGACAAATCAGACAAATTAAAACAGCCCATTCCTGGGGACTGTTCACATCCCGTATGTTCTTTTAACAGTAAATAGTCTGTAGTTGTAAGATTTCGGAGTGCTACAATTTGCACTTCTCCTAATTCTTGGTTGAGTTCCAACAGTATAGAACCAGTCAAATTTGTTGTTTCACTGTATGCACAGACCAGCTTAAATATCTCTTTCTTCATTCCCATGGCAAGTCCAGGAACCGGTGGGATGAGTGCATCTACACCTGTAGCAGCGCATGGATCTTTGTGGGGGATTTTTGATGATCATCTTCTGGCATGAGTCTTCCAGAGAGTGCTGATGTTGGAAGTCCTTTTTCATATCGTATCTTAGTTCATTTTCGGGGTAGCCAACTTAGGCTTTGATCCTCTGTATAACCAGGTCCCCCCTATAAATCCCGTTACACTCACTGTCCATCAGCATAGCAAAATGTTGTAGAATCACTACTTCTCTTCTCTGTGTTGTACAGCCCTCCCCTTTCCCCCACGCCCCCATGCATGCTAATCTTAATATCCCCTTCTTCCTCCCCCCCTTATCCCTTCCTACCCACCCATCCTCCCCAGTCCCTTTCCCTTTGGTAACTGTTAGTCCATTCTTGAGTTCTGTGATTCTGCTGCTGTTTTGTTCCTTCAGTTTTTCCTTTGTTCTTATACTCCACAGATGAGTGAAATCATTTGGTATTTCTCTTTCTCCGCTTGGCATATTTCACTGAGCATAATACCCTCCAGCTCCATCCATGTTGCTGCAAATGGTAGGATTTGCCCTTTTCTTATGGATGAGTAGTATTCCATTGTGTATATGTACCACATCTTCTTTATCCATTCATCTATCGATGGACATTTAGGTTGCTTCCAATTCTTGGCTATTGTAAATAGTACAGCGATAAACATAGGGGTGCATCTGTCTTTTTCAAACTGGAGAGCTGCATTCTTAGGTTAAATTCCTAGGAGTGGAATTCCTGGGTCAAATGGTAAGTCTGTTTTGAGCATTTTGATGTACCTTCATATTGCTTTCCACAATGGTTGAACTAATTTACATTCCCACCAGCAATGTAGGAGGGTTCCCCTTTCTCCACAGCCTTGCCAACATTTGTTGTTGTTTGTCTTTTGGATGGGAGCCATCCTTACTGGTGTGAGGTGATACCTCATTGTAGTTTTAATTTGCATTTCTCTGATAATTAGCGACGTTGAGCATCATTTCATGTGTCTGTTGGCCATCTGTATTTCTTTTTTAGAGAACTGTCTGTTCAGTTCCTCTCCCCATTTTTCAATTGGGTTATTTGTTTTTTGTTTGTTGAGGGGTGTAAGCTCTTTATATATTCTGGACGTCAAGCCTTTATTGGATCTGTCATTTTCAAATATATTCTCCCATACTGTAGGGTTCCTATTTGTTCTATTGATGGTGTCCTTTGCTGTACAGAAGTTTTTAGCTTGATATAGTCCCACTTGTTCATTTTTGCTGTTGTTTTCCTTGCCTGGGGAGATATGTTCAAGAAGAGGTCACTCATGTTTATGTCTAAGAGATTTTTGCCTATGTTTTTTTCCACGAGTTTAATGGTTTCATGACGTACATTCATATCTTTGGTCCATTTTGAGTTTACTTTTGTATATGTCCAGTTTCATTCACCTACATGTATCTGTCCAGTTTTGCCAGCACCATCTGTTTGAAGAGACTGTCATTTCACCATTGTATGTCCATGGCTCCTTTATCAAATATTAATTGACCATATATGTCTGGGTTAATGTCTGGATTCTCCAGTCTGTTCCATTAGTCTGTGGCTCCGTTCTTGTGCCAGTACCAAATTGTCTTGATTACTATGGCTTTTTACCAGAGCTTGAAGATGGGGAGTGAGATCCCCCCTACTTTATTATTCTTTTTCAGGATTGCATTGGCTATTCGGGGTCTTTGGTGTTTCCATATGAATTTTTGAATTATTTGTTCCAGTTCATTGAAGAATGTTGCTGGTAGTTTCATAGGGATTCCATCAAATCTGTATATTGCTTTGGGCAGGATGGCCATTTGACGATATTAATTTGCCCTAGCCAAGACAATGGGATGAGTTTCCCAGCTGTTACTATCCCCTTTAATTTCTCTTAAGAGTGACTTGTAGTTTTCAGAGTATAAGTCTCTCACTTCTTTGGTTAGGTTTATTCCCAGGTGTTTTATTTTTTTTGATGCAATTGTGAATGGAGTTCTTTGCCTGATTTCTCTTTCTGTTGGTTCATTGTTAGTGTATAGGAAAGCCACAGACTTCTGTGTGTTGATTTTGTATCCTGCAACTTTGCTGTATTCCGATATCAGTTCTAGTAGTTTTTGGGTGGAGACTTTAGGGTTTTTTATGTATAGCATCATGTCATCTGCAAATCGTGACAGTTTAACTTCTTCTTACCAATATGGATTCCTTGTATTTCTTTGTTTGGTCTAATTTCTGTGGCTATGACCTCCAGTACTATGTTAAATAACAGTAGGGAGAGTAGGCATCTCTGTCTAGTTCCTGATATCAGAGGAAAAGCTTTCAGCTCCTCGCTGTTCAATATAATGTTGGCTGTGGGTTTATCATAGATGGCCTATATTATGCTGAGGTACTCGCCCTCTTATTCCCATTTTGCTGAGAGTTTTTATCATGAATGGTCATTGAACTTTGTCAAATGCTTTTTCAGCATCTATGGAGATGATCATGTGGTTTTTGTCTTTCTTTTTGTTGATGTGGTGGATGATGTTGATGGACTTTCGAATGTTGTACCATCCTTGCATCCCTGGGATGAATCCCACTTGGTCATGGTGTACGACCGTTTTGATGTATTTTTGAATTCAGTTTACTAAGGTTTTGTTGAATGTTTTTGCATCTACATTCATCAGGTATATTGGTCTGTAGTTTTCTTTTTTGGTGGGGTCTTTGCCTGGTTTTGGTATTAGGGTGATGTTAGCTTCATAGAATGAGTTTGGGAGTATCCCCTCCTCTTCTATTTTTTGGAAAACTTTGAGGAGAATGGGTATTATATCTTCCCTGTATGTCTGATAAAATTCCGAGGTGAATCCATCTGGCCCAGGGATTTTGTTCTTTGGTAGTATTTTGATTACCGCATCAATTTCGTTGCTGGTAATTGTCCTGTTTAGATTTTCTGTTTCTTTCTGGGTCAGACTTGGAAGGTTGTATTTTTCTAGGAAGTTGTCCATTTCTCCTAGGTTTCCCAGCTTGTTAGCATATAGGTTTTCATAGTACTCACTAATAATTCTTTGCATTTCTGTGGGGTCCGTCGTGATTTTTCCTTTCTCGTTTCTGATTCTCTTGATCTGTGTTGACACTCTTCCTCTTAATAAGTCTGTCTAGAGGCTTATCTATTTTGTTTATTTTCTCAAAGAACCAGCTCTTGGTTTCATTGATTTTTTAATTTGTTTTATTCTTCTCAATTTTATTTATTTCTTCTCTGATCTTTATTATGTCCCTCCTTCTGCTGACTTTAGGCCTCATTTGTTCTTCTTTTTCCAGTTTTGATAATTGTGCTGTTAGACTATTCATTTGGGACTGTTCTTCCTTCTTTAAGTGTGCCTGGATCGCTATATACTTTCCTCTTAAGACTGCTTCTGCTGTGTCCCACAGTAGTTGGGACTTAGTGTTGTCATTGTCGTTTGTTTCCATATATTGCTGGATCTCCATTTTGATTTGGTCATTGAGCCATTGATTATTTAGGAGCGTGTTGTTAAGCCTCCATGTGTTTGTGAGAATTTTTGCTTTCTTTGTACAGTTTATTTCTAGTTTTATGACTTTATGGTCTGAAAAGTTGGTAGGTAGGATTTCAAACTTTTGGAATTTACTGAGGCCCTTTTTGTGACCTAGTATGTGGTCTATTCTGGAGAATGTTCCATATGCACTTGAGAAGAATGTCTACCCTGTTGCTTTTGGTTTCAGAGTTCTGTACATGTCTATTAGGTTCATCTGTTCTAGTGTGTTGTTCAGTGCCTCTATGTCCTTACTTATTTTCTGGTTTGTGGATCTGTCCTGGGACACTTAGTCCAGCAGCAGGGATTCTGGGGATCTCTGGGCACTCTAACCCCCTGGGCAGCAGGGAGCATGAAGGCCCCATATGGAGATAAATAGCCTCCCAGCCATTCCCCCTCAAATGTGGTTCCACCATATCGGAGCAGCGGCCCGAGGCAGGTCATGCCCTCAGCAAAAGTGGAGATAAATTCCATAGCCGCCAGGCAGGAATCAGAAGCACTTTCTGTGCACAGCTGCCCAGCAAAAGCCACTAGAGGTCACTGTTCTCCCAGGACAGGAAGGCCACAAACCAAGAAGAAGGGAAGTTCTTCAAGCAGTCACTCATGCCAGCTCTGCAAACTATCTCTATCAACGTGAAAAAGCAAAATTACTGGCAGACCAAGATCACAAAGTCAACACAAGAGAAGGAGACAGACATAACCAGTCTTTCTGAAAAATAATTCAAAATAAAATTATAAAAATGCTGACAGAGATTCAGAGAAATATACAAGAGGTAAGGGACGAAGTCTGGAGGGAGATTACAGACACGCGGAAAGAGATTACAGAAGTGAAACAAACTCTGGAAGGATTTATAAGCAGGATGGATAAGATGCAAGAGGCGATTGATGGAATAGAAACCAGAAAACAGGAACGCATAGAAACTGACATAGGGAGAGATAAAAGGATCTCCAGGAATGAAACAATATTGAGAACTGTGTGAACAATCCAAAAGGAACAATATCCATATTAAAGGAGTACCAGAAGAAGAAGAGAGAGAAAAAGGGATAGAAAGTGTCCTTGTAGAAATAACTGCTGAAAACTTCCCCAAACTGGGGGAGGAAATAATCGAACAGACCATGGAAATACACAGAACTCCCAACAGAAAGGACCCAAGGAGGACAACACCAAGACACATAATAATTAAAATGGCAAAGATCAAGGACAAGGCAAGAGTTTTAAAGGCAGCTAGAGAGAAAAAGGTCACCTATAAAGGAAAACCCATCAGGCTATCATCAGACTTCTCAACAGAAACCTTACAGGCCAGAAGAGAATGGCATGATATATTTAATGCAATGAAACAGAAGGGCCTTGAACCAAGGATACTGTATCCAGCACGATTATCATTTAAATATTAAGGAGGGATTAAACAATTCCCAGACAAGCAAAAGTTGAGGGAATTTGCTTCCCACAAACGCCTCTACAGGGTATTTTAGACAGACTGTTCTAGGCAGGAGCACTCCTAAGACTAAACAGATGTCACCAGAGAAAATAAAATCACAGCAAAGAAAGCAGACCAACCAAATACTAAGTAAAAGCAAAAAATAAAATAAACTACCCACTAAAAGCAGTTAAAGGAAACATGAAAGAGCACAGAATAAAACAACCAACATATAAAGAATGGAGAAGGAGGAATAAGAAGGGAGAGAAGAAAAGAATCTCCAGACAGTGTATATAATAGCTCAATAAGCAAGCTAAGTTAGGCAGTAAGATACTAAGGAAGCTAACCTTGAACCTTTGGTAACCACGAATCTAAAGCCTGCAATGGCAATAAGCAGATATCTTTCAATAGTCACCCTAAATGTAAATGGACAGAATGCACCAATCAAAAACACAGAGTAACAGAATGGATAAAAAAGCAAGACCCATCTATATGCTGCTTACAAGAAACTCACCTCAAACCCAAAGACATACACAGACTAAAAGTCAAAGGATGGAAAAACATATTTCAAGTGAACAACAGAGAGAAGAAAGCAGCGGTTGCAGTACTAGTATCAGACAATATAGACTTCAAAACAAAGAAAGTAACAAGAGATA
The DNA here is from genome assembly GCF_040802235.1 of Manis javanica. Taxonomy (NCBI): domain Eukaryota; kingdom Metazoa; phylum Chordata; class Mammalia; order Pholidota; family Manidae; genus Manis; species Manis javanica. The sequence goes on along the minus strand of NC_133163.1, from coordinate 55,293,391 downwards.
AAGAAGGACATTACATAGTGATAAAGGGCTCAGTCCAACAAGACGATATAACCATTCTAAACATATATGCACCCAACACAGGAGCACCAGCATATGTGAAACAAATACCAACAGAACTAATGGGAGAAATAGAATGCAATGCATTCATTTTAGGAGACTTCAACACACCACTCACTCCAAAGGACAGATCCAACAGACAAAAAATAAGTAAGGACACAGAGGCACTGAACAATACACTAGAACAGATGGGCCTAATAGACATCTATAGAACTCTATATCCAAAAGCAACAGGAAACACATTCTTCTCAAGTGCACATGGAACATTCTCCAGAATAGACCACATACTAGGCCACAAAAAGAGCCTCAGTAAATTCCAAAAGATTGGAATCCTACCAACGAACTTTTCAGACCACAAAGGCATAAAACTAGAAATAAACTGTACAAAGAAAGCAAAAATTCTCACAAACACATGGAGGCTTAACAACACGCTCCTAAATAATCAATTGCTCAATGACCAAATCAAAATGGCGATCCAGCAATATATGGAAACAAACGACAACAACAACACTAAGTCCCAACTACTGTGGGACACAGCAAAAGCAGTCTTAAGAGGAAAGTATATAGTGATCCAGGCACACTTGTAGAAGGAAGAACAGTCCCAAATGAATAGTCTAACATCACAATTATCAAAACTGGAAAAAGAAGAACAAATGAGGCCTAAAGTCAGCAGAAGGAGGGACATAATAAAGATCAGAGAAGAAATAAACAAAATAGAGAAGAATAAAACAACAGCAAAAATCAATGAAAACAAAAGCTGGTTCTTTGAGAAAATAAAGAAAATAGATAAGCCTCTATCCAAACTTACTAAGAGAAAAAGAGAACCAACACACATCAACAGAATCAGAAATGAGAATGGAAAAATCATGACAGAATCCACAGAAATACAAAGAATTATTAAAGACTACTATGAAAACCTATATGCTAACAAGCTGAAAAACCTAGAAGAAATGGACAACTTCCTAGAAAAATGCAACCTTCCAAGACTGACCAAGGAAGAAACACAGAAGTTAAACAAATCAATTACGAGCAAAGAAATTAAATGGTAATAGAAAAACTACTCAAGAACAAAATGCCCAGGCCAGATGGATTTACCTCAGAATTTTATCAGACATACAGAGAAGACATAATACACATTCTCCTTAAAGTTTTCCAAAAAAGAGAAGAGGAGGGAATACCCCCAAACTCATTCTATGAAGTCAACATCACCCTAATACCAAAACCAGGCAAAGACCCCACCAAAAAGAAAACTACAGACCAATATCCCTGATGAATATTGATGCAAAAATTCTCAACAAAATATTAGCAAACCGAATTCAAAAATACATCAAAAGGATAATACACCATGACCAAGTGGGATTCATCCCAGGGATGCAAGGATGGTACAACATTTGAAAATCCATCAACATCATCCACCACATCAACAAAAAGAAAGACAAAAACCACATGATCATCTCCATAGATGCTGAAAAAGCATTCTACAAAATTCAGCATCCAGTCATGATAAAATCTCACAACAAAGTGGGTATAGAGGGCAAGTACCTCAACATAATAAAGGTCATATATAATAAACCGACAGCCAACATTATTCTGAATGGTGAGAAGCTGAAAGCTTTTCTTCTGAGGTCGTGAACAAGACAGGGATGCCCACTCTCCCCACTGTTATTTATCATAGTACTGGAGGTCCTAGCCATGACAGTCAGACAAAACAAAGAAATACAAGGAATCCAGATTGGTAAACAAAAGTTAAATTGTCACTAATTGCAGATGACATGATATTGTACATAAAAAACCCTAAAGACTCCACTCCAAAACATCTAGAACTGATATCGGAATACAGCAAAGTTGCAAGATACAAAATTAACGCACAGAAATCTGCGGCTTTCCTATACACTCACAATGAACCAACAGAAAGAGAAATCAGGAAAACAACTCCATTCACAATTGCATCAAAAAGAATAAAATACCTAGGAATAAACCTACCCAAAGATGTGAAAGACCTATACCCTGAAAACTACAAGACACTCTTAAGAGAAATTAAAGGGGACACTAACAAATGGAAACGCATCCCATGCTCTTGGCTGAGAAGAATTAATATAATTAAAATGGCCATCCTGCCCAAAGCAATATACAGATTTGATGCAATCCCTATCAAATTACCAGCAACATTCTGCAAGGAACTGAAACAAATAGTTCAAAAATTCATATGGAAACACCAAAGACCCTGAATAGCCAAAGCAATCCTGAGAAAGAAGAATAAAGTAGGGTGGATATCACAGCCCAACTTCAAGCTGTACTACAAAGCCATAGTAATCAAGACAGTTTGGTACTGGCACAGCAACAGAGCCACAGATGAGTGGAATAGATTAGAGACTCCAGACATTAACCCAAACATATATGGTCAATTAATATTTGATAAAGGAGCCATGGACATACAATGGTGAAATGGCAGTCTCTTCAACAGATGTTGCTGGCAAAACTGGACAGTTACATGTAGGAGAATGAAACTGGACCATTGTCTAACCCCATACACAAAAGTAAATTCGAAATGGATCAAAGACCTGAATATAAGTCATGAAACCATAAAGCTCTTCAAAAAAAACATAGGCAAAAACCTCTTAGACATAAACATGAGTGACCTCTTCTTGAACATGTCTCCCCAGGCAAGGGAAACAACAGCAAAAATGAACAAGAGGGACTATATTAAGCTGAAAAACTTCTGTACAGCAAAAGACACCAACAACAGAAAAAAAATGTACCCTAAAGTATGGGAGAATATATTTTTAAATGACAGATCCGCTAAAGGTTTGATGTCCAAATATATGAAGAGCTCACCCACCTCAACAAACAAAAAACAAATAATCCAATTAAAAAATGGGTAGAGGAACTGAACAGACATTTCTCCAAAAAAGAAATACAGATGGCCAACAGACACATGTAAAGATGTTTCACATCACTAATTATCAGAGAAATGCTAATTAAAACCACAATGAAGTATCACCTCATTCCAGTTAGTATGGCTGCCATCCAAAAGACAAACAGCAACAAATGTTGACGAGGCTGTGACGAAAGGGGAACCCTCCTACACTGCTGGTGGGAATGTAAATTAGTTCAACCATTGTGGAAAGCAGTATGGTGGTTCCTCAAATGATCAAAATAGACTTACCATTTGACCCAGGAATTCCACTCCTATGAATTTACCCTAGAAATGCAGCACTCAAGTTTGAAAAAGACAGATGCACCTCTATGTTTATCGCAGCACTATTTACAATAGCCAAGAATTGGAAGCAACCTAAGTGTCCATCAGTAGATGAATGGATAAAGAAGATGTGGTACATATATACAATGGAACATTATTCTGCTATAAGAAGAGTGCAAATCCTACCATTTGCAGCAACATGGACGGACCTGGAGGGTATTATGCTCCATGAAATAAGCCAAACGGAGAAAGAGAAATACCAAATGATTTAACTCATCTGTGGAGTACAAGAACAAAGGAAAAACTGAAGGAACAAAACAGCAGCAGAATCACAGAACTCAAGAATGGACTAACAGTTACCAAAGGGAAAGGGACTGGGGAGGATAGGTGGGTAGGGAGGGATAAGGAGGGGAAGAAGAAAGGGGGTATTATGATTAGCATGCATAATAGGGGGAGGGTGAAAGGGGAGCTCTGTAGAACACAGAGAAGTAGTGATTCTACAACATTTTGCTATGCTGATGGACAGTGACTGTAAGGGGTTTTTTGGGGGGGGTGATATAGGACAGAGCCTAGTAAACCTAATGTTCTTCATGTAATCATAGATTAATGATCACAAAAAAAAAGAGAAAGAAAAGGGGGATTACTCCCTGATAGGATAAAACTAACTGCATATCACTGATTAATGAATGCTTTAAATATCCTTAATTTCATCATTTAAAGGGTGTCAGATGATTGGCTATGGATGTACATTTTTCTGATAATATTCCTTTCTCTTAAAAAAAAAGCAGTTCCTGTGTGGTGATCTCCAATATGTTCTTCACAATGGTATAAAGGGCATATCAAAGTGTGGGCAAAGTGTTTGTTTGTGTTTATACAGAGTATCAAACCCTAATTTGGCTATACAGAAAATGAATTAAGATACGATATGAAGAACTTCCAACATCAACATTCTCTGGAAGAGTCATTCCAGAAGATGATCATCAAAAAACTTCAACAAAGATCCTGGTGCTGTTACAGTTGTAGCTGCACTCATCCCACCAGTTCCTCGCCTTGTCATTGGAATGAAGAAGGAGATATCTAAGCTGGCCTGTGCATACAGTAAAACAACAAATTTTACTCAATCTATACTGTTGGAACTCAACCTTGAATTAGGAGAAGTGCAAGTTGCAGTGCTCCAAAATCTTGCAACTATAGACTATCTACTGTTAAAAGTACATATGGGTTGTGAACAGTTCCCAGAAATGTGTTGTTTTAATTTGTCTGATTTTTCTCAAAATATTCAAATTCAGTTAGACAATATCCATCATATCATTGATAAGTTTTCACAAATGCCTATGGTGCCTAACTTGTTTTCTTGGTTTCACTGGATATGGCTGGTATTGTAGGTTGGCTTTGGTTATGTAGCTGTATACCTATTATGTTAATGTGTGCACGCAATTTAATTAGTAATTTAAAACCTATACATGGTTATGTTCCCCTACAAGAAGATATGTGAAAGAAATAATCAATCTTCCCATGTTTTCTTCCATCTGCTACTTCTATAGCATCTCTTCTTCCTTCATAATTACAACCCCTAAGTAGAATTCATGCCTCATATTGAAATTACCGAGTATCATAATTCTTCCAAGTGGTAAAGATACCTCAAGACAAATGATGGGCATAGAAGCCATAGGGCATAAATATGCAAAAAAGTAAAAAGCTAACCTTTTCAAACAATATGGCTTCTCTCTCACTTACCAACTTTACATTTCCCTGTAGGGCCCCGGAAGATGACTGGTTAGCCAGAGACAGGTAAGATTCCTCAAGGGAGGAACAACCTAAGAAGGCACAGTCACAGGAGGGCCATCAGGTGAGAAACTGGGGATCAACAGAGGTGAGGCTTAGAACCTCACCCCCCCCCTCTTTTGAGAGAAATATTCTGCATCCGTGGATGTTTTGTTGCCCTTGTCTAGCTTGGATTAATACTTAGTCTACAGGCACACACCTGATCATCTACATTTGCCCTCTTACAGCACTAAACTATGTTTTCTACCTTTAACTTGGATCTACCTAACACTCCAGCATTTTATTAAAATTAATAATAATAATAATAATAATAATAATAATAATAAGGGAGAAATGTGGGATTCACATATAAATCAAGTATAAAAATCAATGAATAATCGTAATTGACCTGATTGCTTATAATTCATAATGCGTGATCAAAACTGAAAGTTTCTGTGATGACTGCCCTTGCATGTCACCATGTAACCACTTGTTTACTACGTAAGAACTTGTTTACCATGTAAGAACTTGTTCCTTATGCTTCAGAAGATTGGAGACTGTTGAGAATTAGTCTTGGTGTGGATTAATGATTGTGCATTGAGCATTGACTCCCCTATGCAGAATTTTATTGTTGTTAACAACCATACGATCAATAAATATGAGAGATACCATCTCAAAAAAAAAAAAAGCTAACCTTGAACCTTTGGTAACCACAAACTTAAAGCCTGCAATGGGAATAAGTACATACCTTTCAATAATCACCTAAATGTAAATGGACTGAATGCACCAATCAAAAGACACAGAGTAAAAGAATGGATAGAAAAGCAAGACTCATCCATATGCTGCTTAAAAGAGACTCATCTCAAACCTAAAGACATGCACAGACTTAAAGTCAAGGGATGGAAAAAGACATTTCATGCAAAGAACAGAGAGAAAAAAAAAGGTGTTGCAATATTAGTATCAGACAAAATAAAGAAAGTAAGAAAAGATAAAGAAGGACATTACATAGTGATAAAGGGCTCAGTCCAACAAGAGGATATAACCATTATAAATATGTATGCACCCAATAAAAAGGACCAACATATGTAAAACCAATACTAACAGAATTAAAGAAGGAAATAGAATGCAATTCATTTATTTTGGGAAACTTCAATACACCACTCACCCCAAGGAGGGATCTACCAGACAGAAAATAAGTAGGGACACAGAGGCACTGAACAACACACTAGAACAGATGGACCTAATAGACATCTAGAGAACTCTACATCCAAAAGCAACAGGATACACATTCTTCTCAAGTGCACATGAAACATTCTCCAGAATAGACCACATACTAGGCCACAAAAAGAGCCTCAGTAAATTCCAAAACACTGAAGTCCTACCAACCAACTTCTCAGACCACAAAGGCATACAACTAGAAATAAATTGTGGAAAGAGAGCAAAAAGGCTCACAAACACAAGGAGGCTTAACAACATGCTCCTAAATAATCAATGGATCAATGACCAAATTTAAATGGAGATCCAGCAATATATGGAAACAAACGACTACAACAATACAAACCCCAATTACTGTGGGATACAGCATAAGCAGTCTTAAGAGGAAAGTATATAGCAATCCAGGTATATTTAAAGAAGGAAGAACAATCCCAAATGAATGGTCTAATGACACAATTATCGAAATTGGAAAAAGAACAAATGAGGCCTAAGGTCAGCAGAAGGAGGGACATAATAAAGATCAGAGAAGAAATAAATAAAATTGAGAAGAGTAAAGCAATAGCAACAATCGATGAAACCAAGAGTTGTTTCTTTGAGAAAAAAATATATATATAAGCCTCTAGCCAGACTTATTGAGGAAAAGAGAGTCAACACACATCAACAGAATCAGAAATGAGAAAAGAAAAATCATGACAGAACCCACAGAAATACAAAGAATTATTAGAGAGTACTATGAAAACCTATATGCTAAGAAGCTGGGAAACCTAGGAGAAATGGACAGCTTCCTAGAAAAATACAACCTTCCAAGACTGACCTAGAAAGAAACAGAAAATCTAAACAGACCAATTACCAGCAATGACATTGAAGTGGTAATCAAAAAACTACCCCAGAAAAAACAACCTGGGCCAGATGGATTTACCTCAGAATTTTATCAGACATACAGAGAAGACATAATACACATTATCCTTAAAGTTTTCCAAAAAAGAGAAGAGGAGGGAATACCCCCAAACTCATTCTATGAAGTCAACATCACCCTAATACCAAACCCAGGCAAAGACCCCACCAAAAAAGAAAACTACAGACCAATATCCCTGATGAATGTTGATGCAAAAATACTCAACAAAATATTAGCAAACCGAATTCAAAAATACATCAAAAGGATCATACACCATGACCAAGTGGGATTCATCCCAGGGATGCAAGGATGGTACAACATTTGAAAATCCATCAACATCATCCACCACATCAAACAAAAGGAAAGACAAAAACCACATGATCATCTCTATAGATGCTGAAAAAGCATTCTACAAAATTCAATATCCATTCATGATAAAAACTCTCAACAAAATGGGTATACAGGGCAAGTACCTCAACATAATAAAGGCCATATATGAGAAACCCACAGCCAACATCATACTGAACAGTGAGAAGCTGAAAGCTTTTCCTCTGCGATCGTGAACAAGACAGGGATGCCCACTCTCCCCACTGTTATTCAACATAGTACTGGAGGTCCTAGCCATGGCAATTAGACAAAACAAAGAAATACAAGGAATCCAGATTGGTAAACAAGAAGTTAAACTGTCACTATTTGCAGAAGACATGATATTATACGTGAAAAACCCTAAAGACTCCACCCCAAAACTACTAGAGCTAATAGCTGAATTCAACAAAGTTGCAGGATACAAAATTAACAGACAGAAATCTGTGGCTTTCCTATACACTAACAAAAAACTAATAGAAAGAGAAATCAGGAAGACAATTCTATTCACAATAGCATCAAAACGAATAAAATACCTAGGAATAAACGTAACTAAGGAAGTGAAAGACCTATACCCTCAAAACTACAACACACTCTTAAGAGAAATTAAAGAGGTCACTAAAAAATGGAAACTCATCCCATGCTCCTGGCTAGGGATAATTAATATCATTAAAATGGCCATCCTGCCCAAACCAATATAGAGATTTGATGCAATCCCTATCAAACTACCAACAGCATTCTTCAATGAACTGGAATGAATAGTTCATAAATTCATATGGAAATACCAAAGACCTCGAATAGCCAAAGCAATCCTGAGAAGGAAGAATAAAGTGGAGGAGATCTCACTCCCCAACTTCAAGCTCTACTACAAAGCCACAGTAATCAAGACAATTTGTTACTGGCACAAGAACAGAGCCACAGACCAATGGAACAGAATAGAGACTCCAAACATTAACCCAAACATATATGGTCAACTAATATTCGATAAAGGTGCCATGGACATACAATGGGGAGATAACAGTATCTTCAACAGATGGTGCTGGGAAAACTGGGCAGCTACATGTAAGAGAATGAAACCGGATCACTATTTAACCCCATACACAAAAGTAAATTCAAAATGTATCAAAGACTTGAATGTAAGTCATGAAACCATAAAAGTCTTAGAAAAAAACATATACAAATATCTCTTAGACATAAACATGGGTGACCTTCCTTGAACATATCCCCTGGGCAAGGGAAACAAAAGCAAAAATGAACAAATGGGACTATATCAAGCTGAAAAGCTTCTGTACAGCAAAGGACACCATCAATAGAACAAAAAGGTATCCTACTGTATGGGAGAATATATTTGAAAATGACAGATCCGATAAAGGATTGACATCCAAAATATATAAAGAGCTCACACACCTCTACAAACAAAAAGCAAATAATCCAATTAAAAAATGGACAGAGGAGCTGAATAGACAGTTCTCTAAAGAAGAAAATCAGATGGCCAACAGAAACATGAAAAAATGCTCCACATCGCTTGTCATCAGAGAAATACAAATTAAAACCACAATGAGATATCGTCTCACACCAGTAAGGATGGCTTCCATCCAAAAGACAAACAGCAACAATTGTTGGCAAGGTTGTGGAGAAAGAGGAACCCTCCTACAGTGCTGGTGGGAATGTAAATTATTTCAACCATTGTGGAAAGCAGTATGGAGGTTCCTCAAAATGCTCCAAATAGAAATACCATTTGACCCAAGAATTCCACTTCTAGGAATTTACCCCAAGAATGTAGCACCCAAGTTTGAAAAAGACAGATGCACCCCTATGTTTATCACTGCACTATTTATAATAGCCACGATAATGAAGCAACGTAAATGTCCATCAGTAGATGAATGGATAAAGAAGATGTGGTACATATACACAATGGAATATTACTCAGCCATAGGAAAAAAACAATCCCACCATTCGCAACAACATGGATGGAGCTAGAGGGTATTATGCTCAGTGAAATAAGCCAGGTGGAGAAAGACAAGTACCAAATGATTTCACTCACATGTGGAATAAAAGAAAAAAGAAAAAGCTGAAGGAACAAAACAGCAGAAGAAGCACAGAACCCAAGAATGGACAAACAGTTACCAAAGGGAAAGGGACTGGGGAGGATGGGTGGGAAGTGAGGTATAAGAGTGGGAAAGAAGATAGGGAGCATTATGATTAACATGTAGAGTGTGGAGGAGGGGGTACAGGGAGGGCTGTGCAGCACAGAGAAGACAAGTAGTGTGTGTACAGCATCTTACTATGCTGATGGACATTGACTGTAATGGGGTTTATAGGGTGGGACATGGTGAAGGGAGGAGTCTAGTAACCATAATGTTCTTCATGTAATTGTAGATTCATGATAATAAAATGAATAATAAAAAGAAAAGTTAAAAGGCCTTTCAACAGGTTAAAAAAATCTACAATGGTAGGAGATGAGACAAGAACAGAGGCTATAATTCTGAAGGATAATCTGGAACAAAATACGAATGTGAAATGAGGTAGGAAATAATTGGAAAAGGGAACAAGAAGGGTGATGAACATCAGAAATAAAGGAGAGGAAAAAAGAATTACAAAACCCAAACCTTTGTTCTAGACTACAAAAATGCTAATATTATATCTTCATTTTCTATTATAGATTTCTTTAAATTTCACAACCAAAAACACCTTATATTTCACTTATCATTTACTGTCTTAATATAAACCTCCTGGTCACTTATTAATTCCATTAAGATTTATATGCATGCAATCTGATTTAAATATGTCCAGAAGAGTTTCTTCCTTCCACCTGAGTCAGTTTTCTTTTCTTTTCTTCCTTTGTTTTTTAGCTGTGTTGTAAGTGTTATAATTTTTACAGAGACCAAACTTTTTTTTTATTAAGGTACCATTGATGTTCAATCTTATAAAGGTTTCACATGAGCAACATTTCATTTACTACATTCACCCATATTATCAAGTCCTCCCCACATGCCCCATTACAGTCACTGTCCATCAATGTAGTAAAATGCTATGGAGTCATTACTTATCTTCTCTGTACTATATTGTCTTCCCTGTGCCTCCCCATATTATGTGTTCTAATCATAATACCCTTAATGCCCTTCTCCCTCCCTTTCCGCCTGCTGTTTCCACTCTCTTTTTCTTTGGTAACTGCTAGTCCCTTGTTGGAGTCTGTGAGTCTGCTGCTGTTTTGTTCCTTAGTTTTGATTTGTTGTTATACTCCACAAGTGAATGAAATCATTTGGTACTGGTCTTTCTCCACCTAGATTATTTGAATGAGCATAATACCATCTAGCTCCATCCATGTTGTTACAAAAGAAAGAATTTGCTTTCTTCTTATTAATAAATACTATTCCATTGTGTATATGTAATACACTTTCTTTATCCATTCATTTATTGATGGACACTTAAGTTGCTTCCAGGTGTTAGCTTTTTAAATAGTGCTGTGCTAAATATAGGGGTGCATATGTCCTTTTGAACCTGTGACCTATTTTTCTTTGGGTAAATTCCTAGGAGTGGAATTCCTGGGTCAAATGGCATTTCTATTTTTAGTTTTTTGAGGATCCTCCATATTGCTTTCCACAATGGTTGAACTAATTTACATTCCGACCAAGAGTGTAGGAGGATTCCCCTTTCTCCAAATCATTGCCAGCATTTGTTGTTCCTAGTCTTTTGGATTTTGGCCATCCTAATTGGTGTGAGGTGATATCTCATTGTAGGTTTAACTTGCATTTCCCTGGTAATTAGCAATGGGGAGCATCTTTTCATGTGCCTGTTGGTCATCTGAATTTCTTCTTCAGAGAAGTGTCTGTTCAGATCCTCTGCTTTTTTAATTGTGTTATTTACTTTTTGGGCATTGAGGTATGTGAGTTACTTATATGTTTTGGATGTTAACCCTTTATCAGATAGTTCATTTATGAATATATTCTCCCACACTGTAAGATGCCTTTTTGTTCTGCTGATGGTGTCCTTTGCTGTACAGAAGCTTTTTAGTTTGATATCGTCCCATTTGTCCTGTTTCTCTTGCCTGAGGAAATGTGTTTAGGAAAAATTTGCTCATCTTTATATCCAAGAGATTTTTGTCTTTATTTTTTTGTAAGAATTTAATGGTTTCATGACTTACATTCAGGTCTTTTATCCATTTTGAGTTTACTTTTGTTTGAAGTTAGACAGTAATTCAGTTTCATTCTCTTACATGTAGCTGTCCACTTTTGCTAACACCAGTTGTTGAAAAGGCTGTCATGACTCCAGTGTATATCCATGGCTTTTTATAGTATATTAATTGGCCCTATGTGTGGGTTTATATCTGGACTCTCTATACCATTCCACTGATTTATGGTTCTGTTCTTATGCCAGTACCAAATTGTCTTGATTATGGTGGCTTTGTAGTAGAGCTTGAAGTTGGAGAGTGTAATCCCCTCCAGCTTTATTCTTCCTTCTCAGGATCGCCTTGGCTATTTGGGGTCTTTTGTTGTTCCATATGAACTTTAGAACTATTTATTCTAGTTTGTTGAAGAATGCTGTCTGTAATTTGATAAGGATTGAATTTAATCTGTAGATTGCTTTAGGCAGGATGGCCATTTTGACTATTTTTATTCTTCCTATCCATGAGCACAGGATGCATTTCAATTTTTTGTGTCTTCTTTAATTTCTCTCATGAGTGTCTTATGGTTTTCAGAGTATAGTTCTTTCACCTCCTTTGTTAGGTTTGTTCCTAGGTATTTTATTATTTTTGATGTAATTTGAATGGAATTGTTTTTCCTGATTTCTCTTTCTGCTAGTTCATCATTAATATATAGGAATGCAACAGATTTCTATGTGTTAATTTTGTATCTTACAACTTTGCTGAATTCAGTTATTAGTTTTAGTAGTTTTGGGGTGAATTCTTTAGAGTTTTCTATGTACAATATCATGTCATCATGTACACATTCTATGTACAAAAACAACAATTTTTGTTTATGTGGTGGATGATGTTGATGCATTTTCTAATATTGTATCATACTTGCATCCCTTTAATATATTCCAACTTGATCATGATGGATGATCTTTTTGACATATTTTTGAACTCTTTTTGCTAATATTTTGTTGAGTATTTTTGCATCTGTGTTCATCAGGTATATTGGTCAGTAATTTTCTTTTTTTGTGGTGTCTTTGCCTTATTTTGGTATTACAATTATGCTGGCTTCATAGAATGAGTTTGGAAGTATGCCCTTCTCTTGTGCTTTTTGGAAAACCTTAGGGAGGATGTGTATTAGGTCTTCACTAAATGTCTGATAAAATTGAGCAGGGAAGCCATCTGGTCTGGGGGTTTTGTTCTTGTGCAGTTTTTGATTACCAATTCAACTTCATTGCTGATAATTGGTCTGTTCAGATTTTCTCTTTCTTCTGGACCAGTTTTGGAAGGTTGTATTTTTCTAGAAAGTTCTCTATTTCTTGTAGGTTATGCAACTTGCTAGCATATGATTTTTCATAGTATTCTTTAATAATTCTTTGTATTTCTGTCATTTCTATAGTGATTTTTGTTTTTCATTTCTGATTCTGTTTATGTGTATAGACTGTCCTTTTTTCTTGATAAGCCTGGCTCAGGGTTATCTATTTTGCTTGTTTTCACAAAGAACCAGCTCTTCATTTCATTAATTATTTCATTTCTTTTATCCTTTTCAATTTTATTTATTTGTTCTCTTATCTTTATTATGTCCCTCCTTTAACTTACCTTGGGCCTCATTTGTTCTTCTTTTCCCAGTTTCATTAATTGTGAATTTAGACTGTTCATTTTGGATTTTTCTTCTTTCTTGAGATAGGCCTGTATTGTTATATGCTTCCTCTTAGAACTGCCTTCTCTTTGTCCCACAGAAGTTGGAGTGTTGACTGTTGTTTTCATTTGTCTCCATATATTGCTTGATATCTGTTTTAATTTGGTCATTGACCCATTGATTATTTAGGAACATTTTGTTAAGCCTCTATGTAATTGTGGACCTTTTTGTTTTCTTTGTGAAATTTATTTCTAGTTTCCTAACTTGTGTTCTGAGATGCTGGTTGGTACCATGTCAATCCTTCTGAATTTACTGAGGTTCTTTCTGTGACCTAGTATGTGATCTATTCTTGTTCCACATGCATGAAAAGAATGTGTATCCTGCTGCTTTTGGGTGGAGTGTTCTGTAGATGTGTGTTAGGTCCATCTGTTCTAATGTGTTGTCCAGTGCCTCTGTCTCTTTACTTATTTTCTTTCTGGTTGATCTGTCTTTTGGAGTGAATGGAGTGTTGAAGTCTCCAAAAATGAATTCATTGCAGTATATTTCCCCCTTCAATTTTGTTAGTATTTGTTGCCCATATATGATTCTCCTATGTTGGGTGTGTAGATATTTATAATGGTCATATCCTCTGTTGGACTGACCCCTTTATCATTATATAATGTCCTTTATCTTTTGTTACTTTCTTTGTTTTGAAATGTATTTTACCTGATACAAGTATTGCAACTGCTGGTTTTTTCTCCCTATTGTTTGCATGAAATATCATTTTCCATCCGTTCACATTTAGTCTGTGTATGTCTTTGGGTTTGAAGCGAGTCTCTTGTAGGCAACAAATAGAAGGGTCTTCCTTTTTTATCTATTCTGTAACTATTTATCTTTTGAATGGTGCATTCAGTTCATTTACTTTTAGGGTGATTATCAAAACATATGTACTTATTGTCATTGAAGGCTTTGGATTCATGGTTACTAAAGGCTCAAAGGCAGCTTCTTTACTATCTAACAGTGTAAATTAACTCACTTATTATGCTATTATAAACACAATCTAAAAGTTCTTTTTTTCTCCTCCTTTTTCTTCCTCCTCCACTCTTTAGATGTTAGGTGTCATATTCTGTACTCTGTGTATCCCTTGATTGACTTTGTGGGTAGTTTATTTAATTTTGCATTTAGTTAGTAATTAATTGGTCTTTTTCTTTTAATGTGGTATTATTTTCTCTGATGACTGTTATTTAGCCTTAGTAGCACTTCCTTCTAGATCAGTCCCTTTAAAATACACTGCAGAGATCATTTGTGGGAGCCAAATTCGCTTACCTTTTGCTTATCTGGGAAGTGTTTAGTCCCTGCTTCCAATTTAAATCATAATCTTGTTAGGTAGGGTATTCTTGGTTTGAAGCCTTCTGTTTCATTGCATTAAATATATTATGCTAATGCTTTCTGGCCTGTAAGGTTTATGCTGAGAAGTCTTATGATAACCTGATGGGTCTTCCTTTGTAAGTGATCTTTCTCTCTCTTGCTGCTTTTAATACTCTATCCTTGTCCTTGATCTTTGCCACTTTAATTATTATATGCCTTGGTGTAGTCTTCTTAGGCTCCCTTGTGTGGAGAGATCTGTGGACTTCCATGGCCTGAGAAACTATTTCCTTCCCCAGATTGGGAAAGATTGTAACAATTATTTCTTCAAGGATGTTTTCTATCCCTTTTTCATTCTCTTATTCTTCTGATACCCCTATAATATTATTATTATTATAATACCCTGGATAATATTCCATTTGGATTGGTCACACAGTTCTCTTAATATTCTTTCATTCCTAGAGATCCTTTTATTCTCTCTTTGTGTTGGCTTTGTATTCCTGTTCTCTAATTTCTATTCCATTCACTCTCCTCTCTACCTCTTCTGGTCTGCTTTTAAATCTCTCCATTGTATGTTTCATTTCAGATACCTTATTTTTCATTGTTGCTATCTCTTTCTTAAATTTATCCCTGATATCTTGAATATTTTTCTGTAGCTCAGTTAGCATGTTTATGATTTTTATTTGAAATCTTTTTCAAGAATATTGGTAATTTCAGTTTCACTTATCTCTCTTTTCAGTGTTTGAGGGATTTTGGATTGAACAAGGTTCTTCTGTCTTTTCATAATCCTCCAGATTAGTGTGGTATAATAGTTTTGTGTAGGCTGCACCCTCTAGTGCCTAGAAGCTCTACTCTCCAGATTTGCCCAGCACCTGAGTTCTCAGGCCTATGGTGCTGATGCCTGCTGGGAGTAAAGAGCTCTTTCCTGCTTCCTGGCCATAGTGCCTGACTCCATTGCCAGGGTCAGTGAGCTGAGCATGCAGGGAGCAGTTTCTTGGATATGCCCCCATAGCTGCCATAGGTGGAGCTACCCTCTAGCTGGCCTGGTGCCATGGTGGGAGGAAGGAGTGGCAGGCTGCATGTCACAGTGGGGGACCTTGGGGCTGTGTTGCCAGCCAGGGGGATTGAGCACCTGAAGCCCCTGAAATTTCCCAATCTTCTGGGCTGAGTGCACCAGGATGATTTTGTCCACCTGTCCTTTCTCCTGAGCAGCAAGCTCTGTGTAATCCTTGTCCCTTTAACAGCCCTCTCACTGTTTGGGAGTCTTTCAAAGTGCCCACCTTTCTTTTGTCCCAGAATGGCCGGTTGTGGGTACTTGTTCTCCACAAGCAGCTGAAATCTCACTCTCTCTGAGTATTCTGCCTGTCTTTGCTTTCTATCCTCTCTAATCTCTAGAGCACCATGTATGTGGATTTGTGCTACTGAAGTAGATCTCCAGGGATGAGTATTTAGCAGTCCTGGGCTTCTACTCCCTCCCTGCTCTATTTCTCTTTTTCCCACCAGTGACCTGGGGTTGGGGGAGGGCTGGAGTCTCACTGGATCATGGCCTTGTTACTTTACCCTTTTCCATGAGATCTTTTTTGTCCAGTTGTAGGCTATCTGATGAAGTCTTTCTTCTGGTGACTCTTTTAGGACTAGTTTTATTTGCTGTATTTTCCTATTATATGTGGTTTTGGGAGGGTATTTCTGCCTCATTTCTCATGCCACCACCTTTTTTTCCTCTCTGGATAGAGACCAAACTTTATTTTAATTTCCCATCTTCTTCCTTCCTTTCTAATCAGCTCTGCCTCTATCCCTGGCTTGTGTTCAGAATTCCCTATGTTTTATATAACTTAACCCCAAGACATAAAAAGTATACAACTGAATAGGAAGAATATCTACTATATACTAATAGTTTTAATATCTAAGGGGTTGAAACCTGGTTATGTTTAAATTAGCTTTTAAAATCCAATTTCTGTAGTAAGCAAGACATTTCAGTCTAGAAAAGTCTCTCTTGCTTGATTCAAAATGTCACTATATATTTAAGAATAAATTATTTATTTCTCTATATGAGTAAATAGTCCTTTTGTCATTTTCTCTTCTCTCAGGAATAAAACAGCTTTTGGAATTACTCTTTATTGATGTGAATAAGCACAAGATGGGAAAATCACATGTATTTATATATAATGAGACTCTTGCAATCCTCAGGGAGATTAATCTGTCAATTTAAATAAGAAAGCCCTCTGTAGATGCTAGTGCAAAGCCAAACTAAATACAGGATGATAGTGAGCACAAATCCAAAGGTATAGTTGCCATTCCCAGAATGATACAGCAGCATGGGCTCTGGGGCTTCAGGAGTCTACAATACTGACCATTTGTTGAATTTTCAGTTTCAAAACAGTAATAACAGCACAAAAAATATTAAACCCTAGAAGTGATGATGTCACAGGTTAATGTATTTTGAGGAGAATTTCAACAAATTGTTAATCTCCCAATAAGAAATAGATTTACTAAGGAAAATAGTTAAGCATTGTACTATAGTCAGTCATTACATATTTATAATTGCTTCTTAGAAATATACAATATAAATGCATAATCCCATCTAATCATATGACAATCTTACTTGAATTCATTAATTATTCATGAC
Source organism: Manis javanica (assembly GCF_040802235.1). Classification (NCBI taxonomy): domain Eukaryota; kingdom Metazoa; phylum Chordata; class Mammalia; order Pholidota; family Manidae; genus Manis; species Manis javanica. The sequence continues at coordinate 55,276,154 of NC_133163.1, read as the reverse complement.
TAAATGTAATATATCACTGATTTTACATTAGTGCAGTCTAGAATCTCAAGGTCATCAAAAATAAAATTACAGGTCAATGATAGATATTGAGGATATAGTTGGAAACAAAAAGACACCTAGCCTCACTGAACTTTAACAACTTTTCACAATATCAAAAGGGGAATTCTGTACTCATAATTCCTCTCTTAAATTTACAAGGAAAATGAAATATAATGAGAAGCAACAAAATGGACACACAAAGAATCTGAACAATAAAAAAGGTACAGGTGTTGATTAAGCTGTGTCTTGAGGGAGTAAGGACTTGTTAAAAGTTATTCCTAAATTTTTGAGCACTGTGCAACTGTTAATATTATTAGTCTACACTTTTTTTGAATTTTGTTTTAAAATTTGAAGGCTCACTTCTTACTATTGTTTCCTCTGTATCATTTTCTAACTTTGAGTTGCCAAGAAATTTTTTTAACTTTTTCAAAATTGGAGCTATTGCAGCATAACAAGTGCCAAAGCCATTAACTACACTACATTAACTTTGAAGACTCTTAAATGATTTTCCTTTAAATCTTGACTCCTCTTAATTGTTTCTACATCTATCTTCTATTTATTGGCTGGATTGCCCTTCTGATGTTTTGATATATTTTCCTATATTTGATCATCTAACTTTGATAAACATTAGAAAGTGTTTCTTTCTTTTATCTTTGGCATATGCTTCTCCTTTTTAGTCTATGTCAAATTAATTTTTTTTTAATTGCAGAAAAATGTTTGGTAGAAATCCCTTCATTTAAAGATATTTGTGATAATTTTTTTTATCTTTTACAACGATTGTAAGTTTGCCATTATTTGTGATCATTTTTTTTCCACTTTGAGGTTAAACTCCATAAGCAAAGACTTGTCTTTTATTTACTCACTGTTGTACTTTGTCACTCAATAATGTGTGTGGAAGAAATGAACTGAGTAGCATCCTTTACTAATATTGTCATCATATGGACAAGAAATTTCATGACTTTTATCTCCTTAATAATATTTAAGATAATTAGCCTTCATATCCTCAAATATTGAATAAGATTATTATCAAACTTTGGACTGTGTTATCTTTTAACTCAGAGACCACAATTTTTTTATTTTGATATCTCACAAATTATCACAATTACTAACACACATTAACTACACAAAATTATAATTGGTGAAACACCAAACAAAGCTAACTGGTAATGAAAAAGGATGGCTTGTGTTTTGAAACACACAATTCCGTACCCAAATTATTTTGAATGGCCTATGTCCAAATATGTCTCTAACAAAGTATATGACTATACTTTGATGCATGAAAAAGTCATCTAAATGATTAAAAATAAAAGCAACATCATAAAATACTACTTTCAGGTTCAAAGTTATGACCACACTTCAAATAAATTAATTGGTGTACCATTGATATATTTAACTTCTAAACAAATCTGTTTCCTAAATTTGATGACAAAGTGATCAAATTTAATAAATAATAAAATCAATTTTAAGAACTAAGATCTTGAAGATTAATTTTGTTACAGAGTTACAAAAGGAGTAACTGAGCAGATAACTGAGTAGTTCAAAAATGTTGCCACTTATATGTTAGAACATAATGCAATTTCTTAAGTCCTAATGTGTTGAAAATAGGAATGTTTAATACATTTGATTATAAGTACTTCTTTCGTATATATACTGTCAGCTCCAAATGAATCTTGCATTAAGCAGAGATTTTGTTTTTGTTTTTTAAATAAAATAAGTGCAATGTGCAGCTACCTAATCACTGTCATTCTCTAAATCAATATGGTACAAACATTTGAGGCATGGGTGTGTAGGTAAATATTTTTAGTTTTAAATTTTTGAAAATAATATAAGGTCACTTGATTATCCAATAGATTTAGTAATGTGGTTGTATGTTTTCAGTACTTATTCTAAGTAAAATATCTAAGAAGAAAGAAGAAAGTCAGAATTCCTTGCTTTTGCTTTTCATTGGAGTTATTCAGTACTGATAGATGAAAATATTAAAATGTCTGGAGCTTTGCTATCATTATTTTAGGAATGTTCTGTAGAAATTCTAATTCTGAAGTGGACTTATTTACAGTACAAAAATATCATATTTTCATTTTATTTCATATATTGAAGATTTGTATCTGGCTCAGTTTCTTATGGCTACACAGAGATTATATGTAATAAAAGGAATAAGCTGCATCATGTCAGGAAAAAAAAATATGGAAATAAACAAGGAAGAAAACTGAACTCGGGAAGAAAAAAAGGGAATTAAATAAAAGGCAGATTTGCGGACCACAAAGGAGAAAATAAAGAGGAAAAATTAGAAAAAAAATCAGATAAATTTTCATGTTTAAACTTTTATAATCACATTTTAATTTTAGAAATTTTAACTGACAGTTTTAATAAGCTTCCTGTCCTAAAAGCAAACAGAAACTACTTGGGAAATCAGTATTTTTGAGGTACTATGATACTTACTAGCATTTAAAGTAGACTCTGTTGTTGAAAATATAAGTACACTTAAAATCATTTCAACATTTATATAAACTATTCTTAATAGGTACTGCTTATCACACTTTATATCCCTTGAGAGTAGAATGTTTAGTGATTTCAGTTTCTTTAATTGCACTTATTTATTTTTTGTCAAATTTTTCAAAATGAGCACATTAAATTTTTTTAGTCATAGTTCAAAACAAAAAAGTCAAAAATTTTAAACCGGAATCTTTTTCTTTCACTCTGAGTGCATAAAATCTTCCAAGGGCAGAAGGAACAGGTTTTAGATTTGAATTTCAGAAATGTCCCCTAAGCAACAGAAAATTAACCCACCAAGACATATACTACCTCTGAGGCAACTGATATAATTATATACCCCAACATCATAACTATGAGGAAAGGATCAGAAAATGTGAATCAAGAACCCTTTACAGCTGCCAAAACATACTTTCACTGAAAGAGGCCAGAAACTTTCAGCATTAGGTTGGAGCTCATTTGTCTACTGTGCCTGTCACAATTGATTACAACCTTGATACTCTGTAACCTAGCAACTAAATGTTATCAGGGCACTGCCCTATCCTGAGGGCCTCACTCTCATGACCTCTAAGTATAATTACTACCCAAAAGCCCCACCTCCAAATACCATATTGGGGATTAGGGTTTTAACATATGAGTTTTGGGGAGACAATTCAGTCCACAGTATCTAGAAACTAAGAGTCCTTTTTTAATTGTGTGAGGAACCTCCTTACTGTTTCCCACAGCTGGTCTACTTGTTTACATTGCCTCCAAGAGTGTCCAAGAGCACTTTCTCCATATCCTCAACAACACTTGAGATCTTTTGGATTTTTGATTAATAGCCATCCTAACAGGTGTGAGGTGGTATCTCATTGTTATTTTGAATTTTGCATTTTCCTGATAATTAATGATATGAGTATCTTTTTTGTATACTTGTTATGATCCAGAAATCCCACTTCTGGGTGTATATCCAAAAAAATTGAAATCATGATATTGAAGAGATCCCTGCACACCCAAGTTCACTGTGATATTATTCACAGTAGCCAAAATATGAAAAGAGTTCAAGTGTTCATCAACAGATGAATAAAGTTATATATATATATATATATATATATATATATATATATATATATATATATATATACACATAACAACTACATACCATGGATATTAAATTCAGTCCTAAAAATGAAGGAAATCCTGCCATTTGAGACAACGTGGATTAATTGAGAGGATATTATGATGTGAAATAAGCAGTCACAGAAAGACAAGTACTGTATGCTTCCACTGATATGGGGTTACATGCAGAATGCAATACAGGTATAAAGCTTCAGTTATGCTAGATGAATCTGTTCTAGAGATCTGCTGTACAACATAGTGCTTATAATTAACAAAAGAATAGTTGCATTTCAAAATTTAAGAGGATAGATTTCATGTTAAGTGTTCTTTTACGCAAAAAGAGAGACAAGGAAACTTTGGTCAGTGCTGGATATGTCTATTACCTTGATTATGTTAATGATACCACAAGTGTTTGCATATGTTCAAATTCATCAAATTGTTCACATGAAATATGTTCAATTCTTTGTATTTCAGTTATATCTCAATAAAGCTGCTAAGAAACAAACAAAAAACTCCTAAACTGTTGATACCCAATGTAGAAAGGAATAAAAATTGTTTATGAGTGGATTACTAAATGTGAAAAAATGTCGTGCCTATCTCTATTCTCTTGGTACCTGGACTCTGCATTTTTCAGAAAGTCATTCTAACTTTCTAAAAGGCCAGGTGATACTGATAAGTGTAACACAGAGTAAAAAGCAATAAAACCCATACTTACCAGACCATTGCTTCTCCTTTCACTGAAAATACAGTTACTTATTCTTGCAACAAGATTTTAATTTTGTAGTGCTTTACCTCCATTTGGTGCCAGCTTGTCATGCAGAACCATCTGCAAAACAAACTGTTGCTTCCTCAGTTAACTTGATCATACTAAACTCATGAGACCATGGTTGTGGGTTGAGAGTGAAAGGCAATGTAGCAGAAGTAGATGCTCTGGAAGCTTGATTCCATCTTAGACAATTAAACAATTTGTCTTTTGGGACAGACTTGAGACCATTCTTTCATATAACATTTTCACTTGATGATACAGGAAGACTGCTTACATATTTATGACTTGGTGGATCAGATAATGCCCATTACTTTTGTATTCTCACTTGTAGGCCTCTGGTATTCAGTCTTCCCTACAGCCCAAAAGGAATTCTTTCTAAGCCCTGAGGGCCCACATTGTGATTTTCTTTGAGGACATAGATTTCACGTACATCCTAATATGTTTCAGGAATTTTGAGTGTCATTGGCTCTGCTAAGACCTATGTGTCAGAGATCCATTCCCTACAACTTGCGCCAGCTCATAGGGACTTTGTATTGTCTGGACTCCCCAGTTCAAAATCTTGTAAACTTAAAAATTAATTGCCGAGAGATCACATTGTATTTGTCATATGTTACCTCTCAACTCAAAAGAGGCTTGTGCCCTTTCTTAGTCTTTGAGAGTGCAACAGGCATCATCTTTGCCTTTTACTTTATAGGGGAAATCCTAATATGATCCTGACAGGAAACAATTGTAACTGAAGTAGAAACATGAAATTTGGTAGGTTGTATCTCCCTTTAGCAAGCATGTTTTTTGCCAAATGTTAGAGGGTATCAACTATGTCTGTCTTGTCACCATGTAGACATCAATGTCGTGGACCACAGTAATGTCTTCTGAGATGTTGAGTTAATCTAGATTCCTCAAACTAAATTATGAAGAGAGAACTGTAAAGGGAAAAGAGACAATAGAAGTTCAGTATTGTCATTACAACTTGAAAGCCAATTGCTACTGGTGTTTTCTAGTTACTGGTTGAGAGCAAAATCTTTTGGCAGTTTGATAGCTGCACAGTAGGTGCCAGAGGCAATGCTAATTGCTCCTATAAAGAGACTACATCTGTAACAACAATTGAATTCATCACCAGATTTTATTGTTTGTCTCCCATTCTTGCCGTGTTTCATCTGCACAGGCCAAGCAGACATGTTAAATGGAGTTGTGATGGGAATAACCACTCTGAATCTTTCCATTTTACCCAGGAATGCAGCATTGCCTAATTTTTCTCTTTGGGTAAGAAAGGACAAGTTTCAGGGTTAATCCTTGATTCCTAACTACTGAATTAATTATGAAAATAACTCAGGCCAAAGCTCTTTATATCACTGAACTATAAACCCTACCTCTGGTAGAACACAGTGGCATTATAAATCTGCAAAGATAAGCATGGTTTCAGACCCAGTTACCAGTTACAGCTATAAATTATGCCAGTAAATGTCTGGTGTCTCATATTCATTCAGTGTGGGCTACCTGTAAGACTGAGTTTTAGTCATATAAGAAAACAAAATGAACTCCTGGCCACTCTAGGCAGAACATTATAAGCCATATTGATTAAGTTGTCCTAATCTAATCTATTATTTCCTTCATTTTTCTGGCACATTTAGAATAGATTTCCACATAAATTGCATAGGTGTTTGCCAATATAAATGGTGAGCATAATGTAATATTTGTCATTCAGTATATTTGTCTTGATCCTACTTTTACTTGTCCCCTGGAACAAACTGATATCAGAAGATACTTATCTGCCTAGAGGCTATAAGGTAATAAGAATGATGTAGTATTAGAAATTGGTATTCCACTCCAAAGCAGTTGTTCATATCTCAGATGAACAACAGTCAAGAGATGCTCAGAGAACTCATATCCAAACAAATCCACCTAAATGACCCCATTTCAATTCTCAAGCTCCACTCTTTCCTAATCAATGCTTCAGACTTAATATGAGACTAAAAATTTGCAATTTAATAGGATAAAATTCTGTATGTGATTTCTGCCTTTATTAGCCCTGACATTACTAAATATAGAAAGAATCTACTTTGAACTGTGATATGAAAGCTCTGAGCTTGAAATTGTCTCTCTTTAAGCTTCCTAGTTTTGTCAGAAGCAGCCAGCCCATCTCCCAGTTCTTATATTTTCATTTTCAGCATAATACTCTATGATAGTAGTCACTCTATGCACTGAAGCCATGTCTTTCTTAGGACTTTTTTTTGCCATTGCTTTTAGTGTACTATACAACTGTCACCCTCCAATTGTAACTGCCAAGTCAACTCATATCCAAGCAAGCCTGGTGGAAAATAAAGAATCAGATTCCAATCCTTGGTCATCTGTTTCTGCATCCACTTCTGGTCAGGAAACAGAAACCACTTTACATAGGTGGTGTTAAACAGGAACTGTCATAAATCATAAGCACCGAAGGAGCAGTTTCTTATATACCAACAAGGAATAACTCCCAGATACCACAGCACTCTCTTACTACCACTGGTAATTGGAGCCATGAATTCAGGCAAACACCCCTGAAAATGAAATTCAGGAAATGAAAATCCAGAATCAATAAGCTGTGACTACAATGTCACAACTGCCTCTTAACACATTTGAAGTTGGATTACAAATCTTGTTTGCCACCAAAAATGGCATACCTATCCAGGCCTCTATTTAATTTTTTTAAATTTTGGTATCATTAATCTACAATTACAGAAAGAACATTATGTTTACTACGTTCCCCCCTTCACCGTCACCCCCACATACCCCTTCACAGTCACTGTCCATCTGCATAATAAGATGCTGTAAAATCACTACTTGTCTTCTCTGTGTTGCACAGCCCTTCCCATGCCCCCAACACACTATACATGCTAATCGTAATGCCCTCTTCTTATTCCCCACCCTTATCCCTTCCTTCTCACCCATCGTCCCAAGTCCCTTTCCCTTTGGTAACTATTAGTCCATTCTTGAGTACTGTGATTCTGCTGCTGTTTTGTTCCTTCAGTTTTCCTTTGTTCTTTTACTTCACATATGAGTGAAATCATTTGGTACTTGTCTTTCTCCACCTGGCTTATTTCACTGAGCATAATACCCTCTAGCTCCATCCATGTTGTTGCGAATGACAGGATCTGTTTTTTTCTTATGGCTGAGTAATATTTCATTGTGTATATGTACCACAACTTCTTTATCCATTCATCTACTGATGGACATTCAGGTTGCTTCCATATCTTCGCTATTGTAAATAGTGCAGTGATAAACATAGGGGTGCATCTGTCTTTTTCAAACTGGAGTGCTCCATTCTTAGAGTAAATTCCTAGAAGTGGAATTCCTGCGTCAAATGGTATTTCTATTTTGAGCATTTTGAGGAACCTCCATACTGCTTTCCACAATGGTTGAACTAATTTAGATTCCCACCAGCAGTGTAGGAGGGTTCCCCTTTCACCACATCCTCTCCAACATTTGTTGTTGTCTGTCTGTGTGATGATGGCCATCCTTACTGATGTGAAGTGATATCTCATTGTGGTTTTAACTTGCATTTCTCTGACAATTAGTGAGGTGGAGCATCTTTTCATGTGCCTGTTGGCCATCTGGATTTCTTCTTTAGAGAACTGTCCATTCAGCACCTCTGCCCATTTTTTAATTGGATTATTTGCTTTTCGTTTGTTGAGGTGTGTGAGCACTTTATATATTTTGGATGTCAATCCTTTATCGAATCTGTCATTTATGAATATATTCTCCCATACTGTAGGATACATTTTTGTTCTTTGATGGTGTCCTTTGCTGTACAGAAGCTTTTTAGCTTGATATAGTCCTACTTGTTCATATTTGCCTTTGTTTCCCTTGCCCGGTGAGATATGTTCATGAAGAAGTCACTCATGTTTATGTCAAAGAGATTTTTGCCTATGTTTTTTTCTAAGAGTTTTATGGTTTCATGACTTACATTCAGGTCTTTGATCCATTTGGAGTTTATTTTTGTGTGTGGGGTTAGACAGTGATAGTTTCATTCTGTTACATGTAGCTGTCCAGTTTTGCCAGCACCATCTGTTGAAGAGACTGTCATTTCCCCATTGTATGTCCAGGCTCCTTTATTGTATATTAACTGGCCATATATGTTTGGGTTAATGTCTGGAGTCTCTATTCTGTTCCACTGGTCTGTGGCTCTGTTCTTGTGCCAGTATCAAATTCTCTTGATTACTGTGGCTATGTAGTAGAGCTGGAAGTTGGGGCATGAGATCCTCTCACTTTATTCCTCCTTCTCAGGATTGCTTTGGCTATTTGGGGTCTTTGGCAGTTCCATATGAATTTTTGAAATATTTGTTCCAGTTCATTGAAGAATGATGTGAGTAATTTGATAGGGATTGCATCGAATCTGTATATTGCTTTGGGCAGGATGGCCATTTTGACGATATTAATTCTTCCCAGCCAGGAGCATGCGATGAGTTTCCATTTGTTAGTGTCCCCTTTAATTTCTCTTAAGAGTGTCTTATAGTTTTCAGAGTATAGGTCTTTCACTTCCTTGGTTAGGTTTATTCATAGGTATTTTATTCTTTTTGATGCTACTGTGAATGGAATTGTTTTCCTGATTTCTCGTTCTATTAGTTCATTATTAGTGTATAGGAAAGCCACAGATTTCTGTGTGTTAACTTTGTATCCTGCAACTTTGCTGTATTCTGATATCAGTTCTAGTAGTTTTGCAGCGGTGTCTTTGGGTTTTTTATGTACAATATCATGCCATCTGCAAATAGTGACAGTTTGACTTCTTTACCAATCTGGATTCCTTGTATTTCTTTGTTTTGTATGATTGCTGTGGCTAGGACCTCCAGTACTATGTTGAATAACAGTGGGGAGAGTGGGCATCCTTGTCTTGTTCCCGATCTTGGAGGAAAAGCTTTCAGCCTCTTGCTGTTCAGTATGATGTTAGCTGTGGGTTTATCATATGTGGCCTTTATTATGTTGAGGTACTTCCCCTCTATGCCCATTTTGTTGAGAGTTTTTATCATGAATGGATGTTGAATTTGGTCAAATGCTTTTTCAGCATCTATTGAGATGATCATGTGGTTTTGTACTTCATTTGTTGATGTGGTGGATGATGTTGATGGATTTTTGAATGTTGTACCATCCTTGCATCCCTGGGATGAATCCCACTTGGTCATGGTGTATGATCCTTTTGATAAATTTTTGAATTCTGTTTGCTAATATTTTGTTGAGTATTTTTGCATCTACATTGATCAGGGATATTGGTCTGTAGTTTTCTTTTTTGGTGGGGTCTTTGCCTGGTTTTGGTATTAGGGTGATGTTGGCTTCATAGAATGAGTTTGGGAGTATTCCCTCCTCTTCTATTTTTTGGAAAACTTTAAGGAGAATGGCTATTATGTCTTCTCTGCATGTCTGATAAAATTCTGAGGTAAATCCATCTGTCCCGGGGGTTTTGTTCTTGGGTAGTTTTTTGATTACTGATTCAATTTTGTTGCTGGTAATTGGTCTATTTAAATTTTCTGTTTCTTTCTGGGTCAGACTTGGAAGGTTATATTTTTCTAGGAAGTTGTCCATTTCTCCTAGGTTTTCCAGCTTGTTAGCATATAGGTTTTCATGGTATTCTCTAATAATTCTTTGTGTCTCTGTGGGGTCCGTCATGATTTCTCCTTTCTCATTTCTGATTCTGTTGATGTGTGTTGACTCTCCTTTTCTCTTAGTAAGTCTGGCTAGAAGCTTATCTATTTTGTTTATTTTCTCGAAGAACCAGCTCTCTGTTTCATCGATTTTTTCTATTGTTTTATTCTTCTCAATTTTACTTATTTCTTCTCTTATCTTTATTATGTCCCTCCATCTGCTGACCTTAGGCCTCATTTGTTCTTCTTTTTCCAATTTTGATAATTGTGACATTAGACTATTCATTTGGGATTGTTCTTCCTTCTTTAAATACACCTGGATTGCTATATACTTTCCTCTTAAGACTGCTTTTGCTGCATCCCACAGAAGTTGGAGCTTTGGGTTGTTGTCATTTGTTTCCATACATTGCAGGATCTCCTGTTTTATTTGATTGTTGATCCATTGATTATTTAAGAGCATTTTGTTAAGCCTCCATGTGTTTGTGAGCCTCTTTGCTTTCCTTTTACAATTTATTTCTAGTTTTATACCTTTGTGGTCTGAAAAGTTGGTTGGTAGGACTTCAATCTTTTGGAATTTACTGAAGCTCTTTTTGTGGCCTAGTATGGTAGTCTATTCTGGAGAATGTTCTATGTGCACTTGAGAAGAATGTGTATCCTGTTGCTTTTGTATGTAGTTGTCTGTTAGGTCCATCTGTTCTAGTGTGTTGTTCAGTGCCTCTCTGTCCTTACTTATTTTCTGTCTGGTGGATCTGTCCTTTGGGTTTAGTGGTGTGTTAAAGTCTCCCAAAATGAATGCATTGCATTCTATTTCCTCCTTTAATTCTGTTAGTATTTGTTTCACATATATTGGTTCTCCTGTATTGGGTGCTTATATGTTTATAATGGTTATACCCTCTTGGTGGACTGAGCCCTTTATCATTATGTAATGTCCTTCTGTATCTCTTGTTACTTTCTTTATTTTGAAGTCTATTTTGTCTGATACTAGTATTGCAACACCTCCTTTTTTCTCTCTGTTGTTTGCATGAAATATCTTTCTCCATCCCTTGACTTTTAATCTGTGCATGTCTTTGGGTTTGAAGTGAGTCTCTTGTAAGCAGCATATAGATGGGTCTTGTTTTTTTATCCATTCTATTACTCTGTGTCTTTTGATTGGTGCATTCAGTCCATTTACATTTAGGGTGATTATTGAGACATATGTACTCATTTCATTGCAGGCTTTAGATTTGTGGTTACCAAAGGTTCAAGGTTAGCTTGTTTACTACCTTACTGTCTGACCTCACTCACCTTTTGAGCTATTATAAACACAGTCTGATGATTATTTCTCTCCCTTCTTTTTCCTCCTCCTCCATTCTTCATATGTTGGGTGTTTTGTTCTGTGCTCTTTTTAGGAGTGCTCCCATCTGGAGCCATCCCTCCTCTAAGATACCCTGTAGAGGTGGTTTCTGGGAGGCAAATTCACTCAACTTTTGCTTGTCTGGGAATTGTTTAATCCCTCCTTCCTTCATATTTAAATGATAATCATGCTGGATACTGTATCCTTCTTTCAAGGCCATTCTTTTTCATTGCATTAAATATATCATGCCATTCTCTTCTGGCCTGTAAGATTTCTGTTGAGAAGTCTGATGATAGCCTGATGGGTTTTCCTTTGTAGATGAACTTTTTTCTCTCTCTGGCTCCTTTAATACTCTGTCCTTGTCCTTGGTCTTTGCCATTTTAATTATTATGTGTCTTCGGGTTCTCCTCTTTGGGTCCTGTCTCTCAGGAGTTCTGTGTGACTCTGTAGTCTGAGCAACCATTTCCTCCCCCAGTTTGGGAATTTCTCAGCAATTATTTCTTCAAAGACACTTTCTATCCCTTTTTCTCTCTCTTTTTCCTCTGCTACCCCTATAATGCAGATATTGTTCCTTTTGGATTTGTCACACAGTTCTCTTAATATTGTTTCATTCCTGTAGATCCTTTTATCTCTCTCTGCATCAGCTTCTATACATTCCCATTCTCTGGTTTCTATTCCATCAATGGCCCCTTACATCTTATCCATTCTGCTTATAAATCCTTCCAGAGTTTGTTTCACTTCTGTAATCACCCTCCGGATGTCTGTAATCTCCCTCCGGACATCTGTACTCTCCCTCCAGACTTCATCCCTTAGCTCTTGCATATTTCTCTGCAGGTCTGTCAGCATGTTTATGATTTTTATTTTGAATTCTTTTTCAGGGAGACTGGTTAGGTCTGCCTCTGCAGATCCTTTCTCAGGTGTTGTTTGAACTATCTTGGACTGGACTAAATTTTTTTGCCTTTTCATGATGATAGCAGTGACTGTAGGCAGGTTGCAGGTGTGTCAACTGGGAGAAGAAAGTCCTTTCCTGCTTGCTGGATGCCTTGCTCTTCTCCGCTGCCTGTGATGGTTACCCGCACTCCTGGAGCAGCCACCAGGTTATTTTGCTAAGCTGCTGGGGGTGGGGTCTCCATCAGAGCAGCACGGAGCCCTGCGGGGAGTGGCAGGCACCCCAGGTGTGCTCCTCCATGCTAGCAGCACTGCTGCTGGGCAGCTGTGTGGCCTAGCACGGTCTGGCTCAGGTTGCTGTGAGTTTTGCTGGAATTTCGGTCGGCTGCTGGGAGCACACCTGCTCCCTCTGGCTCCGCTGCAGGTGCATGTGGGGCTCTTGTGCGCAGGCCTCTGCCGGGCTCCTCTGGCTTCACTGCTGCTGATGCGCATCAGCCGCACCCAGGCTGTTCCGTCGTGCTGCTGCGGGCTATCACAAGCCTCTCCTGCGGCCCACGGATCTGCTCCCAGTCCCTTCCTGCGCTGCCGTCCCTGGCACGCTCTGCCACTCTCCCGATACTGGGCTGGTGTGTCGGGGTCCACGCCAGTTGGAGAATGACTGGCAGGCTGCTTAGTGCCATGAGGGGCTTCAGAGCTGCACTTCGTTCCCAGGATTTAGGGCGCCTATGTTTCCCGGGTATTCCCACCTGCTGGGACAACTTCTTCTAGCTATGGGGTCCTTGTCTTTTTAAGACTTGAAGAAAGCACTCGCTTTTCTTTTGTCTCAGGGGCGCTGGTTGTGGGGAGCTGCCCACAGGTTTTCCTTTTCCATTTCTCTAATATCCAGCACCCCGTGCACCTTGTGTCTGCTTTCTGGGTGCAGGTTTCTAGAGCTGGTTGTTTAGCAGTCCTGGGCTTTCACTCCCTCCCCATTCCGACTCCTTTCTTCCTGCCGGGTTTTGGGGTGGGGGGGTGTTCGTGTCCTGCCTGGCTGTGGCTTGTATCTTACTGCTTTCATGTGATGTTGAGTTCTCAGGGATGCAGATGTATCCTGGCTGTTGTACTGCATCCACTGGTGTCTCTTTTAGGAATAGGTGTATTTATTGTATTTTCATAAATATATATGTTTTGTGGAGGAGATTTCCTCTGAACTACTCACGCCACCATCTTCCCATGATGGAGCTCTATTTCATTTTTATCTTGCAAACTTCATGCACTGATTCCTAATTCATAGATTTATTTATTTGTTTGTTTGTTTTTTCATTCAGAACCTAAGCTGCAACAGAATATGAGAAGAAGAGTTCTAGCTTTCCAACTTCTCTAAGAAGGAAGAATGAATAGAAAATGAGAAACCTAATCCACAGTATCTACCTCACAGTTCAAGAATGAACACTTCATGTTAAATGCAAACAAGCAAACAAATATAAATGCACAGCCACACTTTCCAAGGAATCATTAAACTATTTTAGTAATTGGAGTTTTCAAATTAATTGAGCAAACTTTCTACAATGTGACTTAAGGATTTAGTTTTATATTTGTTTAGTTTGCACTGGAGGAAATTGTAGTCCAATTAATAAAGTTGTTAGACTTTGAATTTAGTATTATATTTCACAATTAGGCATCTGGTTTAGATTTCCATGTCTTGTTCTCTACATCATCAGTTTACATCTTATTCTTCATTACTGTGCTTGAGTACTGAACATGATATCAAAATCTGTATGTCCAAGGCTGTATCTGCATCTATATTTTAAAAATAAAAACTATTTTCTGTGAAATCACAAAATGAAAAGATATTGGGTGAAATCCAACATAGAGTCAATCCACTTTCAGAATGACAGTCGGTTTTGGTATTTAATCACAAATGGCTTTTAAGCCATCCAGTTCAACTGTCAATTCATTTAAAAAGCATAAACAAAATAATATGTATTTCACACTTGAGGCTTAAAATTTCTTCTATAGTAGTAGTTATAATATTCCATTTTACAGAAATGAATAAAAAGATTACAATTATACAGCTTGTGTCAGAAATGTAATCCCACTCAGATGTTTTCAAATTAAGGTTTTTCCCACTAAACTAGACTGGGAACAGTTACCTAATTACATATAGGTTTAAGGGTTTACATTTACTGGGTGATTTTCACATGCATCTTCCATTATCTATTTTCCTTCACCTTAGATATTTTACTCTCTTTGGCTCTATAACTCATGATTTTAATCATAGTATAGAATGCTTATTGAAAAGAGTACGGACATTCACGTAAATGAAATTGGATTCCAAACCCAAATTCACCCTTTCTGGACAATATGACCTTAGTCAATGGCTTTCATATCTCTAAACCCTGCTTCTGCATTTGCTAAAAAAGGATAATAATGCATTTGCAAAAAGTGGATGAGAGGGATAATGTGTATAATTACTCAAAAAATGTCTATCTTAGAGGAAATGTTTAATCTGGGAGTTGTTTATATTAGCTGTTATTAATTGAAATATAGCATTTTCAAATTTCATAGTCTCATTCATATTAATTGTATATCCACTGATCTCCTTACAAACTATACAAGTAGAAAATATTTTCAGTTATTCATGAATTCCCATACTTACCAAAGAACTATTGCTAACATACTGTGTACCAGGAATCATGTGAGATAATGGATAAACATCAGAGACGTTTTTCTGGTCATAATATCTAAGGTAGACCTCTTTTCCCTTTAAACCATAAAACTGTTCTGTTGCCTTTTAAGCACTTAATCACTATCTGAATACCTTACTTTTCTTCATTTGTTATCTTTTTCTAATAAAATGAGAATTCTGTGAGATCAAGAACATTATGAGCCAGTCTCATCATTTATTTTTGAGGCCGAGAAAGGTCACTGTCATTAGTGATGCCCAATAAATATTTTCTGAATAATAAACTTAACAGAAAAATCCCTTTATTTATCAAATTTAGGGACTTGTGGGTCATGCCTACAAGTGGCATACACCTAAAATACAATAGAGTAACATTAGAGTTGAGGCATGGGACACTGAGAGCATATGGGGTAAACACCAACCATGCAGAGAAAAATTGCCATCCTAACTGAGAACTAAATAATAATTGCTGCAAGTCTTGAAAAAATAAAGAGAGAAAACATGATGAGTGAGAAAAGGAAAGCAGCTTAATGTGACTAGATCACAAAATTTATGGATTGGAATAGAGGAAGCTTAAGGCTGTAAGTACGTGCAGAGCAAGAAAGAAGGATGAGAATGCATTTAGGTGGCTGTTATAACTCAGTGTGATATGATGATAGCTTGAAATAAAATCACTATTGAAATGGAGATTTGATGGATTTGACAGATGTTTAGGAGGTACTACTACTCATAGTCTTCAGTGATTAATTGGAGATTATGATAAAAAGAGATTAATCAAGCATGATGCTTCTTTCTTGAGCCCTTGGGTCAGTGGTAAGTGTAGTAAAGTAGACCAGAAACACTTTGAATATATTAGGTGCCATGTTTGCATTTGCATGTTAGATTTAAGGTGTTTGTGTGTTATATAATGAGATACCTAATACTCATTTCTAGAGATATTTGGCTTTGTTACAGGTTGAGTTCATTCTCCTTGGTTCTTGTCCCCACTGAAACAAAGAATTGAAAGGCAAAGAAACAGTAGTGAAACAGAGCAGAAGTTTTATTTGAATACACTCCAATGAGGAACAGGTCAGATTCAAGGTAGACAAAGGCCTTGATCCATTAAGCAAGAGGGCTATATACTTCATTCTGAGTAGGAGGCACCTCTTTGATTGACAAGGTGGGGTTATTTGATTGATTGGTCCATCTATATAGCCATCCTTCTCAGTTTGCATGTCCCTTCTTATGATGTGGAGTGTTTTGCACCTTTCTTAGTTACGTTCGATTGTGTCCACACCGGGATCTGCTTGGGACCAGTATGAACTGGTCCTGATAGCAAAGAAGTTATCTCCCTGCAAAGCCTTTGTTGTCTTCATGTAGGACTTCCTACCTGAGCATTTTGGGAAGTTTTTTCCTTGAACTTTATCTTCCCTTTGCCCCAGTTGCTCATGTCTATCTTTCTACCTAACAGTTTGGCATCATTCATTCATCTTGGTGAAATACCAGTGTTTCCTGTTTTATATCATGACACTTGTAACTCCGCAGGAAAATCCCAGGGCAAAATACCTCTAAAACCAAAATCAGCCAAAGGGAGAAAAAAAGTTAAGAAACACATTTATTTCTTACAAGCAGTCATCCTGTCTCTCTCTTGATCAGGCTACAGCAGAAGAGAGCTCCACCCAGCCTCTCTGGTTCAAATAAACCCTTGCATGTCCTTGTAATTACCTATTGATATGCAGATGGCTAAATCTCTCTACCTCTTGGAAATATCTATTGATATGCAGATGCACTAAGGCCAGGTGAGAGATTCTAGAAATATTGCAATTTTATGCACAACACTTTATAAAATATATTATACATCTGTTTCAAAAATAGGATTATAAATTGTGGCATTAATTTTCCATTACTCCAGAGATTTGTACATAATTATGTAAATCTTAAAAGAACAGTTGGGAAAGACAACTAAAAACAAAATATTCTCAACCCAGAAAGGTAGTAGAGAAAGAAAACAGTTTTGTTATTAAATAAGTATTAAACCAGATATTCTGCTAAAGATTGCAAAGACAGAAACTAATCTCACTTTTTCTATATAGCCAAGCAGATGAAACCCATTATATACATGTTTTCAAGATAAACAAAAACTAATCCTGAAGTAAGAAGACTGGATAGCACCATTTCTCATACATAGTTCATCTCAGACCTACGTGGTAATTGAGATGACCATCTGTGTTAGCTAATTGGCTTTATCTAGAGGAAAGACAAACTCCTCATATCTTTAGGGCAGGAGATAATTTTGCAATTTGGAGCAATGCAACCACCAAAGTTAGGCTCCTTTCCTTCCACAGAAATGGAGTAATAGGAGTGCTCTCTCCCTGACTGGTACACTGGGAACAATGGCTCCCAGATTTTTGAGAACAGCATTCCTGCATGATAAAGCTAACAAAGGGCCTATTTAGGTTTTTAAAGGATTTATCTACATTTGAAAGTGAAGAGAAAGTACTTAAAATTACAAGCTTTCTAAAGTAAATAAGATAAAAGGAGAAGGAAATCTCTTATTTTAAACAAGGAGAATTAAGCCTCTCATTTTTAATTTGTATTTGTCCTTAAAGAAATCAAACAGACATAGAGGAATTACTTTTCATCAGTGAACTTAAGTTTGTGGCTTCTTTGTTATCAATATGGGTAGAAAATCAACTAAATCAGCAGATGAAAGTAAGAATGTGCAGAATAATAGAACTTGATTAAAAGAATCTTATTATTATCAAAATGAGTCAACTCTGACTTCTAAGATTTCTCACTATTTCTATCTCCAGCTAAATCAGTGATGGGAGCATGATTAAGTAAATTCAATGACTGATGGATCCATTTTCAGATATTTTCCCCTGCCTTTTAGGTCAACAAACATTTCTTCAATGCAAATTCATCTCTGAATAATATTGAAAGAGCAGATGAACATGTTAAAGATTTGTCTTAGGAATAATTCCCTGTTATTCCTTGCATTTTTTTTAAAGCAGCTAAAGTAAGTAGTGTCTCAGCCATTGAATGTCCTATTGCTGTGATTACACTGACATTGGAAATTTTAATGTAGGCCATGGTGTACTTTAACATTTTTCTTTATAACCATTATTTCACAAATCCATCTCATTTATAAAATGAAATATATTGGTATTTGTGGGTAAAATTGAAACATTTCCAGAATATCTTGCCTGGCTTTGGTACATCTGCATATCAACAGGTGTTCAGAGGTGGAGAGAAGTAAGGCTTTAGAGCATTTGCCTCTTTCCTTGGGGGTGGAGAAGTTCATCTCTATATCTATGGGTGATTACCTGGGCAACAGAGGGCTTATCTGTACCTGAGAGGTGAGGGGGAGGGTCGGTGTGGTTGCTGCTGGCGCAGAGAAGAATGATGGACTGGGACTGCAGTTTGTGAGAAATAAATGGGTTTTAAACTTTATTTTTCCCTTTGACTGATTTTGGTTTTTATAGGTATTTTGCCGTGGATTTCCTTTCCTCGGACTTACAATATTAAAATGTGCTATATTAAAAATCACTGGATATGTTCTAAAGGAAATGTGATTTTGATATACATTAACTAATCAATTTGCAGGAGAATAATTTATATGTGTGTGTTCATGTGTTTATTTCTGGTGAAACTAGAAATTACAGATTTCAAAATTGTGTCTTTAACCTTACACATCTTTATATGTCACAATGGAATACTTACCTATGTAAATCAATTGAAGGTGTAATAAAATGATGAATATTTGGAAACTTCTAAATCCCAAAACTTCTGTATTTTGAAATACTATTAAAAGTGAAGTTCTTGGGAAATATTAGAATGTAGTTTTTCTAGAACCTAGCTGTTAGTCCGGGGAAAGGAAATCCCGGGGCAGAATACCTCTAAAAACTAAAATCAGTCAAAGGGAGAAATAAAGTTTAAAACCCATTTATTTCTCACAAACTGCAGTCCCAGTCCATCGTTCTTCTCTGCTCCAGCGGCAACCACACCGACCCTCCCCCTCACCTCTCAGGTACAGATAAGCCCTCTGTTGCCCACTGATATGGAGATGAACTTCTCCACCCCTGAGGAAAGATGCAAATGCACTAAAGCCTTACTTCTCTCCACCTCTGAATTCCTATTGATATGCAGATATACTAAAGCCAGGTGAGATATTCTGGAAATGTTTCAATTTTACCCACAATCCACCCTCCCAGAAATCTTGCCTTACAATTTACTCAATCTCCCTCTTCAGACCAATCTAGTAACATGCAGTAGCAACAGCAATAAAATCTTGCTAATCCTCAGGCCAGAGGATTCAGCCTATGCAGACTAAACAAATGTACTTTACAGCACAATCTCTCTAATCTCTCACTAAGCACAAAATACTTTTCTACACTTGTATACTCATTCCTAACAATCATGCTAGATTGCTCACAAAACTTGTACCAAACATTAGACAAAGTCAAGCCTCTCTTTAAATATTATTTTCTCGACAACAGCAACACAATCAAAATTCTCAAGCCAGAGAATTCAGCTAGGTTCAAAGCCCCATACAGATTAAGTCCAAAACTCACCCATTCCAGCCATCATGCGGCAGCTGCAGCTAGGGGACGCATCCAGGACACAAAGACCGTAGAAGCAAATAACCGTGATTGTTGAAGGCCAATTTGCTGTTATTACAGGAATACACAGGAGGCCAGCTTCCAGGCCTTTTCCCCAAGGGGCCAGAAGAGCCAACCATTGCTGATCCATGTGTTGCAATGTCCAGGGCCATATCCATTTTACTCCTAATAGCTGCACTCATCCTTGCAACACATGTCCAATAAAGTGGGTACCTCGATTGCTCTTAGTAATCGGTGACCAACCATAGGCTGCAGAGAGACACTCTAGGCCCCTCTTGGTGGTTTGCTGATCTGCACAATGTTCAGGACAATCCTTCTGGGCTCGGCTGACTTCTTCAAAGGTGAAAGGCAAGTCCCACTGACAGGCCCACATTGTCTTTTGCCCCATGTGCAACAAACACTGATGTAGCCATTGGGCCACATCAGAGGCAGGCTTTCCTTCTAGCTAGCGCATCTGGGCCAATGTGTCTGCTTCATCATTCCCTGGGGATGCCACAGGCAAGTGGCCAGTCACATGATATATGGTAGGTGTCTGTGCCACTCCACTCCGTGACCTTTGGGTCCAGTCTCGCAATGGGATAGGACACTATTACCTTGGTCAGAGCTGTTCCAGGGATGAGCTCTATAGCCAGCAAGATGTGTTACACAGAAGCCAGTTGCTTCAAGGTGACCCAGACCTTTGCTCCTTTCCATAGTTGTGGCCAGGCTCCAGCTGACAGCAAGAGCAGCAGCAGTGGCAGAAGCAGTAGCCTTAGGCTCGGGCCATGGGCCGGGGTCAGCATGGCCAGCAACGGTGGTGGTGCCTCCATGACCACACGAGTGTAGACACATGTCCCTAGGCACAAGCGCTGCTTCTCCCCATCATTTCTAGGGGTGGCCCTCCCAAAGGTCACACCCATTATAACAGATTTCAGGTTCGGAGGAATCCTGTCAACTCATGCCAATTGTTAGTCCAGGGAAAGGAAATCCCCGGGCAAAATACCTCCAAAAACCAAAATCAGTCAAAGGGAGAAATAAAGTTTAAAACTCATTTATTTCTCACAAACTGCAGTCCCAGGCCGTCTTTCTTCTCTGCTCCAGCAGCAGCCACACTGGCCCTCCCCTTCACCTCTCAGGTATAGATAAGCCCTCTGTTGCCCAGGTAATCACCCATTGATATGGAGATGAATTTCTCCACCCCTGAGGAAAAATGCAAATGCACTAAAGTCATACTTCTTTCCACCTCTGAATGCCTATTGATATGCAGATATACTAAAGCCAGGTGAGATATTCTGGAAATGTTTCAATTTTACCCACACTAGCTTTTAATTTAAAGCATTGTAAGAAAAGTTTTCTTAAAGTAATCTTATTTTTCCCCAAATAATGAATATTTTTGTTTTATTTTGTTTTGCTGAAGTCCACTGCTAAAACAATCTACACTCAATACTGTTTTCACCTGATTGGGACTCTTAAAAATCTTAATACTAGTGTTCTAAAAAATTTGAAATAAATGTTTAGCCAAAGACAGAAACAATTTTATTTTTCACCTGTTAAACAGTTTTTTAGATAATCAACTTACCTGAATAAATCATAATTATACAACACTCTCAATATTAATACTTTATCTCTTCATATTTAAGTTTCTAATGCATAATTCTTATATTTGCATGTTGCCAAATGGTAAAATTTCAAAGTCACAAAATCTTCCTATCATATATGTCTGAATTGAAAAATATAAGGATTTTTTTCTACATTTAACATTTTCTTGTGTCATTTTGTGATAAGTTAAACAAAAAGCTTATTCTTCAGAAGTTAAAAAAACAAGTTTTTATAATAAATAAGTATTGGTTTTTGTGAAATTCTTTTTACACAGGTGTTGAAATGATCACGGTGTAAAGGAGTGCAGAGAGCATTAAGAGTCAGGAAAAAGAACTAATAAAACTTAGCTAAACATTAACAGCAGACCATTCCGGAATAGTAAGAGATTCAATGTCTAAACTTAGAGAGAGACCAGATCAAAGGAAGAGAGAGCGAGAGGCCAGCCAAGGGCTATTTGAATCCTAGTTTACTAAATCCCCATGGTTTACAACCCTGATATCCACCCTGGCAGGGCCCTTGCTTATTTTTATACTGCTTCTCACTTTAGGTCCCTGTATCTTAAACCGGCTAATAACCTTTGTTAGGGAAAGAGTGAGTGCTGTTCAGGTGCTAATGCTGAGACCGCAGTATCATTCACTCACACAGCAGGAAGAAACAAACATTCCATGATTGGAATGGTCAAAGGAAAGTGGGGAAATGTAGAATCTAAGCATTAGTAAGATTAGTAAATTAGCATAAGCATAGCCATCTTAGAAACCTAGAAACCATTTTCTGAGAGTGTGACTCAGAGGAAAAAAAAAAAAAAAAAAACCCTGGGCCTGGGTAAGGCCTTGAAAAACAAGTTAATCATGAGCACCGGGTGGTGGGCAGCTGTGACCCTTGGTCAGCTAACCTTGGTCAGTTAATCTTACATACCAAGCTTATCGTGCAGAACCTCCCTAACCATTGAGGAGTAGTCTTACCCTGCCCTTGCTTAACCCCAGGATATATGTCTTGCAAGAATAATGTATAGTTAAAGAAAATTGCTATGAGTTAAGTGCTTTGAAATTGCTATATAAACCCTTGGCTCTGAGTGCTCGGGGTCCTTGTTGAGACCCGCTGCATCGGGCTGACTTGGACCCCAGCTAGCTGGCTGAATAAAGACTTTGCTTGAATTTACATCTCTATGCCTGTGTAGTTTGTTCTCTGGGGAAGCCTCGGAAGCCTGGACCCTAACACATGAAGTAGTTGTACATTATTCTATTAATATGGTCTATTACCATATATATCATAATTGGGAGTAAAATATATTTTATATAAATAAATTTAATTAATTAATAATACATATTTAATTTAGGTTAATATAGATTTCATCTTAGTAATATATATTTTATACATTTTATATACCTGGTAATATATATTTTCTATACATCTATATGTGTTATGTAGTATATACTATAGTATGTATAATTATATTGTGTGTATGTATATATACATAAGGGTGATAAACCAGCCTTGATTTCCTGGAATAAATACCAACTAGTCATGGTGTATAATAATTTTTATATGTGGCTAAATTTAGTTTGGTACTATTTTGTTAAAGGTTTTTCATCTTAAATCCATGATGGGTATTAGGCCATAGTTTTCTTAATAGAACTTTATCTAGTATTGGTACTGGGGTAATATCATAGGCCTCATAAAATTAGTTGTGGAGTTCCTCCTTTATTTTCTAGAAGAGTTTGTGAAAGAAAGATGGTTTCTATTTTTCTTTTTAATTCAGTTTTGTTATTTTGCTTCTTTCTGGGAATGTCATCTAAAATGACTGTTTTATTAACATAAAGATTTATATAACATTCCCTTATAATTCTTTACATGTGTACAAGTCTGTAGTGATTATCCTCCCCCTTTCATTCTTGATTTTATAAAACTATATTCTTTCCTTTATTATCTTGATCTTTCTAGTTAATACTTGTCAACTTTGTTGGTATTTCCAAAGAAATAGCTTTAATTTCCTGATTGCTTTATTGACATCTTATCTATTCCACTGGATCCTGCTTTAACTCTTATTTTCTTCTTGTGATTGAGTTAGGTTAGTTTGTTCTTTTTCTAGTATATTAAGATGAAAGTTAAATTTGAATCAGTAAACAAAAAATCATTACTTATTTTTTGATACAGGCATTAAAAATTATAAATTTTCTATTTACAGTCTTTTGGTGGACTATTCTGACTCTCTGGTCAAGTTCGCAGTGTGATTCAAGTTTTCTACAGACTTGATTTTCTGTCTAGTTGTTCTGTTAACATATTAAAATTGACATATTAAAAATCTTCAATTATGGCTGCTGAATTACTGAGTTCTTTTGATTATATCAATTCTTTATGCATTTCGGGGCTCTGTTGATAAATATATGTGCATATTAATGGATAAGGTGTGCCTTTCCTCATATAAACCTTCTTGTCATTATGAAGTGCTGTCATTATCTCTGGTAATATTTATTGTTGTAAACTCTCTTTTGTCTAGTTTTAATAAAGCTACTCAGAAAATAAATAAGGAAACAGAGGCATTGAATGATACCTTAGACCAGATAGACTTAAAAGATGTATACACGGAATATTTTACCCAAAATCAGCAGGATACACATTTTTCTCAAGTGCACATGAAATATTCTCCAGAATAGGCCACAATTAGGACACAAAAAGAGCCCCCATAAATTTAAAAATATTGAAATTATATCCCACATGCTTTCAGATCACAATGGTGTAAAACTAGAAATCAGTTACATGAAGAAAACAAAAAATATCCATAAACACATGAAGGATAAACAGCATGCTTATAAATAATCAATTGATTAATGAACAAGTCAAGGAGGAAATCTTGATACATGGAGGCAAATGAAAACAGTAACACAATGGTTCAAAATATGTGGGATGCAGCAAAGGCAGTTCTAAGAGGGAAATAGATAGTAATATAGGCCTACCTCAATAAACAAGAACAATCCCAAATAAACAGTCTAAACTTGTAACTAAAGAAACTAGGAAAAGAAAAACAAATGAAACTCAAAGTTAGTAGAAGGAGGGACATAATAAAGATGAAAGCAGAAATAAAATAAGAATAAAACAATAGAAAAATCAATGAAACTAAGAGATTGCTCTTTGAGAAGATGACAAAATAGACAAACCTCTAGCTAAACTTATCAAGAAAAAAAGAGAGAGGACACAAATAAATCAGATGTGAAAAAAAAGTTAAACTGACACCTCAGAAATACAGACAATTCTATGAAAAATTATATGCTAATAAATTGGACAAACCAGGAGGGATGAGCAAATTCTTAGAAACATACAATCTTATAACACTGACTGAGGAACAAACAGAAAATGAACAGACCAATACCAGTAACAAAATTGAATTGGTAATTAAAAAACTCTCAAAAAACAAAAATCCAGAATCAGATGGCATTACAGCTGAATTCTAAAATGATCTAATACCCATCCTTCTTAAAGTATTCCAAAAATTAGAAGAGAAGGGAATACTTCCAAACTCATTCTATCAAGCCAGCATCACTCTAATATCAAAACTAGACAAAGACACTACAAAAAAAGAAAATTACAGACCAATATCGCCAATGAACATAGATGCAAAAACCCTCAACCTAATGTTGGCAAGCCAAATTAAAAAATACTTCAAAATGATCATTCATCACACCCAAGTGGGATTTATTCCAGGGATGCAAGGATGGTACAAGATTCATAAATCAATGTGATACACCACATTAACAACAGGAAGGATAAAAACCACACGATCATCTCAATAGATGCTGAAAAAACATCAATTCAGGCTAAAAGCTCTCAACAAAAGCAGTATAGAGAGACCATACCTCAACATACTAAAGGCCATATGCAACAAACCCGCAAATAACATCACATATAATGGCAAAGAGCTGAAAGTTTCTCTTCTATGATCAAGAATAAGACAGGGATACCCACTCTCATATTTTTATTCAATATGTTACTGGAAATCCTAGCTATGGCAGTCAGACAAGAGAAATGGGTAGAAGACATCCAAATTGGTAAGGAAGATGTAAAGTTGTCTCCATTTGTAGATGACATGGTACTATATTAAAAAAATCCTAAACACTCCACAAAAAAAAAAAAAACTGTTAGATTCAGCAAAGTTGCAGGACACAAAATCAATCTACAGAAATCTGTTATATTACTATATACTGACAGTGAACTAGCAGAAAGAGAAATTGGGAAATAACTCCATTCACAACTGCATCAAAAAGAATAAAATACCTAAGAATAAACCTAACCAGGGAGGTGAAAGACCTATATTCTGAAACTGTAAGACATTGATGAGAGAAATTAAAGAAGACACAAATAAGTGAAAATCTGTCACATGGTTATAGATAGGAAGAATTAATATTGTCAAAATGGCCATCTTGCCCAAAGAAATTTACAGATTCAATGCAATCCCTATTAAAATACCAATAGCATTTTCCAATGAACTAGAGCAAATAATCGTAAAATTTATATGTAACCACAAAAGATCCTGAACACCCAAAGAATCTTGAAAAAGAACAAAGCTGGGAGTACTACTCTCCCTGACTTAAAGCTATATTACAAAAGCTACAGTAATCAAAATAGTATGGTACTGGCATAAGAACTGATCCATAGACCAATGGAACAGAAAAGAGACCCAAGAATAAACCCATGCATATATGGTCAATTAATATATGATAAAGGAGTCATGAATATATAATAGGAAAAGACAGTCTCTTCAATAACTGTTGTTGGGAGAACTGGACAGCTACATGCAAGAGAATGAAAATTGGATTACTGTCTAACTTCATACACAAAAATAAACTCAAAATGTATTAAAGACCTAAGTAAGACATGAAACCATAAAATTCTTAGAAAAAAACAGGCAAAAATCTCTTAAACATAAGCATGAGCAACACTCCAGGCAAGGGAAACAATAAAAAATGAAGAGGTAGGACTACATCAAAGTAAAAATGTCTACAGCAAAAGAAACCATCAACAAAACAAAAATGCAGTCTACAGTAATGGAGAATATATTCATAAATTATTTATCTAATAAAGGGTTAGCATTCCAAAATATATAAAGAACTCATATGACTCAACACCAAAAAAGTAAATAAATAAGTAACCTAGCTAAAAAATGGGCGGAGGACTGGCACATTTTTCCAAAGCAGAAATACAGATGTCAACAGGCACATGAAAAGATGTTCCACATCGCTAATCATCAGCAAAGTACAAATCAAAACCACATTGAGATATCACCTCACACCAGTCAGAATGGCCACTATCAAAGACAAGAAATAGTAAGTGTTGGTGAGGATGTGGAGAAAAGGTAACCCTCCTACATTGTTGGTACGAATGTAAATTGGTATGGCCACCATGGAAAGCAATATGGAGATTCCTCAAAAAATAGAAATACCATATGACCCAGTAACTGCACTCTTAGGAATTTACTTGAAGAAAACAAAACTTCTACCTCAAAAAGATATATGCACCCCTATATTTATTGCTACATTATTTACAATAGCCATCATATGGAAACCACCAAAGTGTCCCTTAATAGGTGAATGAATAAGAAAAAGATGTGGTACATATACACAATGGAATAGTATCCATAAAAAAGAAAGAAAATCTTGCTATTTGCAACAACATGGATGGACCTTTAGGGTACTATGCTAAGTGAAATAAGCCAGGTGGGAAAAGACAAATATCATATGACCTCATCTATATGAGGAATATGAAAACAAAATAAACCAAAATAAACAAAACAGGAGTACACTCATAGACACTGAGAAGGGACTGATGGTTACAGTGGGGCAGTGGTTGGGGTGGATGGGTGAAAATAGGTGAAGGGGGTAAGGAAGTACAAAATCTCAATTATAATATGTCACTGGGATGAAAATACAGCATAGAGAATATAATATGTTCTGTAACATGCTCTGTGTTGACAGATAGCAACTACACTATTTGGGGTAAGGATGTAATAATGTAAATAACTGTTCAATCAGTATGTTGTATATTTGAATCCAATATAATACTGTATATCAACCACACTTCAATGAAATCTAAATAAATAAGTATATATAGCAACTCAAGCTCAGTTATGATTACTGTTAGTATCAGATTTATATCAAGATGTTCTATCAAACATATTACTTTCAACCTCAAATCTAAGCTTTGTCTTTTGTTGACAGAATATAATTAGGTTGTGGATATTACTCAGTCTGAAAATCTTTGCTTATTGATAGAGAATTTAGTGTACTAACATTAAATGATATTTTTAATATGGGTATACGGTTGACCTTTGAACAACATGGATTTGAACAGTGTGGGTACACTTATATGCACAATTTTTAAAATAAAAATACTGTGAATTTTTTGACCTTTGCAACAATTTTAAAAATAATTTATTTCCTCTAGCTAACTTTGCAAGAATACAGTATATGACATATATAACATACAGAATATGCATTATTCGAGTGTTGTGTTATCCATAGGCTTCCAGTCAACAGTAGTCAGTTAGTGGTTAAATTTTCAGTAGTCAAGTTATATGTGGCTTTTCTACTGCAAGGAGATTGGCACACCAATTCCCATGTCTTTCAAAGGTCAACTGTATTTATATATGCTGTTTTGCTATTTGTTTTTATTTGTCTCATATCTTTTTTGTTCTGTTCCTTCTTTACTGAAGTACTTGAATAAATATTTTAGAGTATAAGTTTTCATCTTTTATGTTGATTTTTTTCCATAAGTTATTTGAATTATTTTTTTATGACTGCCCTAGGCATTATAATATGCATGTTGACTTATCACAATTCACTTTCAGAATAATGCAAACTTGATCCTGTTGGAATATAGTAGTTATACCAATGTATCTACTTTTCCTTTCCTCTTCATTATATGAGTTCTTACTGTTCCACAGAACCAGCAAATCCCCAAACATACAGTGCTGATATGAGTAAAAATTGGCAAAAGACTTTTGAAAAAACATTTAGAATAGTAAACCTAATTATATAATCTCTAGAAATGTGTGTTGTGTACATCAGGATTTATGTATATAAAAATGCTAACAGGTTTTAATTTTTTTCAAAATAACCCTAAATTAGCAATAATTTACTTGACACTAGGTAAAATTGAAAAAAATATATAGTATGCTCACAGGAAGAATTATTCAGTAAGGAAAATGAATGAAACAAACACAAATTTATTGTCATGACTAAATCTTAGACAACATAATGCAAAAGTGTATGAATAGAATAAAATCCATAGTATATGATACAATTTTATAAAGCCTAAACTTACATAAAATTAAACTGTATTTTTAAGAAATGCATAATTAAGTAATAAAATTTAAGAACAATTAAGGAAGCAAATACATAAAATTATCAAAATGTCTCCAAGAGTACATGTTTATTATCAGGAAGACCTGGTTATGTTACAGGTCCTACTAGAGAAGAGGTATTTGTTTTAAATTAATTTTAAAGTCAATGTGTATGCTTAAGTAAATTAGGATGCTCTTTATCGTTTATAATTTTTGAATCAAAAAAAGAAATGAAAGTAAAAAAGTTTTAGTTGTCTATCTTAGATATAGAAAATATTTAATTCATTAAGTATATATTCAAATCTCTTTAGCTATTTCATTCAGAATATATTTGTGGTAAGGTAATTAACTACTAAAACCCAGAATCTCCAGCTATCACAGAACTCTTTTAAAATAATGTGTTTTGCCATTTTATTCGTTTATAATGATTTTATTTATATTTATTAATTAAAATAAATATTTGACATTCCAAGCAGTTAGTAATCTAGTAGTTTGAAGTAACATGTTCCTAATAACAAACATATCAAACTATTGATAAACTCTTAACTTTTTGTGTAAAATATTTATCTATTACTTAGGAAATAATGAGAAAAGAGTTACTATGAATTTCCACCACAGCAGCATATTAGAGAAGCAGTAATAAACGCATTATCTATATGACTTTGTTCTGCATGGTGGAATTTTTGTAAATGGCCACAATAACAACTCTCTCCCTAATTGCACACTTCCTTGCAGTGTGGCTTTACCACTCTTTCTGTAATGTGGTGTAATCTACTTTTCTATCCCTTATATCTGGATTTTACCTTTTGAGGTACTCTGAACAATAGAATATAGAGTATGTGGTATTGCTCAAGTTGCAGAGACTACATCCTATAGTCTTTCACGAGATCACCTTGTAAAAACACTAGAGCTAGCTAACTGGGGATGAGTGTCCTGTAGAGGAGAACAAAGGAGCTGCAGTTGACAGTCAGAATCAACTGATAGTTGTATGTGTATAACCATCTGAGACCATCCAGCCCCAGTACAGCTGTCAGATATCTGAAATTTCAAGACTGATCCCAGGTGAAAGCAACAGAATTACCCAGGGGAGCCCAGGCAAAAGTGATGACATAGCATCGTCATAGGCAAGTGAGCAGATTATCTTTTCAAATTTTGTGTTGTCCTTTATGCAGCAATAGATAAGTGAAAAAGGCAGATTACTTAGACTTTGTGAAGTTTGTATTCTTGTCTCTAATATTGGACAAATAATACACTATCTACCTCATAAATTGGTCTTGGGTTGTGTTGGCAAAATGCTTTTATTGGTACCTATTACATAGCAAATATCCTATACATAATTGTCAAGTGCATAAATGAAACAAAACATATGGGCCAGTTTAGGCAAAATGGTAAACTGTTGTCTCACATCAAGAAACGAGTGCACCTGGACCTGAGAGATAATTGGACACAAAACATTGAAAGCCTTCATGACACCCTCTATTTTCCATCTCTGCATCTTGGCATCATATTCTCCCAATAGCTGGTTCTACATAGCTACAAATATGGTTGCCAGTGTGATCTGCATGGAAAAGAAATCTCACCTGTGTAAATAAAGCATTTCCTGAGTATTCTCTTCACCTGACATTTTGAGGTACTAAAACAAAGCATTTTAGAAATCATGAATGATTAAAATATCAAATGTCAGCTTTCAGGAATGACTAACAGTGTATGTGCAGTGCATTAATCTTATTGCTTTGTATGCAACACTAAATATTACATAATTAATAAATCTATATAAATTTTACCTCTAAGGTTTGTACAGACTATAATCAGTTAGATAATCCAGATATATAAATCATTGTAGTACAATTAGAAAATTTATAAGTTAAATCATAAGTTTGTAAAATATCATGATACAAGTATTGTAGAGAAATTATAATTAAATCTCTTTTGAATATTAATTTAGTAGAAAAATATGGGTAAATTACTGAATTCTAAAGAATATTTACCATCCAAAAATGCACTGGAAAACACATGCATTAAAAGAAAGAGAAAATTACAGAAAAAAAATCTTTGTATCTACAATGGCTAGATAAGCCTAGTTCAAAAGTATGGAACAATGATTTGGATATGACTAAACAGCACAGAAACAATTTCCAATTTTCCCATTTTTAGCATTCTCCCTCTTTCCCTATAACATTATATTGAGGAAAACCTATTAAAGTCTTAATTAAACACTTCAGAAAAAAAAGATGTTCAAATGGTCAATGAGCACAAAAAATGATCAACATCATTAGCTACCTAAAATGAAAAATTAAAGCTACAGTTTAACACTACATATACACTAGAATGGTAATTCAAGAAAGTTGACAACACTAGATGATGATAAGGTTGTAGAGCATCTGAGACTCTTGTAAATTGCCAGTGGAAGCATACAATTACTTTAAAAAACAGTCTGACACTTTCTTAAAACTATTACCCATAAACTTCACTTCTAGTTATTTGCCCAAGAGAAAGAAAAACAGAAACACAGAAAGCCTTGGGCGAGAATTTTCACAGTAGCTTTATTTTTAATGGACAAACTCTGGAGATAACCAACAGTAGATTCCCATCAACGGAAGAATGGAGAAAACAAACTGATATATTCACAAAGTAAAATACTACTCTGTAAGAAAAAGGAACAAACTATTGATATAGCAACAATATAGATGCAGAGATATCACTGAAAGTCAGTTTGGTGAGAAATAGAAGTGGAACATAAGAAAGTACAGACTACCTGATTCCATTATTATGAAGCTATAAAATAGGCAATATATATGTATGATGATAGACATGGTATCTGGGGTTGACGGTGCAGAGGAGCGATTGGAAGGAGCATTCAGTGACAAGAGAAATTCTATATCTTAATGTGTATGTTACATGGCTATAGATATTTTTCAAAACTGAACTGTAGATTTACCTGTGCACTTTATCATATTTATATCTCATGGAAAAAAGAAAAACAACAGCATAAAAAACTATGAAAATAAATATTACTTAGATTAGATTTTGGCTCTAAACTCATGTTAATCATTGGAGATTTCATTGGCTACCATCAAAGTGACTATTATCATTATAAACAAAAACTCTAATGCTCTGTTCCTCATTCCTGTTAGGTGACATCACTGCTTAGATGGAAGTCCTCAAAAAAGCAGGATTAGATAGTAGACACTCTCCATGTCTACAAATAAATCAACACAGATGCTATTTAATTAACATGCTTTTCTATATGCAGATGATCAGGCAATTAAACACTGAATAGATTTATAAATGGTTATTTATTAGCACTACTACAATGACAGAACTATCTAAAAAAGTTAGGAGGTTACTTTCTGTTTAAAGCCTGGCTGTAATATTATAACATTATATACTCATCAGTTTGTTCACTTAAACTGTCACTTGATGTAATCAATAAATAATTTATAATACTTCTTGTAATTTATCTTATCCTTATGTTTCATTGTTTTTCAGCTTTATGTTCCCATTAAATGTTAAACTTCTAAACATTTGCTAGCACTGATCATATGTTGTAGATATTGAGATATTCAATAATTATTAAATGTATTAATTTATATGTAATTGGTTGGTTCATAGACATAGATGTGTGGCAGTTTGACTATTGAGAGATGTGAGTAGTGTATTTCATATACATAGCTTGAAATGTTGACATAAACCAATGTGTTTTACTTATGATACCTGGGAGCCAACAACAGGATTTTAGACTTTGTTATGTGGGAGATAAACTTATAGATGAAAATCTGCTGCATTTTAAGTGGTTCATTAAGCCTACCTCTAGACTGCAAATTGAAAATAGCATCAGTGAGCAACCCCCTGAAGTAAAAATACCTGAAATCCTGAATAGTAAAAGTAACAGCTTTCTGTCATCGATAAATGCATAACAAAGGCATGGGAAGATAAACTGATAGCAGCAGAGGTAAACTACAGGAAAATTTGTTCTTACAGGTATTTGATTTAATATTTTACCATTTCACAAAGAGCATGATTCAATGTGGTCACATTTCAAGTTCCAGGAGAGTCCATAAGGTATTACTTTTGTCTCTCAAAACAGTTATATATATGTTGTTTCTTTTTCACTATTTTTATTTCTGTCTATAAATTGAAAATTTGTACCTAAAAGTATGCTATCAATACCAAGTAGGGAAAATAAAACTCTTGCTTTTATCTGCTATCTCAAGTTATCCCTGTTGGCAGTTGTATTTTAATATATGCTTCCAGTTTGTACATAGAATTTTTAATGAAGGATGCAATAAAATAAAAACTACACACACTAAATACAAGTATATATACATCCAAGAGTATATTTTCAGATATGTAGCCGTTTCTCTGCTTAAGAGGGACTCATTTTTTTCTGTGCATGAAAAATACATTCATCTTAATGTTTGCTAAGGAACAGTGGAAATAATTATTTGTAAAGAGCCAAGATGCCTTCCTAGAGGGCAAGAACAAAGACCTCATTACCTTTCTCCTGAAATTTGTATTTATTTAAACATATGAAGGAGAACCACACCACTTAGCAGAGCAATGACTCCCCTGATTAAAAAATAATAATAATCATGATATAAAAATAAAGGAAATGAAACCCATGGACTTTGATTTGCAGAAATAGACCAACAGTTGTGAATATGAACCTACATCTACAACACAGTTAGCACTGGTATATAGCATAATCCAAGGTTCCTGTAGTAAACTAATTTAAACTTAAATAGCAACTAGGTTGGAACATCAGGCAAAGTATTATTACAACATTCTTACCTGATCATATATGGCTAGTGGGAATAATTTATTCCTTTCTCTTACACTTTGAAAGACTATAGAGCTGGTGATTGTTTACAGCCATTACCTATATGAGAAATAATGTGTGCTAGAAGTGATCGAGGTGGCAGCGGCCACCAGGGCAGGTGACACAACACAACTGGTGCTTGTAAAATATTTCAGGCTCAAACATAGAAGCAAGCATGACTGATGTTTTAAATAGGAGTCAGAATTCAGATGTCTTCTTGAATTTTCATAGGAAGAAAATAGCCAAGCAGGAAAGGGGAGCATTATAGGATAAATGAGACTGAAAACCATCCATAAACATACCTTGGAGCTCAAACTGGTATAATAAAATACCTCCATTATTGATAAGTTTATATAAGCTTCCTAAGTCCCTACAGTATATATTCAATGCATGTAACCTATCTTCTCCTATAGATGTCTTTTCATAATTCAAAAACTCTACTGATTATATAGAGCATTATAAAAATTGTAAACTGAGTCACATACTGAGTTTGAGGAGCAAGCAATAATCAAATAAAGGGAAGCTGCTTTTCTAGATAAAAATGGATTTTTGGAGTATAATGTGGTAATAATATTTACCACTAGTCACAGCTGAAGTCACAGAAGCTTATTTCTTACAACTAAGAAAAATAAGGAGTTAGAAATGATTTTTAAAAGTTAACCTAAAAGTCACTGAAAATGAATAAGCTGTTACACTTAATTAGGAGAAAAACCCTTGCCATAAAATGCCTCTCTTCCTTTAGCTACATGATATGTGTGCTAGTTAATAATCAAAGTACAGCCTGAAGGAAGCTTGGTACAGTAATTTGTTAAAGTAAAAGTGGAATTTGAAATGTGCTGTCAGTTCTAATTGAGTTATGACAAAAATCCCCAGGATGAAGATTTTTTTAAAGTAGCAGTGCAAATTTAGAAGAAATTTTTAACAAGAAAGTAAAAGTGTTTGGAAAGTAGTTTTATAAAATATATTCTAGAACTTTATTTTTCTAACTTACTGTGATCAAAAGGAAATGATTTTTTTATCAGGAAAATCATCATGAGTTGATGGCAGACAATAGAATAATGTAGTCTAAATAGCCATAGCAACAGTAATCACTCATCTGAAGAATCTCTCTCTCTTTCTCTCTCTCTATACCCCAAGGGACAGATAACTTGGAGTACTTGCGGCACAGAGCATTGTCTGAGGTGCTGTTACATTTGTATAAATGATTCAACCGCATACATTTTTGTGTGTGTGTGTGCTCAGGATTTATTTTAGTGATGTAATGAGGAAAAGAAAAAAGCGCACAAGGTGTTATCCATTCAAGAAATTCTATTCTTCCTAAGAAAAATCCCCTTATAAATACAAGCCATTTGCTAGTAATGAAAAAAAAATTTTTGGATTGGTGGTTAGAATTGTTACAGCAGCTTAGAGATTTTGGTGTTCTCATAGTTAATTAGGTAAGACTTGAATGAGTCCTAGAAGGATGGAAATTATTTGAATACCAGAAGAATGTGGCATGTGTGAAATAGTGAATAAAAATATTCACTATAAAGGAGAAAATGAGGAAAGCATGTGAGGTAACTCTTGACCTGATAAACCCTTTAATTAGTAAGAAAAAGAAATAACTTTTGAAAGGGTCTTTAAAAGCCAACATCTGTGGCTTCCTAATGGGAGAGTTCATGAAAAAGTGCATGTAAATAACGTAGCAATAAATTTATTTCCAACCTTTCTTGATATTATTTTAAAGCTAAATTTTGAACATAGTCTTTACTACAGACCTTAATGAACCTCATGTCCTTGTATTCATAGTCCCTATAATCCTCTATCACATCAAAAAGGCTGACTTATGTAATCAGTGGAGTATTGCAAAATGATGATGTGATTCTGAGCACAGGTAGTCAAAGACGTTATGGTCACCCTATGCTCTAAGGAATCACTTGACTCTGGGAGATATCATGAGGACACTCAAGCAGCTCTACGAAGTGCAACTGTGACCATGTGCCAAGAGCACAAATAATTGAGTTTTTCTCTTAATAGCCATATTTGAAAACCTGCTTGGAAGTGAATATTCCATCCTAGTCAAGCCCTCAGAAGACCTCACCCCCAGCTGAGATCTAGAATGCAACCTTCTAAGGGTCACTGAGGTAGAACCACCCAGCTAAGTTACTCCCAAATACCTGACCCTCGGAATAAATATTATTTATTGTAAGTTAAGCTGCTAAATTGTCGGGTAATTTGTTATGCAGCAATAAGTAACAAATGAAAAAACCTTAAACATTAGTGGCAATGAATGCAAAAAGGAAATAAGTGTCGACCTTCATGTCTAGTCTACAAAATATTCTAGATACTTTCTGGTAGTTGATTACTTTTTTCCCCTCAGTAAGATATTTATTCTAAAGGTTAATGAATTTAGGTAAGTAAGTATGTACAATTAAGAGTACACAACTTAAATTATGCATCTTCTCCCCTTAACACAAATGTTCCCCTTTCACAGATTCAGTGAAGGGACTAAACAAGGAGTTATTAAGAAAAGTTATCCAATATTAATGATCCATTGTTAATATGCTCAGCATATTCCCAGAGCACCTGAGCCACTCCTTTATGCTATCTTGGTTATCTTGACTAAGCTGACATTTGTTGGTCTTAGGTAAATGTTAACTTTGTACTATATACAACTCTAACACTAAACTAGTTTAATTGTCATCTTTGGAAAATTTGAATATTCTTTATTTTCTAAAAGAATAATGTCCTGCTTGACCAGGTGGTAAAATTCTGGAAGGGATGAAAATATATTTAACTCAGAAACTATTTTACTTATTAAAGTTCTCCTTCACTGACATTTATTGTAATTTCATCAGAATAACTGCAGTGCTGACAAGTTTTAAATAGCATGGAATCCACTATTAAAGGTTTTGAAATTCTGAATAGAAAATTAAAAATTGCAAATTTTACAGGGAGTTTTCATGTTTTACTTCAAAGTCTTACTCATTTAATCAACCTGATTCTTAGTTATGAGGAAAAAGAGCTGCATTCAATTATACATGAGTTTGATTATGTGCTTTCACATGGAAGGATGATAGGAAAGAACAGCTATTGTTCCTGGCCTGCAGAGAAAAAAAGTTACATTTCCTAGGGAAGATTGAGAGTGCTATCAGCATCCCTTTTTCTATTTCACAGCTTCTCACATTCCGTATCATAATAAGTTTAGTTTTTTTTTTTTCAGTTTGTTAAGTTCTATTCCTTCAATT
This sequence comes from Manis javanica, assembly GCF_040802235.1. Taxonomy (NCBI): domain Eukaryota; kingdom Metazoa; phylum Chordata; class Mammalia; order Pholidota; family Manidae; genus Manis; species Manis javanica. The sequence continues at coordinate 55,239,708 of NC_133163.1, read as the reverse complement.
TATTTCATACCCTTTCTGTAAGAAACCTAGGAGGATCTAGTATATTAGACTCCACAATATTCCTTCTTCCATGTGTGAAAATGAAAATTAGTGTGAGGAAATTACTCCTGTTCTATCCTTTTCTAACCTAAAATCCTTTGCTCCAAGAGATTATGAGTTATGTTTCTGGTTGCAAAAAAGTATATAAATATAATAATTAACACTCAAGTAGAAATGGACACATTTATGCCTATAACCACTGAGTAGTCATGAGAAAGAACTGCTCTATGTGTGTCTAAGTACATTTAAAATTTCTCATTCAATTTATGTGTGTATTGTGGGTAAATGTACATAAAATAAGGTAGAAGTTATGAGTGTATAGTTGCTTTAATAGAGAATTAAGGAAGATAAGCTACATTAAATTAATATATTTAAATTATCTCTTAACAAATATCTTGGATTATGTAATCATCAATGGATAGGCCTAAGAGAAAAATACAGATCTCATATTCATTCACTAAATGTTAATTTTATTATAATAGTTAATTAAATCAAGTCATTATCCTGGTGATGCATGATAAGGAAAGATTTTTGAAAAGAAAACATGAATTACACTGGGAAAAAAAAGAATTTTTGTTGTGTATTGAGTGTATGAATTTGTATTTTTTGACAAGATATCCAGAAAGCAGCATCAGTAGAAATGAAATATAGGCTCATCTAAGCTACCTAATATAAACACGAGTACCATCTATTTAACTATATTTTAAGATGGAATGCATGAGAGAGCAATGTAAGTGATATACTTTAAAAACAAATGATCGCAGGGGCTAGCGAATTATTTTATTGGTTACATTTATGCTTTATGATGGGATAAAATTCTACATTGCTTATTTAAATTGACCAGTTCATTGAATATTTAGGAAGTAAATTTTTATATTTTTAATGTTTTCAAAATGATAGAGGATGAGAATATGAAATTTTTTTACAATGGAAACAAAATCAGTCATTACTGAAAGGCAATTTCATCTCATAAAGCTAATTGAAATCAAAAGAAGACAGGAGAGAGAATGCTATCATTAAATAAATGACAGTATTTGTAATAGGTTCCAAACTCAAAGATGCCTTCAATATGCTGAGTCATTATTCAATTAGATGATACGCTAACATTATGAAAAAGGAACCTAACTACTATTGCATTTTGGTCTCAGCACTGAATTTTATTTGTGAAGAAGAAAGTTGAAAACTAGAATTTGGGGCTGGAGTTCAGGGTAAATGGTATTTTTTACAATACAGTTGACATAAAGTGATAAATTATTAGGTATTTTACATCTGCATTACTTTTAGATATTAAATTAAAAATTTACCACCTACAATGCTATTAAAGTTTTAGTATTTGTCATCCACTCTATAGAAAGTAAATATACACTTTAAGGTTATTTCAGTTATAAAGAGATGAAATTAAAGCTGACGATGTATTCCATAATACACAATTTTTCTCGTAATCAAGTTTTACTTAGGAGTACTCTTTAGTTTCTAGTTCATTTTTATAGAAAAGAAATGAAGCAAAGAAGAACAATTCAAATTAACCTTACTAATTCACAGTATTGCTTATTTTTCAGTTATAAGAATGAAACCCATTCTATCTATAATGATATAAATGACCCTTTTATAATATTTCAAGAATGGAAAATTTATTACAAGTGAATTATTTTTAAATTATGTTGTTTCATGAAGAACTCAAGAATATCCATTGATTGATCAAGCCTAACTTTCTGAAAGTTACATTGGAAAAAAATTATATGACTGATATAACCCTTGATTTATATTGATGCACTAAGATATTTATCAAGAAAAGCCATACAATGTCAGAAAATTTGATTTAGGAGGTATCATACTACAAGATTTCAATTCTAAGTTATGACCCAATATGAGGTTACTCATTATCTTGCATTTGGATGAAGGTCATCTATCTACTGCTAGAAAATCTCTGATAATTGAGAACATATTATAATACAAGCTCAGTGTCCAGAAGGTTAGGTTCATCATTTAAATTGAACCAAAGTGTGCCTCTTCATAACTCCCAAATTCAGTCTTAATTAGTATTTCTAGAACAGTATTAAGTATACTATTTTCTCTATACACATTTCTTTTAATAATTGAGTATACCTATCTTTATTAAATGTTTAAAGCACCTGATTTTTCAGTTCCCTCACTTTGTTTTCATGTTTAACTTTATTCTAGTTTGTGTTTTCAAAATGAGACATTTAAAAATGTTTAAGAAGATTTCAATATGTTAATATGTACTTTTTAAGAGGACTTTATACATCTGATATTATAACCCAAACTTGTCTTAAATTTTATTTATTCAATCATTTGGCAGCTAATATTTTGGCAGTCATTAATTTATTATCACTCAATAATTCAGACCTCCAAAATTACTACCACAAAACTATTTAAAATCATATTATAATACACATATAATACTTCAGGTTTCTGTGGAATTGTAAAGCTTGAAACTGCTTGTATCTAAGAATTTATCTTTATTATTATTATCAGTTTGTGGGGATACATATTAAGAAGTATAGATCTGAATCCAGCGACATCAGCAAAATGCTGAATAAGACGTCCCTTGTGGGTATCCCCTGACCCCAGCAACGATTTCTAATCTGTTCATGGACAAAAGTACTTCTGTGGGAGTTTTGGGATCCAGGTAGGCTTGTAAATCTCAGTGCAGCCCAAGTCTGAGAAAAGCTGCTTTGATAAGCCAGGTTTGCAACCAAGCAGCTGCCTTGTCTGCTGTGGGCCCAGCTATCGAAGCAGGAACAGCTTCCTACCCTTGACAACTCTGCTTCAGCCCTATCTGGCTTTCGTCTGCTGCCTACACCATACACCAAGGACTTGGCAGAGTTATGCCCACCCATACTGTGAGTAGTAGCCACAGTTCTGGCTGTGGACCCTTAAGAGGCCTTTGAGCTGGCTCTAGCCCCACTCAAGCCTCAGTCTGGGAGCTCCTGGAGGTAAGCCTGCCAAACTCAGTCAGACTATAGATTCTAAAAAAGGCCTGTAACTGAGCCTGCCTGTCCCACCTGTAGTCAGTGAATAGTGCTTCTGGAACAGGTATCCTGCAGGATACACTGCCATCTGTGCACCCAGAGATTCTCAGAAGGCCCTATACTGGCATCAGCCTCCTACAGCCACAGTCCATCAGCAAGATGACTGGCACAGTAACCAGGCAGAAGAAACTACCATCTGCACCCCCAGATTCTGAAAGGGCCCTATACAGGCTCTAACCTCCACACAGCCATAGTCTGATGCAGTTCTGAAGTTCTGGCATCCCAATGGGACACACTCATTCATGCATCTCCAGAGATCCTGAAAATGCCCTATTCTTGGTTCCAGTCCATCCCAGCCACAGTCCACAAGAAGTCCTACTGGTACAAGTGCCAGGGAGAAGACATATTTGAACCTCAGGAGATCCTGAAAGTGTGCTAACTTAAGCTCCAGCACCCACACCATGGTTAGGAAGAAGTCTAGCCTGTACAGGGAATGGAGGGAGACAACACCCATCTATGCCTCCAAAACCAGGTCTGCAGACCTCAGTGTCGACTGTGGAACCTGATACAACTTCGAGGCTGGGTTCCAACTCCTCTCATACATTGTCCAGGACCAGTCCTGCCCACCCAGGAAACCATTCAGTGACCAAGCAGCAGTCCTCTCAGCACCTTAGTTGCAGTAGTAACTGAGCCAAAAAAAATGGAGATACACCATTTGCCTGACAAAAATTCGAAATAATTTTCTTAAAGAAACTGAAAGGAATGTAAGAGAACACAGAGACAACTAAATGGAATCAGGAAAACAATGCATGAACAAAATGAGAAATTTAATAAAAAAATAGAAACTATAACAACCAAACAAATGCTCGAACTGAAGAATACAAATGCTGGAACTGAAAAATTTCAGTAGAGAACTTTAAAAACAGACTTGATTATTCAGAAGAAAGAATCAACAAACTTGAAAACAACTCATTTGAAATTAGCCAATTAGAGGAATAAATAGAAAAGGAATAAAAGTGAAGAAAGCCTATGTGAGTTATAGAAAAGCATCAAGCAAATAGATAATTCAGTTAGATTCTTTGTCACATTCTACATTCCATCCTGAAAGCCCCAAGGACCTAAGTGATATTTTTCATTTGGAACATTAACTTTGTATCTTCGTGCTGTAAATTTCTATGGGTTCTTGACAAATGCTTAATACCTTGTATTCACGCATACAGTGTCAGAATAGTTTGAAAGTCCTAAAAATCCCCTGTGTTTCTTCTATTCAATTCCCTCTAACACCACTCCCACACAAACCCTTGGCAGATAATACTTTTTTATCATTGCTATAGATTTGCTTTTTATAGGATGTCATATAGTTGGAAGCATACAATATGTAACCTTTTAAGACAGGCTTCATTCACTTACCAATATGCATTTTAAGATTCATCAGTTTCCTTTGTGGCTTGTTAGCTTTCCCCCTCCCACCTACTCCCCACAGCATTGAAAAATATCTAATTGAATGGATGAACTATAATTGTGTATATACTCATCTATTGAAGGGTTGATTGTAGTTTTGGTGATTATGAATAAAGCTGCTATATACATTTTCATACATATTTTGACTTACATGGTTATAAGTTTTAGAATCAATTGGGTAAATATTATGAGTGTGACTGCAGATCAAATAGGACTATCATACAGATTTCCTAGGGCTGATATAACAATTAGCATAAACTTGGAATCTTAAAACATCAAAAACTTATTTTCTCACAGTACTGGAGACCAGAAATCTAAAGTCAAGCTACTGGCAGAGTTGGTTCTTTCTGAAGGCTCTGAGAATCTGTTCCATTCTATTCTCCTAACTTCTGGTGGATGCCAACAAATCTTTACATGCTCTGGCTCATAGATATATCACTCTAGTCTTTACCTGCATCTTTACATGGCCTTCCCCTTTAAGTATCTCTCTGTCTTTTCCTTTTGTATTTATTATAAGATAACTCATAACTGGATGTAGTGTCCACTCTAAGTACGGGACCTCATCTTTAGATCCTTAATTTAATACATCTGAAAAGGACCTATCTCCAAATAAGGTCATATTCTCAGGTTCAAGAGGTTAGGACTTGGACATATTATTTCTCTTCCTGTACCATATATTAAAGAAGTTGGCATTTTAAAATTTTTCTTAGATTTCCATCCCATGTTGAAAATACATTCATCCCATCCCAACATCCTCAAAATTCTCAAAATATTACAGCATCAACTCTAAGTCTAAAATCTTCACCAATTCAAATGTCCTCAGTCTCATTTGCTAAATTATCATACACCACATAAATCAGGTGTGAGACTCTGGGTATGATTCATCCTGGGGCAAAATTCTTCTGCATCTATGGACCTGGGAAGCTGATAAAAAGGTTATCTACTTGCAAAAAATACAATGATGGGACACACAGAACAAACCATCCTGTTCCAAAGGGGAAAAGTGGACATATTTTTCCTAGTGTAGGAGACACAAAACAAAGATAAAAGCAAAGTAGTTTTGGAAAAGGACAAAGGAGTAAGTACAGAGTCAAACTAAAATAACAATAAAAACAGAACAGGGAGTCAAATTAAATTTGGACAGAATTGAGTTTATTGTGGTGAACAGTTGTACCTTACTATGAAATAAAACCCAGAACAATCTAGTCATAAGCTAGTGTCAATAAAATTAAATATACTTGACTATATTCCCTCTAGTACTAAGATGTTGAGAATGATTTTATCAGTGTATACCTAACTTCAGTATATGTAGGAGCACAAGAAGATCTGAAGGCATGAAATTTAACTGATTCTTGTGTATAATATTCAGTATGTACTGACTTAAAGATGTCAGTTTTAACTAAGAAATGCCAGGGAACTTTTTTATGCTAAATCTACCCACAAAGAAATGTTGAACAGGTGCTGAGTGCTATAAGCATCACAATGTCTTTTTAGGTGAATGTCTTTTTCTTCATGATTAGAGAAATTTTAAACAGTCTCATTATTATGGATTAAGAGCAGGATTGAAGAAGAGACTAGCTGGTTAAAAATGGAGGAAAAACTCAGAATAAATTAGGGCTGTCATTTGTTTTGCACATATTGGAATAGTGGAAAAAACCAGGTGCCTGTTTTAATAAGAATACCATCTTGCCCATCAAGCAAGAACATATGTTTTCTGAAATTAGTAGACTACAAGCATGTATACATGGCATTCAAGCACATTATCCTAAAACTGGAAGCTAAATTGTGTGATATCTTTAAAGATATTATATAAGAAGAACTTTTCTGTATTCTATTTTATCCTTGAACTCTTTTTGTTATGGTGTTGTTCACAAGCTGTGTCAGAATCATTAGGAAATAAATACCTCTTTTTCTAACAAAGGATGAATAATGATAGGCAATCAATACAATTGGCCAGTATTTTATTTTTGTATAACTTTAAAAATGAAATTTAATTTGTCATAATGTAACATTATATATGATACTTTGGCATCACTAATATGTTTCTGCACACAGGTACTTGGTGCACATTTTAGAATATAAAATCAGGAACAAATGTCTGAAAAGACATACTATTGACCCATGAATAACATGGGAATTAGGGGTTGTAAGTCTGTGGAGAGGAAATCAGGGCAAAATACCTCTAAAAACTGAAATCAGTCAAAGAGAGAAATAAAGTTTAAAACCCGTTAATTGCTTACAAAACTGCAGTCCAGCCCATCTCTCCTGCATCAGCAGCAGCAAAACCGGCCCTTCCCCTCACCTCTCAGGAACAGATAAGCAACACAAAGAAACAGAAGGCATCCAGATTGACAAGGAAGATGTCAAACTGTCCCTGTTTGCAGATGGCATGATATTGTACATAAAAAACCTAAAGAATCCACTCCTAAACTACTAGATCTAATATCTGAATTCAGCAAACTGCAGGATTCAAAAATAATACACAGAAATCTATTGTATTCCTATACACTAATGATGAGTTAGCAGAAAGAGAAATCAGGAAAACAATTCCATTAACAATTGCATCAAAAAGATTAAAATACCTCGGAATAAACCTAACCTAGGAATTGAAAGACTTATACTATGAAAACTACATGACACTCATGAGAGAAATTAAAGAAGAAACAAATAAATGAAAACATATCCCATGCTCATGGATAAAAGAGTTAATATTGTCAAAATGGCCATCCTGCCTGGCAATCTACAGATTCAATGAAATCCCTATCAAAATACTAACAGCATTTTTCAATGACCTAGATCAAATAGTTCTAAAATTCATATGGAACCACAAAAGACCCCAAATAGCCAAGGCAATCCTAAGAAGGAAGAATAAAAAATGGGGAATTATTCTATCTGACTTCAAGCTCTACTGCAAAGCCACAGTAATCAAGACAATTTGGTACGGGCACAGAACAGAGCCACAGACCAGTGGAACAGAATAGAGAGTCCAGGTATAAACCCAAACATATATGGTCAATTAATATACGATAAGGAACCATAGATATATAATGGGGAAATGACAACCTCTTCAACAATTGTTGTTGGCAAATCTGGACAGCTACATGTAAGAGAATGAAATTGGATTATTTTCTAACCCCATACACAAAAGTGAATTTAAAATGAATCAAAGACCTGAATGTAAGTCATGAAATCATAAAACTTTTAGAAAAAACATAGGCAAAAACCTCTTGGACATAACATGAGCAACTTATTCATGAACATATCTCCCCGAGCAAGGGAAACAAAAGCAAAAATGAACAAGTGGGACTATATCAGGCTGAAAAGCTTCTGTACAGCAAAGGACACCATCAGTAGAACAAAAAGGCATCCTACAATATGGGTGAATATATTCATAAATGATATATCCAATAAGGGGTTGACATCCAAATTATATAAATAGCTCATGCACCTCAACAAACAAAAAGCAAATAATCCAATTAAAAAATGGGCAGAGGTTCTGAACAGACACTTCTCCAAAGAAGAAATTCAGGTGGCCAACAAGCACATGAAAAGATGCTCCACATCACTAATCATCAGGAAATGCAAATTAAAACCACAGTGAGGTATCACCTCACACCAGTTAGGATGGACAACATCCAAAAGAAAGACAACAAATGTTGGTGAGGATGTGGAGAAAGGGCAACCCTCCTACACTGCTCGTAGGAATGTAAAATAGTTGAACCATTGTGGAAAGTAGTATGGAGGTTCCTCAAAAAACTAAAAACAGAAATACCATTTGACCCAGGAATTCCACTCCTAGGAATTTACCCTAAGAATGCTGCAGCCCAGTTTGAAAAAGACATATGCATCCCTATGCTTATTGCAGCACTATTTGCAATAGCTAAGAAATGGAAACAACCTACATGTCCATCAATAGATGGATGGATAAAGAAGATGTGATACACATACACAATAAAATATTACTCAGCCATAAGAAGAAAACAAATCCTACCATTTGCAGCAAAATGGATGGAGCTAGAGGTAATTATGCTCAGTGAAATAAGCCAGGTGGAGAAGAAATATCAAATTATTTCATTCATCTGTGGAGTCTAAGAACAAAGAAACAAATGAACAAAACAGCAGCATACTCACAGAACCCCTGAATGGACTAACAGTTACCAAAGGGAAAGGTACTGGGGATGAAGGGTGGGAAGGGAGGGATAAGAGGGGGAAAAGGGTTATTATGATTAGCATGTATAATGTAGGAGGGGTGGACATGGGGAAGGCTGTATAAAACAGAGAAGATAAGTAATGATTCTATAGCATCTTACTGTGCTGATGGACAGTGACTGTAATGGGTTGCATGGTAGCTACTTGATAATAGGGGGAGTCTAGTTACTATAATGTTGTTCATGTAATTGTACATTAATGATAGCAAAATAAAAAAATTTAAAAAATTTAAAAATTATGTTGACCACCACTACCAACAACAAAAAATATTAGAAAATTAGAAAATATATTGATTATTTCATAGCCCATACAGTAAACACAACAAATAAATTTAAAATATAAGGGAAACGTTGAGACAAAAAGATTCAGTCTACATTTGATCATTATAATAATATAGAGAAATCACAGAAGGAGTCTATTTTTACATTAAAATTTCATTTCAAAACTAAACATTCTGCTCTCTTCAACTTTAATAACTCCAGTCTTGCTCAGCACCATTTTTGACATTGGGAGATATTTTTGTGTTCTGTCTTTCTTTTTTATTTTTAATAATACATATCCATTTGGATAATAAAACATGCTCACCATGTTTACAAAACATTGACAAGTATTCTTCATGGAATCATGCATAAAACCATCCAAGATTTTTTTCTCTTACTTTAACTAGCTTAGAAATGATGCCAAATTTTTGAAAAGTAGTAAAAGTTAAAGAGAAAGGAAGAAATGTAAGATATAAATCTTGTTCTCTTTGGATTATTCAATCACAACTACATGAAACTCACCTGACTAAAAAAACTTGCTAAGTGTATTGAGTTGGCTAATTCAAAAGAAAGGCCATTTTATAGGAAAGAATATATGTACCTGAACAATGGGCTTAAGACAATCACATCTTTATTACCTTTATCTAAATTAAAGCCTTTATGCTTAAATGAGTAGTTGTAATTCCAAAACATATTTTCAACATGTGAATTATCTCTGAGTATGTTAAACCTGATATAATTTCTACTTCTAGAAATCAGGAAAGTGGTGGCATACTTGTAACAATAGTGGTCATAATATATGGATGTTACACTATACGCATTTTAACATCGAAAGACATATTTACCTGCCATTTGTAGTCATGCTATCTTTCCATCCTTCTGTCTCTTTAATACTAGCCTTGACACGTGCTAGAGGGCTCATTGAGATTTCCTGTGGTTTATGACCCAAGTTGACAACTGTTTGTGGCGTTCTGTTGGTTATGTCATATAAGAATCACCTTATATCATTTGAGAAGCTGCTGACACGGAGCACCAGTGAGATGGAGACTTAAACAGCTGCTATTCCTATCAAAGGTAAGCAGCAAGTTTTATAGGAAATTATTATATATAAGGAAGAAACAGCAAGAGAGAAAAAGAGAAAGTAATGTTCATTACACACAGGCTGACAAAATGATTTGCTTACAGTTCCAAGCTGGCATAGCTGAGAACAGCACTGAGGAAAAAAAGTCTCATTAATATTTAAATAGCTGATCATATAACCAAATTGACAGGCCATTTGTAAGTGCAAATTATAGAGCAAAACTATAAGCTATGGGGGCCATTCTGCCCTCACACTTTTTCATATTTTAGGTTTACATAAGCACAAAATAAAGTAAGTAGAGTCATGCACCTTTTACATTTCTTTATACCAGTGAGTCTCAAAGTGTGGTCCCCAGAAGTGGCATTATTAGTAAGAACATGTTTAGAAGTGCATTCCAGATCTACCAAATCAAAATCTCTAGGGTGAGTTTAGCAGTCTATGTTTTAAAAGTTCCCCCAGGTGATTCTGATGTAGGCCCAAATTTAAGATCATTGTTTTCTAAAATCAACATTTGCTGTCTTAAAATTCCCAAAAAAGTAATAGCCACATTTACCCACATCTTCAACTTTTTTAAAGGATTTTTATAACATAAGTAATTTATAAGGAGAGAAACCAACACTGGAAGGACTGAATTAATCTAAACATTGTATGTATATACACAAACATATATGATATGCAATGTTAGTAACTATTAAGCAATGTAGTTATTAGAAATATGATCTTAGAGACACAGATTAGAAAATTACTTAGAAAACACACACAATGTTTAGAGTAGATTAACTCTTCATAATCAAGATTGTAGTCCATTCAATAAAATGCCTTACATGTGTTTATCCAATTTGCAATTTAGCATTCCTGGTAATAGAAAGTTCACTACTTTGTAAGGCAGCTCAGTCGATTGTTATCCAATGCTCCTGTTGTGGGGGGTGGGGAAACAGCTACATTACAAAACATAGGCAGAGTTTTAAACATGTCTGAGAACTATGGAAGGAATGGGAACCATATAAATAAAATTTACAGAGAAGCAGAACTATTCCCATGTGAGCAGAGAATTACCAGCAAAAATTTTCCCTAAAGCATTTGCTGATTCTGGGTGGGGAATTCTAGGCCTCTAATAGAGTAAAGAAAAACAAATAGAGCTTTAGTAGTTTTTCCAAGATGAGAAAACTGGAAAATAAAAATGCCTGAAACATACGGTCATTTTCCCCACAGGATAATGCTAAGTTCTAAGCAATGTAGAACTAAGCCAGAAACTTCTAAAGACCAAGAAAATGTTTCTGCAGTGTTTCAGTGTCCAGTAAACAAATGCTGATAGAGGTAGGGAACAGAAGATGGAGCAGAGCAGAATTTTTATCAGACATACAGAGAAGACATATTACCCATTCTCCTTAAAGTTTTCCAAAAAATAGAAGAGGCGAGAATACTTCCAAACTCATCCTATGAAGCCAGCATCACTCTAATACCAAAACCAGGCAAAGACCCCACAAAAAAAGAAAATTACAGACTAATATCCCTAATGAACATAGATGCAAAAATACTCAACAAAATATTAGCAAAAAAATTCAAAAGTACATCAAGAGGATCATACACCATGATCAAGTGGGATTCATCTTAGTGATGCAAGGATGGTACAACATTAAAAAATCCATCAACATCATCCACCACATCAACAAAAAGGACAAAAACCCCATGATCATCTCCATAGATGCTGAAAAAGCATTTGACAAAATTCAACATCCATTCATGATAAAAACTCTCAACAAAATGGGTATAGAGGGCAAGTACCTCAACATAATAAAGGCCATATATGACAAACCCACAGCCGACATCACACTTAACAGTGTGAAACAGAAAGCTTTTCCTGTAAGATCAGGAACAAGACAGGGATGCCCATTCTCCCCACTTTTATTCAACATAGTACTGGAAGTCCTAGCCATGGCAATCAGACAAAGCCAAGAAATCCAAGGCATCCAGATTGGTAAAGAAGAAGTCAAACTATCACTATTTGCAGATGACAACATGATATTGTACATAGAAACCCTAAAGACTCCACTCCAAAACTACTAGAACTACTATCTGAATTCAGCAAAGTTACAGGATACAAAATTAGTACACAGAAATCTGTTTCTTTCCTATACTCTAATGATGAGCTAACAGAAAGAGAAATCAGGAAAATAATTTCATGCAAAACTGCATCAAAAAGAATAAAATACCTAGGAATAAACCTAACCAAGCAAGTGAATGACTTAAACCCTGAAAATGACAAGATACTCTTAAGGTAAATTAAAGAGGACACTAACATGTGGAAACTCATCCCATGCTCTTCAGTTGGAAGAATTAATATTGTCAAAATGGCCATCCTGCCTAAAGCAATCTATAGATTCAATGCTATCCCTATCAAAATACCAACAGCATTCTTCAACAAACTGGAACAAATAGTTCTAAAATTCATATGGAACCACAAAAGACCCCGAATAGCCAAAGCAATCCTGAGAAGGAAGAAAAAAGCAAGGGGGATCTCGCTTCCCAACTTCAAGCTCTACCACAAAGCCACAGTAATCAAGACATTTTTGTACTGGCATAAGAACAGACCCACAGAACAGTGGAACAGAATAGAGAGTCCAAATATTAACCCAAACATATATGGTCAATTAATATACAGTAAAGGAGCCATGTGTATACAATGGGGAAATGACAGCCTCTTCAACAGCTGGTGTTGGCAAAACTGGACAGCTACATGTGAGAGAATGAAACTGGATCATTGTCTAACTCCACACACAAAATTAAACTCGAAATGGATCAAACACCTGAATGTAAGTCATGAAACCATAAAACTCATAAAAAAACACAGGCAAGATCTCTTGGACATAAACATGAGCATCTTCATGAACATATCTCCCTGGGCAAGGAAAACAAAAGCAAAAATGAACAAGTGGGACTATATCAAGCTGAAAATCTTCTGTAGAGCAAAGGACACCATCAGTAGAACAAAAAGATATCCTACAGAATGGAGAATATATTTATAAATGACATATCCAATAAAGGAGTTGACATCCAAAATATATAAAGAGTTCATGCACCTCAACAAACAAATAGCAAATAATCTGATTAAACAATGGGCAGAAGTTCTGAACAGACACTTCTCCAAAGAAGAAATTCAGATGGCCAACAGACACATGAAAAGATGCTCCACATCTCTAATCATGAGAGAAATGCAAATTAAAACCATAATGAGATATCACCTCACACCAGTAAGGATGTTCACCATCCAGAAGACAAAAAACAACAAATGTTGCCAAGGATGTGGAGAAAGGGGAACTCTCCTACACTGCTGGTGGGAATGTAAATTAGTTCAACCATTGTGGAAAGCAGTATGGAGGTTCCTCAAAAAACTCAAAATAGAAATACTATTTGACCCAGGAATTCCTCTCCTAGGAATTTACTCTAAGAATACAGCAACCCAGTTTGAAAAAGACATATGCACTCCTATGTTTATCGCAGCACTATATGCAATAGCCAAGAAATGGAAGCATCCTAAGTGTCCATCAGTAGATGAATGGATAAAGAAGATGTGGTACATATACACAGTGGAATATTATTCAGCCATAATAAGAAAACAAATCCTACCATTTGCAACAACATGGATGGAGCTACAGGGTATTATGCTCAGTGAAATAAGCCAGGTGGATAAAGCCAAGTATCAAATGATTTCACTCATATGTGGAGTATAAGAACAAAGAATGAAACTGAAGAAACAAAACAGCAGCAGACTCACAGAACCCAAGGATGGACTAACAATTATGAAAGGGAAAGGGACTGGGGAGGATAGGTGGACAGGGAGGGAAAAGGGGACATTATGATTAGCAGACATAATGTAGGGGGGGGCATGTGGAGGGTTGTACAACAGAAAGACATGTTGTGATTCTATAGCATCTTGGTACACTGATGGACAGTGACTGTAATGGGATATGTGGTGGGGACTTGATGATGGGGTGGAGTCTGGTAACCATAATGTAATTGTAGATTAATGATACAAAAAAAGTGTAATTATCCCTTTTACAAATTAAGACACACCTTCTCCCCAAAGAGGAAAAGCACACAGTCCCTTGCTATCCCTGTAATATTTCTGGATGACATAATTCTTCTTCTTCTTTTAGTGAAGCCATTTTCTCATTTGAATATTATAATATTCACTTGAATAATGTAATAACCAAATGAATATGTAATACTATATATATTATTTATATACACGATATATAACATTTAAAATGCCTGTTATAAATGTATATGTAAGCAACCTCAGTAATACACTATATATGATAGAGATAGAGGACAGGGGAAAAAGTGTTAATGAACACAAATATGTATGTCGCAAAGCAAGGAAAACTGTGCATATTTGCTATAGTCCTCATTTCTGTAATTGTTCATTAGGTATTTATACCTCCAATTATATATAAATTCTACTACCTATTCCATATTCCCTTTCTCCTCAACCAGAAATACCTGGATGTATTTTTAACCTGGCAGGGCAATACAAGTTCATTCTTGAATAGTATGGGTGAACTCTTAATGGCCCTGTTTGTGTTTGTTTTCATTTGCCAATAATTTTTACCACTTGATGGGGAAATTACTCCTGAGAATGGTGCATGGCAAGTGAACTTTTTGGAATTTCTCCGTCATGCTTGTTCTTGGTAGCTCCTGCCTTCCAGGAAGCCAAGAGGCTTGTGAAATACCAAGAGGCCAATGATCTCCCAATCATGGAGTCTAACTGCTTCAACTCCAACAAGATCTAGCTGTTGTGGAATGAAGGCTGACCAATGGCCTAGTGGGGCTCCAGAAGCACCATCCTCCCTGCTTCTCCTTAGAGAATCTAATTAAAGATACTGGAAGTCTGGAAAGAAAAAAAATTAATCTTGCATTTCTGAAAATGTTGCATTTCTGAAAATGGTGTTCATATGTAATTGTTGAGAACCTGGATAGATGATAAGCATTCCACATTCAGTCTCTGTTTGAAGTGCCTAAAAAGTACCTCTGATTCTTATTAGACTGTGCAGCCTCATCAACAGATCATCCAAAGGAATCCATTTATCCATTTACTTTTTAAGTTTGGTGGCCTGGAATTTGTAGACACTCTTAAGCAAGAACAATATGGTTTTCACAGTAGTTAGTATTTACATATTTCAAGCTCAAATTCTCTAAGGCTAATTTCCAATTCAACCCTAACCCTCAGGAGAGTTATCTCGTTACTCCTACTTTCTACCTGGATTCCTTCAGCTCTCATGCACCTTATCTTGTATCTCTAGCTGCTGGTTGGATCAGTACTGGGTGATTAATTGGAGTTAGTTGGATGGGAAGAAAATCATATTGATGTTGACCTTGTCCTAAAACTGCTTTGTACTGTAACTGAGTCATTCAAATTTCTATACATTTTGAATATTAATTAAAAATAAAATAAAATTACATACAAGTAATCAATTATTGAGGTGTTTCATATGATTCAATGTAGAAAACAAGCCATAAGTGACTTTTAAGAAACACCCTACATAATTTTTAATATGATTTGAAATATTCTTTAGCTGGATATACAGGGGTTTTTCAAAATATGTAAATCCTTTTAGTAATAACTAAGTATAAATTCCTCAATTCAGGATAGTTATGCTCTATAACTTTTTACCATGGGTGGATGTCAAAATAAACTATTATAAAACAGATAGAGTTATAGGTTCTGATACAGATATAGACTTAGACATATACATAGAGATATGAACTCTGTTTCACCCTATCACAAGTCATTTATCCTATAATGAAGTAGTATATTAAGATTCAATAATTTTCAATCTTGGCCCAGATGAAAACTTCACAATTAAATATATTGGTCCAGTGAATGAAATAATGGTAGGAAACTTATTTTTTAAAAGTGAAACTTCAAATTAAGTATGAGAGAATGATTGCTGTATTTCCATTTAAATGTTAATGCACCTTATTACACTCAGTATTTAAATGCTATCAACATTCTGATTATGGGACAACTTTTACAATTATATATTTTATTGGTATGATGCAATGTTACCTTCTTAGTGACTAAGAAGAGAATGTATTTGTAAAAAGAGTTGTGCCTTTACTGCAGCTTATTTATTTATTTATTTATTTCCTTCAAAATACTGTTACTTGATAAAAAAGATTTATTGTTCTCTGTATGGGCTGAAGCTCTGGTTTTCAGTGGGAAAAGCATCAACTCTATTGCTAAAGAAGGTGTAAAGAACATAAGCTGAGAGATAGGTGGAAATAAAAAGGAAAAAGTAGTGCCTAATGGTTTGGAAGGAGACTTGAGACAAGAAAAGCAATACTGCAGTCACCAATTTCTACTGAAAAGTTATGTTGTATTTAATATGATCTCTCTTTTGAATCTCCACCCCTAACCTCCTAAATTGCTTCCTTATCAAAATATACCTTTTGGTATGATATTTCTTTTGGAAGACAGGGTTGAGGTTAAGTTTTCTGTCAAGCTTGCATCAGTTTTAACCAAGGCTGCTCATTGTATATGTGAGTCAGAAACTTTTTTTAGAAAGGTGAAAAAATACATTTCAAAATAAATAATAAGTATATAAATAAAAATTGTTAGCTTTTTCATATCTAAGAGGTAGAAAGAGAAGATAGAGCATTAGGATAGGTAGAAGAAAATAAACCCAATAATGAATTATCAAAGCATTTTTCAGATTCCAGGGACTTGTTACATCTCCTTGATGTTCAAAACTAACAGCTGAAGTTTAATTTCTCTGGAAATTTTAAGTTCTGGGAACAAACCCTGAAAGCATAATATCTCTGTGACGTTGGGCTAGCTGAGCATATTTTTGAGAGTCTTCTCAAAATTGCAATAATGATATAAGCCATGTCCTCCTCTTGGTTGTTTTGAAAAACAAATAATAAAATAATGTCTGAAATTATTTGGCAAAACTACAAAGCACATTTTGGTCTGAGATTCTTAGAGAAAGTAATATTGTGCAGCATTTGTGTGATGTTAGGAAAAATTACACAAACAATATGCTTTAGAATCAAATGTCATGTAATTTAGTTCCATTAATTTGTGCTTTTCTATAAATTGAAATGTGTCTGCCAATGAAAAGTAGTGGGAAAAAAGCATTGAATTTGAAATACAGTTCTGGAATTGACATTTTATTTAACAGTAATTTGCTTGCTAAGCCTGTATTCTTCTTAGAGGTGGGATCAAGGGGGCATGACAACTTGTGATGAATAATGTTAAAGTATATAAAGTACTAGTTGAGCTTCTAGACATTGGGTGAAACTCAATATATTGATTTCAGTTACTGTTACTTGCCCAGGTAATAAAAGTTTGTAAGGATCATCCTAAGGAAATTAGTAACCAAAATAAGATTGCACAAATTTATAATATACCATTAAAATTATTAAGTGCATCATAAATGCAAATTTAATTAACAAAGATCTATTGTGGTAAAGATATATTTTGATCTATTTCTAATTTAATTAGCAAATTTAATTAACAAAGATCTATTGTGGTAAACATATATTTTGATCTATTTCTAAAAGATTTGTAAGTAGAAACTTAAGTTGTCATGACAGTTTTAAGTTGCAGTAATACTAGTAGTAACAATTATTTCTCATTTGACAGAACATCATTATAATTTTTGTTTAAAAAGTTGTATTGTTTTCCTAATTGGTCTTTCCGTAAGGTATTCTGATTTAGAAAACTGTACCTACTAAAGGATTAATCAGGATCTTCATGTACAATTGTAAAATAAATACTCTCCAGTAGCCTAGGTTTATGAAGCCTAAACTAGTTCTCAGTTTCATTCCTTGGCTGTGATTACAACCTTAGATTCAAGCAACAGGAGTCTGCCACCGGGTGCTTTCCTTATCCAGAAACGTTGCCAAACAGATTTTTCAAAGTTCAAAGGGTCACAAAGTACAATGTTTTACAGCTTTTGCTAAAAAATAATCCTGAAGAGAAAATTCTAATTTCCTCTTAGTTTCTTTCATTTGCTTTTTAAAAACATGCTCCCATTAAATACAGTAGAAACAGAAGAATGTATCTAAACTGCCTGTAGGATATAAAGAACAATGAGTTGAATGCATGCAAAGTGTCTGGTACACTGCTTGCCAAATAGTAAATGCAGAGACATTAAATACCTTGGACAAAAATAGAATCTTAACTGGAACCCTGAAGTTCTGATACCAAGGCCCTCACTCCAATGAGTACTCTGCTGCTTCCCAAATAGACAAATACATAGAGACAGTTTTGTCAGTTGCTCCTTACTTCTTACTTCCCAATGCTATGTCCCATGGTTCTGATGGAAAATATAAAACAGTGACTTTGAGATGCCAATATATATGTCACCATAGTTCATTACTACTATTTCTCACCTCAAATTTTAATAGCTGTTCTCAATGACCCTTGTAAGTGTCAGAAGTCAATCACACATTCTACTTCCCAAGAAACAGAGGCCCTCAGTTAGGTATTCTGTGAACTTCTTCTCCAGAACTAATTACATTTTTAAAAATGTTCTCTACACTTTTTTCCCTTGGCTTTTACCTAAGAAATGTCCCTAGTCCTCACCAACAATAAGGTATTAATTAGGCTCAGGATTAAAGCAGCTCCCGAATCTTAGTGGATGGCCTTCTTTTCCTTCCTTATATCAAGAATTGTCCACTCAACCTCTCATCTAGACTTTCGCCTCCACGTAGAATCTGCAAAAGTCTTCATATAGCCACGGCCATAGAGTTACCACTCTTCTTTTTCATAGCCAAGATTCTTGGAGGAAATGAACACTTGTTTTTGTTTTTTTTGTTGTTCTTTAAAAAATTGTTCTTGTCATGTTTAATTGCTTTAAAACTGCCATTATGATAATCATCTAAATTATTTTTATAAGAATGATTTTATTAACAACCAAATATGCACTACCCATTTTATTGATTTTATCTTATTTCTCAAACACCAATATAGGGTTATTACATTCTAAACACTTTATAAATATAAACCCATATAATCTTCATAGCATCCTTAAGAGTTATATACTATTACAGTCACCCTTTCTAAATGTAGTCAGAGAAAGTAAATAACTTATTTAAGATCACACAGCTAGCAAATGGTAGAGCTAAGATTTGAATGCAATCATCTAATCCCAGAACACTAACATCTACTTTTAGTTGCCTCTTAAAACTTAGCATTTCATATTTGTTACATAATATTTTAAATGTAAAAAATAAAAAAGTACAGATAAACTTAAATATTCTCTTTATTCTTCACTAATCTCCCAAAGATAAGTAAACACTCCTGGATATGGCATCTGTCATCACATGCATTGTTTTATAATATTACCACTCATGTAATTATTAAATATAATTTATATAAAAACTAGTATGTATTTCGAAGTTCTTTTCAAAAATGTTTTCATAATTTATACATTATAACTCGTGTCTTCCTAATGTATTCATTTTCACTGCTCTATCATCTCTGTAGTACCATAATTTATCTTCTATTTTACTGCCTTATTTAAGTTGTGCCAATAGTCTTCATTCTTATCACAAGACAATGCTACAGTAAACATTTTCTACATCGCTCCTTAAACATATGTAAGGAATTATTTTAGGATGCATAGGGAGAAATAAAATTTCTGGATCAAATAGAATACATCATTTATTTAAAAGGTACTGTTAAATTAATTTACAAATGGTGGTACTAATCTATGCTCTCATCAGTAGAATCTGCATTATTTTGCCACGCTTTGCCATTGCCAGATTTTTTACTTTTTATTAGACTATTGAATATAAAATGCAAAATTTTGATACATTTCTACCATTATTTACAAGGTTGAACATGTTTTTCATTGGTTTATGGGCCACATGTGATTCCTTTTCTGTGAAATGCTTCTTCATGACTTTTGGCAATTATTATTCTCTTGAATTATTTGCCCTTTCACCAGTTGAAATAGTGGTGATGCTTATATATTTTGCATGTAAATACATAATTCATGTATCTTGCAAATATCCTCTTGTGGTTTGCCCACTTATTTTCATTATGGTGTGTTAGAATTAACATGATAATTTTAATATTAATGCTCTCAAAATCACCAATATTTTTTTTTATGATGTGACTTGGTTAAAAATACTTCCCACACCTAGAAGAATAGAGCTTTCAATAAGTTATTCTAATGATTAAAATTTGACTTACCATAGTTAAGACTTTAAAACTTATTAAAATTTTTCATTTGATGCAAGTAGTAAATTTATTTTTCCAAAGATACAATACTTTATGTAAGCACCATTTACAAAATAGTCTATACAGTACCCTAGAAATCTTTGAACATTTTTAAGAAGTTATGGACCTCAGTAGTATAGATGCTATAGACTTAGTGAAGAAGTATTTGAAAATTCATTTGAATGTATTTTCTGATTATTTAGCTTCATGAATTTTGAATGATAATTAAAATTTTTTCTTTGTGTTTCAGCTCCTTGGTTTATAGTTGCTAAATTTAGCAAATGGAAATACAAGATGTTTAGATAAACTTGAATTTCCAGTAAACAATGGATGCTTTTGACTATAAGCATGTTCCAAGGACATCAGATAAGCATCCATTGTTTATCTGAAATTAGGATTCATCAGTGTGTTCTATATTTTATCTAGCACCCCTATTCTGGTAGAACAACAGTGTTAAACTAGAAATGTATTTTAGTGTTTGTAACTGAAAAATAAAATTAGAAATTAATTATGGAAAAATTCACAAAAAATAAAAAATAAACTCTAAAAAGCTTTAAAATAAATTTAAATAGTCAAACTTCCAAATGCATTTTATTATGTGTTTATAGCACTTACACTTAATTTTGCACTGATCTTTTGAGACATCCTCTATATGTAAGTACTCTGAATTTAGTTTATCCTTATTCTACAAAATATTTCTCTTCTATTTTAACCAAATTACATTTTTTCTTTTCTTTTTAACAATTGGTGTCTTTTGTCTATTATTGTTATACATTTGAAGCAGAAAGAGTGCATCCAATCATGAACTTATCCAAATATAGCAACCAGAAATTCACTTATGAGTTACTAATTGCCAGATATAGTAAGAGTTGACTCCTTACTTTCTTGTGTTTTGGGAAGTATCTGACATTTCTGGATAATCCTATTTGATAAAACACTCTCTTCCTTTTGTTTCCTTTGGCCTTCCTGTAGCTTCCACTTTCTATCCATTGTCCCTTTAGATTTTTATTCTTTCCATTCAGAACTTTCATCTTTATGGCCTCAAGGATTTTGCCCCTAAATAATACTATCTATCTATCTATCTATCTATCTATCTACACACACACACACACACACACACACACACACACACACACACACACATGCACACACACACACACACACACACATCCTGATAATTTCAAATATAAAACTCAAGACTTTTTCTACTTTGTTATTGCTGATAAATCAGCACAGTTTTTATAAATTCAACCTGCTAATTAGCCAAGCTGTTATTCCCTTTCTAGTGTTTCTTAAATGTTCTTTGTAGCTCTGTGCTCAAGGGTGTTGCCAGCTCCTGGCAAATTCACTGTGGATTCAGTGAGACTATAAACTTATAATGGGAAGATGGTGGCAGGAGTAGAGCAGCAGAAATCTCCTCCCAAAACCACATATATTTTTGAAAATACAACAAAGAAAACTCTTCCTAAAAGAGAGACCAGAAGACACAGGACAACAGCCAGACCACATCCACACCTGCGAGAACCCAGCGCCTCACGAAGGGGGTAAGATAGGAGCCCCAGCCCGGCAGGACCCGAGCACCCCATACCCCAGCTCCCGGCAGGAGGAGAGGAGTCGAAGTGGGGAGGGAAAGGGAGCCCAGAACTGCTAAATACCCAGCCCCAGCCATTCACACCAGAGCACAGACACAGTGCATGCATGAGGTGCTGGAAACTAGGGAAAAAGGACAGTAAGACATGTGAGTGGGTCCCTGCAGATGTTGCACCGAGGACAAAGAAAAGCAAGTGCTTTTTAGAAGTCTTAAAGGGACAGGGACCACACCGCCGGATGGAAGTGTCCTGGGACACTTAGTCCAGCAGCAGGGAATCTGGGGATCTCTGGGCACTCTAATCCCCTGGGCAGCGGGGACCATGGAGGCCCCTTATGGAGATAAATAGCCTCTCAGCCATTCCCCCTCAAATGTGGTTCCACCATATCGGAGCAGCAGCCCGAGGCAGGCCATGCCCACAGCAACAGAGGAGATAAATTCCATAGCAGCCAGGCAGGAATCAGAAGCCCTTTCTGCACACAGCTGCCCAGCACAAGCCACTAGAGCGCTCGCTGTTCTCCCAGTACAGGAAGGTCACAAACCAACAAGAAGGGAAATTCTTACAGCAGTCACTCATGCCAGCTCTGCAAACTATCTCTATCACCATGAAAAGGCAAAATTACTGGCAGACCAAGATCACAAAATCAACACCAGAGAAAGAGACAGACCTAACCAGTCTTTCTGAAAAAGAATTCAAAATAAGAATCATAAAAATGCTGACAGAGATGCAGAGAAATATACAAGAGCTAAGGGGTGAAGTCTGGAGGGAGATTACAGATGCCAGGAAGGAGACTACAGAAGTGAAACAAACTCTGGAAGGATTTATAAGCAGAATGGATAAGATGCAAGAGGCCATTGATGGAATAGAAACCAGAGAACAGGAATGCATAGAAGCTGACATAGAGAGAGATAAAAGGATCTCCAGGAATGAAACAATATTAAGAGAACTGTGTGACCAATCCAAAAGGAACAATATCCATATTATAGGGTTACCAGAAGAAGAAGAGAGAGAAAAAGGGATAGAAAGTGTCTTTGAAGAAATAATTGCTGAAAACTTCCCCAAACTGGGGGAGGAAATAATTGAACAGACCACAGAAATACACAGAACTCCCAACAGAAAGGACCCAAGGAGTACAACACCAAGACACATAATAATTAAAATGGCAAAGATCAAGGACAAGGCAAGAGTTTTAAAGGCAGCTAGAGAGAAAAAGGTCACCTATAAAGGAAAACCCATCAGGCTATCATCAGACTTCTTGACAGAAACCTTACAGGCCAGAAGAGAATGGCATGATATATTTAATGCAATGAAACAGAAGGGCCTTGAACCAAGGATACTGTATCCAGCACGATTATCATTTAAATATGAAGGAGTGATTAAACAATTCCAGGACAAGCAAAAGTTGAGGAAATTTGCTTCCCACAAACCCCTCGACAGGGTATTTTAGAAGGACTGTTCTAGGCGGGAGCACTCCTAAGACTAAACAGATGTCACCAGAGAAAATAAAATCACAGCAAAGAAAGCAGAACAACCAAATACTAAGTAAAGGCAAAAAATAAAATCAACTACCCACTAAAAGCTGTTAAAGGAAACATGAAAGAGCACAGAATAAAACAACCAACATATAAAGAATGGAGAAGGAGGAATAAGAAGGGAGAGAAGAAAAGAATCTCCAGACAGAGTATATAATAGCTCAATAAGCGAGCTAAGTTAGGCAGTAAGATACTAAAGAAGCTAACCTTGAACCTTTGGTAACCACGAATCTAAAGCCTGCAATGGCAATAAGCAGATATCTTTCAATAGTCACCCTAAATGTAAATGGACTGAATGCACCAATCAAAAACACAGAGTAACAGAATGGATAAAAAAGCAAGAACCATCTATATGCTGCTTACAAGAAACTCACCTTAAACCCAAAGACATGCACAGACTAAAAGTCAAAGGATGGAAAAACATATTTCAGGTGAACAACAGAGAGAAGAAAGCAGGGGTTGCAGTACCAGTATCAGACAAAATAGACTTCACAACAAAGAAAGTAACAAGAGATAAAGAAGGACACTACATAATGATAAAGGGCTCAGTCCAACAAGAGGATATAACCATTATGAATATATATGCACCCAACACAGGAGCACCAGCATATGTGAAACAAATACTAACAGAACTAAAAGGGAAATAGACTGCAATGCATTCATTTTAGGAGACTTCAACACACCACTCACTCCAAAGGACAGATCCGACAGACAGAAAATAAGTAAGGACACAGAGGTACTGAACAATACACTAGAACAGATGGGCCTAAAAGACATCTATAGAACTCTACATCCAAAAGCAACAGGAAACATATTCTTCTCAAGTGCACATGGAACATTCTCCAGAATAGACCACATAGTAGGCCACAAAAAGAGCCTCAGTAAATTCCAAAAGATTGGAATTCTACCAACCAACTTTTCAGACCACAAAGGCATAAAACTAGAAATAAACTGTACAAAGAAAGCAAAAATTCTCACAAACACATGGAGGCTTAACAACACGCTCCTAAATAATCAATGGCTCAATGACCAAATCAAAATGGAGATCCAGCAATATATGGAAACAAACGACAACAACAACACTAAGCCCAAACTACTGTGGGACACAACAAAAGCAGTCTTAAGAGGAAAGTATATAGAGATCCAGGCACACTTGTAGAAGGAAGAACAGTCCCAAATGAATAGTCTAACATCACAATTATCAAAACTGGAAAAAGAAGAAAAATGAGGCCTAAAGTCAGCAGAAGGAGGGATATAATAAAGATCAGAGAAGAATTAAACAAAATTGAGAAGAATAAAAAAATAGCAAAAATCAATGAAACCAAGAGCTGCTTCTTTGAGAAAATAAACAAAATAGATAAGCCTCCAGCCAAACTTATTAAGAGAAAAAAAGAAACAACACAAATCAAGAGAATCAGAAATGAGAATAGAAAAATCACGACAGACTCCACAGAAATACAAAGAATTATTAAATACTACTATGAAAACCTATATGCCAACAAGCTGGAAAACCTAAAAGAGATGGACAACTTCCTAGAAAAATACAACGTTCCAAGACTGACCAAGGAAGAAAAACAGAAGTTAAACAAACCAATTCCTGGCAAAGAAATTGAAAAGGTAACCAAAAAACTACCCAAGAACAAAGCACCCAGGCAAGATGGATTTACGTCGGAATTTTATCCGACCCACAGAGAAGACATAATATCAATTCTCCTTAAAGTTTGCCAAAAAATAGAAGAGGAGGGAATACTCTCAAACTCATTCTATGAAGCCAACATCACTCTAACACCAAAACCAGGCAAAGACCCCACCAAAAAAGAAAATTACAGACCAATATCCCTGATGAATGTAGTGCAAAAATACTCAATAAAATATTAGCAAAGCATTTTCAAAAATATATCAAAAGGATCATACACCACGACCAAGTGGGATTCATCCCAGGGATGCAAGGATGGTACAACATTCGAAAATCCATCAACATCATCCACCACATCAACAAAAAGAAAGACAAAAAACACATGATCATCTCCATAGATGCTGAAAAAGCATTTGACAAAATTCAACATCCATTCATGATAAAAACTCTCAGCAAAATGGGAATAGAGGGCAAGTACCTCAACATAATGAAGCCCATATATCATAAACCCAAATCCAACATTATACTGAACAGCGAGAAGCTGAAAGCATTTCCTCTGAGATCGGAAACTAGACAGGGATACCCACTCTCCCCACTGTTCTTTAACATAGTACTGGAGGTCCTAGCCATGGCAATTAGACAAAACAAAGGAATACAAGGAATCCAGATTGGTAAAGAAGTTAAACGGTCACTATTTGCAGATGACATGATATTGTACATTAAAAGCCCTAAAGACTCCACTCCAAAACTACTAGATCTGACATCGGAATACAGCAAAGTTGCAGGATACAAAATTAACACACAGAAATCTGTGGCTTTCCTATACACTAACAATAAACTAATAGAAAGAGAAATCAGGAAAACAACTCCATTCACAATTGCATCAAAAAGAATAAAATACCTAGGAATAAACCTAACCAAAGAAGTGAAAGACCTATACCCTGAAAACTACAAGTCACTCTTAAGAGAAATTAAAGGAGACACTAACAAATGGAAACTCATCCCATGCTCTTGGCTAGGAAGAATTAGTATTGTCAAAATGGCCATTCTGCCCAAAGCAATATACAGATTTGATGCAAACCCTATCAAATTACCAGCAACATTCTTCAACAAACTGGATCAAGTAGTTCAAAAATTCATGTGGAAACACCAAAGACCCCGAATAGCTAAAGCAATCCTGAGAAGGAAGAATAAAGTGGGGCGGATCTCACTCCCCAACTTCAAGCTCTACAACAAAGCCATAGTAATCAAGACAATTTGGTACTGGCACAAGAACAGAGCCACAGACCAGTGGAAGAGAATAGAGCCTCCAGACATTAACCCAAACATATATGGTCAATTAGTATTTGATAAAGGAGCCATGGACATACAATGGGGAAATGACAGTCTATTCAACAGATGGTGCTGGCTAAACTGGACAGCTACATGTAAGAGAATGAAACTGGACCACTGTCTAACCCCATACACAAAAGTAAATTCGAAATGGATCAAAGACTTGAATGTAACTCATGAAACCATAAAACTCTTAGAAAAAAACATAGGCAAATATCTCTTAGACAGAAACATGAGTGACCTCTTCTTGAACATATCTCCCTGGGCAAGGAAAACAAAAGCAAAAATGAACAAGTGGATCTATATTAAGCTGAAAAGCTTCTGTACAGCAAAAGACACCATCAATAGAACAAAAAGGTACCCTACAGTATGGGAGAATATATTTGTAAATGACAGATTCGATAAAGGCTTGACATCCAAAATATATAAAGAGCTCACCCACCTCAACAAACAAAAAACAAACAGTCCAATTAAAAAATGGGCAGAGGAACTGAACAGAGAGTTCTCCGAAAAAGAAATACAGATGGCCAACAGACACATAAAAGGATGCTCCACATTGCTAATTATCAGAGAAATGCAAATTCAAACCACAAAGAGGTATCACCTCACACCAGTAAGGATGGCTGCCATCCAAAAGACAAACAACAACAAATGTTGGCGAGGTTGTGGAGAAAGGGGAACCCTCCTACACTGCTGGTGGGAATGTAAATTAGTTCAACCATTGTGGAAAGCAGTATGGAGGTTCCTCAAAATGCTCAGAATAGACTTACCATTTGACCCAGGAATTCCACTCCTAGGAATTTACCCTAAGAATGCAGCACTCCAGTTTGAAAAGGACAGATGCACCCCTATGTTTATTGCAGCACTATTTACAATAGCCAGGAATTGGAAGCAACCTAAGTGTCCATCAGTAGATGAATGGATAAAGAAGATGTACATATACACAATGGAACATTATTCAGCCATAAGAAGAAAACAAATCCTACCATTTGCAACAACATGGATGGAGCTAGAGGGTATTATGCTCAGTGAAATAAGCCAAGCCGAGAAAGAGAAATACCAAATGATTTCTCTCATCTGTGGAGTATAAGAACAAAGGAAAAACTGAAGGAACAAAACAGCAGCAGAATCACAGAACCCACGAATGGACTAACAGGCTCAAAGCTGTCTTCTTAGTGGCTGGGAGTGCTCGGAAGTGCTCCCACCCATCCCCCAGGCCTGGAGGAGGAGGCAGAGTTGTTTGAAACTCTGGGGTCTTGGGGGTAAGGACCTCAGGAGGAGGGAGAAGCTCCTTCAGAGAGGAAAGTCCTTGTCAGCACGTTAAAAATGAAAGCCTGTGGCTCCTACGGGGCAGAAGTATCCCAGGAAGAGACAAAAGCAGCTTCTAGACCAACCTACCAACTCTGTCCTCCGCAGCCTTGCCCAGCTACCTCCCATTCAGGGGCTCAGAACGGGGAGACTGAAGAGGCCAGCTTTACTTTTATCTGGGCTTTGTGACTTCCAGCAACTGACCTTGCCACGCTGAGCCTCAGTTTTTCCCAGCTGCAAAATGAGCAGAATCTCTTCCCATGAGCCTAAAGACTTCTGCTGGTTCTAATATTTTAGAATTTTAATTTTAAATCCAGAATTGGCAATTTAAAAAAAAGATAATAAAGGCAACAATAACCCCCCCCCCCAAAAAAAAAAAAACCAAAAAACTTACAATGGAACTTCTGGGCTGTAAAGGAGTTTATACCAAGCTTCATTCTCACTGCAGTAGGTCCAGTGTTAGAATCTCTTCTGTCTCCAGGGCAGTCTGCAAACAGAAATTCCGTCTCAGGCACTTCCTCCACTCCAGTCTCTGCTCTCTCTCCTGGCCCTGGGCAGAGCATTTTCTATGGCAACACAGGCAATAGTGGCTTATTGCCAATGGATAATGAAACCATGTGCCTGCACAGTAGGTTAAGTATTATATTATTGCATGTATGTGGTGGGTGAGTAGGTATGATCAGGTGAGGATCCTGGCCCTGGTACTTCCATTTTCTCTACAATCTTATTTCAGCATTCATCCTTTTTTAAGTTGTATTATTTACTACAGTTACTCTTAACATATCCCCTGCTCCTAGTGCTTTTCAGAAGCAAATTCTTCTCTTTTTGCCAGACTGAATATTTTTAATGGAAATTGGTCATACATATGATCCTTTAGTGAAACTCACTGGTGTGTCACATGCCTTTTGTAGTTTGACCCATATCAATTTTTTCCAAATATGTCTGTGACTTTACAAATGTAAATTATATTCCAAGCCTAACAAATTTGATGTGCAACCATCAAAATACTTTGTGGTAGTCTCTGTCATTGTTCAAATTCTTTGCTGTTCCTCTCTGCCGAGCCCACCTCTGTTACAGAATTATACTTACTTGCCCCAGTGAAATCAGATTTGGCCTGTGGTCCCCTTTGAACACTGATGAATATGCAAATGTGATATGTCACTTCTGAGCAAAAGCCATAGTAGGAGCTAGCTCCTGACATTTTCCTCTGCCACAGGTTTGTCCCACCAGCCAAAAATAAACTTTTTCTTTGTAAATTACTGAGATGGTGAGGATCATTATTTAGCATAACAGCCCAATTTGATAAATTGCCCGTGGTCTCTAATGACTCTTCCCTAGAATGGTCTCCTTTGCTTAGAGGCTATTTTTATGTTTGCTTTCTGACACTACACTTAATTGATATATCAAAATCAGCACTTGTATTTGATTTCCTTATTTACTGGTATGTACAGATATGGAGATGCTCCTATAACCAGAAATATATGAAAACAACTCTGTGATGATCTCAAACCCTGTATGAAAGGTATAGGTATCCCCATCTATCAGAAAATAGAGCATTCCTATGAAACTTTTTATAAGCCAAAATGGCATAAAGCAAAGAAGCAATTACAATTAATTTATATGGAAAAATATTGAGCATCTCCAGATCCAAAAAGTAAACTCTCTTAAGCATTTCCACTACCTTAGGACACATTTGCTAATGGGTAGAGATAAAGCACAGATGCTCACAGAAACAATTTAAAGCTATGGCAACTTAACTCTGAGATGCTGAATAGCTCCCAGGGAAGGAGCTGTGCAGTACCACTCTCAGTGCTCAGGATGCATTCTACCTTTACAATGGCTCACCACAAAACAAACCCTGAAAACACTATTATTTTATAAAAGTGAAAATCCTGTTCTGATTTCTTTTGGTTAGTGAAACTGTTGCTAATGTAGGTCTTTCGAAAGAGCTTTCCGAAAGTTCAAAAAGTTTGAAAAATAAAATCAAGGATCAGTGTATACCCATTATTTTGTGAACATTATCTAACCTGGGTCTACTAATGGATAGCAAATGCAATATGTGGCCCATGAAAGTTTTTTTTCATCCCTTTTCTGTTCCTTATATGTCAATAGCATTCATCTTGCCTAATCTTCTTTGAGTTACTATATATCAGTAATCAAAATTTGTCCCCAAGCTATATCATTTTTAATTTCATGCAAATGGCATATATGCCCTTACTTTTCTATGCTCATTGACATAATTTAAGGCAAACTTACACAGTATCTTTAAAATTGTCTCTCTTGCTTCCAAGTTATTTATTTATCTTCAACAAATTAATGTTCTGCAGATAACACTTATATAGGGTCCCCCAAATTTTTATCATTTGCTGAAATTTAGTGAAAACAAATTATTACGGACTATATTTACAATCTTACTTGGACTAAATTTACAGTCTTTTTGGATGAAAATGAGTAGACATTGGATCACCTGATATATTTACTACATGAATCAGGATCCCATCTCCATCCTATTGGAAGTTGAAGGAATAGTATACTAACTAATTTTAAACTTATAATTAAAAGGAGTAACATGTTTGCTAAGAGTACATGAGAATTCTAGATCCTGGTAGTAAGAGATGGACTAGCATGGACTTCAGCCTTCTTTTCCCAAAAGAAATCCAAGATTAACTTCACAATTGAAGAGAACTAAACTTTACATATATATTTTTTAAATGTCAGAAACATCATTGTTTACATAATCAAGAAATTTTTTAAAAACAGGCATTATGGTCCTAGGATGTCCAGTGTTGTCAGAGTTTATGAGTGTGTCACATCTTTATCCTTGCTGGGTGAAAAATAAATTAAAGACAAAAAAGTGCAGGATACCAACTATTTTTAGGTCCTTACTTCTCTAATTTCTCTTTCTCTAAATGACCAGTGCTGGAAAAAAAAATTTTTTTAAATATGTCCTCACAGACCAGAAATTTTCTGTAAGTGGAGTGGCAGCAAATTGGAATGGTCAGCAGTGTTTTTGCATTGCCTGAGTCACTTTGCTGAGTGACTTTTTCTTAAGTTCACATCGATAAAGTCAAATCAAGGGCTGCCTGGCCTTACCCTTCATACATAGAATTAGGCAGGAATGCTTATATTGTAAGGGAATATGAGCACAAAAACAAAATAAACACCTGAGGAAAAGAACCACTATTACAGAGGATGAGAACAATGAACCTTATGAAGCAAAACTTCTGGGTTAGACAGATAAAATTTTCCCACTATGCAGCAAGAACAATAGTAAGTATAATATAAACACTAAAAAATGCAGAAAATAAAGCAAAAAATGACAACAAATAAATAAGATGATCCTTAGAAAGAGAGAAAAAATGCCTGGGGAGAAATAATGGACTTATATTTCCTGGAAATCAAAATTGTAAAAATTCAAATCCACAGGGTTGATAGAATGCCATGTACAGTATATAATTAAAAGTATACACTTAGAATAAATCTAATAATATCAAAACAAAACATTCTGAAAGCTTTCAAAGAAATACAGCAGATCACCTACAAATGAACAAAAATCATATTGATGTTAGTTTTCTCAATAGCAACATGGGATGTAGCAATTCACCATAGGTTTATTTTTATAGGATTATAATAAAATAAATTGGAATGTAGAATTATAAGACCATTCAAAAATTCATTTATGATCTGAGATATGCAAGAACTTAAAAACCTTGCCAAATGAAGACATACTTTAAAAACATTCTTTCAGGAACTACTTAATAAAGGCAAATAATCCAAGAAAATGCTGAAGCACTATGGAAGAAATGGTAACCAAATAATTTAGTAATTTAATTATGCCTAATAAAGCAAAAATCAGATAAGTATAAGCATAAAGATAAAATTTTTAGATAATATCAACATGGGAATAGGTGAGAAAGTATAAGAGACTTCTAAAATAAAAGACTTAAAAAAATAACAGTTTTATTAAGGTATAATTCATATACCATGCAATTCACCCCTTTAAAGTATATAGTCAATAGATGTTAATATATACATGGAGTTGTGTATCCATAACCACAATAAATTCTACAACAGTTTAGTTATCTCAAAAATATCTACCAATTAGCAGTCATTTCCTATTTTCTTCCAAACTCCCCAGACCTAGGCAACCACTGACCACTTCTATATTTCTGTGGATTTGACTATTCTGAAATTTCAAATAAATAGGAACAGACAATTTGCTATCCTTGTTTTCTGGCTTCTCTCATATACCACAATGTTTTCAAGGCTTATCCATACTATAACATGTGTCAGTACTTCAGTCTTTTTATTGATGAGTGACATTCTATTTTATGGGTATAATGAACTAATGATAAATTCGATTCATTTATCAGTTGATGGAGATTTGAGCTGTTTTACATTTTGTCTCTTATGAATTATGCTGCCATTAACATTCATGTACAAGTTGTTGGGTGTGTGTGTTTCATTTTTATTGCACATACACCATATTGCATATTTCTAAATCATATGATAACTGTATGTGTAAACTTTTGAGGAACTTGCCAGCCTTCTTGATAGCAGCTGAACCATTTTATATTTACCAGAAGTGTGTGAGCATTCTGATTTCTTAACATACCCATCAATATTTGTTATTATTAGCTTGCTGAGTATAGCCATTCAAGTGGATATGAAATGGTTATCTCAAAATGCATTCGTTGATGGCTAAGGATGTCACACATTTTTTTCACTTGCTTACTGACCATATTTACATCTTCTTTGGAGAAATGTCTATTCATATCTGTTTTACATTTTTAAATGGTGTTGTCTTTTTATTATAGAACTGTAATGATTATATTTATATATTCTAGATACTATATATAAAATATATGATTTGCAGAAGTTTTCTCATGTTCTTTGGGCTGTTTTCTCACATTTTGATGGTGTCCTCTGAGGCACAAAAGTGTTTTGTTTTAATTCTGATGTCCAGTTTGTCTACTTTTTTGTTTTTGTAGCTTGTGCTTTGGGTATCATACCTAAGTAATTGTAGTATAAGCAATGTCATGAAGAATTATGCCTATATTTTCTTTGAAAAGCTCCACAGTTTCAGTTCTTATATTTAGGTCTTTCATCCATTTTAAATTAATATTTGTATATGGTATAAAGTAGGGGTTAAATTTTACTTTTTGCATGTAGATATTCAGTTATCATAGAACCATTTTTGAAAAGACTGTTCACTTTCACTGAATAGTTTTGCACTGTGGTCAAAATCAATTGACCATAGTACTTGGTTTTACCTCTGGACTCTTAATTCTGTTTCTGTTGATCTAAATTGTCTATTCTTATACCAGTACTTCACTGTCTTGTTTATTGTTGTTTCATAGTAAGTTTTGGAATAAAAAAAAAAGTGTGAGTTGTCCAACTTTATTCTTTTAATTTTTTTTTCAAGATTATTTTGGCTATTGTAGGTCCCTTGCTATACCCAGCAGTGAATTTTAGAATCAGCTTGTCAATTTCTCTAAAGAAACTGTCTGGGATTCTTGTAGGGATTGCACTGAATCTGTAGATAAATTGGATGAGTAATGACACTTTATTAATATGAACTCTTCTAATCCATGGCCATGGTATTGTCTTTAATTTCTTTCAACAATGTCTTCCAGTTTTCAGAGTACAGGTTTTGTACTTTTGTTGTTAAGTGTATTCCTCAGTAGTTATTTTTGATGTTACTGTAAATAAAGTAGTTTTATTGAGATCATTTTCAGATTGTTCTTTGTAACAATCTGACTTGAATTTGTAACAATACAGACTTGATTTTGTATATATTAACCTTGTATCCTGAAACCTTCCTAAACTAATATATTATTTCTAAGTGTTAACAGATTCTTTAGGATTTTCCATATATATGAGATTATTCCATCTGAGAATAGAGATAGTTTTAATTTTTCCCTTCTATACTTTTTTTATTTTATTGCTATATAAAATTTTATTTTATTGCTATATATTGCATAAATATATTTTAAAAATATATTTTATTTATTTATAAAATATATAAAATTTTTAAATAAAATTTATTTATAAAAATATATAAAAATTTATATATATTGCATAAATATATTTTTTAAAAAGTAAATATATTTTATTTATATATATTGCTATATAAAATTTTATTTTATTTTATTTTATTTTATATTTTATTTTATTTTATTTTATTTTATTTTATTTTATTTTATTTTATTTTATTTTATTTTATTTTATATTTTATTTTATTTTTTTTTTTTTTATTTTATTTATTTTATTTTATTTTATTTTATTTTATTTTATTTTATTTTTTTTATTTTATTTATTTTATTTTATTTTATTTTATTTATTTTATTTTATTTTATTTTATTTTATTTTATTTTATTTTATTCTATTTTATTTTATTTTATATTTTATTTTATTTTATTTTATTTTATTTTTTTTATTTTATTTTATTTTATTTATTTTATTTTATTTTATTTTATTTTATTTTATTTATTTTATTTTATTTTATTTTATTTTATTTTATTTTATTTTATTTATTTTATTTTATTTTATTTTATTTTATTTTATTTTATTTTATTTTATTATTTTATTTTATTTTATTTTATTTTATTTTATTTTATTTTATTTTATTTTATTTTATTTTATTTTATTTTATTTTATTTTATTTTATTTTATTGATATATAAATTTTATTGCTGAGTTTCCCTGTCTAGAACCACCGGTATAATGTTGGATACAGCTTGTGGGAGTGGACGTCCTTCTCTTGTCCTTTATCTTAGGGAGAAAGTTTTCAGTATTTCTCCATCAAGTTTGGTATTAGCTATGGGATTTTCACAGAAGTACTTTATCAGGTTGAGGATGTTCCTTTCTATTACTACTTTGTTGAGTGTTTTTATAATGAAATTGTGTTGAATTTTATAAAAGAAAACCATTTGAATTTATTGAAATGATCATGTAGTTTTTTCCTTAATTAAATTAATTGATTTTCACATGTTAAACTAACTTTGCATTCCTTTGATAAATCCCACTAAGTTGTGGTATATAATCATTTTTTTGCCAGTTTGTTTTCTAGAATTTTGTTGAGAATTTTTGTGTGTACATTCATGAGAGATATTGGTCTGTAGTTTCCTTTCTTACAATGTGTTTCTCTGCTTATCTGGTTAGTAGTTGACTTTAGTGTATATATATATATATATAATTTATTTATATATATTTATATATTTTATATATATATTTATATATATTTATATTATAATATATATATCCATATATATATATTTTTTATATATATATAGTATATATATATTATTTATTTATATATATTTATATATTAATATATATATCCATATCTTGATTTCATAGATTGATAAATAGATAATAGGTAGATATAAAGATATAGACATATATACACACCACCTTTTAATATATGTGTGTGTGAGTTTACAATTTTCAAGAAATCAACAAAGGTTAATGTAAGTATGGTTTTAAGTAAAGGCAACTATGACAATAACAACTGACTTTACAGTTAGATAGAGTAAACTTGTTCTGTACAATGGACAGCAGGAAAAGAGAGAATAACAAGAAACAAATGCCATAAACAGTAAGTGGGAAATGTGAAATATATCTTAAGTGTGAATTAAGTAGCATGACATTTGATTACTTAAACTGACCAGTGTAAAAACTGACCTTCTGAATGGATAGAACAACCAAATATCATAATATGATGTTTACAAAAGACTCAATTCACAGAAATGTTACAAATAAAATAATAGACAAAATTATGCAAGTCAAATATAAGTCAAAATAAATTTAGGGTAGCAATTTCACATCTGACAAAATTGAGACAAAAATTAGAGTACATACATTGTAGAAAAGTAACAATAAAGATATATTCATCAAGAAAATCTGTAAAAAATGCATATGTTCTTAGAAAAGTATAAAATATGAGAATTAACTAATAAGAAAATAAGATTAAATATGTCAATAAATATTTTAAATAAACTATAAGCATTTCATCAGAGTCTAAATAATTTCACAGTTGATTCTACCAAATAATGAAATTTCCTTGATGCCTATCAAGCATCCATTCTCCATTTCAAGATTTTCTAAAAACTATGATTTTTTTTCCGTTTTTCATCCTTCATCCATGGGAATTAATGTGTCTTTGGGGAAACTAACCATTCCTATTGCCTCCTAAAGAATCCTGATTAGTCAAAGTGTAATAATCCCTTGCCAGTTACTAGTTCAGAAAGAAGCATATAAATCAACCTGTAAAAATAAAACATGATGACTAGTTTGCTAGTGACTACTATGCAAATGTTTCCTTTCTCTTAACAGAAATCTTTATCACAAAAACTATATTCTTAATATTATGCATGAACATGAATCAGCAACTACAGCAACCATTTCAATAAGAAAGTGACTTTGAGGCAAACATGGAAGAGAACTGAAACAAGATAATTATAGGATATAATATGGTCAAAATCAAGGTACACCCTTTTTCATTTCTGTCTTATGCTAGTTGGAGACAATATGTTTTTGTATTAAGTAATTTCACTTAGAAAGTCTTCAGAACTGTCTTGTGACAGAAATTGATTCCTTCCAATTTTAAAAGCAGTTGTTCCATGCCAGCTTTACTAAAATGACCTCCAAATTATATTCATGTGCACTTCATGGTGTCTAGCATCTTAATCAGGTAAAGAGACATCACCAAACCACAGTGGAGCTCAAAGTGGCTATTGTTAATACATTAAAATGCTCCCTCCTTTTGTCTTGTGGTCCATTATAAACAGCTCTAATGGAGCCAGAAATAAAGCACAGCTGATAATAATGTTTCAAAGTCACTCCTAAATCCCATTTCCTTCTTCAACATTTTAATTCAAAGTGACTTCTCTTTCCTCTTAACTACAATTAACAACTTTCACTAATAGTATACTGTACTATATAGTCCTTTAACTTTTCCCACACATCTCCTTGACTTCCTAAAGGCCCATCTGTTATATTTGCTTATATTCCCAAAACAGAGTTTCACAATGAATAATAATACCTTCTTGTATTAATGAATGAACAATATTTTCATTGCTCAAATATTCAAGTTCCTTGGAAATTTTCAGCTCAGCACTGTAGACTTGGTTATATAAAATGAATTGGTGAAGCCTCAGTGCCAAAGCAGTTGCGAAGTGAACGCAAAGAGGGCAATTATGCTCTTGGTAAACAACATCAGCACCCACATACATATTGAAACACTGTGTAAACACAGTACCACGGTGACATCCATGGATGGAAGATCAACAGATGCATCAAACAGTATGAAGGGGCTGATGTCTTTGAATACAACTAGCGCATACAGGGAAGTTAAAAGATAGAAGTGCCATTAAGCCATGGGCAGCTGCCAATTAAAGTACTACGGAAGAAATTACTAGTGAGATATCCATCATTTCACCACATGTACACATGCAAGTAGGATTCACTAATTCAAATAAGACGATACAAAATGTTCAGTAACATTATGGTCTTTAAATCTAGAAAGAGAATTCTCTATTTGGTTTAAATTATAGATTTAGCAGTGAACATTACCTGAATTCTACAGCTGTTTTGCCATGTAATTCACTCTGAAAACAGAGAAACTAGAAATTCCTTTTCTTTTAACTTGTTTATTTTGCTCTTTAAAAATTCTGAGTTTAGCAAAATAACAGTACACTTATTAAGTGTTAAAATAAGAACTTACCCCTCAAGAATGGTAGAATGGTTAAATGATGATTCTTACCAAAAGGCTTAATTAGGGGAAGAGGAAAGTTGGGTATACTTGTGTCTTGGTAATTAAGTGCTTTGACAGTGGCAACAATTCTCTTAACATTCATTCAGCACGTTCTGTTTCCAAAGAGGATAACAAGTTCTGAGACATCATCACCCTGCCACTGTCTCTACTTTGTCCTTTACATGATTCATATCATTAATGAAAAAAGCATGATTTCATTAATTCCCTTAAGAATAATTTCTTTAAAAATTGGATAATCCTGATATCCTATTAAATGATGATTAAATATCATTAAAGATTGTTCATAGGATGCTGCTATATCAGTACTTTAGATCAATTATTGTTTACAGGTTCTTTTATAGTACATATATATGAGATTGCCCCATAATAAAGGAGAGAATAACATAAAAATGCAATATGCACTACTGATATTATAACTAGAATGATTTAATAAGATAGGTAGAGCATTTGTACACCATGTAAGAACTTGCTCGTTGTGCTTCAGAAGATCCGAGACTGATGAGAATTAGACTTGGGGTGGATTAATCATTGTGCATTGAGTCCCTTGTACAGAATTTTATTGTTGTTAACTGTTAACAACCATTTGATTAATAAATATGAGAGATGCCCTCACCAAAAAAAAAAATCTGTATTTTTAGTTACCGAATAAGCATCATAAGCCAACACTACATTGAAAATAGTAGTGTAGTTTTAACAGAAAGGGGGCAGCGTTGGCAAAGACATGAACGATAAAAGATTTCATATTGTGTAAAATTGCTTTCCCTTTCCCATTGTACTAGAGTAAGTTTAGCTACTGTGACAATTACATCTCAAAATGTCAATGGCTTAACAAAAAAAGTTTATTTTTGCTCTCATGTAAAGTCTAACAAAGATATTCTGGGTTGGAAAAAAAAATGATAGGTAAAGCATGGGTTAAAAAAGTTTCAAATATTTATTGAGGGAAATAACAAATAATAAAAGATGAAAATTTTCATTTTATTGGATGAGAATCCTCTATGTTTAAAATTGGTCTTTCTTTCCAACTTAAAAAATACTATATTTTTACAATTCAGTCAAACTCTTAATGGTATGTTTTGAAATACTACAAAATAATTATGAATTATATGAAAAATTAACCAAAAACAGTTTCAAATGCCTACTTACTGTATTAGACATTATAATGCATAAGTTATATATTAATTAATCTGGCATAGTCAGCATAATTGATGTGCAGAATAGAGGAATTGAATGTAGTCTTAAAATAGATCCAAGTACTCATAAAATTTGTGCATGATACATGTGCTATTTCAAGTATGTATAAAAGTTTTGTTTTTCATGATCAATAATAATATAGTAAGTTAACATAGAGAAAGAAGGGAGTGGTAGACATTTTCCCCTGATTCTTCCTTCTGGCTGTATAAAACCAAAGTTCTAGGATCTGAAGGACTTGTGACCTCAGGACAGATTCCTGCAATGCTGGTTAGGTTCTTTGGAAAAATAAAAATAAAAATTATTATATAATATTACATATTATATTAATGTATATTTATATACTTTTTTGGTATTCTGAGCATGCTCCTTATTTTCTTGCCAGCAAAACTATATGCTAAGTAACTTTAGCCAACATTTTAAAGTATTTTATACCAGAAGATGATTTTCAGCCTACAGAGTCCTCCAGGTGACAAGAAACAGAAAATGTCACACACATTTTCCATCATATTCAGAGATCATAAATAAAAAGACATCTAGAAAGTTTCTTTTCAACTGTTCAAATCAGGAAGAAAGAATAAGAAAAGAAAAGAAAGGGAAGGGAAGGAGAGGGGAGGGGAGGGGAGAGAAGGGGAGGAAAAAGAAAAGGAAAGGAAATGGAAAAAAAGAAAAAAGAAAAGAAAAGAAAAGAGAAGAGAAAATAAAGGAAAAGAGAAGAAAAAAGAAAAGAAGAAAGAAAAGAAAACTATCCTAAGATTCAACTCTGACTCAACATTTTTTGAAAATCCACAAGTTACATGATTCAGGCTGATGTGCAGGAATGAAAGAGGAAAAGTAAAGAAGGTAGTCTAGGGTTTCAAGTTATTTATGGTTATGAATAGTGATAGAACAAACACCTAAATTTAATTGTTTTTTCCTATTCTGAAATAGATGTTTTACTTCACATTTGCTGTTTCATTTAAAGTAACTTAAAATACAACCAATCTTTTGGCTTTTCTTCAATGTCATGTATATCTTATGTATTTCACAACAGTAAAATCAAAATAAATAATACAGCTTGCTATTCTAAATAAAAGTTATTAGCCTAGAATATACTTTCTGTTAATTGTGCATATAAAATAAAGATAATTATTTTACTTAGTTGTTATTCATAATGTTTAAAGACACTGAATAATAGATATTTGCAAGTAACATTGAGAAAGTATTGAAACAAATTATTTATTCATAGACTATATTAGTATTAGATATTAAAATATCACCAATATCTATATCCATAATTATACATTTATATTTTTACATGAAGATAGACATTTTTTTTATTTCCAGTTGTCCTATTGTTACCCAGATAAGGTCTAGAGTGGTTAAATGACTTGCTAAAGATAATTGAGTAAGTCCATATTTGAAAAGACTCTAACTCAGGTCTTCACAAAACCTATTCCCATGCTACTGTTAAAAGATAGAAATTTTTCATAGTTACTGTGATGATGAAATGAGCAACAAACTTCAGAGAGATCCAAGAGTAACACTTATGTACTAAGGAATACTGTGTAAACAATTAACAACTTAAGGTGAAACTTCTTTTTATTTATTTTTTGACAAATTATTGTATCTTAAATAGAAAGATGCAATTTGAATTGTAAACAACAAATCTTACCTAGTTTTACCCTCACTATGAACAAAGCAATGGTGGAGATTTGCTAATTATTCATCCTTGGCAGAAGGATACATCTGCTCACCTGACCATGGAACTTAGTTTTATAATTTGATAATACATCAAATCTTAAAGACATCAAATAACTTTTTCTTAAAAAAATCACACACATACATGCTTAGAATGATTGTCATTAAAAGGAAATATAAAAAGTATTATGTGAATTCCATAAAGAGATCTTGAATGAAAGTTGGTAGCAAATAAGATTTGAATATTTGGATTTGAATACTAACTAGCCAAGTAGTGACTTTAAGCAAGACATGCACACACACACACACACACACACACACACACACACACACACACACACACATACACTTATTCACATACCCAGTGATTAATAATGCCTACATCAAAGAGTTATAACTAAATGAACATAAAGTACTTAGCATGATTATTTTTCACATTGTCTAACCACAAATCAATATTTTTTCCTGCCTTTAAAGAACATTGAACAAAAAAGCAAAACCTGAGGACTTCACTTTAGCTGCCTTTTATAATACTCCTTGAATTGTGCATGAAGTTTACCTCTAGAATAGTCTATAGTTTTTTTAAAGCTACAGCCCAGAAATAGTAACATTTTAAATTCCACTCTTTTAGAGTGGTATCATTTTTCATAGTTACTTACATTTGTATTTTTCCTAATGTTTTCAGGAATCATTGAGCTAATTATATTTTGTCAAACTTAGAATTTCAATATTTAACATTATTGATTTTTTGATAACTTGCATATTAAATAATTGCATTTTTTAAAGTAAAATATCACATTAATATATAACACTTTTTTCCAAAAGGACATATGAAGCATTAAAATACTGAATCATTTTTATTTATATCTTGTGCAAATTTTGATCACATACAATATGTAATATTAAATATCGAATAAACTAATAGGCTAAACAGGTAATAATTAAATATATGCTGTTTCTAAAATAGGTAATATGAATTAGGATTAAACAGTTAATTAGATAGTAATACTGTAAGGTAACTTAAAAATAAGCAGTTTGGAGTGTTAAATAACTTAAACTATTGGGTTTTATTGGTGTATAGGGCATGCTATTTTTATCCTAGGAAAAAAATGTATTCAGTTTGCTTTCCTTTTAGTGCCATCTTATGGACTTCTAGTTCTATGTACCCCAATTCAGATCTGTATATCTTTATATTTCATATAGTGATTTGATGTAGTAAACATTTCAAATGGCAGATACAGAACATATTTTTATATATTAATTTATGCTTTCTTAGCTTTATGTCTTATAATATTGACTGTGATATCATGATTTATAAGAAATATAAATTTGGTCATTCATATGATCAAAATATGTTTCTCATATATATTGGGTCTTTTTCAGCAGTTCTTGGCCCATAGCTTCCTAAACCCTTGGAATTTCCTGAAGTGTTATTCT
This sequence comes from Manis javanica, assembly GCF_040802235.1. Classification (NCBI taxonomy): domain Eukaryota; kingdom Metazoa; phylum Chordata; class Mammalia; order Pholidota; family Manidae; genus Manis; species Manis javanica. The sequence continues at coordinate 55,197,952 of NC_133163.1, read as the reverse complement.
GTCTTTTGTTTTGTTAACTGAGTTAACTTTTGGAATGGGTACCTAAGGATGGGAACAGGTAGCCAGGAGACCTAGCCATGTGATTAGAGGGTTGGAACTTTCAGTCGCCCCTGCAACCAACCTCCAGGGAAGGAAGAGGGGCTGGAGATCAAATCAATGGGAAATGGCCAATGATTTAATCAATCATAATTATACAATAAAGCCTCCAAAAACCCCCAAAAGGACAGGGCTTCCTGGTTGGTGAACATGTGGAGATTTGGAAAGACTGGTGCACCAGCGCATGGAAGCTTTGTGCCTTTTCCCCATACCTTGTCCTGTGCACCTCTTCTACTTGGCTGCTCCAGAGTTATGTCCTTTCATAATAAACCTGCAATCTGTAAGTGAAATGTGGCTTTGAGTCCTGTGAACTGCTTTAGAAAATTAATCAAACCCAAGACAGGGGTTGTGGAAAGTTCTGATTTATAGTCAGTTGGTCAGAATGCAGGTAACAACTTGGACTTTTGACTGGCATCTGAAGTCCATGGAAGCAATCATGGAACATGTAATCTGTAGCCCATTGGTTGAAAGCCCAGATAAAAAGCCTAGGCTTGAAACTGACATCTGAAGTGGTAGTAGCAGGTATGTAGAGTCATGTTGGAACTGAGCCCTCAACCTTTGGAATCTGATGGTATCTCAACGCAGCTAGTTTCAGAATTGAGAACTGAGTTGAATTCTCAGGCACGCAGCTGGTGTTTCTGTGAATTGCTTATTGGAGGCATGGCAAACTGCCCACCCCAACATTGGAAAGTGAGTGTCAGAACTCCATTTACTGATTGATTTGAATTTTCTTCAAGCCATATTACCTTTTGTATTGTAACTCAGAAATGTGCCAATTTAGAACTCATCATATAAACTAAATTAAGGCAAAGACAAGTTAAAATGCCAATATAGTGATAAAATAAAGCAATATAACATCGTTTACAATAGATTTTTAAAGGCAAGCAGAATTGCTTACGTAATGTAACAGCTGATGGCTGTCTAGAGAGTATAAACCTCCCTGTGGTACTGAAATATTCCATTTCCTCTCAGGCACTTGATATAAATGTGTATGACAACTGCTTTCATGCAGCTGAACAATGGAATAAAATTTTAATTCCTACTCTAAAGGAAGGATTGGTCACAGAGAAACGAGATTTCAATTATTTTCTAAAAATTAAAAGGTGAAGGAAACTGTACTACTTACAGAATGGGCATCTCCTGCACAGTGACATTTCATTCAACATACACTATTCTAAAAATAAAATAAAATAAAATAAATTGACAAGTTCTTATGCTCCACATATCCTTAGAGTCCTCTCAATTCCAAAAGGAAGACTGTTACTATTGATTTTTTTAGTAGAAGAGTAATTCCATATCCTTCAGAGCTTAGTTATTATAGATGACAATAGGATATGAGGGATGACAACAAGATGCCTTATTTTCTATGTATTTTTCTACTTTGAATGAAAGTCTTTCAGATTTATTGCTAGTACAATATAGTATCTGGGGAAAGTAAAATAGTAAATTCAAAAATAACCAACATGTTTCTAAGTCCAAAATGTATTATCTCTTATGATTCTCCCAAAAATAGATGAAATAGAAAAAGCAAACAGTGATAAATAAGAACATCACATTTCAGAGAGAATGACATTCACAGAGCAGCATTAAATTGTTACAGAACTGTATTTTTTTCTACTATGTTACATAATTATTCTTTCTCCAACTCCCCTTTCACTTGGGATTAAGCTAATACTAAGTGAAATATTTAGAGATGTTCTCAACCATAAATGGTATTTGCTTTCATAAAATGGCTTTTACTTTTATGTAAAACTGGCATTGGCTATTGTAAGAAATAAAAAATATATGTTGGTCTCTGCCCCCAGTTCCTAGCATAAGGATCTTAAAACTTGTAATTTCCTAAATGAAGCGCTAGAAACATCTTTTGTTCTAATTTTTGGTCTTTGACCCTGGTTCCTGGCACAGAGTTCCTAAATCCCTTGTTATTTCCTGGGTGATATCTGTATCTTTGGTTCTAATGAGGTGACTCTTGGTGGGCTCCTCACTGGCTCCTAGATGAGAGCTAATCACCACAAAGGCCAGCCCATGATTAGAAGCTTCAGTCCCTACCTTTACCCCAATCCTCCTTAGAGGGGAGAGGAGCTGTAAATAAAGTTAATAATCAGGCATGCCTATGTGATGAAGCCTCTATAAAAGTTCTAATAGTATTGGACTCTGTCCACAAACCCATGGGGACATGAGTTCCTGCACTCAATACCCTCCCAGGCTTTCCCCTCTGTATCTCTTCATCTGGCTTTTCATCTGTCCTCTTTATCATATTTCTCACTATATAATAAACTGGTAAAATGTAATTAAGTATTTTCCTGAATTCTGTGAGTTGTTCTAGCAAAGTGGGAGGAAATCACGGGAATTTCAGATTTGTAGCCAAGTTGGACAGAATTTGTGAGTAATCTGGGGACCTACCGATGGAAGTTGGTATCTGAAGGAAGGGGCAGACTCATAGGACTGAGCCCTTAACCTGAGGGACCTGATGCTCTCTCCAGGTAGACAGGGTCAGAACTGAGTTAAATTGTGGGACACCTACTGGTGACACAGAAAATTACTTGGTGTTGGAAAAAGCCCTCAGATCTGGTGTCCGAAGTATTGTGAGTATGGTAGTCCTGTGAAAGTAAAGGAGAAACACATAGGAAGAGAAAGAAATAGGTTTTTCTTACAGATGTGATTAAAGCACACAAATAGTCCTATACAATGAATAAATAATGACTGAAAATTTGAAATCTTTAGTAAAGTAAAAAATGTTTCTATGTCCTAAATCTCTCTAAACCTCACTTTCTCAAAGCTATCTTTTGTTGCATTACTCAAAGTAAAGTCTCCCATCTCTTGAGTCCCTTATTAATTAATTTATTTCATTTATGTCAGATTAGATGATGTTCATAAAATATGGAAATAAACTGCTCCTTGGTATTAGCAAGTTTCTTCATTACTTACACATTTTATCTCTCATCTCAGATTGTAAGCCTTCTGACACCAGAATTTGTTTCAATTACTATTTTTATTTTCTAGAGCACACACCTCAAATCATAATTTTTTATAGGAGGAACACACAAATTAAAAAAATGTTGTTGATAGGTAGAAAGATAGAATGAAAGGGAACTGATTATTAATACCAGTTTTTAGACCAGAAATTTTATGAGAAGAAAGCATACAGGATTCTCCATTAAAGAGGTAATCTAAGTGAGTAATGAGGTAATCAAGAATCTCTAATACAGCCTCTGCAACAGAGATCACTATCAGTAGATAGGAATGAGGGCAAGGAGTAGAGTTTATTCATTATTTGGTCCCTAGTGTTTGTCATAATATAGGAGCCTAAAAAATGTGTTTTCTGTGATTATTTATTAGACAAATGACACTATAACTTAATCATACATATTCTTAATCCAAAAATTTTTAAAGAAAAAAATACACACTTAGCTTTATAAATTAAAATGTACTGTCCATCTTAAAGTTACAGAAAATAATATAGCATATGTGTAATATTTTGAGATACGTGGGAAGGAAAAAATGTTATCAATAATATTATCACAGGTTATTAATGTTATTAATAATTCTATCCAAATGTTATTAATAATATCAATGTGTTTTTCCATTACTTGAATTTAAGCTACAAGCAGTTAATAAGAAAAAAATACCATCAGCAAAAATATTAGGTTTTAGTTAAAATTAATATTTATAGGGGCATTTCATATACTTAATTGGATATGAATTCTAAAACATTCTAACATCATTATCACTGGGAATTAACATTCAAAGTGTATTTCAAATGGTCAGAATAGAGACCATGTATTGAAAACATTTTATTATGTAATTATCCTTTCCTCACATAGTTAAGACTGTAATACATGATAGATTGTGTTGACTTGTGTGACTTCTTTTGTTTTGGATTACATATATCTTTATTTTCTGAAAACCACAAATCGAATATTTAGTCATTTATATATTATTCACTTTGCAAGCTCCCATCCCTATCAACTACCTGTTCATGTTTGAGATGATCATATTGAGGTAGAGCAGGGACATGGAACAAACGTCATGGCCTCATGCCCTTATAAAATAGCTTAGCTTGTGAGCAAAGGCCAGGTTATTCTTTAACACAACCTTTAACAAGTTTATTTCTCTCATGCTTTCTTTCCTCCAGTCACATTAATCAATTATGTAATATCTGTGTCCAAAACAAGGAACAGACCTTGAAGTGATGGAACTCCAGAGCATAACAAATCAACAGAAAATTGTCAACTTTGATGGCTAAGGAATGCTAGGGCACAAATCAACACGATTACCTAGACAAACTTACTCGTAAGACAAAAACCTGTATACATCATGCCTTATACCAATCCCTACCCAAAAGGCATCCCAGAGGTTTCAAGTTCAATAAAGGTAAAGAGAACCACACTTACCTCTTCAGCAGCAAACAAAAAGCCAAACCCTAAACCCTTAAGTATGCCTCTCCTCTGCCTGAGGTCACCCACACTCCTGTCTGAGTGTGTACTATCACTTAAATAAAACCTTCTTACTTTCACTTTAAGTAAAACTTGCTTGGTGTGCCTTCTCTGAGATTGCCCTCACTAGGCTTCTCAAGTTTGTACTTTTGCTTTAATCTATCCCTTCCTATTTGTACGTGTTCAACCTGTTTGTGAATTCTTTCTCCGTCAGAGACAAGAATCCTCCCCTGGGCTGATGTCTCCTCTAGCACAGGGAAACCTCCCCTTATGGGAGTGCCCAACAACAATATCATTCAGAGTATACTAATTATCCTTTGAGAAGTAATGGTATAAATGCTAGGGAAAATGCATCAAACAAATTTAAAACCAATACATATGAGACAATCAACTTGTAAATTGTTTAAAAATAGGGCTATATTATTTCCTAGAAGAGAGTCAAATTGTCAGAGTCATAAATTTGCAGTTGTCAATATTCTATAAGCAATAAACAATCTAACAATTTAATAAATAAATTTAATATTTTACTGCAAATAACCAAGGAAACCTGCTAAAATATGTACTAAACATTAGAACTAACATGAGCTGAAATTAATATGAGATGGAACATTTATTTTATAGGAATTGCACTCATTAAAACAATTGATTATTTTCCAGCTTTCAGAGAGCCTAGTTTGGGCCCAGCATATTGCCAACAGAACACTAAGGAAATGAGCAGGGCAGAATCCAATGGTAGTAACAGATTATAAAGAGAAAATAATTTCAAAAGTTGTTTTTCAAGAATGATGACATTAAGAGCCCTTGAGTATGCATACATTATATTTGAGACATTTATTAAAATGTAAGGTATTAATTTTAAAACTTACATCTGTAAGTGGAATTACACTAACAAATGAGTCATGCCTTTGACTAATGAAGAGATCATTCTGTCAAAAGTTGAGATAAAAAAAAAAACAGAAGTAAAATCAATGAATCATTAAAGTAATAATAAATAAAAGTTTATTGTGCACACACCAGAAAGACAGGCTTGCAAACCAGGAGCACTCAAACCAAAACATGGTAAAAGGTTCAAAGGTATATTGTTATAAGTCAGCTTATATAGTGCAGAGGTAGTGACTGTTTATTCTTCACAATGAAAAGTTAAATATTAGAATTTTCTTAAATGAAAGAAAATTGGTTAGTGGTTACCACATGGTAAGGAACATTGGGGGGACAATTTAAGTTTTGCTTTTGATTTTTAGAGGTATAAGCAAATCATATATGGGCCAGGAAGTCGCACTTGCTTGTTTTGCAAAATAAACTAAATAAAGCTTTGCTCCTATGACCAACCTGGTTTTTTGTCTACTCAAGGAATTTTCAAGTTTGGTCTCTGTGTTTAGTTTTAACAACTTTATTGTCTGAAAAAAGAAAAAAAGAGTTATGATGAAAGAACATTGAACAAATTCTTCATGTTCACGTTCCTGTCATTGTCATAATTTCATCACTATCTTGTATTGTTCTTCAGTTCATGCCAGGTCTTCACTGCTATACTTCCCCAAGAACGTCATTCTTGATTTGATCATTGTATACACCAATTTCAAAACTTTGAAAAACACCTATTTTAAGGAATAAGCTCAAATGACTCATTAAGTCTAGCAGATGGCCAATGCTCAGTACTTTTGCATGCCGGTTAATACCCGTGGAGGCATCCCAGAGGTTTCAAGTTCAATAAATGTAAAGAGAACCAGACTTACCTCTTCAACATTAGACAGTGCACATAATTTACATTTTCTGGAAAACTGCTATTGTATTGTGCATATACTTGAGAATATTAGTTCTGATGCTTGAGAAATTAACCCTATTTCAAAGCTACAATTAACAAATAAAATAATAGTATCATTTATGTGGAAAAAACAAACCTCAATAGATCCTAAGCAATTATCTACCTTATACATTTGAAATTACTCTTTACAAAACTGCCCTTTACAGCACTTCTTTCATTTGAATTGTTTGACAAGATAATCCATATCATGCCTAAAACTGATGAAAAAGTGTGAAAAAAATGAATATGAATAAGTAGAGAAACCAACTCTTGTCAAATGATTTATAAATTAATAAATATCGCTTGATAAACATAATTTCCCTTCTATTCCTAATATCTGTTAGATATATGCTACCCAATATAAATCACAGCTTTTGTCTTAATAACTTATAAAAGTTTCTTGGCATTAAAATGTGATTTTGGATTTCCAGTTTCAGTTCCAATATGTGAAATATTTAGAAGTTGTCATTCCATCATTACAAGAAAACAGCTGAACAAATTGAAAAGTAATGACTTTCATTAGACTAATCAGAGAATGGAGACCAGTGGACAAACTAGCACCTGGAGCCGGGAAAGACAGGCAAGCACAGTGAGTAATACTCTATATTAACTAACCTAGAACAGAAATCTCTGAAGTCATAAACTGGTAGGAACACGTATGGTCATTTTGATGAACTGCTTGGCACTGAGTGTGGAGTAGCTTGAGGAGGAGAAACTCCTGGAGCCAACGTCCAAATTTTTGTGGATTTTGCCTACAGGAGTCCAACCAGGTTGTCATGTTGAATATTTGAGAAAAAATGCCCTCACATTCTGGGCAGAGGAAGAGAAAAATAAACATAATATTCCCATAGAATTCTTCACAACAAAGGCCACCACTCCAGGAGAAGCTTTGTTACTGGAGAGCTTCATTGGGGAAAGAGCAATTTAACTCCAGCCCCTCCAACCTTCCTGTATTATGTAAGGGGCAGAAAAATAAAAGGCTAAGAAACAGGTGTGAAAGTCACAGTCCAAGGACACAAACCCACTAAAAGACTAAGCTATAACAATAAGATAATAGGGCAGTTTTTTTTGCCCTACACCCTACCACCATATAGCTAAGTACAGTAACAGATTACAACTGAAAGAGCTGTAGACACAAACTGTTGAAGAAGGAGTTCTTAGGAAAATCCAAAGACAAACAGCAGAGCAGGCAGCAAGAACACTGGAGAAAACTGAAACCTTTGACACCTACAGTTACAGCAAACACTAAGCAAAATAACTAACAAAAAATATCTATAACTTGGCATATCAAACAGCAGGAAAACAAAAAGAAAGAAAAATCCCAAAATAAGCCAGAGTAAGAAAGACACCTTACCTCAGAGGAGCAAGGATAAGAATTACATAAGACTCCTCATCATAAACCATGCAAACAAGTGAGCAGATTGAAATATTGAAAGTGTCAAAAAAAAAAAACCTAACTTAAACTTCCCTATCTAGTGAAATTATATTTCAGAACTGAGGGAGAAATAAAGACATTCTCAAAACAAGCAAAACTTACGGAGATTGTTCCCAGTAGATCTGGTTTATAAGAAATGTTAAAAGCTCTTTGGAGTGAATAAAAATTATGTAGATCAAAAACTACATAATGGAAGACTTTCAAAGGAATAAATAAAGGTAAAATATAATATTTTCTTTTTTCATTCTTAGTCTAATAGATAACTGTTTGTCCAAAATAATAATAGTAATAATGTTTGAGTGATTATAACAATGAGTTAATTGAATGACTATAATATTATAGTGGGAGGAAGGAAAGAATTGAAAATCATCAAAGAACATACTCTGCCACCGAAGCTGTATAATTTATGTAAAAATGGACTTAGAGTAGTTATAAATGTATATTGTAACCTCTAAAGTAATCAAGTAAGCTTTTTTAAAACAGAAATATAATTGACATATTAAAGGAATGGAATTATATAAAATGTTCATTTAAAGCCCCAGAAGGAAGAAAAAGTGGGGACAATTAAAAAACAGAAATAACTAAGTATAAGTACAGCAAATAGAAAATAGTATCAAACATAGAAAATATTGATTCAACTACATTACCACTTCAAATGTTAATGATGTAAATAAAACCGGTGAAAGATTGTTAGAGTGGGTAAAATAAGAACCCCTTTTTAAATATAAACAGACAGATAGGATAAAAGTAAACAGATGAAGAAATGTTTAACATGTTAATATTAATCAAAAGAAAGCTGAAGTGGCTCTATTTCAGAGTAAACTTGTTACAGAGAACAAGGAAAATCATCAAGGACAAAGTATAGCACTATAAAACTTCAACTTCCTCAAATCAATCAACATGATATACCACATTAACAAAAAGAAAAATGAAAATCTCAAGATCATCTCAATAGATGCAGAAAATGCATATGAAAAAATTCAACATCCATTTATGATAAAAATTATCAATAAAGTGGGTATAGAGGGAACATGCCTCAACATAATGAAGGCCATATATATCAAACCTACAAGTAATACCATTTTTAATAGTGAAAAGCTGAAAACTTTTCCTCAAAATCATGAATAAGACAAAGGTGCCTACTAACTCCACTTTAATCCAACATAGTTTTGGAAGTCCTACCCACAGATATTTGGCAAGAAAAATTAATAAATAAAAGAATGCAAATTGGAAAGGAAGAAATGAAACTTCTGCTATTGACAGATGACACAGTACTATATAGAGAAACCCCTAAAGACTCCATCAAAAATCAGAACTAATAAATTCAGTGAAGCTGCTGGATACAAAATTTAATATACAAAAATATGTTGTTATTGTACACTAATAACAAACTATTGGAAAGAGACATCAAGAGAACAGTTCCATTTGCAGTTGCATCAAAAAGAATGAAATACCTATAAATGTAATCAAAGAGGTGAAAGAACTATACACTGAAAATTAAAAGACATGGTAGAAAGATTGATGATACAAATAAATGGAAAGACATTCCATGTTTATGAAACAAGAATTCATATTGTTAAAAAGGCCAAGTTATCAAAAGCAATCTATAGCTTCAATCTACACCATCAAAATTCTTATGTAATTTTTCACAAAACTAGAAAAAATAACTATAAAATTTGTATGGAAGCAGAAAAGAAAACAAACCTAGAGGTATCATACTCCCTGATTTCACTATACTACAAAGCTATAGTAACCAAAACACTTTAGTACTGGCACAAAAATAGACTTAGGGAGCACTGGAACAGAATAAAAAGCCCAGAAATAAACCTATGAATCTATGGTCCATTATTTTATGACTAAGGAGACAAAAATAAACAATGGGGAAAGGGCAGTCTTTTCAATAAAAGGTACTGGGTAAACTGGATAGCTACTTGCAAAAGAATGAAACTAGACCACCACATTACATCATACACAAACATCAATTAAATATGAATTAAAGACCTAAACATAAGACTTGAAACCACAAAACTAGAAGAAAACATTTGATAAGCTCCTTGACATCACTCAGCAATTCCATTTTGGCTCTGACTCTAAAACAAAAATAAATGAATGGAGCTACATCAAATTAAAAAGCTTCTGCATAGTGAAGGAAATCAACAAAACAAAAGGCAATCTACTAAATGGAAGAAAATATTTGCAAATCATATATTCAATAAGTAGTTAATATCCAAAATACATAAATAACTCATATAACTCAATAACAAAAACCAATCTCATTAAAAAATAGGCAGAGGATCTGAATGGATATTTCTCCAAATAAAGACATAAGATCACTGTAAGCACATGAAAAGGTGATCAATATCACTTATTATCAAGGAAATGCAAATAAAAATCACAATATTACCTTATACCAGTCAGAATAGATATTATAAAAAAAAGAAATAGCAAATGTTGACAAATATGTGGAGAAAAAGGAAATCCCATGCACTGTTGGTGGGAATATGAATTGATAAAGCCACTTTGGAAGGCATTGTAGAGATTCCTCAAAAAATTAGAAATAAAGCTACCATATGATCTAGCAATTCCATGCTGTGTATCTATCTGAAGAAAAAAAAACATTAATTTGAACAGAAATATGCACTCCTATGTTCATTGCAGCATTATTTACAACAGCCAAATATGAAAGTAATGTAAGTGTCCATCAATGGATGAATGGAGAAAGATGTGAAATCACACACACACACACACACACACACACACACACACACACACACACACAACTACTCAGCCATAAAAAGAATGATATGACCCTGAGGGCATCTTGCTAAATGACATAAGTCAGACAGAACAAGACAAATACATATGATTTCACTTATATTTGGAATATAAAAATACAAAAGAAAATAAAACTCAGACTCATAGAGAACAGATTTATGAGATTTGTGGTGATCAGTGAAAAGTATTTGGGCAGGGTGCAAAATGGGTGAAGGGAATGTAAGACACACTTCCAGTTGTAAAATAAATGTCATTGGAATGTCATGTATAGCAAGGGTAATGTAGTCAAAAACATTGTATTAACATGTGTAACATAATAGATGATTGTGGTGGTTATTTCACCGTATGTACAAATGTCAAATCACTATACTGAACACCTGAAACTAATATAATATTGTATGTCAATTATACCTCAATCAATGAAATAAAAAAATAAAGGACTCAGTTTTCCAGGAAGACATACAATTTGCAATATGAATGCACCTGAAAGCAGAGCATCAAAATATAAGACAAAAACTGATAGGACTTCATGGGGAAATAGATAAATATACATGTTTGGAAACTTCAACATCTATTTCTCAGAAGTTGATAGATCCAGCAGTTAATAGATCCATCAGATATAAAAATCATCAAGGGCATAATTTAACTGAAGAGAACCATCATTTAACTGAATCTAATTGATATAGTTTACTTCATTCCAAAGCCTTAGAACACACATTCTTCTCAAGCTCGGAGGGAACATTCACTAAGATCACATTCTGGGCTATAAAACACATCTAAATAAAATTTTAAAAATAGAAATTCTATAAATGATTCTCTTATACCATAGCGGAATTGAAAATAAAATAGAATTCAATAAAAGAAAGCTGTCAAAATACTTAGAGATTTAAAATACACTCATAAATAACATATGGGTCACAGATGAAATCTCTAAAGAACTTAAGAAATATTTTGAAGGAAATGAAAATACAGATGTGTGGGATGCAGTTATTGCAGTGCTTAGAGAGAGATGTATAGTAGTGAATATATCTATCAGAAAAGAAGAAAGATCTGAAATTGATAATCTCAGCTTCTATTTTAACAAGCTCGAGAAAGAGAAAGAAGGAGAATTTAAGCCAAAACCAATCAGAAGAAAAAAATAAATAATTAAATTTAAAGCAGAAATAAATGAAGTTGAAAACAAATGAAGCCCAAAGCTGGTTCTTTGACAAGATCAATAAAATTTAAAAACTAAAAAACAAAACAATATTAGCCAGGCTAACCTAGAAAACGTGTGCAAGACAAAAATTAGTAATCTCAAAATGAGAATAGTTCTATCAATAATGAACCAGTGATCACACAACAATAACAATAAATGAATATTATGAACAACTCTTTGCACACAAATTTGTTATTAAATTTGAAATATAAAATTATAAAATTTTAAAAAGAATATAAGATAAATCTTTGTGATCTTGAGTTAGGCAGAGAATGTGAGGAAATATTTTCAAATCATATATTCAATAAGGGGTTAGGCAAAGGTTTCTTAGAACAGCAAGAGTACCATACAGTATAAAAGTAATAAATTAGACCTATCAAGAAAATTGTAACTGTTCCTTAAAATGTACTATTAAGAAAGTTTTAAGAAAACCCATATGCTGAAAGAAAATATTTGTAAAGCATACATCTGAAAAAGGACTTATCTTTAATAATTAAGAATTCTTATAATCCATAAAAAATTATAAAAAGATCATTGACATTCAGCCAAGTAAGATTTATATAAGTCCTTATAAGATGTGTAGTTTGTTCTCAACATCAATTAGCTCTATAACATAAAATACTGACAAATATATATTTCTGGTAAAGATATGGAGAAGTTGGAGCCTTCATGCATTGATGACAGAAGTGTAAAATGGTACTTCTGCTTTAGAATAGAATTTGGCAGTTTCTAAAAATTTATACAAATAACTATCAAATGACTCAATTTTTCTATTCTTAGATATCTAACCAAAAAATGTGTAAAACCATATCCATACAATTACTTGTACTTGAGTATTCAAAGCATTATTCATACTACCTAAAAAAGTAGGAACTCTCAATCTACTAATACTATAATACTGAGCAAAACCAATGAATGATTCTTGATCAAATATATTACTCTGACTACCATGCATAATAGCGTTCACAGTAAAAATGTGTTTATACTGTCTACATCTTTGACTACCCAAAGTTCACGTAGAAAGGGAAGTAATCTGTCAATGAACTAGTGAATAGGCAGCTGAAAATTTTTGATCTATATATAGTATTCAGCAATAAAAATGACTGAATTACTGATCTATGCAGAAACATGGATAAACCTCAAAAACATGCTAAGTCAGAACAAACAATTGCATTACTGGATATTTCCACTAATACAAAGGGTGTGAAGATAAAACTTACTGTTGTGTTTTTACAAGCAATATTTTCTCAAGGTCTTCCGTGAATGCTATTCAAATTTTCAGATCAAGTGCTCTATTCATGCCTTTGTGAATCTTATCTGAGTATGTCATCCTCTAGAATTACTAACAATTGTTCCATAGTTTCTGGGTTTCAAAAAGAAGAAAATCTTCCATTTCTACTGCTAAAATCTATTGATTAGATTAACAATTTTCTGAACCGAATACTTCTGAAAAGTATTCTTAAGTAACAGTAACCAAATGATGAATTAAATGTGATTCTTTAATACCTAACTAAGCTAAACTCTATGTATAAATATATAATTGTACCATTTATTTGACAACATGCTAGTAAAATCACCAATATCACTTTCAAATATTCTGTAAATATGCCAATATGTAATTTTTAATATAATGTAACAGAACATCGCAAAATAGGATCTCTTAAGTAACAGTATAAAGTCCAGAAGATTCCAAGCCATCTGATTTATTTAGCAGGTTAAGGGACACGAAGTTGCACAGCTTAGTATTTTTGAATGAAAAATCATTTTACACAATGTTGAACTAAGATCATAGCAAAAGTGAATAAGGTAAATTGCTGAGAGTCTCTAGAGCGAAGATAAGCACCACAGATTGTCTCCTTTTGAGAGAAGAATATTGGGGTGAGAAGGTCACAGTGATCAAGCCCCATCAGGTGATTGACTATTAAATTCAGTAAACTCTGCCATTTTCTTATCAACTTCTCAGATCTCCATTAAGGAAATGTCTCAAGGGAGAGAGACAAATAAACCACAGGGAAAGTGACTTGAAATAAGGCCAGCTCCAGGAATAAATGTCCAGTTACCAATGAATCTGAAAATAAGACCTAGCCCTACAATATAAAAACAACTTATACAAAGTACAAGCAGGTTTAGTGTTGTTTAAATTGTTTAAAATGTATATAAATACACACACACATACAGACACACATCAAAGCATATAAATTTAATAACAATGAAAAGTGTATGTGTGACAAAGATGTTCCAGTCAGAACCAACTTGACTCCAGTTTAATAATTTACAGTAGTACAAAAATATCCTCATGATTGAAAAAAATGTCTGAATGGAGATTGCTAACTTTTTCCATTTTGCCACACTTAATATCCCTAAATTTAATTTGGAAATACGTAAGCACACTTTTCATGGTATGGAAGATTTTCAATTTCATGTAACATCTTTAATACAGCAGCATTCTAATGTTCTATGAAACAAAATAATTCTATACTGTTTTATTCTAACATTTTCAATGTAAAGATTTTAGAGAACTAAAAAAGAGCTCTCAAAAAAGAAAAAAAATGTTTTTGGTTTTAATCATTTGCAACATTTTACAGTTACTGTCATATAATCTAAAAACTGAAATTTGGTAAATGTAATAATGTTTCATAATTAAAGTATATAAATTGGATATTACATTATTTATCAGTGGATTGATTTCTAAAGGAGGGTATTACTTAATAAACTCAATAGGCTTCTTTACACTAACCTAAAACTATACTAAAATCTGACCAGCTGTCAGTAAATGTGCAGCTTTCTCATGTTTTTGTAGCTTCATTATATTTTGAAAGATATATGGTGTATAGCTCTTATATGTATGTATGGAATATCCCTCTACTTTTCTATTGCTCACTCTACATGAGGGTTTATGATAGTTTTTCATTTATAATTATACTCCATGTGCATATAGTAATCCAGTTACAAATATTTTCATGTATTTTGAGATCCTGATTTCCTATTTGAGAAAATAATTGTAAATACAGGTTCTTGTAATGAAATTAATTTTTAGGAATCATTTTAAACAATGTAATTAATGGAATGGTGAGATAAAACATTTCTAATTGTTGGGAAATATGAATGACTCTTATATCCATTATTTTGAGCAAAAGATATCAGATTAAAATAATACATTTTATATTATTTCATCGCCATTTAAAAATAACAAAAACTGTGCTGTTAGATATTAGAGTAGTATTTGTCTTGTAGGCTTGTGAAGTCTGATGAGAATTCCCCTGTGAGCTCTGAATCATGGTCATAGTGGCAGAGTTGCATTGAATTTAAGAGTGAGGGCCCAGAGGCAGCATCTTAGCTCTTATAAGTCCCAGTTTTTACTTAAAGGGATTTACAAAGCTCTCTTCTTCCACTGAAGCCAATCTACCTGTCCTGGATAGAGGTCAGCAGGCCCACTAATTTCATCTACTTGCACCACCACCTTTTGTCCCTGGCTTTCATTCTAATTGTTTGGTAGCATTCTGATTATTTTTATGAAACTTAGTTACAAATATTCAGGATTAGCTTCAGAAAGTCAAAATTCAGTAAGCCCTGCATTTATGAGTCATGCTCTTATTTTCATGTATATTTAATAAAGTTAAAAATTTAAGTATCAAGAATAAATCTATTAAATAACTTACAAGACTTCTACATCAAAAATGACAAATCATAATTGAAAGAAATTAATGAATGCCTAAGTAAGTGGAAGGTTATATACAACTGTTATGGCTTGGAAGATGCAGTAATGGAAAGATGTCAGTTCTCTCCAAATTGACTTTTCACCCAATAAAAGTCTTAGCAGGTTTTTCTATTGAAAGTGACAGATTTTAACATTTATGTAGAAATTCAAATGTCTGAGAATAGTCAAAACAACAAAATGTAAACTTCTAGATAATAGAAAACTATAATAATAAAAAGTGTGGATTTGACACAAGAATAAAAAGATAGGCAAATGGAACAGAATAGAGATTCCAGAAAAAGGTACAGCAATATACTTGGTCTTGATATGTGACAATGCCGGCAACCATTCAGGAAAAAAAAATTACAAACATGTCTAAAAAATAAAAATAATTTCAAAAAATTACTATTTCTTTCCTTATTCCATAGTGATATCAAGTATGATGATTTAAAAAAGGATTCTCTGGCATTATATCACAACTGCATGAGAACATGCTTTCATTAAGTGCACAATTTATATCATTTTTGTACTGAGGTTAGTTTTCAGGGCAGAATTAAATTATTTTAGTATTTTTTATGCCTTAATTGCAAACATAGTTTCTTCAATTCAGAATAACCTACATTATGACTTTAATTTCTTACTCTGCTGAATTTAGAGAAAGTAACTTAAATTTGATGAGATAAACAAAGGACAATAAAAATAAATACATCAGGTATATTTATTAGTTATCTTAAACTCCAGTATATCTGAGTTTATAGTTTGAAGGAAGTATCAGATCACATATCCAGTCACTCTACGAATAACTTTTTCAATGTATATCTTGTAGGAAACCTAGGATTTTTCTCTACCCCAAGTGCCCTCAATGCTCCTTAACATTACATTTCATCTCTAAATTACCAAAATCATAAGTTGAATAAAAGAAAAAATTACTAAGTACTGACTATGAACTTATGAACAAGACTTATAATTTAATGACTTAAATGAGCAAGATTAAGTTAGTGTTCATGTCATGTTTTGCTTTGATGCAGACCCATAAAGCCTTTTCAGCAAACATGGTTTTATTTTTAGTGTTGTTTGTGAAGTATATGATGACTTTCAACTTCTAACGGATTCAAATTACTTTATCTGGCCAGTGTTTTTTTACCTCTTAACGAATTTTTTTTCAGTACCCTTGCTATAGTCTTAAGTGCATATTTTCTTTAAAGAGGTACTGTTGAAATGTTAAAAAAATGTATTTTCATCATTGAATAGCTTATTGATTTTATTTTATGACTAGTATTTAAGCAAAACAGAAAAAATAAATCTATGTACTAAGTAAATTTGACTAATCTATGTTTTTAAAGCAAAGGTAAAAGACAACTAAATATTTGTATGTACTAAAGGTTTTACATCATAAAAGTGACACTAAAGAGAGAATGTTACTCAGAGTGAGCTCCCCACACTTTGTCCTTAAACTGAGGAAAATTTCCAACTGTATTTATTTTTGTTTTCAGATGGTCCTGCCCAAGCCAGACACAGTAGAAAAAGCTTATTTGTTTGCCAGATGCCTAAGATAGTAGTAATTGACTGGAAATAGTGCTCTGTCATACCTTATTAAGCAGAAATGTCTGTACATCCCAGGCAAAAAATGTAATATGTGAAATAATGTAGTTTTGGAAGGAAGTCTGATATTTTGGGTAATAAAGTTTAATACCATATATAAAAAGGCATGGGGAAGGGGAGAGAGGGGAGGAAAAAGAGGGAAGAAGGTGAAATTTCATGGGTACAAATTTTTAAAGAACTTCTTGATGTGTCATTCTAAGAAACGAAGACATATTCCATACGCAATAGGGACCTATGTAAGATTTCTACTAGAGAAAGAAGTTGACCAGGTTACAACTTCTGAAAGTTAATTTGTAGAGTTGCAAAGAAATCTGCATCATACTAGAAGACGGCTAATTACTGTCTGTACCCTTTTCACCCATTTTTTTCTAAGAAATGGCTATGTAGTATAATTTTTAATCTAGAACCCCTACAATATCCTTAAATTGACTTGAGCTTACTAGAGTCTGTAAATAATTTACCAGTCCTATGTGCCTAAATATAATTAAAATGCCTAAGTTTCCTAGGAAATGTATTTCCTCTATAAAATACATCCAAATGGTATTCCCAGCATTTCATAATATTATATCCCCTTGTAATCATTTTGTACCATCTTCCTACATCATCCCAAGTTTAACTCCTTTTGTTATAAAAATTCTGCAGTTCACTGAACTAATCCTCTTTATTCCCCAGATAAAGTGGGATTAAAATCCCGTATATTTTCCTAGTAAAAGATAGTAGTTGCTTTTGCTGTGCCTCAGCAAGGATATACTAGAACTGTCCAATTCTGGCCATGTTTGTAAATCAGCAGCTATAGAAGCACACAACTGCAAAAGTTTCAAAAGAAAAGCAGTGACATTTTATCTGGCCCTGTGTGTTCCAATATAGCTAAACATTCTCTCATTAGAAGTGGCATAACAAGTTAAAAAAATAGAAATAACCTAACATAATCTTGCATATCATAGTTGGCACTATTGTTTTAGGAGAGAATAATTTATTTAAAAAAATTCTGTTCACTTAATGAAAACATATTGGCAATACAAGCCTAGTCACAAGAATGATGGTAAAAGCCAGAAAAATTATTTCTTTTTTATTTGGTTTGAAAAAGAATTCATTTTGTCAATTTTCCTTACCTATTCAGTAACACAGACCTTATTTTAAAACATGCATCACTCAGCTAAAGTTCCATATGCTCTCATTAAAGAGGTGCACTTAGTAAGATTTTGAAATTTATACTTTAAAGGCAATATCATCTGTGATAATCCCTGGAATTTCTAAGTGATTATAGCTGATTATTACAACTGTGACAATCGAAATGTATATAGTCCTGTAAAGTTTTCTTTATTTTTTGTGGTAAAATATACATACTGTAAAATTTTACCAGATAACTAGTTTTAAGTGCACAGCTCAGTGGCATTTAATACCTTCACATTGCATAATCATCACCACTGTTTATCCCCAAAACTTTTTCATCATCCCAGATTGAAACTCTGTACTCATTATATAATAATTCTCCATTCATTCCCTTCCCCAGCCCCTGATAACTACCCTCTAACTTCTGTCTCTAAGAATTTGATTATTTTAGGCACCTTCTGTAAGTGCAATTATAAATTATTTGTCCTTTTGTGAATGGTTTATTTGACTTGGCGTAATGTCTTCAATATCATTCATGTTCTAAAATGAAGCAGAATTTCATTTATTTTTAAAGCTGACTAATATTCCATTATATGCATATACCAATTTTGTTTATCCATTCATCAGCTGATAGGCACTTAGGTTGTTTCCAGCTTTTGGTTATTGTGAATGATGCTGCTATAGCCATCAGTGTACAAATATCTGTTTGTATGCAAACATACAAATATCTGCTTTCAGTTCTTTTAGGTATATGCCAAAAAGTGGAATTCCTGATTCCATGTTTAATTTTTTAGGAATTACCATATCATAATTCTATGTTTAACTTTTTAGGAATTACCATACTGTTTTGACAGTAGCTACACTTTTTTACATTCTTATGAGCATTGTACACAGGTTCCATTTTCTTTTCTCCACACCCTCACAAATACATGTTATTTTCTGTTGTTTTTTAGTGACTGTCTAATGAGTGTGCAGTGGTTTCTCATTTTGGCTGCTTTAGAGTTTTTTTTTTTTTTTTGAGAGGGCATCTCTCATATTTATTGATCATATTGTTGTTAACAACAATAAAATTCTGTATAGGGGACTCAATGCACAATCATTAATCAACCCCAAGCTTAAGTCTCAACAGTCTCCAATCCTCTGAAGCATAACAAACAAGTTCTTACATGGTGAACAAGTTCTTACATAGTGAATAAGTTCTTACATGGTGAACAGTACAAGGGCAGTCGTCACAGAAACTTTCGGTTTTGATCACACATTATGAACCATGAACAATCAGGTCAAATATGAATATTTGTTTGATTTTTATACTTGATTTATATGTGGATACCCCATTTCTCCCTTATTATTATTATTATTATTATTTTTAATAAAATGCTGAAGTGGTAGGTAGATGCAAGATAAAGGTAGAAAACATAGTCTAGTGCTGTAAGAGGGCAAATGTAGATGATCAGGTGTGTGCCTGTAGACTATGTGTTAATCCAAGCTAGACAAGGGCAGCAAAACATCCACGAATGCAGAAGATTTCTCTCAAAACAGGGGGGGTGAGGTTCTAAGCCTCACCTCTGTTGATCCCCAATTTCTCACCTGATGGTCCCCCTGCAACTATGCCTGTCTTAGGTTGTTCCTCCCTTGAGGAATCTTACCCATCTCTGGCTAACCAGTCATCTTCTGGGGCCATACAGGGAAATGTAAAGTTGGCAAGTGAGAGAGAAGCAATATTGTCTGAAACGGTTAGCTTTTTACTTTTTTGCAGATTTATGTCCTGTGGCTTCTATGCCCAGCATTTGTCTTGAGGTATCTTTACCACTTGGAAGAATTATGATACTTGGTAATTTCGATATGAGGCACGAATTCTACTTAGGGGTTGTAATTATGAAGGAAGAAGAGAAGCTATAGAAGCAGCAGACAGAAGAAAACATGGGAAGATTGATTATTTCTTTGACATATCTTCTTGTAGTGTAACATAAACATGTATAGGTTTTAAATTACTAATTAAATTGTGTGCACACATTAACATAATAGGAATACAGCTACATAACCAAAGCAGACCTACAATTACCAGCCATATCTAGTGAAACCAAGAAAACCAGTTAGGCACCCTAGGCATTTGTGAAAACTTATCAATGATATGATGGATACTGTCTAACTGAATTTGAATATTTTGAGAAAAATCAGACAAATTAAAACAATATAATCTTGGGAACTGTTCACATCCCATATGTTCTTTTACCAGTAGACAGTCTATAGTCATAAGATTTTGGAGCACTGCAACTTGCACTTCTCCTAATTCTTGGTTGAGTTCCAACAGTGTAGATCCAGTCAAATTTGTTGTTTTACTGTATGCACAGGCCAGCTTAGATATCTCCTTCTTCATTTCCACGGCAAGTCCAGGAACCAGTGGGATGAGTGCATCTACAACTGCAACAGCGCCAGAATCTTTGTTGAAGTTTTTTGATGATCATCTTCTAGAATGACTCTTCCAGAGATTGTTGATGTTGGAGGTTGCTTTAAAGTTCTTAATATATTTGCTCTTCCAAAACAAAAGCAATACTATAGGTATCAAATATTTGCACAAAATTCCTTTTATTTGCCACAGTGGTTCAAAAGACTGAGATGCCATTTTGGGACTGTATGTCACCATTTCCTATAAACTCAATAATATAGAGTTTTATGGAATTCTGGGGATACATGTGAAAGGAAAAAATAAGAGAGAAACTTTACTGATTCTAACTTTATTAGTATTTCTTCAAAAGATAGTACTTTATCATCAGCATTCCCCTACATTTTAACATTTGTGAGATGAATGTTATAGATATCATTATAAGTTATCTCTCTTTTTTTAAAATGTTTTATTAAGGTATGATTGATATACACTCTTATGAAGGTTTCACATGAAAAAACAATGTGGTTACTACATTTACCCACTTTAACAAGTTCCCACCCATAACACAATGTAGTCACTGTCCATCAGTGTAGCAAGATGTCACAAATCTACTATGTGCTTTCTCTGTGTTACACTGTTCTCCCCGTGATCACCCACACCATGTGTACTAAACATAATACCCCTCAATCCCTTTCTCCCTCCCTCCCCACCTACCCTCCCACACCCATCCCCTTTGGTAACCACTAGTTCATTCTTGGAGTCTCTGAGTTTGCTGTTATTTTGTTCCTTCAGTTTTGCTTCATTGTTATACTCCACAAATGAAAGAAATAATTTGGCATTTGTCTTTCTCCACCTGGCTTATTTCACTGAGTATAATGTCCTCCAACTCCATCCATGCTGCTACAAATGGTAGGATTTGTTTCTTTCTTATGGCCTAATAGTATTCCATTGTGCACATGTACCACATCTTCTTCATTCATTCATCTATTGATGGACACTTAGGTTGCTTCCATATCTTGGCTATTGTAGAAAGTGCTGCAATAAATATAGAGGTGCATATGTCTTTTTGAAAATGAGAAGTTGTATTCTTTGGGTAAATTCCTAGGAGTGGGATTCCCAGATCAAATATGTTTACTAGGCTCCTCTCTTCACCAAGTCCCCCCCACACACCCCATTACAGTCACTGTCCATCAGCATAGTAAGATGCTGTAGAATCACTACTTGTCTTCACTGTGTTGGACAGCCCCCCTCATGCCACCCCCTACATGCAGATTATGCATGCTAATCATAAAACCCCCTTTCTTTTTCCCTTCCCTTCCCACCCATCCTCTCTAGTCCCTTTTCCTTTGGTAACTGTTAGTCCATTTTTAGGTTCTGTGATTCTGCTGCTGTTTTGTTCCATCAGTTTTTCTTTATTCTTATACTCCACATATGAGTGAAATCATTTGATACATGTCTTTCTCCACCTGGCTTGTTTCACTGAGCATTATACCCTCTAGCTCCATCCATGTTGTTGCAAATGGTAGGATTTGTTTCTTTTTATGGCTGAATAATATTCCATTGTGTATATGTACCACATCTTTATCCATTCATCTACTGATGGACATTTAGGTTGCTTCGATTTCTTGGCTATTGTAAATAGTGCGGTGATAAACATAGGGGTGCATCTGTCTTTTTGAAACTGGGCTGCTGCATTCTTAGGGTAAATTCCTAGAAGTGGAATTCCTGGGTCAAATGGTATGACAATTATGAGCATTTTGAGGAACCTCCGAACTTCTTTCCACAATGGTTGAACTAATTTACACTCACACCAGCAGGGTAGAAGGGTTCCCCTTTCTCCACAACCTCGTCAACATGCATTGTTGTTTGTCTTTTGGATGGTGGTGATCCTTACTGGTGTGAGGTGATATCTCATCATGGTTTTAATTTGCATTTCTGTGACTACTAGTGATGTGGAGCATCTTTTCATGTGTCTGTTGGCCATCTGAATTTCTTCTTTGGAGAACTGTCTGTTCAGCTCCTCTGCCCATTTTTTAATTTGATTATTAGAGTTTTGTTTGTTGAGGTGCACGAGCTCTTTATGTATTTTGGGTATCAACTATTTATTGGATCTGTCATTTATGAATATATTCTCCCATACTGTAGGGTACCTTTTTGTTCCATTGATGGTGTCCTTTGCTGTACAGAAGCTTTTCAGGTTGATAAAGTCCCACTTGTTCATTTTTGCTTTTGTTTCCCTTGTACAGGGAGATATGTTCATGAAGAAGTCACTCATGTTTATGTCTAAGAGATTTTTGCCTATGTTTTTTTATTAGCGTTTTATGGTTTCATGACTTACATTCAGGTATTTGATCCATTTCGAATTTACTTTTGTGTATGGGGTTAGACAGTGATCCAGTTTCATTCTCTTACATGTAGCTGTCCAGTTTTGCCAGCACCATCTGTTGAAGAGACTGTTGTTTTCCCATTGTATGTCCATGGCTCCTTTATCGAATATTAATTGACCATATATGTTTGGGTTAATGTTTGGAGCCTCTATTCTGTTCCACTGGTCTGTGGCTCTGCTCTTGTGCCAGTACCAAATTGTCTTGATTACTGTGGCTTTGTAGTAGAGCTTGAAGTTGGGGAGCGAGATCTCCACTGTATTCTTCCTTCTCAGGATTGCTTTAGCTATTTGAGGTTTTTGGTGTCTCCATATGAATTTTTGAACTATTTGTTCCAGTTCATTGAAGAATGCTGTTGGTAATTTGATAAGGATTGCATCGAATCTGTATATTGCTTTGGGCAGAATGGCCATTTTGACGATATTAATTCTTCCTAGCCACGAGCGTGGGATGAGTTTCTATTTGTTAGTGTTCTCTTTAATTTCTCTTAAAAGTGTCTTAGAGTTTTCAGGGTATAGGTCTTTCACTTCTTTGGTTAGGTTTATTCCTAGGTATTTTATTCTTCTTGATGCAGTTGTGAATAGTATTGTTTTCCTGATTTTCCCTTTCTATTAGTTCATTGTTAGTGTATAGGACACCACAGATTTCTCTGTGTTAATTTTGTGTCCTGCAACTTTGCTGTATTCTGATATCAGTTCTAGTAGTTTTGGAGTGGAGTCTTTAGGGTTTATTACGTACAGTATGATATCATCTGCAAATAGTGACAGTTTAACTTCTTCTTTACCAATCTGGATTCCTTGTATTTCTTTGTTTTGTCTAAATGCCATGGCTAGGACCTCCAGAACTATGTTAAATAACAGTGGGGAGTGTGGGCATCGCTGTCTTGTTCCCGATCTCTGAGGAAAAGCTTTCAGCTTCTCGCTGTTCAGTATGATGTTGGCTGTGGGCTTATCACATATGGCCTTAATTATGTTGAGGTACTTGCCCTCTACACCCATTTTGCTGAGAGTTTTTATCACGAATGGATGTTGGATTTTGTCGAATGCTTTTTCAGTATCTATGGAGATAATCATGTGGTTTTTGTCTTTCTTTTTGTTTATGTGGTGGATGATGTTGATGGATTTTCAAATGTTCTACCATCCTTGCATCCCTGGGATGAATTCCACTTGGTCATGTTGTATGATTCTTTTGATGTATTTTTGAATTCGGTTTGCTAATATTTTGTTGAGTGTTTTTGCATCTACGTTCATGAGGCATATTGGTCTCTAATTTTCTTTTTTGGTGGGATCTCTGCCTGGTTTTGGTATTAGGGTGATGTTGGCTTCATATAATGAGTTTGGGAGTATTCCCTCCTCTTCTATTTTTTGGAAAACTTTAAGGAGAATGGGTATTATGTCTTCTCTGTATGTCTGATAAAATTCCAAGGTGAATCCATCTGGCCTGGGGAGATTTGTTCCTGGGTAGTTTTTTGATTACTGCTTCAATTTCTTTGCTGGTAATTGGTTTGTTTAGATTCTGTGTTTCTTACTTGGTCAGTCTTGGAAGGTTGTATTTTTCTAGGAAGATGTCCATTTCTTCTGGGTTTTCCAGCTTCTTAGCATATAGGTTTTCATAGTAGTCTCTAATAATTCTTTGTATTTCTGTTGGGTCTGTCTTGATGTTTTCTTTCTCATTTCTGAATGTGTTGATGTGTGTTGACTCTCTTTCTCTTAATAAGTCTGGCTAGAGTCTTATCTATTTTGTTTATTTTCTCAAAGAACCAGCTCTTGGTTTCATTGATTTTTTCTATTGTTTTATTCTTCTCAATTTTATTTATTTCTTCTCTGATCTTTATTAGGTCCCTCCATCTGCCAACTTTAGGCCTAATTTTTCTTCTTTTTCCAATTTCAGTAATTGTGATGTTAGACTACTCATTTGGGATTGTATTTCCTTTTTTAAATATGCCTGGATTGTCATATACTTTCCTCTTAAGACTGCTTTTGCTGCATCCCACAGAAGTTGGGACTTTGTGTTGTTGTTGTCATTTGTTTCCATATCTTGCTGGATCTGCATTTTAATTTGGTTATTGATTCATTGATTATTTAGGAGCATGTTGTTAAGCCTCCATGTGTTTGTGAGCCTTTTTGCTTTCTTTGTACAGTGTATTTCTAGATTTATACCTTTGTGGTCTGAAAAGTTGGTTGAGGCTCTTTTTGTGGCCTAGTATGTGGTCTATTCTGGAGAATGTTCCATGTGCACATGATAAAAATGTGTATCCTGTTGCTTTTGGATGTAGAGTTCTGTAGATGTCTATTAGGTCCATCTGTTCTAGCATGTTGTTCAGTGCCTCTGTGTCCTTACTTATTTTCTGTCTGGTGGATCTATCCTTTGTAGTGAGTGGTGTGCTGAATTCTCCTCATATGAATGCATTGAATTCTATTTTCTCCTTTAGTTCTGTTAGTATTTGTTTCACATATGCTTGTGCTCCTGTGTTGGGTGCATATATATTCATAATGGTTATATCCTCTTGTTGGACTGAGCCCTTTATCATTATGTAATATCCTTCTTTATCTCTTGTTACTCTCTTTGTTTTGAAGTCTATTTTGACTGATACTTGTACTTCAACACCTGCTTTTTTCTCCCTATTGTTTGCATGAAATATCTTTTTCCATCCCTTGACTTTTAGTCTGTGTATGTCTTTGGGTTTGAGGTGGGTTTCTTGTAAGTGGCATATAGATGGGTCTTGTTTTTTTATCCATTCTATTACTCTGTGTCTTTTGATTGGTGCATTAAGTCCATTTACATTTAGGGTGACTATTGAAAGATATGTACTTATTGCCATTGCAGGCTTTAGATTCGTGTTTACCAAAGTTCAAGGTTAGCTTCTTTAGTATCTTACTGCCTAATTTAAGTCACTTATTGAGCTATTATAGACACGATCTGGTGATTCTTTATTTCTCTCCCTTCTTATTCCTTCTCCTCCATTCTTTATATGTTGTATGTTTTATTCTGTGATCTTTTGTGTTTCCTTCAACTGCTTTTGTGGGTAGTTGATTTAATTTTTTGCATTTAGTTGGTATTTTATTGGTCTGCTTTCTTTGCTCTGATTTTATTTTCTCTGATGACATTTATTTGGCCTTAGGAGTGCTCTCATCTAGAGCAGTCCCTCTAAAATACCCTATAGATATGGTTTGTTGGAGGCAAATACCCTCAACTTTTGCTTCTCTGGGAATTGTTTAATCCCTGCTTCTTATTTAAATGATTATCATGCTGGATACAGTGTTCTGGGTTCAAGGCCCTTCTGTTTCATTGCATTAAATATATCATGCCATTCTCTTTTGGCCTGTAAGGTTTCTGTTGAGAGATCTGATGATAACCTGATGGGTTTTCCTTTGTAGGTGACCTTTTTCCTCTCTCTAGCTGCCTTTAAAACTCTGTCCTTGTCCTTGATCTTTACCATTTTTTTATTATGTGTCTTGGTGCTGTTCTCCTTGGGTCTCTTTTTTTGGGAGTCCTGTGTACTTCTACAGTCTGAATGATTATTTCCTCCCCCAGTTTGGGGAGGTTTTCAACAATTATTTCTTCAAATACACTTTCTATCCCTTTTTTTCTCTTTTCTTCTTCTGGTACACCTATAATGCAAATATTATTATGTTTGGATTGGTCACAGAGTTCTCTTAATATTGTTTCATTCCTGGAGATCCTTTTAACTCTCTCTGCATCAGCTTCTATGCATTCCTTTTCTCTGGTTTCTATTCCATCAATGGCCTCTTGCATCTTATCCATTCTGCTTATCATTCTTCCAGAGATTGTTTCATTTCTGTAATCTCTTTCCGGATGTCATCCCTTAGGTCTTGCATATTTCTCTGCAACTCCATCACCATGTTTATGACCTTCATTTTGAAATCTTTTTCAGGAGATTGGTTAGGTCTTTCTCCCCAGATTCCTTCTCAGGGGAGGATGTCTGGGTTAGTCTGGTCTGTATCAAATTCTTCTGCCTTTTTATGGCTATAGAGGTAGTTGTGAGGAGCTGGTGTGTGTGTCAGCTGGGAGAACATCCCTTCTTGCTCTTTTGTAGCCTTCCTCTCCTGGCAGAATGGCGACCGCTAGTGGCTAGTGCTGAGCAGCTTCATGCAGGCAGGGTCTCTGATTCTTGCCCGGCCACTGTGGAGTTAAGCTCCTCAGTTGCTGTGGTTGTGGCCAGCCTCAGGCTGCTGCTCCACTATGGCAGAGTGGCGGCAGTGTGGAAACATAAGGGAGGCTACTTGTCTCCATGAGGGGCCTCTGAGCTGCGCTGCCGCCCAGAGGGTTAGGGCACCAGAGTTCCCCAGTATTCCTAGTTGTTGGGCTAAGTGTCCTGGGACGTTTCTGTCCAGCTGTTGGGTTCCTGTCCCTTTAAGTCTTTCAAAAAGCACTCGCTTTTCTTTGTCCCAGGGGCACCAGCTGTGGGGACCCACTCGCAGGTTTTACTGTCCCATTTCCCTAGTATCCAGCACCCCATGCACTGTGTGTCTATGCTCTGGAGTGGATAGCTAGTGCTGTGTCTTTAGCAGTCCTGGTCTCCCTCTCCCTCCCTGCTCTCACTCCTCTCCTCCCGCTGGGACCTGGAGTGAGGGGCGCTTGTGTCCCATCAGCTGCAGTTTACATCCTACCCCCTTTGTGAGGTGCTGTGTTCTCGCAGGTGTAGATGTAGCCTGGCTGTTGTTCTGTACCTTCTGGTCTCTCTTTTAGAAATAGTTGTATTTCTTGAATTTTCAAAAATATATATGTTTTTGGGAGGAGATTTCTTCTGCTCTACTCATGCCGCCATCTTGGCTCCGCCTCTCATTCTCTTTATTCTTTACTTCCACCTAAATGTTTAGGCTTGTTTGTTGTTCTTTGATTTCAGCAACCACTGTTTCCTGTGAAATATAGTATCTGCATTTCAAGGTTTTTGAAGTTAGAGGAATAGATACAAAAAACAATATGAAGAATGAGAGTTAAGGCAAGTGCAGGATGGGACAGGAAAGTGCCACAACATTTAATATTGGGAAGAGGAAGGGTGTGATATTGTGACTGATATTAAGGAGTAGTTGTTTGTTCTTCATTCCCTTTTGTGGCACAGACCTAGGCAACTTGGAATTTCCTAAGTGATGAGAGCTATAGGGGTGTCTTTTATTGTGTTAATGAGCTGACCTTTGAAAGGCCTCCAGTGATAATAATCTTACTATTATAGAAATCAGTCACTAGGTATAAGCTGGTCAGGAAAAAAGTGTCAATGGTGATGATATATTACTTCAAACTGATGAAATTTGAATTCTTATAGAGGTTTGTCAGAGTCTGTACTGTTGTAGGTTGTGTTGCATGTGTGTTAATCACTTTAGGTTTTATGGGATGAGGATGTTCTCAATTCTTTTCCTCACTGCAACAGGGAATTGAAAGACAGAGACACAGTAGCAAAGCAGAGTGAAAGTTCTATTTGAATACACTCCAAGGGGGGAGCAGTCCAGAGTAAAGGTAAACAAAGACAGCAAACTTTTAGGCAGGAGGCTTTTATATTGCATTATGGCGAGGAATCACCTCTTTGACAAGGTGGGGTTATTTGACTATACAGTCATCCCTCTCAGTAAGCATGTCCTTTTGTTAGGAATATTAGGTAGAAAGATGGACATGGTATCCAGAAAAGGGAAGATAAGGTTCAAAGGAAAAGTCCTCCAGAAAAGTTTCAAAGAAAAAATTGCCCACACTCTGCCCAGTTGGGGGTCCCATATGAAGACAAAAAGGGCTTTACAGGGAGGTAACTCCCTCCCCACTTAGATCCCAGTGGGGACACAATTGAACAGAACTAAGTACTGCCCAAATCACACCTCAGCGTGGGGAAAGGACATGCTCACTGATTGGGATGACTATCTAGAAAGACCTGTAAATCATATACCCCCACCTTGTCAGTCAAAGACGTGCCCCCTATCCAGAATGCAATATATAAGCTTCCCGCCTGCTCCTCCTTGGAGTGTATTCAAATGCAACTTTCGCTCTGCTTCACTACTGTGTCTCTGCCTTTGAGTTCCTTGTTGCAGTGGGGACCAGCTCATAACACTTTCCCCATGATGAAGTCTGATTTGGGCAGTTTTTGGTTCTCTTAGATTATGCCCCACTGGGATCTGGTCAGGAAAGAAGTTGTCTTTCTGCAAAGCCTTTGTTATCATCACATGGACCCTTACCTGGTCAGAGTGTGGGCAGCTTTTTCTCTGAATTTTATATGGGGACTTTCTCTTTTGTCAGGCGCTGGTCCAACCTGCCAGCCTGATGACACAGTCTGGGCAGTCAGATGGAAGGGACTGCACAGCGGCCTTCCCAGAGGAGCAACCCCGATGTCCCTCCTGCTCAAAATATTCCTCCAAATAAATTTGTTATTATGGTTTCAATCAAACTGCCCCTTCAGGGAAGAGGCCATATCTAATTCTCCCTGAAAATTTTAGGTACTAGCCCTAAAGGAAACTAGAAAAAAAACACTACTGTCCCTGTGACTACCCCCTATGATAGGAAAGTGAGACCCCATGAGAACTGAACCCAAGTTTATGGGAAAAAGATTTCGGAAATTTACCTGGGTTGAGGTTCCTTCCCCTGCCCCTACATGGCCTCCAAATAACATATTCAATGATTAATGGCAACAGGTGGGTACAGAGAACAAATGATATTCTGTGGTTAGCCAGCCAGAGAACAACCTGGCAAACTATAAAACAAATGAGAACAGGGCATTACCTAACTCCAGATCAGAAAAATCTCCATTGTAAGTCTTACTGAAAATGGGTCCGAGGCAAAGTCCATAAAATTTGTCCCTGCCTGCCAAAAGGTCATCGTGTTCTTTTAGAGAGAGCCTCTTTCTTTCCTACTAGAGGTGAAGAATGGGAGTATAACTATGAAAGAATGAGGTCCCTACATAAAAATAATAGAATAGTGAACTTTAGATAGTCATCTGTAAAGAAACCAAGAGTCTGGCACCAACTTAACCTTTGTAAGATTTTCTGGCCACAATAACTAAGAACAAAGCTTACTTAGAAACGAATTAACTGCTAAGCTGCCAAATGACTTAATCTCATTCTCCAAACTCATGTAACCATACTATGTGTCAATTAAATGATTAATATCTGTACTTTATGTAATCAAAGAGTATATAATCAAGCTGCTACTTTTCATTAAAGGCCAGGCTCAGCTTTTGCTAGTGTCTGTGTCCTCACTCATTCATTCAGTCGCTGACGCCATTCATCCTTCAGGGACTCCTGGACTCGCTGGAGCTGGACTCCGACACTCTTTGAACCTTATCTTCTCTTTTCTGGCTGCTCACGTCTATCTTTCTATCTAACATTCCTAACACAGGCAGCCTCATGTAACTGGAAAAGTGCATGTACCTAAAAAAAAAAGGAAAAATAAGAAAGAGAAGTAAATAAGGGCTAAACAGGAACATGATTATTGATTTCTCAAAAATAACTTATTTGCATATATAAAGTCATATGTAAACATAGTAATAGTACTAGTCATGAGAAATAAAAATAAGGTTTACATATTTTCTGGTTTACCTTTCTTCATTTCCATTAATTGTTAATAAACTGCATAGCATTTATATGCATATCTCAAAGTTCCTTTGACCTTACCTTACTGGAAAGAAATGTTAGGAAATTTCTGCTGGTTTGAGCCTCCACCTATAGAATGCTGGATTGTGGATCTATAAGAAATTTGCTCAAAGCTTATCTGGGACTTTCTGGGGAGTGCTTTACAAGTGTATCCATATGAATGGACCTTAATTACCATTATTACAGCTTTTCCTATTGAGTGTGGTTACAGCTCTGTAGCAAAAAGCAAAGCCAGTGTCATCTCTTCACTGTTACCTCAGTGCTGCCAGACTCACCTGGGCTTGACAGGACCTGATGGTCTCCACTGTTTTCTGTTTTGCATGATCATTCGCCTGCTCTGTTATTCACTTCCCACTTTGACTGCTGCTGACTTTGCATTAAAGACCGGTATGAGGGGATGGGATGAATTTCCCTTTATCTTCAGCTTGGGCTTTATTAGAGGACTCTTAATGAAGGGCAACATGTGCCCCCATTCTTCATGAATTACTCATATCATTCTTTTGCCCTGGGACCCACATGAGGCTCTGACCCTGGAGACAATTGCTGTGACAGACAGTATTTTCTATGACAAATTATTACTTCCAGTAATGAGTAAGGGTTCACATTAGGTTAAGCTTCTGATGCCTGGATCCTTCCCTCAGGATGATTTATATGTTCAATCTTCCTATAAAAGGGCCTGGGTCTTAAGTCTCTCAGATAACTAAAAAATATGTCTGAATATGTGTGATATGTGACTGCTTGTGTATGTGCATTTGAGTATAGTATAGTCAGCTGTCTTATGATGGTCTTTAAATGTAAATAAAGAGATGCCTTGATGTGGTTAAATTATAGAAATTCAACACTGCTATAAGTCTGCACCAGTCAAAAGGCATTTAAATTCTCCTTGATTCAGCATAGAGATAACAATTAGCAGTACATTTGGGTAATGGCATCTATAATGCCATCCATAGTCACTGACATTCCACCAGAATGTGGGTGGCTTGATTGGAGCCATTCATTGCCTGGCTCCATCTACACCCTCCAGAGCAATTTAGTTCCTTAAATAACCATCCCTTCTGCTAAAAGCAAGATGTCCCATGCAAAGCAAATCAATATATAAATCATTTGCTTATATCAACAAATCCTTAATTTGCCCCATCATAAGAAATTTCTAAGAAATCTTGATTGAGATCTTATTAAGACAGAATTTTATCTAATTTAAGATAAGAATATTCCCAAAGAATATGTCATAAATGACATATGTACTAGCATCATAAAATAGAAATGCTAATTGAATTCTTTATAGAAACTGCTTTTTAATCCATTTTAGGAGAAAAAAAACTTTAGTCAGGATCTAATTTATAAGAGCTTCCTGTGGAATCCAGTCAGTGAATAATTTATCTTTCTAGCCTACTGATGAAAGCTTCAAATGGTTATTGTAATTTGTAAGGTAGTGGGATTTACCCATTTGGTTTGTGTTTGTGCTTGAATTCAAATACTTTGATCTGAAAGCTTGGATGTTAATTTATTTACCATTCAAGTATGAAGATTTCAGTTAAATTTTAAAAATTTTGTTCTTTATTTATCCTTCATGTTCTCATACCATAAAATCAACTGACACCAAAGCAACATTCTGAAATAACATGATAGGAGTGAACACTGGTCTGTACTAAGATAATCTTGATAGTTAGTTAGCTCAAACTGCATCAGAGGTACAATATTAATAATAATTTAATATTTATTTAGTAAATGGATTTCAAAAGGAGATAAATGCATTAAAATAATATGTATATTAGGTTCTTCAATGAGACTCAATGGATAGCATCTCTTTTCCCCAGGGTCAAAAATAAGTAAAAACAATACAAAGCAATGGTAGGAGATCAACATATTCAATGTTGTTTATACTAAATGTTAGGTTAGATAAAGTAGCAGTTTTAATACCAAACTCTAGAAATATGCTGATTTGCCTGCACAGTTATAGGCAGCACTAGAAGGACAGACCTCTCAATGCTGGATAAGATATGGAAAAGATAAAGAAGCATCCCTGAAGAATAAGTGTAGTAATTTAACAACTACATGTGTCATTTTACTGTGAAATGAATAAGAAGCTGAAAGGTATCATAACTGTGCTTAGAAAGTACCTTATTTGATAACCAGGGATAGGAAAATGGCAATTCCTCAAAAATTTTGGTTCCCAAGTCACTTTTTTCTCTTTAACAAAATAAAAATCCCAGTAAGGTATCACATGATTCACCATAATGAAATTTGTTTTTATTATTTCACAATCTAATTATATCTAATATTATTCAAATTTCTTGAAAAATTGGTCAAATGATCATTTCTCAAAATCTCATCATATCTGCCTACAGTCATTAAAGTCATTGATTAATAATTCATAACTTTCATTATAATATTATTAAGAGTCAACATTTATATTTCAATCCTGAAAACTCGATAGTTTATAGATAAACTAGAATTGCTACAATAGGGAGAGCATCAACACCCTCCTCAGAATAATTTTTTAGAGAGAATAGAGTTCATCCCATGTAAACAACTTAAACAATGTCAGCTACATCATAAGTGCTCTTTAAATATTTGCCATAATTGTTATAACAACTATAACCATAATAGTATTGCATTTGAGATCTATTTGCTTAAAGAGAGTACAGACTATTATGACATAGCACAAAAGAACATGAAAAAATTATTTTTATTATTCTGTGAACTGTTATTTATTCAAAAATAAAGACCCATTCAGAAAGTATTCATATATGTTTTTCTTAAGAAATATTCTTTCAAATGAATCCTTTTGCCCTGTCATCATAAAACTCAGCACATTTGAAAAACCTTTTTTAATGACTATATTCTTCAGGAGACCATCCATGAGGACAGATCTTGTTCATTCTTATAATCCAGCATTATATAATACTGGCAGTAGGATGTATTTAATAATTACCTGTTGAATAAATGACTGTATTACCGAAAATAGTAGTAAATTTTTTAGGTGAATTAAGTCTATTATGTCATTTGAAACAAGGAACAATCCTTTTAATGATTCTACCCATTTATATAATCTTTGGAACATACGTCTCTGATGCACATAAGAGCATGGACAGCCAGAGGGAGCCTAAATCCTTGACTGACAGCCCCTTCAGAGATTGCAGTGCACTGGCTATGCTCCAATTCTGGTGTGGGGATGGCAGCTCTCCCCCAAAAGGCCAGACAGGTAAAGCCTTTCTAATGGCCTATGGTTGGTCCTAAAAAATTATACATAGGTTTTTGGCCAGGAATGTATTTCCACCAGTGCTGTGTTTGCATTTGTATTCCCCTAATAACTAATAATACATAATACTTCTTTATATACTTATTGACAAAATGTATAACTTCCTTTTCAAAGTCTTTATTAAAATATTTTCCACAATTATGATTTGTGGGAAGACTTCATATATTATGGAAACAAGCTTTGCCAAACATATATATTGTAGGGGCGGGGGGGCATTTATTTTCTCCAGCTCTGTGCCTTGCCTTTTCATTTCCATACCTGTGTATTTGTTTAACTTTATTTTTTAATAAGGGTCTCTATTGTTGATGCTTCCTGGGTCTTCTCTAAGAAATCTTGACTATGTCAGGCTTGCAAAGATATTTTATTATGAATTCTTGTAGAAAATGTCGAGTTTTAGCTTTCAGATCAATCTCAAGTTGTATGTCTTGTGAAATACACATGAATAAACAATTGTAATAGAAAATGTGGTGAGAAGACTTCCTTTCTCTATTAAATTGACTTGGTGCATTGAAAAAAATCCTTTAGGCATATAAATGTATATTTATTTCTGGACACTTTATTTAGTTCCAATTGATCTACTAATCTACCACTATGTCAATATCACAATATATCTTTTTCTTTTTGCATTAGATTTTTTTAGTCATATACAATAAAATGCACAAAGCTTCGTGCATACCTTAATAAGTTTTGCATGTATACACTCATATAACCATTGCTTTGATCAAAATACCAAACTTTCTCACTATTTTTCCCCTTCACTTCTCACCCATCCACCCCACCACCCCTCCCCTGTGAATTCATTCTAACAGTACTACATTTTTAACTCCCCCTCCTCCATGTTCAATGTATAGGATTTTTTTAACAGTTTTTATTTTAGGTCTGGTAAGGCTAGTTTAGTGGTGGTGAAATCCTTTAAGCTATGTTTATCTGAGAAACTCTTTATCTCTCCTTCAATTCTGAATGACCTTGATGGGTATTCTTGGTTGTACATATTTCTCTTCCAGAAATTTGAATATATCATACCACTCCCTTCTGGCCTATAGAGTTTCTGTTGAAATATCAGCTGATAGCCTTAGGGGTTTCCCTTATGGGTAACTTGATGCTTTTCTCTTGCTACTCTGAATATTCTTTTTATGTCTTTGATCTTTGACATTTTAATTATTACATGTCTTGGTGTAGACCTCCTTGGATTCATCTTATTTGGAACTCTCTGTGATTTCTGGATCTGTATGTCTATTTTCTTCCCCAGGTCGTGGAAGTTTTCAGCTATTATTTCTTTAAATAATTTTCCCACCCCTTTCTCTCCTCTCCTTCTGGAACCCTATGATGCAAATATTAGGATGTCTGATGCTGTTCCAGAGTTCCCTTAAGCTATTTTCATTTCTCTCTATTCTTTCTTTCTCTCTGCTGTTCAACTGGAGTGCTTTCCATTACTGTGCCTTCCAAGTCACTGATCCATTCTTCTGCCTCCTCTACTCTGCTGACAATTCCCTCTAATTTATTTTTTTATTTCATTTATTGTATTTTTCCATTTCTGATCCTTTTTTGGATTTTCTATCTATTTGTTGAAGTCCTCCCTTAGCTCATCCATTCTTCTCTCAAGTCTAGTGAGCATCTTTACAACCACTGTTTTCAACCCTTTATCAGGCAGATTGTTAACTCTGTTTCACTTAGGTTTGTGTGTGTGTGTGTGTGTGTGTGTGAACTTTTGTCTTATTCTGTCATTTGGAGCATACTCCTCTGTCCCCACATTTTTTTTGACTTTCTGTGTTTGAGTCTATGAATTAATCAAATGGGCTACTTTCCCAGTCTTCAAGTATTGGTCTTGTTGTGTAGGAAGTTCTCCTATGTAGACTGCATGTATCTGGCGGTTTTGGCTAGTTGGAGGCCCAGTGAGCATGATTTGGGCATGTCCTGGTGTTGGGGCTCCCAGGACATGGGCTGGCAGTCTCTTGTGTGGTTGCCAGCCAGGTCCATGCTGGCAGAATAGCCAGTGTCAAGGATACATAGTCTAGGGGGTTCCCAGATGGGCAATGTGCTGGGCCCTCTGTGACAGAGTGATTAGGAGTGGAGAGGCACTGTCCAGGGATCTCCTGGGTGGGTGCTGTCCAAGGTCATGCTAAGTGGATTTCTAGGGGTGGATGGGTGCAGTTCAGGAGTTTTCTGGGTTGGTACCTGGCTGGGACCATACAGATGGGGTAGCCAGGGACAAAAGGTTGAATCCATCTAAGAGTGCTCCTAGTAC
Organism: Manis javanica; assembly: GCF_040802235.1. NCBI lineage: Eukaryota > Metazoa > Chordata > Mammalia > Pholidota > Manidae > Manis > Manis javanica. Next base: position 55,161,933 of record NC_133163.1, on the reverse strand, counting down.
CACCTCTGTGGGACTGCTGGATGTATTTCACTGTGTTTGGGTGTGTCAGGGGCCAGAAAGCCACCTCCATCAAGTCTGAAGCTGGTGTGTGCACTGTCAGCTTGTGTGGGGACTGTAAACAATGGTGCTCAGCCTGCTCCCATCCTCATTAGCAGTGTCTAGGAGGAACATAAACAACACTGCTCACCCTGCTTCCATTTTCCCTAGTAGTGTCCAAGAAGACTCAATATATTTTGATTACAAAATAAAGTGGTACAGTTTCTCATAATGTGTAAAACATTTCTTCGAAATTATTTTGGCTATTTTAAATCCTCTGAATTTCTAAATGAATTTTAGAATCATGTTGCAACTTCTAAAAAACAGTTTTGCATAAATCTGTTAGGATTTGTATTAATTCTAAATATAATTTCTGGGATAATTGATATTGTAACAATATTTAGTCTTTGAATCTATAATCATTATATAAATCTAGTTTACTTAAGTTTTCTTTGACTTCCATCACCAAAGCTTTGTTGATATTACTGTAGAGGTCTTACACATATTTTGTTACATTTATCCATACATGTTTTATATTCTTCAGTGCTCTCATAAATGATATTTTCATTTTAGTATCATTTCATAGTTGTTTGTTGATACTATATAGATGTACAATTGATTTTTTAGTTGTGGTATTATAAAAAATGAAACTTCCAAATTAATTCTAGCAGTATATTTTTATATTCCCAGGCTTTCATATGTAGCGTATTGTCTTTCCTGTGAATAAAACTGCTTTATTCCTTTTTTTGTGAATTGTATACATTTTATTTCATTTTTTCCCATTGTTGAACTTGCTAAATCAAACATCATGTTGAATAAGAAAGAGTGAAGTTGAAAATCTCTGCCTAATTTTCAACCTTATGGGAAAAGCTTCATGTTTTCACTAACAAGAGCATCAACTGTTAATTATAGAATTTACATAATGAGCTTATAGGATGAGAAAGTTACCGACTATCCTTAGTTTGCTTCAGACTCATTTATAGTATTTTATTTTGCATATTATATTTCTGAATTCTAAAACATATTCAAATATCTTGGCTAAACAAGAACACATAGGGTGACATAAGACTGTAAGGGTGAGTAGCTGAAAATAGTACAGATAGTAAGATAAAGAATAGCTACCATGGAACACTGAATCTTCTCCTGAGTATGTGTTTACATCCAGTATGGAAAACAGACACATAGCCATAAAACTGGCTTCTATCTCATCTCCCCAACCAAGGTCTGTATTCCTGATTTCATGTTTTAGAATCAGATGGCTACTTACATTCTTTGCATAACTGCTCATTTTCTTACTACACAAAATATAATACTTAGAGTTGTACGATAAATAAATGAAAAAAGAATATATGTAAATCCTCAATTCATCCACTGGTACATAGCAACATTTAATTTCTTTGTAATTGCTCTGGTGGTAATGTTTCAGATGAGGAAGGTATAATTATGATCATGAAGATGATGGTGATCAAATAAAACAGAATTGTGTTTAATACCCATGGTAGACTAATAAAAGGAGAACTACTGAACCCAATAAGGAATAAATAACTACTTAAAAATAAAATACATTGTCCTAGTGGGAAAGTAGCTGCAAGATCCAAGCTACCTTTAATACAAGATGTCTAAAATAATAATAACTGACATTTTAAATCATCAATGTAAAACTTGAGTCTGCAATGAAAACTGCTTAGACCATTCTTATAATTTTACTCTATGATTATGTAAACTCCCAGACATATCAATCTATTGTTTTTTATTCTGTTTTTTTCATTTATTGATGCCTCATATCAAATTAGTAATTTATTACACACATTTCAAGTTGAAATGAATCTAAATTGGGAGAAAAAGAAGAAAAAGTAAAATAAGTTGAGTAAGGTTAGTACACATTGTGCATGAGCTAAGGTTCTGTGCTTTTGCTGGAAGAGGCCCACTTTCAGTCAAAGTTTTTATATAGCAGCTAAGAGCCACACAATTATACAGGTCAGTGAACTTGTAAGATAAAGCACAAACCAGGATATTTTTAGACAACCCTGAAAAGCATTACAAAACCTAGTGACATCTAAAAAAGAAAATAGTACTGTAAGATAAGCTTATATGATAAATGCTCTTATATTACAAAATTATAGTAATATATTACAAAATAATCGTCTAAAGTATTCACACCATATCCAAGCAGAGCTAAGTCTAAACGTTCTATAGTGAATCAATGTGTTGAGATTCAACTACCTGATTCTGTTTAATTTTATAAAAGTTAAGCATACTTGGTTATCTCCTTTTACCTTTGAAATTTTTCTCATGCATCTGTTATTGGAGATGTGAACAAATTCAAAAACTAGATCTATTCTTTGTTCTCAAATAATAGGTTATTTTTATCAAAGATAACTATGTAATTTCTTCATAGGATACCAACTGATTCATGCTTTTTGATAATCAAAGATCATTATTTACACAACTGTAATATTTTTTTTTTGCACTGAGTAACTGATGTAAGGATGTAATTGTTCATCCTGTCTGTGATAAAATCCATCAAAGTTGCCTGTGATTTGAAAAAAAATGATGTTAAACTTTTGACGTGATTTACCTGTATCAAAATTGTTACAAAAATTTGTTCAAGATATTTAATTTAAAGAAAATACTCTACAAAACTATGCCAGATTTGTAGGTAAAAGTCTCAAATAATGAAAGTATCATGTTATTTTTCAATAAAAATTGATGATGTTAGCATGTGGTATATGAATTCACAATTAGCATGATTGGTGAGAGAACCAGTAAAAAATGCTGCCTAGAAAATATTTTCCAGGATGCCTCTCTTCTTTGATGTGAATTAATAATTTATTCTTTTTCTATACAGACTTTCTCAATTTAACTGTTCATTTCTCATTCTTGAAGGATTCTGACTGATAAATTATTTTCCAGTAACCTTGATTCCTCAGCAATGCTGAATTGGCAAAATATAAACAAACTCTAAATATTTTTCAAATTTGTACCTATATCATTGCCTGCTATATAAATTCAGGTTGTATGAAGCACATTTACTATGCTGCTACATACTGACTATTCAAACTCCTTGTAACATAATGAGAGAAAAACTAAAACTATTAAGTTCCCTTTGTTTTATGCAGAAAATATAACATTGGTGGCGATAACAGAATAATTACTAAAAACAGGATTAGCTGAAAACTGGTTAATATTGGATAGAGTGCATAGACATTAGTTACATTTCAGATACAAAGCCCTTTAACTTCTATTGTAGTATTGATGTTTTACTTTTATACTGTATATGGAGAGTATGTATGGAATGGTTTCAAAAGGGACTTTAAATAATAAATACATTTGTATTTAGGTAATACATATTTCACTATTTCCCTTCCTAAAAAGACAAGTTACTTTCAAAGTTACACTTCAGTGATAACCAAGTTAAAATTAAAATATTCTTTTAGAAATGGCAATAAAATGGCTGTATGAGTATTTCTTGCAAGAAAAAACAGTGCATTCTAAAAAGAATTTTTCCTACAAAGATTCAAACCATATGAATATGACATATTTATGTTTGAATTCAATCAATTTCAAAACCAAGTAATATATATATATGTATATATATTCCATGTGTTTCCACACTTCCACATTTCACTTGATGTAAAGACCATGCCTCCACAAAATGCATGCAGCTGACATAATGATGAAGCCAAATTCAACTTGTAGATCCTGCCAGAGAGCGATTTTAAGTAAGAGAGCAAAAATGGAAACATCAAGAAGGAAGTAGAGCTGTATCACTGGAAGTGACAAATGATCTGGCCACTGGAAGTGACAAATGAGCTGGCAAGGGGAGCCACTGCTGTTGGGTCCAAGTCCCTAAGTCCAAGCCACCACTGCTGCAGTGAAGGTCAGCTGCATGAAGCAGCCAGCCAACCAGTGGACGAGACTGAGAAAACAAGTCTTCCGTAAACATCTGTTATAGCTCAAGCTTCACATGGACTGGGGCAGTCAATGTGCCACTGTTCCCACAAGCACCTCATAGTGCTTCCAGGGCCAGCATGACTATGGTGCCAGAGGAGGCAAAGAAAAAGAACGTTAATATATCTCACCAGGAATGTGCAAGAAGCATCAGCTGAACTAGAAGACTTTCTCTTGGGGAAGTTCTGCACATATGTAGAGAATGATATGAATCAACTGACTCTAGCCAGGTGGAGAAAGACAAGTATCCAATGATTTCACTCATCTGTGAAGTATAAGAACAAAGAAAAAACTGAAGGAACAAAACAGCAGCAGATTCAAAGAAGCCAAGAATGGACTAACAGTTACCAAAGGGAAAGGGACTGGGGAGGATGGGTGGGAAGGGAGGGATAAGGGGGAAAAATGGGCATTACGATTAGCACACGTAATGTAATGGGGGGGACACAGGAAAGGCAGTATAGCACCAAGAAGATAAGTATTGATCCTATAGAATCTTATTACGCTGATGGACAGTGACTGTAATGGGGTATGTGGGGGGTACTTCATAATAAGGGGAGTCTGGTAACCATAATTTTCAAGTAATTGTACATTAATGATATAAAAAAATCAACTGACTCTAGAAATCTCTTGGCATCAAGTCTTTGTTCAGGAAAAGATTGTGGACTTTTATATGGCATAGCAGAGAGAGATCTCTAAACATCCAGAAGCAGAGGAAACAGCTTGCTAAATAGGTGTTAGACTGGGATTCTGTCAGAGCCAGATGGACCTAAACTCACAAATATTCAGGAATCAATTTTCCAGGGCTTTCAACAAAAATAGATACCTTAAAGAACAAAATGGATAGAGCTAGAAGAGTGCAGGTATCAATTTGTAGCAGACATGTGCTATTATATGGCTAAAGAAGGGCTGTATAGCACATTCTTTGTTTCATAAACCCAAGCAGATTACTATAGATAAACATTACCAGTCTCAGGAATGGCCCTCCCTGAAAAGTGAGCTGATTAAGGTAAGTTGGTGGAAAAACCAGCTTTGAGAATCTTTTGAAAGAATATTTTAGGTAAGTCTTTAGCCTGTGTCATGCTGCTCCTGGAGACCAACATGAAGGAAAATAACATTTTTTTTATTAAGGTGTCATTGATATACAATCTTGTGAAGGTTTCACATGAGCAGCATTGTGGTTACTACATTCACCCATATTATCAAGTCCCCCCCCCACACCCCACTGCAGTCACTGTCCATCAGCATAGTAAGATGCTATAGAGTCATAGAGTCATTACTTGCCTTAACTGTGCTATACTATCTTCCCTGTGACCCCCATATACTATGTGTGTTAATCATAATACCCCTTAATCCCCTTCTCCCTCCCTCCCACTCACTTCCCTCTGATAACTGCTAGTTTCTTCTTGAAGTCTGTGAGTCTGCTGCTGTTTTGTTCCTTCAGTTTTGCTTCATTGTTATACTCCACGAATGAGGGAAATCATTTGGTACTTGTCTTTCTCTGCCTGACTTGTTTCACTGAACATAATACCCTCTAGCTCCATCCATGTTGCTGTAAATGGTAGGATTTGTTTTCTTCTTATGGCTGAATAATATTCCATGTTTATATACCACCTCTTCTTTATCCATTCATCTACTGATGGATACTCAGGTTACTTCCATATCTTGGATATTGTAAATTGTGCTGTGATAAACATAAGGGTGCATATGACTTTTTGAATCTGGGATCTTGTTTTCTTTGGGTAAATTCCTAGGAGTGGAGTTCCTAGGTAGGAAAAGAACATCTTTTAAATTGGGGCTGGGGCCAAGAAACTGAAAGCTACCTTAGATTATTCTGCTTCTTAGCTAGATGAGTTCTACTCAGGCTTCCATGCTGTAGCAGTTGCTTTAAAGTCTTAATTACAGAAATTACCTGAAATTTTGACGACTTTTAATCTGTATGAATAATGAACACAAATTGAAATTGTGCAGCTTTAAAATAGAAGGCACTTAGATTTAGAGAAAGCATGCCAGAAGTTGCCACCACAAAAGTTTGTTAACGTTAGGCACTTAAGTTCCTTGCAGAGCTTACTCATGCCAGCAGCATTAGTAAGATGCTCCTGGCAACACTGTGATCATTTTAATACCTAACTTGGTGCCAATGAAAGAATACTTGCTGAGATGTCTCTATCCACATCCATGCACATGGTTAAAATGGTTGAATTCATCCAGCATGAAGTGATTCTTTCCTGAAAAAAGGTAAAATGTAATGTATCAGAAACATTTGTACCTCTCACCACCAAAATTGAATCACTCATCGCACACTGGGAATGACTTTAACCAGGGGACCCTGGAGAAGAAGTGACCTGCCAATATGGTAGTAATGGAAATGAACTTGATTAAGAAGAAGAGTTTCAGATGTGAAGTTTGAGGACTTCTAGGGTGGCACTCTTAAGAACATATATCTCCTACTTTCCTGCTGTCACTCCCTACAGATCACAGCACTTTGGCTTCCGTGGGCCCAGAGCACACTCCCAGAGCACTAAGGCTGAAAGTAGTGTAAGGAATAGGACTGTCCCCAACTCTGTGGACACACCAGAGCAGGAACTGAGCCTGGGCTATAGCAGTCTTCCAAATCCCAAGGGACAATATCTGTAGCTGTACCTACACCCAGAAGAAACTGGAGTCAGACAACTATTGGCTAAAATCAGGCTAAGGCAGCTATTGGCTCCCATCAACTTTCTTCTGGCCCAGCTCACAATTTCTCTGTTCTTAGTATTCATACATTGCTCTAAACTATTAAAAATCCTGGTTCAGCACCCCTGAAACCAGGAAAAACACCTTCTGGCCCTCCTGGAAGCCACAGTTGTCCGAGAATATCTTAGCATTCATCTACTTGCTCACCAGACATTCACCAGACGTCCTCACACTCAGCACACAGGACAGGTTCAAGGCCAGTCCTCCGCTACCTTCCCGCTCTCTGTGCCATGGAGGTACTCCAACAACCTGTTCCCTGTGCAAACTCACAATTGCTGACACAGCCTTAACCTGGAAAAGCCTGTAATATATACCATATTGGGTATCCAGGACCCTCCCAATACCATTGCATTACCCAGTGAGCATGTGCTGGAGTGGCCATCCCATACTTCTCGCTGGAGTTCTGTGCCCCATTTATTCCACCCAAAGAGAACAATCCTGAACTTCTATCTTCTTAGACACAAGCTCTCAGTAACCTTGACCCTATGCAGCTCATTAGCAGAACTTTACCAAGACCAAGACCAGTACCAAAGCCAAGATACAGACCCAGCATTCCTTCGCACCCTCATCCTCCTGATGCCCACTCAGCTAGGGATGGGAACCTCACCTGCACAGCACTGTCAGCTCTCAAAGCAGTAATGGATATATGATCTACTACATTTAGTAAGAACCAAAGTTTCAATATTTCATGACACCAATTCTAGGTTTTCAGAACCACTTGGCAGCATCTTTTCTATATACTCAATAATATACTGGGATAAATGTGAAAGGAGAAAGTAAGAGAGAAACTTTACTGATTCTAACTTTGTTAGTATTTCTTCAAAAGAAAGTACTTTATCATCAGCATACCCCTACATTTTAACATTTGTGAGATGATTGCCATAGATATCATTATAAGTTATCTCTTTAAAATATTTTTACCATATATGTAAGTAAGCACTTGTAACTGGGGTAGCAAAGTCAGCGATGGAGCTTAATGCTACACAGTGAGAGTTCCAAATAACAAAAATAACAAAAAAAAGCCTTCTGTAGACCAGAAAGAAAGTAAAAGTGCTGCCTGGGTGAAGCCCATTCATATGCAGCAAGCAAAGATGGCCTGGCTACATTTTGGTGGATATAGACAATGATACAGACAGCACAACTTCATGAAGAAAGCCACCTCCCAGCTCTCTACCTCTCCTATTCTGGTGACTGGAACAGGAGAAAACAAACATCTACCTTACAGACCAATAGTGAAAAGCTTTCACTAGAGGGAAAAAGAAGACCTTACCATGCAGGGTTCTGCCTTTTTCCCAGCTGGAGGAGAGAATGAAGGCTGACACTTAATGCTGAATGACCTGTCTTGAAAAAGTTAATTTTCTTTAAATGATAAAGAAAGCATGCCAAAACAAAAGCAAAGCAAAACAAAACAAAAAATAACTAGACTAGAAAGACATTGTTGAGATGTATACAGGAAGATTAGCCATGGCTGCTAATTCAGGTAGTACCAACAGCAATTTGAAATGAATAAAAAGCAATATGTTAGCTATTTACTTAATAAAATACACTAAGTCATCTACTTCCTGCTACCCGGATTTTCGTTCTTATATACTAAGAAAGAGATTCCTCTCCTTCATGCTTGCTGTAAAATCATGTATTACGTATGGGTTGACTTGTTGACTTGGCTTTCACTATTTGGTCCTTAGTTGGAAGCAAGGAAAAGCAACTGGGAAGCCTGCAGTCTTTGACTGCTCTGGGTCCATTTCTGCACAACTAATGTTTTGTCTTCCTGGGCTAGTTCCTTCGAAGTTGTGGGTCAGAGTTCTAGTTGTCATATCTGACCTGGCCATTGTTCACATATATATTCAGCCTCTCAGTCCACTTTTTGATCATGCCGTCGTTTGCAAGAAGTTGACCAATTGAAGAAAGGCTAGATTCAGAGCTTTACTACTTGAAGATTGTTTACTTGTGTCTATGTAACTGCATGACAAACTCTTCTTGGCTTTTTTATTGTATCGTTGTGGTAATTATCTCACAAAAGAGCAGCTACACAGAAGTATTTAAAATTTTGTGTAGAATGTAATTGAACAGCATAATGATGACTATAATAAAAACAGTACATTATAGTCCATGTAAGCTTCTTTGGAACCAGGAACCCAATCTTCTCATTCTAGGTAAAAGAACAAATTTAATAAGCCATAAAGTTCAAACTTAGATTCCAAGTAATTTCTTCCTGAAAACAATATGTACCCCATTCTACCTTGCTTTCATCCAAACACAGCAACAAGTATTGCAGTGGCACAGACATCATTTTGATTTGTCAACAATTAATTCAATTCCATACAACTGTCCATGTCATCTCATGTCAATGAATCGAGACTGACATATTCTATCTAGAGCAGAGCTGATATCTTTAATAACTTCTGTCAGAGTTACTGATAAATTTCTTTCAATCTTTTCTCTTTGTATGATTAACACCAATGGTATTGCTCTGATTTTTCCTATTTTAAAAAATGAATCAGTGATTTGAGTGAGTAGAATGTTTGAATAATCAACAGTGTCCTTAGTTTGGATATTGTGCCTGGGTCAGAATTTCCAGACATGGTTATTTGTAGAATAAGGGGTGTCTGTGTACCAACAAACCTTCAAATATTAATCCTAAATTTCATGAGGTATTTTTCTGTGGCAAACAAGACCAAGAACTGGCTACAAATGAAGCAGTATCTGCTAGTGGCACTTAGAGATGCAGGGTTTATTCACAAGACAAAAATATAGGAGTTGTTCACAGCACAAAGTCTGAATCAAAACCTTACATTAACTTGGTTATATATTTCAATCTCTCTTAGTTTCTTTCAGGTGGCATATAGTTGGCCTTTGCCCATGAAGGTTGTTAAATTCAAATTTAAAATTACCAGTTATCTGATCAATAGATTTGCAATAAATTTTTCCTTTTTCTGGGAGGGAATGGCCCTAGCAAAGTCACAGGTTATTTGTTTATGGTCATTTGTCCATATAGTTGCAAATGGTAATCCAGTTGTAATTCCCTAAAGTACTATTTAATGAGAGCAGAACTGGCCAAAAATGTTTATCATGGGGATCTGGTGATGGATGACACATTTAATAGTCTGTAAAATTAAGAGCAGTAACTGTGTTTGTAATAATTTAAAAATTGTGTGTGTGTGTGTGTGTTTTGTTCTAAAAATATAATAAAGATGAAATGAAGGAGAGAAAGGGTCATTACATATACACAATAACCAGAGGCCTATACAAAAAGAGAAAAAATGATCATAACTAACAATGAACAAAACAGGCTTTAAATAAAGGTCTAGGTTTGATGTCTTAAGTGGAAGTACACTACCTGACATCTGCTTATTCTGAAGGTCTTGGGTCAGCTGTGTTCTTAAGATGATGAACTGCTGCTTCTTTAGCACATCTGAGAATCCTCACTTTGAGGTCTTCTGTTGGAGTTTCCTTCCAATTCTGTACAATTTTGAATTGCTTTATTAGTTGTGAAATATAAACCTAAGGATTGACTGAAATGTGCTATACCTGTTGTTAATAGGACCTGATGAAGGTGCTTCCAAGAAGGTTCAAGAGCAGTTTTTCTCTAATGTCTCTTCCAATAAATGAAATATCCTTGCTTAAGATCATGAAGAGGGAAGGTAACATTAATTTGTTGGTGATAGGACAGGGTATAATACATGAGTTCTTTGCAATATTTTGCCACATATGCATAGCAGAACATAGACTAGAATAAAAGATAAAAATCTCTAAATGCATAGACATTATGGTTACCATTTCCTACAGGATAATGGATGTGTCTGTGAGTGAGTGGATTGTATGGCTATTAGGATTAACTGGAATACCCTTGGTCAAAGGAATTCGATAATTTCTGAAAGTTTTACTCATTTTAATTTGGGGATGCAAGGGGTTTTTCAATCTTTCCAGGAGATTGCAGGTAGTAAGGACAGTGTGATTTTTGAGTAAAGTGTAACAGCCTACAGAATCCTTTTATAATATACTGACTTCCATAAAGTATGTGCCTTGATCACATGCTATAAACATTGGAATGCCCCAGGTTGGAGCATAAAATCAAGCACTTTTTAGTGACTTTTTAGCAAAATAATTTTTCAATTGATTCTGAAAACAGATATAAATAAAGTAAAACATATTCAAATTCCACGGAGAGGGAAAATTGTGTTAAATCCATTTCAAGTTGCTCAAACAAACTTTGAGGATTTGTTTCATGGCTGTGTCCCACTTTTTCAGGTTTTCCAGGATCACGTTATTGATAGGTGACACATTACACAAAAACAATCTCAGCTATTTTTTAAAATGTCTCCATCATTGTTGATGAGACATTGTTCATACTATTTGAAATTGTAACCAATTTGTCTATACTATTGATGAGTCCTTTCTTGGAGAAATATTTCTAATATTCACTAGAACTCATCTGGTGCCACCAAGTGGATGACTTGGGAACATGAGAGATTATTCAATGAAGGGTACAATGTGAGAATGAAAAACTGCAGGAGGCTTTAGTCTTGGGGTGGGGGGGTGCCCTATTTTATGGGGACCACAATTGTTTGTGAATTTTTTGCCCTTGAGAATCCCAGCAGATTCTCATAGAGAATATTTGAGAAAGATCTCTTCATGGTACTGGAGGAGGGGAAAAGCAGCTATTGTGAAATATAAGCAGGACCTCAGCAATGACAGAGGCCTATACTCCAAGGGAAAGAACTTCATCAGAATGCAATTCTGAAACCATGTCCAACCTATGGGAAGAGAATTTCTCCTTGCTCCAGACCCTCTAGTCTTCCTGGAGGGAAAACAAACAAACAAAAACAAAACAAAACAGTACCAACATTCTAATCAAAGAACAGGACTTTGAGGAAATAGATTGGGAATTCTACAGTTAGAGAAAGAAGTAGGGCATGAAGAGAAGGTCACGGCCCTGAGACACAGAGCCATTAAAAGACGGATATTAAATCTGAAGTTTATAGAATGCTTCTGCTAATTAATACCGTAGCACCATTCCAACAGAGCTCCAGTTTAGTTACAGCAGATTACAGCTTAAGGAGTTACAAAACAGATGCTTTCCTAGAGCAGCATACAAGAAAGCCCCAGAGCTAAGAAAGGAGACAAAAACAAAATATACCAGGAGAATAAGTTGAAGCTTCTTGTACCTGAAGCTAAAGTAAACACTAGACATATTAACCATTAAATAACACAACCTAAGTACTAGCCAAATTAGCACAACTTCTTAGTAAAGATTCATGTACCTAAGGTCTATAACTGGTCCAGCTTTCATCAAAAAATTAAGAAATATTCCAAAAGGCAAGGAAACACATAGTCTTTACAGATGAAATAAGCATCAGAGCCATATTTGAATATAAAGTAGATATTAAGGTTGTAAGACAAGGAATTAAAAATAACTTTGGCTGCTCCCTCCCTTTGGGAGCAGCCATTTTCTATTTCAGATATTAAAATCTCTTGCGTGGGAAATAAATAAATAAATAAATAAATAAATAAATAAATAACTGATTAATATTATAAAAGCTCTAATAAAGAGAGAACACAATGTGCAAGAACAGAAAGATGGAAAGCTTTGAAAGACTCAAAAGGCAAGGCTCACACAAATAATTTTTAAAAGGCAATGGTAGGAATCAAATAAATACTAATAGAAATGAAGAATGACTTCAGTGGATTTATTGGTAGACTCAACATGGACAGAAAGAATCAGTGAAGAATAAGAAAAATCAAAATAAATTTTATAGACTGAAATACAAAGACAAAACATTGATTTAAAAAACAAAAACAAAAGAAAAAAAGGCATCTGAGAACTGCTTAACAATATCACAAGATATACACGTAAGTAGAATACAAGATATATAAAGAAGGAATGGAGAAAAAGAAATATTTAAAGATACAGTGGCCAAGAGCTTTCCAAAATTAATGACAGAAAACAAACCATCTATCAAGGACGATTAGAGAATATTAAATAGTCAAATATTTAAAATGTTTAAAAATATTAAAAATGCCAGAAATCTATGCCTGGGTATGCTATTTTCAATGCAGAAAACCAAATACACAGAGATAGTCTTAAAAGAAGCCAGGGGTAGGATATGTGACACGTTACTTTAGAGGTACGAGAATAGGAATTGCAGTGAAATTCTTGCACAAAGTATGCAAGCATTGAAGGAGTTAAGTATTTAAAGTGTTGAAAGAAAAATAAAACAAAACTAGAAATCTGTCTCCAGGAAATTATCCTTCAGAAGTGAAAAAATAAAGACTAACTCATATGAATAGGAACAGAATTCCCTTCAGACCTGCCCTGTATGATATGCTAAAAGAAATTCTTTAGGGAAAAGAAAATTTTATTGATCTGACACTGGATCCAAATAAAGGAAGGACACCAGAGAGGGAATAAAGGTAAAACAAAATATTTTATTTTTCTTATTTTTAAATGTTCTAAAAGATAACTTTTTATTAAAATAATAGTACACATTCATTGGGCAATTAGGGCATATGGATAATGAAATGAATGAAAGCAATACTACAAAGCATGGGAGAGAAAGATAGGAATACTCTATTATAAGATACTTGCATTACCTGTGTAGCAATACAGTAGCAGTATGAGTAACAGTATAGTGTTACTGGAAGGTGAATTTATACATAGTTTCAAATTATACATTGTAAACTCTAGAGCAACCACTTAATACTTTTTAAAATAAATATAAAAGATATATATGCTAAGGGAGGAAAGAAATGGGATATTTGATACTCAGTTAAAACCAGAGGGGGCAGAATAAAGGGGAGAGGGAAAACAGTAAAAAATGCATTGAGTAGAACACAGATATAATAGGTATTAATCCAACCAAGTGAATAATCTCTTCAAATAGACATGTTCTAAATACACCAACAAAAGAACAGATGCCAAAGTGAATAAATAATATAAGAACCAACTGTATGTTACAAATAAGAAGCCCACCTTAAATATAAAGACATTGATAAAAGTAAAAAGCCAGAGAATGATATACCATGATAATATGAATTAATTAAAAAAACACTTAAGTACCTTCCTATTCAGTATGTATTTAATATTTACTTTAAAGCTTCATATTACAATAAAAATTCCTCTATTATTGCTATACATTGCCCATTCAGGAACTATAATTACATAACAAATTTATGTAACTAACTGCTACTGGACATTTCTCTTGAGGCTTTGTACATTTTTTAAGAAATTTGAAAACTTTGAATGAAAATAGTCAATATCACTTTTAGGATTTGTGCTGTACTTTTAAAAATCTCACTACCTTATAATCACTTCGGTTTTTATTTAAAGACTAAAAGATACTAATATCGTTTAAGGGAGATGTTTTAAAGAATATTCAATTACTTTTAGATGTAACCCACCAAGTTAATTCTTCTAGGGCTATTTTGACTTAACAATTAAGATATTATAAGAATACTGAGAAGGAAAAATAAAGCTGTATGTACAATGCATTGAACACTAGTGTTCACATTCTATTTTAATATATCTTAAATCAGTTTTATGCTAATAACAGATTACATGCCTGATGCAGAATATAATGTGTTTTATTCAAAGGTGAATTAAAATGCATACTAGAGAAATACTGTTCTTCAATTTTAGATATTGACTCTACAAAGGAGGTTTTTGAAGAAAGAGTAAAGGAGAACAAAGCAACTTTTATCAGAATTGATTGATGTTTATCTATTTTTTAATATTTACATCTTTATTTATTTTTAGTTTTTGTGCAACCCATGGCAATTATATTAGGTTGTACTGACTGAGCACTTGACACATGCCTAGTTCTGTGAATCTTTACAAAAGTGTACAGTCTTACAGCTACCACTAAAATTAGGGTATGAGAAATACTGCATTCCAAAAAATTTCTCATGTCCTTTTGTGATAAATCCCTCCACTTTCCTCTAAATCCTGACAACCATTGATCTGCTATCTGTTCCTGAACTGGAAAGAATACCATATAAATGAAATTATATTATATGTAGCTTTTTGAGACTACATACTTTCACTTAGCAAAATGTGTGTTTATGATTCATATATATTGTCACATATAGCCATACTCCAATCCTTATTGTGGAAGAATAGTGTTCTATTGTTGGGATTTGGATATATCATAGTTTGTTTATTCATTTCACAGTTGAGGGGCAGCATGTGTAATTATTAATTATTATTAATTATTAGTAATTATTAATAAAGCTTCTAGGTACATTCATGTATAGGTTTGTATTATCATAGGTTTTCACATTTCATGGTCAAATTTCTGGAAGTGTGATTACTGGGTAATATAATGACCATATGTTTAAGTTTATCAGTAGCAACTGAACTTGTTCTGATGGGATGTACAATTTTGCATTTCCCTAACAATATGAGAGTCCTATATCCTTTACCAGTACTTAGTATTGCCTGTATTTTTAAAGATATTCTAATAGGGGTGTTTTAGTTTACTAATGAATAATGATATGAGTATCTTTTAATATGGTTACTTGCCATGCATATTTCTGCTATGGTAAAGTTTGATCAATTTTTTATAATTGGGTAAGTTGTTTACTTACTATTGAGTTTTTAGTGTTTTTATGTATTATGTATATACATGATTTTTCTAAGATAGTTCATTTATAAATATTTTCTCCTAGTTTGTGCTAAAATTTGCATTTTCTTTAAAGTTTTGATTTCAGTGAAGTCCATTTTACCGACTTTATGTTTTATGGATTATGCTTCAAATAAACTAATGTCATGAAAATTTTCCCATATTTTCTTCTAGGAATTTTTATAGTTTTAACTCTTAACTTTAGTTCATTACAATTTAAATTAATTTTTAAATATATTTATATGTAAGTATTTATATGGGTGTCTATTCAGAATTATGTCATTAGTCAGTTTGTTGTACAAATAATGAATAAACCAGAATTTTTACAAATGTTTTCTATGGCAGTATCAGTAAATTTGACTGAATTTTAAATTTGATGAAATGTGATCTTGCATGCTTCTGAAACTGTATTTATTTTAAAATAAATGTAATTATAAATATAAATATATAAATATATAGCTGAATTCAGGAAGAATCTTCTAACTAAAAATATGACATTAATTATGTCAAAGTTTAGGCATAAGAAATATAGTGCTATTTATAATGTAAATATTTGAATACAGATAATACAATTTGTAAAGAACACAATGAAATATAGATATAAATAATAGATAAAATTGCATATCCCAAAGTTAAATTCTGTGTAATTGTAATCTTGAAAAAATTCATCAGGTTGGTTAAGGCTATGCACAGCATATGTATTTGACTACTTAAAATGTTTCATAGTTGGATATCATAGCTAAAAACATTAGTTATATTTTTAAATGATATTCATTTATTTTCTCACTTGAATTTATTAAAATAGAGAAACATGTTAGAATTAATTAGTCTCAGTGAAGCCCACAGAAATCATTTTAGTAAGGTTTTGTTTGTTTCAGCTACACATGGAATATCTCCTATTTGCTTTCTGAGGACAATTATTGCCAAATAAATATTATATCAGTGACATTATATAAGGAAAGTGAAAAAAGTGGCAACAGATGTGCATTATTAAAAACTATTTACATTTGCCTTTAACTTTTTTGTACAACATTTTTCTGACTGATTTATTTAAATGGTTACTTTGAATAAAATGATTATGAATTTGTATAGTCACAGCAGATAACTATGAATTATATTTATTCTAAATGTATCCTACTAACTAAATACTGAAGTGTTTTGGTTCTTTCAAAAGATCTCAGTGTTATTCTCTAACACATTTACATATATATTATCTTGATGAAGATAGATTCATATAACATCTCAGCTATCAGGATGTCTCCAGAGTGCACCAGTAGTTTTATAATGTCAGCTCCTGAGTATTACTTGTGAAAGTGCAGCAGCGCAGTAAAGCATCGAACTGGCCTTTTGGCAATCACTGGAGTATTACATTTTAAAGGTCAGATGTCCGTGATTATTTCACTTGAGCCACTTTGTTGGGAGAAGGGAGCTGAGTCACTCACATCTTGTTCAGATTTTCCTTAATGGTTCAAAAGTTAAAGGAAAGAAACATGGAAATACAAAGTGAAAAATCTAAACATCAAAAATGGAAGAAAAATTGCTTATCACAACACTATAGTTTATAAATATGAGTACTAGGTGTTAAAAATAGGAAATGATATAAACAATTTGTTTGATTACAATATAAATATGATACTCATTAAAAATTTTATATAGTTATCCTAAATAACTAGTTGTAAAAATAATAGCATCAGTATTTTTTCTTTATCTTATTCTATAGCTATATATTTTCTACATACATTTTGACTTGTACTTTCTATTCTCACCTTCACATAGGATTCTATCTGATTAACTTCTACTTCATTAGCTCTGTTAACTTGCCACAATTGTCCCTCAAAAAATTCCTGGAAGTACATTTTGAGATCCACCCACCATGAAAACATTAGTCTTCCATGAAATCATGATTAAGAGATATGACATATAAATCCGCTAGGCATCTATTTATATGTATAATATTCTAAATTAATCTTGTAGAAAATAGTTCCATATAATTTAAAAAATATCCTTGAGAAACAATGATATCATTACCCCTAACAATTCTCACTTTACATGATCTATAGTACAGCTACATGACAATGACCAACACCAATATGTGGGACCCCCAAATAAGTAGGGGCATATCCCCATGTATTTATGTGAAACAAGAAAATAAGTAATTTTTTTAGAATCTATTAGGAATAGATTCATATCCTGTGATGCATTTTTGTACTTTTTTTCAAATACTCTGTTCACAAAACAAAGATGTCTGAAATCAAACCAAAAATGTTATCTTTTGAAAGATTTGAACAAGAATGAGGTAGGTAATGAAGACTATGGCATCCCTTTAAATGTATTTGAGTGCAATGCTAATATATGTATTAAATGCTCTAACCCTTTCAAAGAATGTGAAATTGATGTGTTCAATTTGCATTTCACCATTATCTTGAAATCTTATGCAGTATTTATACTGTGTATATGTGAGTTATATTAAAGGCTAATCCTAAAATAACCTAGCAGGATCCTAAATCTAGAAAAGGATATATATTGAAAGTACCAGTGTCCATTAAAAGTAAAGATTTCTTATGAGACACTTGGCTTTCAAAATAACATCCAAAAATATATACTTCCAGAATGGTGATATAAAACTTCCCAAATTAGTTTATTTATAAAAGTAACATTGTAAAAAAATTATTTTTAATTATCAAAATAAATTAGTAATCAAAAACTTTCCCATAAAAAAAATCCAGACTCAGATGGGTTCATTTTTGAGTTCTAATAAATGTTTAAAGATTAACACTTATTTTTCACAAACTAATGCAAAACACAGAAGAGGAGATAATTCTTCTCAATTCATTCTATGAGACTAGTATCATCCAGATACAAAATCCAGACAGATACCACAAGAAATGAAAACTACAGTCAAATGTCCTATGCAAAAATATTTATAAAAATCCTGAATAAAATTCTAGGAAACTGAATTGAGCAACATATGGAAAGAAGTAATAGTACTTATCTAAACAAAATTGATTTCAAAACAAAGAATGTAACAAGAGACAAAGAAGGACATTAGATATTAATCAGGAAATCATGAATCAGTCTAACATGAAGGGATCAGTCCAACATGAAGACATAACCATTATAAATATCTATGTACCCAACATACAAGCACCTAGTCTGTAAAACAAATACTAACAGAATTAAAGGGGGAAATAAACTGCAATGTGTTATTTTTAGGAGACTTTAACACACCACGAACATCAATAGACAGATCAACCAGACAGAAAATAAATAAGGAAACATGCATTGAACAACAACACATTAGATCAGATGGATAACAGATGTCTACAGAACACTCAAACGAAAAGCAGTAGGATACACATTTTTCTCAAGTATACATGGAATGTTCTCCAGAATACATCACATACTAGTCCAGAGAAGAACTTCAATAAATGAAAAGAGATTGAAATTATATCAAGCAGCTTCTCAGATCACAGTGGTATGAAACAAGAAAGAAATTACACAAAGAGAACAGAAAGATTAACAAAAACATAGAGGTTAAACAACATGCTTCTAAATAATCAATGGATCAATGACCAAATTAAAACAGAAATCATGCAATGCAGGAGACAGATGAAAACAAGAACACATCAACACAATATCTGTGGGATGTGGCAAAGGCAGTTCTAAGAGGAAAACACATTGCAATACAAGCCTACCTCAAGAAACAAGAACAGTCCCAAATAAAAAGTCTAAAATCACAACTAAGGAAACTAGAAAAGGAAGAAAAGTGAGGCCCCAAGGCAGTAGAAGGAGGGACATAATAAGGGCCAGAGCAGAAATAAATAAAATAGAGAAGACTAAAACAAGAAAAAGAATCAATGAAACCAGGTGCTAGTTCTTTGAGAAAATAAACAAAATAGATAAACCCCTAGCCAGACTCATCAAGGGAAAAAAGAGAGTATACATGCATAAACAGAATCAGAAATGAAGAATAATCATAACAGATACTGCAGAAAGACAAAAAATGATTAGAGAACACTATGAAAAATTATATGCCAATAAACTGGACAATTTTGAAGAAATGGAAAAATTCCCAGAAAAGTACAACCTTCCAAAACAGACCCAGGAAGAAGCAGAATATCTGAAAAGACTAATACCAGTAATGAAATTGAATTGGTAATCAAAAAAAATCCCAAAACACACAAGTCCTGAACCAGATGACTTTACAGATGAGTTCTACCAAACATTTAAAGAACAGCATCCTTCTTAAAGTATTCCAAAAGTAGAAGAGGGAATTACTTCCAAACTCATTTTATGAAGCCAACCTCACTCTAATACCAAAACCAGACAAAGATACTACCAAAAAGAAAATTATAGACCAGTATCCCTGATGAATATAGATGCAAAAATTCTCATCAAAATATTAGCAAACTAAATTAAAAAATACATCAGAAAGATGATCTATCATGACCAAGATAGATTTATTCTCTGGATGCAAGGATGGTACAATATTTAAAAATTAATCAGTGTGATACATCACATTACCAAAAAGAAGGATAAAAACTACATGACTGTCTCAATAAATGCTGAAAAAGCATTTGACGAAACTCAACATCCATTCATGATAAAAGATCTCAAGAAAATTGGGATACAGTGAACATACCTCAACATAATAAAGGCCATATAATCACAAACCAACAGCCAACATCATACTTATCATTGAAAAGCTGAAAGCTTTCCCTCTAAGATCAGGAACAAGAGAAGGATGTCCACTCTCACCACTTTTACTCAACATAGTATTGGAAGTCCTGGCCACAACAATCAGATAAGGTAAAGAGAGAAAAGGCTTCCAAATAGGTAAGGAAGAAGTAAAACTGTCACTATTTGCAGATGACATGATACTCTATACAGAAAACCCTAAAGACTCCATGAAAACACAAAAGAAGTAATAACTGGATTTAGTAAAGTTGCAGGATAAAAAATCAGCATACAGAAATCTGTTGCATTCCTATATATTAACAACAAACTAGCAGAAAGAGAAATCAGGAAAACAACTCCATTCACAATTGCATCAAAAAGAATAAAATACCTAGGAATAAACCTAGTCAAGGGGGGTGAAAGACACTGATGAGAGAAATTAAAGAAGGCACAAATAAATGGAAATCTATTCCATACTTGTGGATAGGAAAAATTAATGTTGATATGGTCAAAATGGCCATCCTGCCCAAAGCAATTAAATTCAATGAATCCATATCAAAATAAATACAGCATTTTCAATGAACTATAGAAAATAATCCTAAAATTCATATAGAACCACAAGAGACCCCAAATAGCCGAAGCACTCCTGAGAAAGAAGAACAAAGCTGGGGTGATTATGCTCCCTAACTTCAAGTTCCTCTACAAAGCCACATTAATCAAAACAATTTGGTACTGGCCCAAGAACAGACCCATAAGATAATGGAACAGAAAAGAGAATCCAGATATAAACCCCTCTATATATACAGTCAATTCATATATGATAAAGGAGCCATGACTATACAATGGGGAAAAGACTCCCTCTTCAATAAATGGTGTTAGGAAAACTAGACAGTTACTTGCTAGAGAATAAAACCGGATTACTCTTTAACTCCATACACAAAAGTAAACTCAAAATGGATCAAAGACCTAAATGTAAGACATGAAACCATAACACTCTTAGAAGAAAACTTAGAAAAAAATCTCTTGAACATAAGTACGTGCATTTTGGTCCTAGATACATTTCCTCAGGCAAGGGAAACAAAAGTAACAATGAACAAATTGGACTACATCAAACTAAAAAGTTTCTATACAGCAAAGGAAACCACCAACAGAACAAAAAGGCATCCTACAGTATGGAAGAATATATTTGTAAATGATTTATGGTCAACATATTTGGAAAAATGATTTACAATATATTTGTAAATGATTTATGGTCAATATATTTGGAAAAATGGGTGGAGCACCTGAACATTTTTCCAAAGAAGGAATACAGATAGCCAATAGGCATATGAAAAGTTGTTCCACTTCACTAATCATCAAGGAAATGCAAATAAAAAACGCAATGAGATATCATCTCACTTTAGTTAGAGTGGCTACCAACCAGAGGATAAGAAATAAGTGTTGGCGAGGATGTGGAGCAAAGGGAACCCTGCTTCACTTTTGATGAGAATATAAACTGGTGCAACAGCTGTGGATAGCAGTATGGAGGTTTCTTATAAAACTAAAAAAATGGAAATACCATTTGGTCCAGTAATTCTACTTCTAGGAATTTACCTGAAGATAAAATCCCTGATTCAAAAAAACCCTTATGTTTATTGCTGTATTATTAACAATAGACAAGTTGTGAAAGCAACTAAAGTGTCCATCAATAGAGGAAAGGATATAGAAGTGGTACCTGTACATAATGGAATATTATTCAGCCATAACAAATTAAAGAAATCCTGCCACTTGCAACATAAAGGGTATTATACTCAGTGAAACAAGCCAGGTGGAGAAAGACAAATACTATATGACTTTACTTATTTGTGGAATCTAAAAACATAACAAAATTAATAAAACAGCAGTAGACTCTAATACCAAAACCAGACAAAGATACTACCAAAAAGAAAATTATAGACCAGTATCCCTGATGAATATAGATGCAAAAATTCTCATCAAAATATTAGCAAACTAAATTAAAAAATACATCAGAAAGATGATCTATCATGACCAAGATAGATTTATATAAGTGACTGATCGTTATCATGGAGGAGGAGTTTGTGGTGGGTGGGTGGGGCAGGTAAGGGTGACAAAGGGACACAAAAACTCAATCATTATATAAGTTGATCATGGGGTGATAGTACAGCATGGGTAATATATACAATGATTCTGTAACATCTTAGTATGTTGACAGATAGTTACTACACTAGTTGGAGTGAGGATTTAATAATGTAACTGTTGAACCACTGTATACTTGAAACAAATATAAGATTATATATCAATTATACTTCAGTAGAAAAATAAAAGGCTACACATGCTTCAACAACTTGAACTTCCTTTTACCAATTTTGACCTTGCTAATGTTACTGCTAAGTGGCTTTGGTCTCAAAAGGAGAGATCAACACTTAGCCCCAATCTGGCACCACTGACTTGAGAGGCAAGCACCTCTACTGGGACTTAACCAGGCCTATTTCCTCATAGACGGGACTAACCTTCTTCCTAATGTGGTTAAACACATCCTGTATATCGATTTATCTTTCTGTTTATATTGGTTCTACCAACACTGACCCTCATCATAGTATCTGCCATACTAATACCATCTAACAATGGGCTCATTTACAACAAAGTGTTTGAAACTATTATCCCCTCACCTAATTAAAAATGGCTTACTGAAGATTTTGGTATATTGCCAGTTAGGAGAAAACACCCTTAAAAGATGGGGATCCATTTTACAGGATAGAATATGTGCTGTGAATCAGAGGCCATTATTGCAGTGATATCTCCCCCATGGCCAGAATACATGGGTCCAGGAATCAAGAAATAGAAGTAGAAGTGGCTCCTCTCACTAATTAAACTAAATTACTCACAGAATTTTTATGTCCCGTTCTAGCAAAATTAAACTCTTTATGGTGTAGAGTTCTTAATCTCCAAGACTGTAATGATTTAACAGGGGTACACAGCATCAATTTCATTTTAATTGGAAGATGAGACTACCCCCTGGCCTTTTGCATTTCTTATGCCACTAAACCAACAAGCAAAAATAGAAATTATTCTATAGGTTCACGTGATTGATTTCAGCTATCAAGGGTAATTGGGTTACTCCTACACAATGAGTGCATGGAGGACTATTTCTCTATAAGATAACTCTCAGTACTTCCATAGCCAAGTGTTAAAGGAAAACTACAGTTTAAAAACAACAACAACAATTGAGGACTAAGTGGCTTTGGTTGCTCTACCAAGTGAAAGAACTGACTTATTTGAGGTTTGGATGAGAGTAGAGAAATATTTAATGGATAGTAGAAGGAAGCCTTAGATATCAGTTATTGCCTGTGACTAATTACAAAAACAGGAATGTAGTCAATCAGCATATTTTATCTTTAGTTATGTTTGTGTTTGTCTATGCTAAATACTCTTTTATCTTTCCTTCTTCCCTTATTTAATATACAAGTTATTGGAGGGTTTAGTCTTTAGATAACACAATATTCAGTGGGATTATAATGAATTTGATGAGTGATTAATATACAGTGATAATTACAATGATTTAGGATTGTGAATTTTCTCATTTGAGAGATATAGTGTTAGTGAGATAGTTGTATTTTCACTTGTTAGAAGGATAGTTGCATCTTACTGTGGAAATATAAATATATTTTATTAATGTACAGAAATTTAAAAATATGTAGAAAAGTAGATACCAAAGCTGATTTTCTAAATGGGTGGACAGTATCACTTCTCAATTTATTATTCTTTACTCCTAATCCACCTTACATTCTTTGCTCTGAAAAAAAATGAGCTCTAAATAGCTAGCACAATGTTAAGTTTTGTAAATAGAGGGAACTGAGTAGCATAGGATGAGATTTCTCTCCCAGGCTTTGGTGTGCTCTCTGAATCAGGCAGTGAGCAGTTTTTTGTTTGTTTGTTTTGTTCTCTTCAGCACCTTGCAGCCAGGAGAATGTGGCCCCTTTCAAAAGGCAGCTTTCGTCTGAACCCACTAAGAAAGACAGCACAGTAGCAGAGTGGCAGAGCACTTCTCCATGACTGATACCCCTCAGCGTGCCCTATTCTGGTGGCTTTTTGTAGCAGAGTATGCTGGCGGGAACCTCCCTGGGACAGCTTCTCCAGGTACTTTTTTAGGCAGCTTTGTAGCAAAGTGCTACCTCAAGGACACCTGACTGGGACAGCTATTCCCAACAATCCAGTGGGAAAATTTCCAGTGTGTCCTACCAACCCAGAACTTCAGGAAATATCTTTGCTATCCATTGAACTATGGTTGTGCCCTTTCCAATTAAATCTGTATTTCAGTCTTAGGGTCTGTGTCTGTGCTCTTTCTCAATCCTAGAGGTAGATATACCTAGAGGATGCTCTACTCATTCTTATACTTCTCTTTTCCTCATATTAGCCAATCTAACATTACTCTGATCTCTAGCTGATAACACTTCTGGTGGGTTCAATAATGGTCTTCCAAAGATAGCCACATTTTTTTTAGATAATTATTTTTTATTGAAGGGTAGTTGACACACAGTTTCACATTAGTTTCAAGTGTACAACACAGTGATTCAACATTTATATACATGATATTTCTAGCTACCAGCTATCACCATACAAAGTTCTTACAATATTTTGACTATATTCCTTTTGCTATACATTACATCTCAGTTACTTATTTATTTTACAATTGGAAGTCTGTACTTTTTTGTTGGTTTGTTTGTTTTTGAGAGAGCATCTCTCATATTTATTGATCAAATGGTTGTTAACAACAATAAAATTCTGTATAGGGGGGTCAATGCTCAATGCACAATCATTAATCCACCCCAAGCCTAATTTTCGTCAGTCTCCAATCTTCTGAAGCATAACGAACAAGTTCTTACATGGTGAACAAATTCATACATAGTGAATAAGTTACATGGTGAACAGTACAAGGGCACTCATCACAGAAACTTTTGGTTTTGATCATGCATTATGAACTATAAACAATCAGTTCAAATATGAATATTTGTTTGATTTTTATACTTGATTTATATGAGGATACCCCATTTCTCTCTCTATTATTATTATTTTTAATAAAATGCTGAAGTGGTAGGTAGATGCAAGATAAAGGTAGAAAACATAGTTTAGTGTTGTAAGAGAACAAATGTAGATGATCAGGTGTGTGCCTGTAGACTATGTGTTAATCCAAGCTAGACAAGGCCAATAAAACATCCACGGATGCAGAAGATTTCTGTCAAAACATATTTGTTTGATTTTTATACTTGATTTATATGTGGATACCCCATTTCTCTCTCTATTATTATTATTTTTAATAAAATGCTGAAGTGGTAGGTAGATGCAAGATAAAGGTAGAAAACATAGTTTAGTGTTGTAAGAGAACAAATGTAGATGATCAGGTGTGTGCCTGTAGACTATGGAGTGCTGATGTTAGAAATTCTTTGTCATATCGTATCTTAGTTCATTTTCTGGGTAGCCAAATTAGGCTTTGATCCTCTGTATAAACACAAAACAAACCATTTGCCTACACTTTTATATGCCCTTTATACCATTGTGTAGATCTCATTGGAGGTCACCACACAGGACCTGCTTTTTTTTTGTTATCATTAATCTATACTTACATGATGAATATTATGTTTACTAGGCTCTCCCCTATACCAGGTCCCTCCTGTAAACCCCTGTCCAGTCACTGACCATCAGCATAGCAAAGTGTTGTAGAATCACTACTTGTCTTCTCTGCATTGTACAGCCCTCCCCTTTCTCCCACACCCCCATGCATGCTAATCTTAATACTCCATTCTTATTCCCCCCTCCTTATCCCTCCCTACCCACCCATTCTCCCCAGTCCCTTTCCCTTTGGTACCTGTTGGTCCATTCTTGAGTTCTGTGATTCTGCTGCTGTTTTGTTCCTTCAGTTTTTCCTTTGTTCTTATACTCTACAGATGAGTGAAATCATGTGGTATTTCTCTTTCTCTGCTTGACTTATTTCGCTGAGCATAATACCCTCCAGCTCCATCCATGTTTCTGCAAATGGTAGGATTTGGCCTTTTCTTATGGCTGAGTAGTATTCCATTGTGTATATGTACCACACCTTCTTTATCCATTCATCTATCAATGGACATTTAGGTTGCTTCCAATTCTTGGCTATTGTAAATAGTGCTGCGATAAACATAGGGGTGTATCTGTCTTTCTCAAACTTGATTGCTGCATTCTTAGGATAAATTCCTAGGAGTGGAATTCCTGGGTCAAATGGTAAGTCTATTTTGAGCATTTTGAGGAACCTCCATACTGCTTTCCACAATGGTTGAACTAATTTACATTCCCACCAGCAGTGTAGGAGGGTTCCCCTTTCTCCACAGCCTCACTAACATTTGTTATTGTTTGTCTTTTGGGTGGCAGCCATCCTTACTGGTGTGAGGTGATACTTCATTGTAGTTTTAATTTGCATTTCTCTGATAATTAGCGGTGGAGCATCTTTTCATGTGTCTGTTGGCCATCTGTATTTCTTTTTTAGAGAACTGTCTGTTCAGTTCCTCTGCCCATTTTTTAATTGGGTTATTTGCTTTTTGTTTGTTGAGGCATGTGAGCTCTTTATATATTCTGGACGTCCAGCCTTTATCAGATCTGTCATTTTCAAATATATTCTCCCATACTGTAGGGTTCCTTTTTTTTCTATTGATGGTGTCTTTTGTTGTACAGAAGCTTTTCAGCTTAATATAGTCCCACTTGTTCATTTATGCATTGTTTTCCTTGCCCAGGGAGATATGTTCAAGAAGAGGTCACTCATGTTTATGTCTAAGAGGTTTTTGCCTATGTTTTTTTCCAAGAGTTTAATGGTTTCATGACTTACATTCAGGTCTTTGATCCATTTTGAGTTTACTTTTGTATATGGGGTTAGACAATGGTCCAGTTTCATTCTCCCACATGTAGATGTCCAGTTTTGCCAGCACCATCTGTTGAAGAGACTGTCATTTTGCCATTGCATGTCCATGGCTTCTTTATCAAATATTAATTGACCATATATGTCTTGGTTAATGTCTGGATTCTCTAGTCTGTTCCATTGGTCTGTGGCTCTGTTCTTGTGTCAGTACCAAATTGTCTTGATTACTATGGCTTATAGTAGAGCTTGAAGTTGGGGAGTGAGATCCCCCTACTTTCTTCTTCTTTCTCAGGATTGCTTTAGCTATTTGGGGTCTTTGGTGTTTCCATATGAAGTTTTGAATTATTTGTTCCAGTTCATTGAAGAATGTTGCTGGTAGTTTCATAGGGATTGCATCAAATCTGTATATTGCTTTGGGCAGGATGGCCATTTTGACGATATTAATTCTTCCAAGCTAAGAGCATGAGATGCGTTTCCATCTGTTAGTGTCCCCTTTAATTTCTCTTAAGAGTGACTTGTAGTTTTCAGAGTATAAGTCTTTCACTTCTTTGGTTAGGTTTACTCCTACGTATCTTTTTTTTTTTTGATGCAATTGTGAATGGAGTTATTTTCCTGAGTTCTCTTTCTGTTGGTTCATTGTTAGTGTATAGGAAAGCCACAGATTTCTGTGTGTTAATTTTGTATCCTGAAACTTTGCTGTATTCTGATATCAGTTATAGTAGTTTTGCGGAGGAGTCTTTAGGGTTTTTTATGTATAGTATCATGGCATCTGCAAATAGTGATAGTTTAATTTCTTCTTTACCAATCTGGATTCCTTGTATTTCTTTGTTTTGTTGGATTGCCATGGCTAGGACCTCCAGTACTATGTTAAATAACAGTGGGGACAATGGGTATCCCTGTCTTGTTCCCGATCTCAGAGGAAAAGCTTTCATCTTCTCACTGTTCAGTATAATGTTGGCTGTGGGTTTATCATAAATGGCCTTTATTATGTTGAGATACTTGCCCTCTATTCCCATTTTGCTGAGAGTTTTTATCAGGAATGGATGTTGAACTTTGTCAAATGCTTTTTCAGCATCCATGGAGATGATCATGTGGTTTTTGTCTTTCTTTTTGTTGATGTGGTGGATGATGTTGATGGACTTTCGAATGTTGTGCCATCCTTACATCCCTGGGATGAGTCCCACTTGATCATGGTGTATGATCCTTTTGATGTATTTTTGAATTCGGTTTGCTAATATTTTGTTGAGTATTTTTGCATCTACATTCATCAGGTATATTGGTCTGTAGTTTTCTTTTTTGGTGGCATCTTTGCCTGCTTTTGGTATTAGGATGATGTTAGCTTCATAGAATGAGTTTGGGAGTATCCCCTCCTCTTCTATTTTTTGGAAAACTTTAAGAAGAATGGGTATTATGTCTTCCCTGTATGTCTGATAAAATTCCAAGGTAAATCCATCTGGCCTGGGGTTTTGTTCTTTGGTATTTTTTTGATTACCGCTTCAATTTTGTTGCTGGTAATTGGTCTGTTTAGATTTTCTGTTTCTTTCTGGGTCAGTCTTGGAAGGTTGTATCTTTCTAGGAAGTTGTCCATTTCTCCTAGGTTTCCCAGCTTGTTAGCATATAGGTTTTCATAGTACTTACTAATAATTCTTTGTATTTCTGTGGGGTCCATCATGATTTTTCCTTTCTCGTTTCTGATACTGTTGATTTGTGTTGACTCTCTTTTCCTCTTAATAAGTCTGGCTAGAGGCTTATCTATTTTGTTTATTTTCTCAAAGAACTAGCTCTTGGTTTCATTGATTTTTGCTTTTGTTTTATTCTTCTCAATTTTATTTATTTTTTCTCTGACCTTTATTATGTCCCTCCTTCTGCTGACCTTAGGTCTCATTTGTTCTTCTTTTTCCAATTTCGATAATTGTGACATTAGACCATTTATTTGGGATTGTTCTTCCTTTTTTAAATATGCCTGAATTGCTATATACTTTCTTCTTAAGACTGCTTTTGCTGTGTCCCACAGTAATTGGGGCTTAGTGTTGTTGTTGTCGTTTGTTTCCATATATTGCTGGATCTCCATTTTGATTTGGTCATTGATCCATTGATTATTTAGGAGGGTTTTGTTAAGCCTCCATGTGTTTGTGAGCCTTTTTACTTTCTTTGTACAGTTTATTTCTAGTTTTATGCCTTTGTTGTCTGAAAGTTGGTTGGTAGGATTTCAATCTTTTGGAATTTACTGAGGCTCTTTTTGTGGCCTAGTATGTGGTCTATTCTGGAGAATGTTCCATGTGCACTTGAGAAGAATGTGTATCCTGTTGCTTTTGGATGTAGAGTTCTGTAGATGTCTATTAGGTCCATCTGTTCTAGTGTGTTGTTCAGTGCCTCTGTGTCCTTACTTATTTTCTGTCTTGTGGATCTGTCCTTTGGAGTGAATGGTGTGTTGAAGTCTCCTAAAAAGAATGCATTGCATTCTAGTTCCTCCTTTAGTTCTGTTAGTATTTGTTTCACATATGCTGGTGCTCCTGTGTTGGGTGCATATATATTTATAATGGTTATATCCTCTTTTTGGACTGAGCCCTTTAGCATTATGTAATCTCCTTCTTTGTCTTTTGTTACTTTCTTTATTTTGAAGTCTCTTTTGTCTGATCTCAGAATTGCAACACCTGCTTTCTTCTCTCTGTTGTTTGCCTGAAATATCTTTTTCTATCCCTTGACTTGAAGTCTGTGCATGCCTTTGGGTTTGAGGTGAGTCTCTTGTAAGCAGCATATGGATGGATCTTCCTTTTTTAGCCATTCTATTACTCTGTGTCTTTTGATTGGTGCATTCAGTCCATTTACATTTAGGGTGATTATTGAGAGGAATGAACTTATTGCCATTGCAGGCCTTATGTTTGTGGTTACCAAAGGTTCAGGGTTGGCTTCTTTACTATCTTACTGTCTAACTTAACTCACTTGTTGTGCTATTATAAACACGGTCTGATGATTCTTTGTTTCTCTCCCTTCTTATTCCTCCTCCTCCCTTCTTCATATGTTGGGTGTTTTGTTCTGTGCTCTTTTTAGGAGTGCTCCCATCTAGAGCAGTCCCTGTTGGATGCCCTGTAGAGGTGGTTTGTTGGGAGGCAAATTCCCTCAACTTTTGCTTGTCTGGGAATTATTTAATCCCTCCTTCATTTTTAAATGATAATCATGCTGGATACAGTAGTCTTGGTTTGAGGCCCTTCTGTTTCATTGCATTACATATATCATGCCCTTCTCTTCTGGCCTGTAGGGTTTCTGTTGAGATGTCTGATGACAGCCTGATGGGTTTTCCTTTGTAGGTGACCTTTTTTTTCTCTCTGGCTGCCTTTAACACTTTGTCCTTGTCTTTGATCTTTGCCATTTTAATTATTATGTGTCTTGGTGTTGCCCTCCTTGGATCCCTTGTCATGGGAGTTCTGTGTACCTCTGTGGTCTGAGAGGCCATTTCCTCCCCTAGTTTGGGGAAGTTTTCAGCAATTATTTCTTCAAAGACACTTTCTATCCCTTTTTCTCTCTCTTCTTCTTGTGGTACCCCTATAATGCGGATATTGTTCTGTTTTGATTGGTCACTCAGCCCTCTTAGAATTCTTTCATTCCTGGAGATCCTTTTATCTCTCTCTGCATCAGCTTCTCTGTGTTCCTGTTCTTTGTTTTCTAGTGCATTAATGGTCTCTTGCATGTCGTCCATTCTGCTTTGAAGTCCTTCCTGAGCTTGTTTTACTTCTGTATTCTCCTTCCTTAGTTCTTGCATATTTCTCTGCAAGTCCATCAGCATGGTTATGACTTTTGTTTTGAATTCTTTTTCAGGAAGACTGGTTAAATCTATCTCCCCAGGTTCCTTCTCAGGGGAAGATGTAGCAGATGCCGAAGCTGTCTGGGTTAGTCTTTTCTGGATCATATTTTTTTGCCTTTTCATGTTGACAGGTGCTATTGACTGTCAGGTGGAAGGGCCAAACTTTTCACTTGCTACTGGCCTTTCTTTACTGGGACAACTGCGACCCCTCGACCCCTAGTGGCTTGTGTTGGGTAATTGCATGTAGACTGCGTCTTTGTGTTTTGCCCGGCTGATATGGAGAAAACTCCCTTTCTGAGGGCTGGGCCTGCCTTAGGCTGCTTCTCTGCTTTCTCAGTGCCCAGAGGGGTAATGGCCGGGGGTGGGGGTTGTTTGGCTGTTTACCTCTGTGAGGGGTCTCAGAGCTGTTGCCCAGGGGGTTAGTGCACCCGGTTTTCCCTGTACTTTCCAGCCACTGGGCTTTGACCTTTGTTGTTTCCATCCAGCTGTTATGTCCCTGTTCCTTTAAGGCTTTCAAAAAGCACTCGCTTTTCTTTGTCACAAGGGCATCAGCTTCGGAACCCACTCAGAGATCTTGCTGCCCTATTTCCCTAGTTTCCAGCCCTCCACGCATGCACTGTGTCTGCGCTCTGGTGCGCGTGGCTGGGGCTGGGTGTTTAGCAGTCCTGGCCTCCCTCTCCCTCCTGCCGGGAGCTGGGGGGAGGTGTGCTCAGGTCCCACCATGCCGGGGCTTGTATCTTACCCCTTTCACCAAGCGGTGGGCTCTTGCACATGTGGATGTAGTCTGGCTGTTGTCCTGTATCTTCTGGTCTTTCCTTTAGGATTATTTGTATTTGTTGTATTTTCAAAAATATGTGTGTTTTTGGGAGGAGATTCCCACTGTCCTACTCACGCTGCCATGTTGGCTCCGCCTACTCAGATAGCCACATTTTAATCCCTGAAACCTGTGTATATGTTGCCTTATACATCTAAAAGGACTCAGCAGATATGATTAAGTTAAAACTTGAAGAGAGATTATTCTGGTCTATTCAGGTGGGACACAACTGTAATCACAAGTATCCTTATATGAGGTAGGCAAAGGGATGTTTGATTACAGATAAGACAATGAAAGCAGAGAAACAGAGATAGGAATGATGCAGTCATAAATCACAGGATACCGAACAGTCTCCAGAAGGTACTAACTTTTCAACAGCTTGATTTTAGCCCAGTGAAACTGAATTCTGGCTTCTAGAACTTTAAGAGAGTACATTTCTGTTGTTTATGACACTGATTTATGGTAATTTTACAGAAGAAATAGAAAATTAGTATAATGCTTTATATTGAACTTTTCTCTTCAAATTATTGTGTCATTTCTGTCACCCGATAGAACTCTGACTGTTACAGTCCTGCATGAATATGAGGTGTTTCTAATCTCTCTTTTTCACAGGAATTGAAAATAATTCAATGTACAGATCAATGGATACATATTGTATACTGAAACAGTTAATCTGTTTTCAAATATGCTACTTATGGTAATATATTTAGTTAAATATACTTCTAAATTGATTTTGTGTTATAAACTTTATATGGCAAGATCCAACTTGCTTTAGTAGGTGTGGACTGGCAAATTAAATTGGGTCATAATGGCCTACCATGCTTGTATCCCTTAAAGATAGCACTGTTCTCTGTTATATCCCTGGGATGTTATATTTTATTTGATTTGCTATCTTCATCAGAATGAAAATTAATATCAGAATTTTCTATTTGACTTTCTCCACTACAGTAGTTCTTATCCCACATTTACCAGCTAAAAAAATATGTAAATTCTAATTTTGCATTCTCAGAACAGGGAAATGATCACTACATGGATCTATGAACTATGCCAAGGCTCCGGTTACCTCTCAATCTCTAAGTCTGAGGAGAGGAAATCCTGAGGCAAAATACCTCTAAAAACCAAAATCAGTCAAAGGGATAAATAAAGTTTGAAACCTGTTTATTACTTACAAACTACAGTCCAGGGCCATCTCTCTTCTCTGCTCCAGAAGAAGCAAGCAAGCAAGGGAGCCAGCCCCTCCCTTTAAACTGTCAGGTTCAGAGACGCCCTCAGTTGCCCAGGTAATCACTCATTGATATGGAGATGAAATTCTCTACACCCCTAAGGACATGCAAATGAACCAAAGTCAGGTGAGATACTCTGGAAATGTTACAATTTTACCCACAGCATCCATAACATATATTCCTACACCACTGGGGAAAGGGACATGATGGAACTTCATATCCCTGGGTATTGATGTCAACTTGAATCCCATCTCCAAAAATTCTCAGAATTTCAGGATTAAAGAATTGGAGGGAATATAACCACATATAAGAGCTTTTAAATTGGGTAAATAAGGTCACTCTTTTGCTCAAATGTTTGCAAGTCCATAAATTGGCTAAACCACAGAAATTAACTCTGACATGGTAACTTTAATGGTGGTCATCAGCTGGTTGGTCATCAATTCTTGATTTCTTTTTATTTTTTAAGCTAAATAATAGCCTTGGTTGGCTGCTAATATGGTCTTTTCTTAAATTCATCATGTCTATTTACCACCTCCATAATTCTCTGCAGGT
Source organism: Manis javanica (assembly GCF_040802235.1). Taxonomy (NCBI): domain Eukaryota; kingdom Metazoa; phylum Chordata; class Mammalia; order Pholidota; family Manidae; genus Manis; species Manis javanica. Next base: position 55,128,647 of record NC_133163.1, on the reverse strand, counting down.
CAGGCTCCTCTGGCTGCCACTTTGAACTTGAAACACATTACAATAATTATTCCTTCATACCTTCTGATGATTGAGCACCATGTTTTGACCTCTATTATTTCAAGATACTCTTATCCCAACTACTAAAAGGGAGCCCTAGTTGAGTAATAGCTTCTCTGATCATCAATCCTGGCCTATCCTCAGGAAGTTACCATTGAGATGCATATTGCTTCTGGTGCCCCCTCGCTAGCATATTTCTTATCTCTTTGATAAACAGAGAGTCCTCTATGCCCTTCCACAGAATTTTTTCAGTGGTGGTGTCCAGGTTTAAGTAATGTGTTCATATTAATATACTTGATTATCTAAGCCTTTTTATCTCTTCCTCTAAATTCTACTATTGCAATTCTGGCATTTCTACATCTTTTAGTGTGGACCACCTTTCTTACTCCACTTATTCTTTCCCCATCTTGTTCTTACTCTTCTTCATTTAGCATGGACTATTATAGGGTTCTCCAAAGTAACAGAACCAATATGTACCTACCTACCTACCTATGTACCTATCTATCTATTTTAAAGAATTTGTTCATACTGGGGTTGAGAAGATCTCTGTAGTCAGCAAGTTGGAGATTCAGGGGAGCTGACAGTATGTTTCTGGTATGAATCTGAAGGCCTTACCAGCTGATAGAGCTGATGGTGTAAGTTCCAGTCTGAGTCCAAAGATAGGAGAAGACTGATGTCCTAGCTTAAATACAGGCAGTTGTAAACAATGAATTCTTCCTTCCTCAGACTTTTTGTTCTATCAGGTCTTCAATGGGTTGGATTAGGCCCAACCATACTGGTGGAGGGCAATCTGCTTTACTTAGTCTACTGATTCAGATGTTAATCTCATCCAGAAACATTCTCACAGAGATGACCAGAATAATTTTTAACCAACTATCTGGCACCTTATAGCCCAGTCAACTTGACACGTAAAATCAATCATCACAACCCTGTTCTCTGAGGATGTTGCTAAAGTATTAAATCATATTTCACAGGGGGATTTTTATGGTAATAAATGTTCACTGATCCAACTTTATATTTTACCCTCTTGACTTAACACCTTAGTCCCATATATACTCTCTAGGCTCCTGTCAGAACATGTTAGTTGGTTCTGCAATACCTCAAAATTTTCAGTTCCTCTTCCCTTAGAAAGCAGAGATCTTCAATAGTTGTGTTGTACTGTGACATGGTTTAATTAAAGGTTTGGGAGTTGGGAGGAGGGAATGTAGACTAAGTTCTTAGGCAAGTGCTTCATCTTCATCTTCATTAGCTAGCCTTCATGAAGCTTCCGCATCATCTTCGTGGAGGGCTAACCTATAAATAGAAGGGGAGATTTGTGCAGGCTCAGACAGTTCAGAGAGATCTGGGGTTCCAAAGTTATTAACTTCTTTGACCTGTGTTTCTTCATCTCATGTCCCAGGATCCCATTCTTTCCAATCCAGGACAGGCCTTGTTCCAGGGAATTTCCCAGAATGAGAATACAAATTTCTATGGTTGTTGATAGCATAATAATTAAGTCTTGGCACAGATCCTTAGCTTCTACTTTGTTCTAACTGTAGGAGAAAAGATTTTTTAAAAATATGTTTCGAAGGAGAGCCTCTAACAGTCATGCTTCTTAAATTGGTGTAATCAACCTCAGCCTTTCACTGGCTTTCTCCAGCACATTGTTACAACAAATATCAGTCACCAATTCAAAAGTACTTATATTTATTTACAAATTACCTCAAAAGTGCTCAGATAGCTTTGCCAGTGCAATTCTATCCATCAATAGCTCAGTTTAGTCCACCTCCAGTGCAAGTTTTAACAATGGCACCATTATAATTACCTTGGCACAATCAGTACTTTACCAACACCATTTATGTGGTCTTCACTGAGAACTGACCAACAGGTGATCCTGCTCTAAAATCTAAAATAAAATTTAAGTCTGCTTCCAAGGGTCATTCATGGCACCAATCCCAATAGGTTGGGATTCCTGGGAAATAGGTTCCAAGATAAAACTTTAATGCAGATAGTATATTGGAAAATACCTTTAAAGATAACTGCAAGAGACAGAGAAACAGGGTTAGGCAGAGATAGAAATTGAACTGGGAAGCTATTGCAACATAGGCCTTATCCAATTTCATGGAGAGCTCTGGAGCTGGAATATCCCCTCAGAGTTCTCCCTAATTTGAGATAATGGAGTTACATGTTTGTGTGCTCCATATTATCCAGTCCTTGGATATAGACTCCCCTGGAGAAAAGATACTTCATTAAAAAGAATATTAAAATTAAACATGAAAAGGAGTTCAGCTTCATTGGCCATAGGGTAAATGCATTTAAACTTACAATGAGATACCAGTACACAGCACAAGAATGCCTAAAATTAAAAAGGCTGACACACCAAGTGTTATAGAGGATGTGGAACAATTAAGAAATCTTACACATTACACATGTAAGAATAAATTTGTAGAACTACTTTGAAATATTATTTGGCAATATCTACTAAAGTTGGATGAATGCAATGAATGACTTAACAGTACTAGTCTAAGATGTATATTCAATAGATCTGTTCTCATGTATTTACCAAAAGACATAATAGAATGTGCCAGCTACATTCTTTATAACAGCACCAGACTCAAAGTACCTTAAATTATTCATCATTTGAATGGAAAGCTGCTGGTAGTCATATGAATGAATACTTGGTTAGATAAATGAGAATCAAATCTAGAACCACACATAGCATTATAGGTGATTCTCACAAACATTATTTTGAGGAAAATAAGTCAGACATAAACATGCACATAGTGTATAATTCCATTTATATGAAATACATATAAACCTCTGATGTGAGGGTATAGAAATATGAGTCTTTTAAAGATGTGAAAAGATATATATCCTCAATAGTCTACTGTAAATAAAAGTTAAATTGACACTATGATACTATTTTTCACCTATCACCTTGGTAAAATCTCAGCTTGTTAATACTTTGCATTAGATGAAAATGTATTGCTGAAAAAATGTAAATTGGTACCAATCTTACTGCATGAAAATGTTTCTGTTAGGTCAGCATGCAGAAGCATTGCTTATAGAGCTCATTAAATACAGATTCCTAAGTCCCATTGCTGGAAATTTGTATCCAGGGAGTCTCCAGTGGAGAGTAATAATTTTCATTTCTAACAATCTCTCAACATTAGGTGTTCCTAATGTTGCAAACCACACTTTTCAGTAATACTGCCTCAGGCTCAATTTTATTTGTAAGAATTTATCCTATAGGTATGCCCTTGTGAACAGTGTTTGTAGCAAGGTAAAATTAACAACACTGAAGAAATCATACTTTTAAAAATGTCTGTTGTTTGCATAGGAAATAAATTCACAATCACAAACTTTGAAAAAAATTAAAAATTATGAAAAACTGCATATTGAAAAACTCCATCACATTGATCTCCATCAACCTTCAGCCCTTAATCCTTCCACTTCCCCACACACACCTCAGCAAAGCAAATAACCATTGTTTCTAATTTCCTCTACCTCTTTCATACACTTTTTTTTAAAAGAAAGCAAATATTGAGTATGCTTTCTCATAACCCCCTTTATTAAGCAAATTCATAGATACTACAGAGAGTGGTTACTCAGTATATTTTAAGCCCTGTGAGTGTGTTTATATTTCCTATTCAAAAAACAAACTTTTCAAAAGGAGTGATTTTTGTAACTTTTATAATTATTTCCTGACACTTCACAATATATCACAAATTTGTTAAGGGCAGCATACCTTTTTCTCAGTTGTCAGATATTATTTGTTGATATTTGGTATCTTCTACAGGAAAACAATATTTAAAGTTTATCACACAGATTTGATTTCTAGTAGAATTCTAACTCATTTTAATCAATAAGAAGTATAAAAATTAGAAAATGGAAGCCATTATTTTCCCAAGTATGTAAGGCGAGGACATGGGTTTCTGCAAATGGTCAATCAGAAGTTGTACCCCAAATCCTAAGGATTCTACTAGAACCACTTTGAAATTACAGGCAACTGAGATAAATGGATGTCTCCATGCAAACACTGCCTTACTTTCCCTGCAGAATTACTAATTTAAAATTTTCTAGTCTTCTAAAAAGTATTATGCTATCATTTCTCTCTATTAACCCATTTACTCAAATTAACCCATTACTCAAATAGCTAATAACCACTTACTCTAAGTGACTTCCATTTCTTGACTAAACCTTGAACCATATTTGTAGATACCTATATCCCATCTGTCTTTGCTCTACAAAATTAGAAGAAAGCTTAAATTTCCACTCCAATGTTCTCCATCTTTTGACTCCCTACATTATATCATTTCTCTTATGTAGCAAAGTACATGTGTGTGTGGAAAGGAGATTAAATGTGAAATGAAATTTAGCATTGTCAAAAGTCATGCATGAGTAATTCACAAAAGCTAATTTTCCCCCCCATCATTTCACTACTTTTGTAGGATAAAGGAGAGAGCATTTTATGTCAAGTATTGTCAAGCTTTATTCAAACTAGACAATAAGAATTGCTGATGGATTTCATAGAAAAATAGAAACTTTAAGAAAGGTTTTTTTAACCAGTCTCTCCATTCTAATAAGTTACACAATAGCCTCATCACATGTAATAGTAGTAAGCTTTTCTAGAGAATTGAGATACACATAGCAATGCCTGAAGAAATGACAAATTATTATCCTGAAATAAATAGGCTATTAATTAAATTATTTATGTATTTATGCTACACCTGAGCCTCTCTAGATATGTGAAATTATTTTTTAAAAGCCTTGGATACTCACTTCATAAATACTAAGTTGTTATATTTATCTTCCAGCAAATATACTTTTATGTCTAGTAGTATTGTTGAAGTCAATGGGAATATGGTGCATGGAAATTAATTAACACTGCAAAACATGATCTTTTAATCAGCACATATCATATAAGTATAAATAGCCATTAGAAATGCATAATTTTAAAAGGGAGTTTTTCAAATTTATATTCACCTTGTTTAAATTCTAAACTTTCATTGGAGCCAGTATTACCTGAGTCATTCAGAATATTATAGTCTCCATTTCATTAATGTCTAAGAACACTATCTTTAGCCTTCTAGGAACATTCTGTTAGTGACAAAGAGCCACTCAGAAAATTTATGTCTCTTCCAGACCTATAGTGTTCCATTACTTATTTCCACAGAGTTCACATTTCAGTCTTTCTTTCTCATTGTCTCTTACTGACTTTCTCTTTATCTCCCCACCCCAAGTACCTCACAAGATCTTTCCCTTTTTCTCTCTCATGCATTATGCTTTAAATCCTCTTTAGTTTGTGTCTAAAAGAGTTTCAGCTTCTTCCCTAAGCCCCAACCTATTTCTTGACCTACCTGAATACTGCAAAACTTGTAAGATGGACTCCTAGAAGAAGAAAAATCTACTAGGGCCTCTTTCATTAAGCACTAAGGGATTCTTACTTCTAGTCATTTATTTACTCTATCCCCAAAAGAACTATAAGGTAGGGCCTCAACCACGTACTCACTCAAGTAGCTTCCTAAGCTATGTGGAGATTTTTTTTTTTGCCTTGTGAATGTAGGAATGATCCTAAGCAAGGTTATTTTGGTTAATCAATTCTATTTCAAAGGTCTTCAAATGCTAACTTATCACAAATGTCTTCACTATTTTTCTTTCATTGTAGAGCTTGAAATTCTTATCATGACTTATTTCTCCTGAAGGCACTCTATAAAATGCAAAATGTTCCCTGTGAGAGTTTATACATAAACCACTATCACTTCCCAAACTAAAGTATACCAAGACCCACCCAGGAAGGAAGGAGAAATGAAGGGGATACTGCACCACTTTAAAATACAGTGACTCGATTTATATATACATATGCAGATCATCTAGGAAGAAAGCATGATTGTGATTACATACAATCTAGTCAATCATCTAAATTAATGAACCAAAGCACATTTCATCTGAGGATGTCAAGAAAAACAATAAGCCAGAGCAAAATATATCCATCTAGAAAGCTTGCTAATTTCTGCAAATCAGGACAGATAATGAACATTTCAGTCGTGCAAGAATCACAATCATCAGATTTTTCATCAACTTTGAATATTAGACCATATGCCAAACCACATGAAGAAAAAGGTTTTTTTTCCTTTCAGCTCTTATCTTTATCTTACATGTAAAACTATGAGAATAGCCAAGACAGTTTAACACCTTATTGTTTTCCCTACAATGTTCTCTATTGCTGTCGTCAGTGTCACTATGGTGGTTCAGTATGTGTGTGTAAACCATGTAATTTTAAAATAAATGCTTTAGTTTTAGTTAACTGATAGATATTTTAAGAGGATGTTGGCAAGATTTCCTCCCATTATAGTCATGAAGATTATATTTGTAGTTCGTTTGATTTTTGTCTTTTAAAATACACTATTTTTTGTACATACAATAAAATGCACAATCTTACTCTACAAACTGATGAATTTTGACATGTGTATTCATGTAACCATTGCACTAAGATACCAAAACATTCTCACTAATTTTTCCCCTTCACCCGTTTCACCCATTGCCACCACACCCCTCCCCTACTATAACCACCAGTTTGTTCTCTGTGTTTATGATCTTCTTTGAGTTTTATTCATATGTTCATTTTGTTTTTTAAATTCCACATGCAAGTGAAATCATACAGTATTATCTTTCTTTGGCTTATTTCAGTTATAATACCCTCTGTGTCCATCTATGTTGTAGCAAATGTCAAGATTGCATTCTCTTTTATGGCTGAGCAATATTCCATTGTATATATGTACCACTTCTTTTTATCCATTCATCTATCAATGGACATTTCAATTGTTTCCATATTTTGGCTATTGTAAATAATGCTGCAATAAACATAGGAGTGCATATATCTTTTTGGATTAGTGATTTTGTTTTCTTCAGGTAAATTCCCAGAATTAGAATAGCTGGGTCATATGGTATTTCTATGTTTAGTTTTTTGAGAAACCTCCATACAGCTTTCCATGATGGCTGCCCTCATTTGGCTTTTCCTGTTCAAAGATTTTTGAACACACTGAACATATTTTCAAGAAATAAAGAAGATTAAAAAAGAAAAAGCATGCTTAAATCTGAATACTAGCCCTGCACAGCGTCTTTAAAACCATATTAGATTTTTTTTGATAGATTATTTTCAACTACAATTTGCCTCATTAAATACTCAAAAGTATTTAAAAGTTTAAATATAACCATTTATCTTTTCTGGTATCATTATTATTGTCACCATTTCTTGGATTTTTACTTTTAATTTTATTGTATTTTTATTTCTATAATTCTACTTTTTACATTTTTCTCCCTTCATATCTTATATCTTCATTTTTTATCATTAATTTTACCCTGTTCTTATATTTGTTTCTGTAAGTTTATAAAATACATTTTGCTTTTGTTTCTTTTTGAGTTACTTTTGGTTTATTGCTTCCCACTTGAGATCATCTTCTTTTCTTCCACTTAAAAGAATAATTATCCTTTTTTCTGATTCTTCCCAACAGAATATGTTTTCTATTTGAACATTTTTTAAACAGCTTTTATAATATGATTTCAGAACTTCATATTGAAATTTATTACTTTTAGCCTCAAAGGTATGTTATAAATTATTCCTGGAACAAAAAAAATACAAGTTGTTTTTTCTTTGTTCTTTTTGACTTAAATATAATGGCTAAATTGAGTCCTATTCAGTAAAGTTTAAGTAACAAACTGCCCACCCTATTTTTAACCCCTAAGTAGGCCGGGGTTCAATCTGATTTCATATAGTTCTGACTTCAACAGTTTAAAAATGGCAATCCTTTGAGACCTATTCAGTGGATATAATTTGAAGCGAGATAATAAAAAATTTCTACTCAAGAATAAAGAATACCTAAGGAATTTCCTCAGTCTTGCTTTAGAAAAATCCACTGTCTTTTACCATGGGTATTTGAATTTTAGAGACATTCTTTTTGAATTTATTTTTCATTCAGATATTTGTTCATCTGTTTATTACTAAATCTTTTTTCCTATTTGCAAACCATTTTGGCCTATCTTTGAATGATACTCAGTTTTCCCTGTTCATTATTTTTTTGTCGGCTTTTTCTTATTAGGTGGTTTTGCACTTTATCTGGTGTAGTACATGCTACTGTACTTCAGTTTAGCTTTTTTGCTCTCTGCTGAGCTTGCTGTCTTATGAGTTCAGAGCCAAATTAATTACACTTCATTTAAAGAATAATTTTCAGGGACGATAAAAATAAAATAAATAAATGATGAAATAATATCAAAGATTTCTCTAACTCATTAATATGATAATCATTGAAGTGGTAAAACTGGTTCAGTGAGTATGTGAAAAACTGAGTATTTATTGGTGCTGGTAAAGAATGTTAGAATTGGTTTAGGTATAAAGCAAGCTAATATAAATTAAACCATAAACATTGCGATTATCTTTTCTACGGGACAAAAACCTACAAATTAGCTTCTAAATTCATGGAGACTGGGACTTAATAAATATAAATATCAGGTAAAACAGAGCTATAATACCTAAAGGACTAAAATCCCTTTGGGTAGGCTTTTTACAGTGCTTCTATGGCATTCAATACACAGTCATCATTTGTCCATAAGTCCAAGTATTTGATAACCTTCTGTAATCTCTCTCTACTCTCCAGATTCTGAACTAATTGAGGAAATTCAAGAATCTTAAACAAGCTAACTTTATTAAAGCGAATAGTAATTTCTACTGCTCTCTCACTCCCAATCAAAATACTTAAGTTCACTCAGCCATAGCGAAAGAGCTAGAGAGCTGCAGGCTTCACGCCAAACAACAGGGCCTGTTCTGGTGTTAGCGTGCAGGTGGGACAAATACATGGGCTCAAGACACAGATGATTCACAGAAGGCTCAGTTATAGGTGACCAGCTATCATTCCCCCTCAGGCCAGTGCAAAGCAAGATTTTCCATTCCTAATTCACTGGTCCACTTATGAGAAGCATTTTAAAAGAGAATGGAGAGACAGGGGAAACGTTCTGATATTATAGAAGAGAAATGTTCAAATATCATAGGCCAAACATCACAAAGCATTGCACTGGGGTTATCTTTTCTCCTGGACAAAACTGCAATATCACATCTAACTCTATGGAGACTGGACCCCAGTAAATAGTAAACAACAAGCAAAAAAAAGACATAGATCTTCCAGATAATTACTATTTCTTTGGTCCCTCTTACAAGCCACATATTCTTATCTTTTCTTAATGCTAACAAGATTTCCCTCATAAGTCTTCCTGCCTCTAAATGAAAAAATAGATCCCAAGTCTCATGTTACATTATGACCCCATCCCACAGCTCTGACATTTGGATCAAAGGTCTGATTCAACTCCTCATTTTTTTTGAATTCCTGATTCTGACATAACATCATCACTCTTTACTATTTTGGTAATGGAGAAATAAAGTAGACCTTTTGGAAAAATGCCATTAAGAAATGTGATCAAGGTAAAAAAAAAATTTTTTTTTTCTCTGAGAGTTTCCATTTTCTTTATTTAAACCCTTACTAAATCCAAGAAGCAGTCTTATTATGAGACTTGAGAGGCAGATATATACACAATATGATTGAAATTTAAAAAAAGAAGTACTTAAGAGGCCTGTAATGATAGAGTTTTGAATTTAAGAATATCTATTCAAGTAGTTATTGGTATAATCTGTTAATAACTGTAAAGGATCTGAGATTTTATTGTACCTTCAAACTAAAAAGTTAGCTTGCTATAGTTTCATGGATGCTGACAGAAGATAAGATGCCTGGTTCAGAGAAAGAACAGTTTTTTAGCTTATAACAATAGAACTAGCCAGGGTATCGTAATGTTGGTTCTTTTGCTCCTATTCTCACAAGACAATGGAAAGAAGGCCAGGTAACACCTGAAAATGCAGTGCATTTCATTACAAGAGAAGAACTCCTGAGTTTAGAAAAATAAAAATAAAAAATTATAAGATGTATTAAGAATGCCTTTCCTTTGCTCCAGAGAGAGACACTATCTCTCTTTCAAGTCTGTAAGTATGTCTGGCCTTCTTTTTTTTCCCCAGAGACAGGCACTAACTCCTTCTCAAAGTATGTATGCTAAACAAACATCCTTAAAAAGATATCCAGAAGGAAGACAGCTAGTGTCTCTGCTTGCCAGATGTGCGGAAAAACAAACGATCCACGGAGATTTATCTCCTAACAATACATGCACCTAGGTCATACACCATCATGGTTTGTACTCTATTTTCCCAAAATGATCCAGTTCATCAGTACTCTGAAAAGTCTGGCTAATCAAGCTGGAAGGAAATCTTCAATCTGACCGAGGCCAACATTGCATATTGACATCAACAATGCTCCCAAGGCAATAGCTCCCACCATCTGAAAAAATCTCAAGCCATCAGGAGTTGCCTTAGAAGGCCATGCAACTTTCTCTTCAGGTTTTTATATTGACTTTTCCTCTGGGTCCAAAGCATTAATCCAAGTAAAGCTGGTCTTCCTATTGATTGTGTAGGCTCTGCCTTGACCATAAGGAGGAAGTTGAGAGCAGTTGTATTCCCCATAATAAACCTGGCCAGTGAGTTGAGGCTTATGGGAGTGCCTTCAGGGCAGAGGTGAGTCATTGATCACTTTAGCTAAAGTCAGGATCAAATTTTTATTACAATTTCTAAATGGATGATTCCTTTCATAAGGATAATTGCCCACAGGTTGTATATAATTAAATTATTTATCCTCCCAGAAATTATGCAAGTAAGAGTAGCCTCAGTTTGAAGAGATTACCACAGTCTTCAGAGGGTTCTATGATCTACCACTGGTTTCCTAAAAGACTTGCAGTTTTCTTACAATCACTCTTAAAGTGCAAGTCTTATATATGGCAGACTGTCAACTAATGCCTAGTTGCCACACAATCAGTACAGTCTGGGGTGCAAATCATGCCCCTGGAAAGAAAATATCATGTAAAAGTATTGGGGCCTCCAAAGCAAGACTTATATCAGTCTGGTACAGGTTGACAGTGTCCCCCATGCACCAGTATGTTTTCCTATGTGCAAAACCTCCTGTACTCTTCTGAAAAATACAAATCACATAAATATCCCCACTGTACCTTCTCTCCCACATGTTTAGGCTATTGCTCTCCTTTCAGCACTACAAATCAGAGTTTCCCATTCTAGTAGCTAGAAATTCACTACTCTTCCAGTCTTACTTTACTTGAACTGAGTTTTTCTTTTTCACGCAGAAGTATTATATGTTTGAGGATAAAGGTCATTTTTATAAAACTTACAAAAAATATATTATGTCCTGTCTGTGTGAGCCTATGAGCCACTGTGAGCTGATTCATCAGATAGTATACTCTGCCAAGTGGTCATTATTCTTCTCAAATAGGGCCATGTAATTCCAATAAGCAGACTGAGGTAGCTGCACTCCAGAATTAGGTTTGGTCTAGGATCCTTTTTGGCTTGAGTGTTACCTAGAAGATGTATCAATTAGATGGTATTGAGTTGTAAGTAGGAGAATAAAAGAAGCATCATGCCAAGAAATAATAAGAAAGGAATCCCAAATTTTCAAAATAGGTCCTTGTAACTCTATACCCATTCCGTCCTGATCATTATCCAGAAATTAGCCAAGGAGAAGTAATCTCTTTTCTGGGACAGCTGCATTGAGTGATCAAACTGCCTTACTAATATGTGTGAGCCAGAAGGAGGTGAGGGAAATATAGTCAGGAAACTTTCTGAGTCAATTTTTCAAGAGGCCATTCCAAATCTCAACAATATCAAAAGTAAGAAGAAAGTACATGGAAAGTCTATCAAACACCTTAATCGTCAACCTAGTGCTCAGTGTTATTTGTTATAAAAATCATACTATTAACAGATAAAGAATTGCCTGGAAAACTGAAAACACAACACAGATTAGTTTCAGGAACCAAAAGGATGTGACTAAAAGTAGCTAAATGGACTGTAATAGACACCATAACTTGAACAATATCAACAGAAGTATGACATTATTGATAACCCTGAGGTTGGTTTATAGGTTCAATATAGTCAGTCTGTCAGGAGCAGGCAGGATCCATGCCCTGTATGATGTGATTCCTTTCACCCTAGACAAAAATGTCAAATTTGGCATGTGTCATAAGACTTTCATGCAGTCATAGCCACTGAAGCACAGACATGCAGTCCTTTATTTTGTGTCCAGTCTACGATATATTGCCAAATCTGGTATGATGACGGATCCAGGCAGGCATGCTTGCAATCTGTGGTGTACAAGCCCAACAGCTAGATTCCAGATGACCTTATCAGAGAATGGGCTTGTAGCAGGTATCTACATTAGTTGCCCAAATAATTGGATCAACAGCTATGACTTGCTTTCCCAGTTAGTGGATTCAAATAAAAGTGCGTTTAACATACTAGTCTGTAGTTTTCAAAGTGGCAGACTAGGCCACTGGTAACAATCCAAGAATTAGTAAAATTAAATAAGGTTCACCAAGGAATATTGGCCAGAGCAGTGATAATCCCTTGAGTTTTGCCTAATGAATGGAACATTTACATCCATTATTATTTCTGCAAAGCTGGCACTGGGTTTGAATAGTCCTTTCAGTACAGTGGATACCACCTTGTTTCAGCTTAGTTGAATCATCAGTAGACCAGGACCAGGTATTAATGGGGTATTTGTGACTTGAAGATCTCAATGAGCAGCCAGCTTTGCTTCAGGTGGCAAATTAGGGATGAGGATTCCCCCAAGGATCGCTGTCACTTTGTTTACTTTCTCTTGTATAATCAAGATACCATTGGGACCAAGTTGGCAGATCCTTCACACATACCATTTATTTTCTCCAAGCAAGATTTATTGGCTTATGGGCAAGAATCTTCTGCCCATTTAGGATGAATTTTAGTACTAGTTGTAACAATAAGGTGGACCTGAGGCTGATCACCAGATTCACAAGGAAGTTTCCCCTAGCAAAGGAAAGATGGCAACAAATTGGACACTCTTTGAATCTACTTTCTAGAACTCACCAAGCAAACTTCCTCCACTCAACCATACAATTCAGTCAATATGTTCACTACCAATTCACATGGACTTCACTTAAATACTGTTGTGTGGATTAGTATCCTTATTCTTCCAGAAAGCCCCTTCTTAACAACTAAGATAGTCCGCCACAGTTTCATGGATGCTGGTAGAAGAAATAAGAATTCTAGGTCAAAACCAAACTAATTTATTACTGACAGCAATAGCGATAGTCAGAGTACAAACATTTTCTGGGCTGGTTCCCCAAGCTTCAGTCCCCAGAAGGTGAAGTAAAGAGGGCCAGGAAACACCCACACATACAGTCATTTGTGTTACAAGAGAGGGACTATGAGTTTAAGAAACCTGAATACTTTAAAATGGTAACTAAGCTTTCCTGCCCTTTGTTCCAGACAAGACACTATCTCCCAAGACTGTTTGCTATACTCAATAAAAAAAAAATTAACATTCCTCTGAAAACAGTTTATTCTAGGAAATAGAATAAAATGTAAAAGAGCATCATTTTTACTTTTGCAATAAAAATCTAGAAAATATAAAGTAATGAATCATGAAAGGTGAGATTACATGGTAAGTAAAGATAATTTTCAAAAATCTGGCTCAGAGACAGAACAAATGAGAGCAGAACCTGGATGAGAAAAGGAGAAAGTATAATGAAAATGCACTAGAAAACTAAAATTCAGGTTAATATTAAAAATTGCAATGTGCAGACTAATCAAGAAAAAGAAGTAAGTTACGTGAAAGGAGTTATGAAGCCTTCTCACCAGGAAAAAGAAAAGGGCAGGTGTAGGAATGAAAGTTGATAAAATATAATCAACATAATGGAATAAAATGAACATGCAGATGTGAAAATTCTGTATGGCACTGTCAGTGTGGCCCTGCAGATGGACAATATTTTAAAAAATGAACTAACCCTTATATTTCCTTGGGGAAATATCAGAATTTTAAAGAAAGAACCCAATAAATACATGTCAGCAAGAAAAAAAGCAATTCTTACAAAGGACCAAAATTCATGTTGATTATACATTCCCTCTCCACTATATATGTTGTTGGAAAATAGTAGAGCAATGTTTTTAAAATATTGAGTAAAAGAGGTTAGAAAAATATTGTGAATAAACTTCAATTCAGAAAGATAGAATCAATTTACATCTCATGAAAAAATATGTTTCAGCTCATTAAAAATAAATCACATAATTGAAACACACACACAAAAAAATAGAAGCACAGGTGTTGAGAGGAAAATATTTGGGAATTTACCATATAGCATGAAAATAATTGCAATTCAATTATTTTTACTTAATAAATCTAGTAATTGGAATAAATATACCTATACAAAAATACAATTACTTCAGAAAGCATATCAATAAAATCTTATTCCATTCTCTATAACTTACAAAAAATCATTAAAAGAAAAAAAGACATGTTTTATTTCCTAAATCTAATTTGAGGCCTAAGAGTTGAGCATTAACAGAAAGAAAGTCTACACAACATAGCAGATTTCAGAGAGTAAAATTGATTTTCTGTTTAATATTTCCTAATGACTTTTTATTCAAGACAAAAAGGGTCTGATTTTCTTGTATTTTATGTAAAGAATAATTTATATATTGTTCTATTTTTAGATATAAATATTGGATGAGTGTTATTACTTGTAATTTGGACTTCATAATTTTTCATACAGATGCAATATCAAGACTATATCTGATGCCAAAAAAACTGGTACAAATGATAGGAACTACTAACCTAATTAACCTCAGGAGTTAGTAATATGCAATTTGAATAATCATGTTGTCAACAGATGTAGATATGAATGATAATTGTTCAATTTAAATAAATAAATCTGAGCATAATATTTAATTACACTATAATGGAAAGGTCAATAAACTAATAGTGTGGGGTCTCTTTTGATTCCAGCCTTTGATTCCATATGAGTCTTACACCATCTTGAAAACGTAGATCAGCCTTGCCGGCCTTGTTTTCCCTGTTTCATAAAATGAGGCAGTTTTTAGTTCATTTCTACAGCCAGTTACAGGATTAAAACTTGGTGATGCTAATAATATTTTCCTTTAGCCTTAAATACACTAAGTTCTTATCTTCTATGTTTGTATTTAACAATATCAGAGCCTGTGATTAAGTTTGTCTTTGTTCTATGGGATGACATTATTATTGAGAAAACAAATATTTTTAAGTCCAGATGTTATCATATGCAAAGGGTATCGAATATGACATTTTTTTCTTTTACCAATGGATAAATGAAATTGCATAAATCACTTCTAATTACATATTAGGATGGTATAGTCTTAGTACTTAAACCTAGCTTAGAAAATACCTTGGACCATGTAGTCTATTTTTAGGATAACAAAAAGAATGACAAAATAAATATTTAAATGTGCATATGTGATCTCCATTAAAAAACACACACACAAAAAAAACATAGTTGGTCTTAATACAACTTAAAAATTCTTCAAAGAAGTGTGGTCTGTGTCCCATGGGCACAGTATTTTTAAATATAATCAATATAATCAGTGTTTTCTAAATTTGGAGAAATAGAATATTTAGTCTTGCCTAATAAGAATTTTAAAGCAAGACATTTTGAAATGTTTGAAATGTTCTTCTTTCGTTTTTACAGAATTCTAGGAGCCTTCATTCCCTTTTCTTAGTAAAAAAAAATCCTTTGAGATCTCACCCCATTGTTTTCTTTTTGTAACTTCCTTTGATTGAAACATAATTCACATAAAGTAGAATCTTTTTTTGCCTGGTTTTATTTTGACAAACTCATGTAGCCTGTGTCAACCAAAAAAATGGCAAAGCTATAAAATAATTCATTGCATTTATTTGGGACCTTAGGGATTGCAATCTGGAAACATAGATTTGGGAGAAAACCTAAATGTATGCTTTGAAGAGTGGAAGGAGTTAAGGATTTTTAAAAGCAAAAAGGTGAACTTAGGTGTTTTACAGAAGTTGTGAAACAATTACGAATGCCTAAACTATTGAACCTACATTTAGCTATACATAATCGATTGCTAAAACTCTTAGCCAGGCAACAAGTCCACTTTGTCACAAGCAGTCAATGTTGTCTAGATATTTATGGCTTGACAGACTATGAAGTTTAACCCTCTGCAGTATTGGTCTCTCCACTGTTTCAGTTTACTCTCATTGTCAGTGTTAACTCCAATCAAGACAAAGATTAGTTCGATTATCATCACAGAAAATTCCTTTGTGTTCCTATATAGCCATTTCTTCTCCCTAGACTGTGGCCACTACTTACCTGTTTTCTGACTAGCTTTATCAGAATATCATATAAATAGAATAACTTCTTAGATGTCTGAATCTGGCATCTTTCCTTTAGCAAAATGCACTTGAGATTTAAACATTGTTTCATAGTTTGATCCATTTTATTACTGAGTATTATTCCATTATATAGATAAATCAAAGTTGACAAAACATGGGAATTTTTTAGTGCTTTAGGTAATTATAAATAAATACTTGCATATAGATTTTTATATGAGCATAAGTTTTCATTTCTCTTGAGTGAATGGTTAGGAGTGGAATTGTTGAGTCATATAATAGTAAGTGTATGTTTAACTTCTTAAGAAAGTACCATACTGTTCTCCCAAGTGGATTCCCATCAGTAATGTTTGAGAATTCAAGTGTTAGAAAGGAAAGGACTCGGCTCAGTGTCGCAGGGAAGTAGATATAGTGAGACAAGAGACCAAAGTCCAGAAAGCAAAGTTTTAACACACTCTGCATAAAGTAGCAGAGCGTGCCTGTCTAAGATAAGACAGTCAGGTGTGGATGCTCATTCTGAGGCTTCTTTTACGTGGTTTTGGCAGGGCAGAGAGGTCCTTGATTGACAGCTCTCCACTCTCTAGGCCTTTTCTGATAGGTGAAATGGGGACAGGGGCTGTGCTGTGCCTGTGCCTCTCATGTTTCTTATCTGGGGGGATCCTGGACATTTCCTGAGTCACTCTTGGACCCTGTGGCTTCATCTGATTAACTAACTATTTGAGTCATTTCTGGCTTTCTGGCTCTATTTGGTCAACTCCCTGAGTCATCTTTGGGGGGCCCTTTCTCCTTTTCATCTGGCTCACTTCTGTCTTTCTGCCTAAAACAAGTAGTTCCATATCACTTAACATTTTTACATACTTGTATTTGTGTTTTGTATTTTAGGTTGATATAAGTCATGTTGAGTATCCTTTAGGAACTATGTTGTGATGTGTATCTCTTCTTTGATATAGCATTTGTTCAGATCTTTTGCCTTCTTTTTAAATGGACTATTATTTTCTTATTGAGTCGATGCATTCTTTTTATATTCTAGATTCAAATCTCTTACCAGATACATAATTTGCAACTTTTTCTCCCAGGCTGTGGACTCTTTTCATTCACTTAGCAGTATCTTTTATAGATCAATTGTAAATTTTGATGGAGTACTATTTATCATTTTTTAATGGATCATACTTTTTGGTATTGTATCTTAAAATATTGCCCTATTTCAATATCACGAAGACTTTCTCCTATATTTCCTTCTAGTATTTTATATTTTGCTCTTTTATTTAGGTCTCTTGTTCATTTTTAATTAATTTTGCACAAATAATCTGGGTTTAGGTACACTTATAAAAAGTTTACATTTATTTGTTCATTTATACTTTCCTATTTGGCTTTGTTCCTTTATCAAAAATTAGATTGACTATATTTATGTGGATCTATTTTTGGCTTCTTCATTCTGTTTCATTTATCTATTTGCTTATAACTTCACCAATACCAAAACAGCTCTTTCTCAACTTATCGTTAGGGTAGCCATGAAATTTATTATCAAAGTTTTGGGAGTACAGCATATTACTGTTAATAACTACACATGACAAGAGTGCAAAACAAGATTGCCTCAAGCAAACCCAGACAATCCTAACTATAGGTCAGGGTTACTACATGGAAGTTACAGGAGCTGTCATTTGGCTGTGTGGTGGCTTAGGAATTCATATTCTATGTGCAGAAGTGTGACATTTCATCCCAATCTAGAAATAGAAAGGGAATTGACACAGATGGGCTTGACATGTGGTATATGAGGACCATGCAGAACTGAAACTTCAGAGCTAACTCCAGGCAGTATGAGGAAGTTTGCCTGGGCACCAGCAAAGGCCATGGCAAAACCAACCAGGATGTGGGCAGTGCCCGTGAAGTGATCAAGGGCATCAGAAAAAGTGCCTGAGGTGTGTCACTAACATACCTATATTATATAAGTCTTTGCAATTGCAACTCAAATAACTAACACATTTATTGAATTATAGATTAATAATTAAATGATGTATATCTATTTACTTAATTCTCAAAGAAATTATGAAGTGGAAACTATTGATATTTTATAAGCAACAACAACAACAAAAAACAACCAAATAAACAAAAATCATAGCCAGGATTTAAGGCAATGTGGTTGGGTTCAAGAATCAGTCGTGATGTTATTGAGCTCTCGCTATCCTCTATCATCTGTAAAAGATCTTTATTAATCATAAAATATTACAGAAATACTAATACTTGTGGTTGTTAGAATAATCATTATTATCAGTCTTGAAACCCTTAGATTGTTTTTTTCTCTTACACACATTTTTCTAAAGAAACTCCAACCTTTTTCTTTTTAATTGTCATTTATACTTTTTAAAAACCTACATTTGTGTATCCTCCTATTACTGTGAGGTTCAGATCTTGGAAATTCCACAACTTCTTTGGAATCTCAGTTTTTGATGTATAAATTAGTTTAAAATGAGATATTTTGGTAATAATATGTATTATTAGTGTAGCAGACACATTTTCATCCTCAATTACTATTTCTATTGTTATTTTTTACCCCCTTTTGTGACTATTAACAAAAATAAGTCAATTTAACTAATAGTAAGTTGGAAAAATAATTTTCAAAGAATTGGTTTAATAATATTTGTCATTAAGGGAACAGACAATTACAAAACAATAGAAATGCATTTTAAATAAAATGAACTCTTAAAGTGACCACTGTTTTATCTCATTTTCTTTCTTTCCCATTTTATTTATGAGGACATTTTATTTATGAGGACATGTACTATTGCATAAGTACAGTTTTGATGTAAAGATTTTCATTAAATTGAAAAACAAATTAAATTTACTGTACAATGTTTTCATGTACATTTTAACTGAAACATATACAAGATTTATAAAAATGCCCCTATTAGACTGTAAGAAAAAGCTTCAGGAAGTGAAAATGTTAGTTATTACTAATTATAAGCTTTATTTGTGAAATAATAAAATTTGTTTAATTTCTTCATTAGGATTTGAAAATAATAGAAGTATCTGGTGTAGAATATGCTACAATGTCTTAAAAAGAACTTGAATTGTTACAGGCAATTGCACACTTTCTTTTAGTTTCTTTGCAATTTGAGAATGTTTTACAGACTTTTTATAACTGAGATTGTTTTTTTACCTCCCTAAATTTCTTGCCCTTAATGGAATCCAACTTTTATAGTGTGCTGTATCTTACTATAAAAGTAAAGTAGGTGGAGAAATAGTTTGAGCTGGTTTTGTTAGTGTTTCATTTTCTTCTCTAAACTAAAATTTTAGGGGTAGGGGGTGATTTGTTTCCTATTAATATGCTTTCTATAATTCTGAGTAGAGCATTATCTCAAAGATGCACCACATTCTCACTATGATGATATTTCAAAGCCTTTAATATAATTAATCCCAAAGAAGCAAAAGAAGTAGAAAGGCAACACAAACAAGAAGGAGGGAGGGAGGGAGAGAGAAGTGAAAGGGACTATAAACTGACAAGTGAAGTGCTTCTTACACGATTAGAGGAAGCACACCACGAGCAACTCTGGTGTTAGAAAGTAAATGGACAGAAAGGAGAAAATACTCAGAGAACGTTGGATCCAGTCCGTTTGGATGTGGCTAGCTTGAAACTTTATCAGCTTAACTGGCTGTATCTGTGGCATGGGGCATTTATAGGCAGTGATTTAGATATGTTCAGCCTTATTATGTTCTACCACGTATAGATTCTGTCCTTTTCTATTTGTCTCATTATGTCACTCCACTAATTTTTATCTTCCATTAATTCTGAGACATCTAATTTCACAAATATCTCTTATTTAATAAGCATAGAGGAAAAAAATAACACATGCTCAAATTTTACCTATATATACAGTATAATAATAATACATAGGAAAAGTTTGGGTAAACATTACATATATATAGGTAAAGTTTGGGTAGTTGTTAGTTTTATATATTATATCATATATAATATATGTTATATATATATATCTCCTTACAGCAACCCAGGAAGCAAAGAAGCACAATTTTCATCTTCCTCTTAAACATGAAGGAAGTCAAAACAGAAATATAAAGTAATAAGCTTAAGGTCACATAGTTAATAATAAGAATTAAAGGTAGATTTCAAACCCAGGGAATCTTCCCTCAACATATTCTTTAATTTCAGAATAATAACAGAATAACCCCATTCTACTTTCATTACACAGATTGGAATAGATATTTCATTCCTATCATACATTTTGGCTAATATAAATAGATTCTTACTTTGCAAATTTTCTCATTTAAAAATCCATAATCATAGCACATTCATATCAATTCTAAAGTTTTGGTCATTGCATTATATCATGAAAATAATTTTTTAAACTCGTTGTTTAAAATAAAGTAAAACTATTTGGAAAATTTTCATACAACTCAAATTTTATTCTAAATATGAATTTATTTTTCTATTTGTGAGATATGTGAATATATAGAATAAAAACTATCATTAAATTCAATGTTTTCTAGGGTTATTTTTAGTTTTGAACAGGAATTCAATATTAACTGTCAGCAAAAGTCATAAAATTCAAGACCATTTGGCAAACACTTTTGACTGACAATAGGGCTAAAGTGTGACAACATATTGAATAAATGTGAAAAATCCAAATAGCCAACTAGAATTTTAGAAGAAGAATATTTATACCAACCTATTTTGCCAATAGTTTTTGGATTTTGAAGGTTCAATTAGAGAACTTACTAAAAACACTACTGTATGAACATTTAAACTTATAAAACAAGTTTTATACTTTTTCACTTCACTGTTTACATCTGCTTACTGAATCACTTATATTCTTACAATTTTGATTAAGTAAAACAATCAATACTCTATGCTTCAATAATTTATGTAATGATATCTTTAAGTCTCACTTTGGCCTGTGTAAATGTCCACAGTTAGAAAGTGGAATATTTTCAGAATGTAAATTTTCATTGAATGTCATAGGAAGTATTTCCATAACAGAGCCTTTGAGGAACTAGGGACAATACTAATATTTGCAGGTCAGTGCTAGGGCTAGGTGTATGGATCAGTTCAAGTGCCAGAGGGATACCATCTACTTATTTTATCCATCTGCTGGGGGCAAAGAAGAGAGGTTTAATGATGGGTGCCAGGTCAAGTGGTACCTAATAATCTGGTAATCTTTATTCCTTCATTATAAAGGAATAAAGAGGAAAATTGGTGGGGCTCCTTGTCAGCCTCTAAATTAAAAGAGTTTGGTGTCCTTGGAAAGAATGGGAAATAGTACAATGTAGAGTAACAGAGACATCAAACTTGAGGGAAGAGGGATTCTCATGTTGGAGGTGTCAAGGATGGAAAATCATGTTCCTTTAGTTCTGAGCTGAAGTTGGCTAGATCTAGTGCAATGTGACTGCAGATAGAAAACTCTTTCCCAGAAAGGAAAATAATCTTTCTGATGGCTGAAGACATTGGCTGGAAAAACTAATTATGAAATTTATTAGAGTTTTGTTTTGTTTCTCAAAGTAGTCTTATGAGTGATAAATATTGGTTACTGCTAGCAAAGGAAGCCATAAAAGTTGAAGTCTTTAAAAGTTCATAGAAAACTTGAAAGGCTTTGGAATATGCCAGTCCACAAAATTTGGAATTTGAGACTATCTTTTCTTGGTCTCATGCAATATGGAAGCTATAAAAGCCATTAGGGGTATAAAGAGTTTCTATTAGATACAAAATTATATTGGTATAAAAATTATTATATTTCCTCTCCCAAATTATCTTTTAAATAAAAGAACATAAACATAAATGTAATTTAGCTTATGTTCTTTGATCACTTTTATTTAATTTTCTTTCAAATTTGCAAGTGGTGTATATTTATAAAATAAATGATCAGTGGCCAGCGTGAAACAGCTTATTACTGCTGATCCCTTATGTCACTGTACTGTATTTATAATACTACGAAGTCAAGGACTTGTTTAAAACTTTTTCTTTCCTCTTCAGCCTTCTGTTTGCTTAAATAATAGCTTATGAGTGAACTAAGGAGAAATTTAGATAAACTATTCCCCAGTGAAAATGTTCAGACTTTTTCCGTGTCTCACAGGGAAACTTACTGGTAGAGAAAAAAATATCTTTCAGTTCCTTTTGGTTAGTTCACAATTTAGTTGTAGGATATGCATATTATTATTGGGCAAGGAAAAGGGTAAAGTTGGAGTTATCTAGTATACTACAGCGTGATATTTCTAAAAGATATGAAGTCCTTTTTCAAAAGCAGTTTTTAAAAGTGACATTCATTCTATATAGAAGAATCTGATGCTTGACCTAAAATAGTAAAGGAAACCCCACAGGACTTGCAAACCTACTTTCCAAAACTTGAAAAGAGAAAGTATGCTTTGAGCTCTACTGCTTAGAAAATTAATGAGTGATTCATCTCAGTCAAGAAATAAGAGTTACTGCAACCCACTTTTTAGACCCCAGTGGGTGTGATATATATAAATAGGAGGTGAGAAGACCTTTATGTTAATTATAACATTTACCCTCCTAGCCTGAATTAAAATAAATAAATAAATGTGTCACTGTAGGTTATTAAGTGAATCTATGTTTTATCTGAAAGAGTGAACTATAGTCTGGTAAATACAGATTTATTTGAAGAAATTATTTTCTGTTATGTGTACACTCTATAAAGAGACAATCTGACTTTTTGATGAAAAATTATATACCTCAGTTATCTTACACACATCATTTTTTCATTTCAATCCTTATTTGATCAGTTAGCCAAGACAGAAATGGAGTTAATAGCTATGTGCTAAGATTATTAAAGTTATTCATTAGTTTTAATCACCCAATCTGGGCATTGAAATCAGGCTTACCAACTTACATTTTATATGTTGAGATGTCCAGAGCACATGCATTTGGAAAGTAAAACCAATTCAATGCTAAGGAGTTATTTGAAATAATTATGCACAGTTGAAAAACACCATGGATTTTTTTTCCCTGATAAATAGTACCTTTACTTATTTTCTCATAAAAGTATAGGTAGGTAGGCCACCCAAGACTAGTACATCTGCTTAAGAACATTACCACACCCTGGTTCTTTCTGTCTTACTGCTCTACAAACGTTTTCATGGACTTCATAATCTTCATCACAAAGTGGTTGCTCCACCTCCAGAAATAACGTACATGTTCTATAGTGAAGAATTATAGAAGGGCTACAGGCAAAAGGTTAAGTACTGAAGGGACAGGCACCATTACCCTTTCCTTTTTATAAAACATCTGTAATATTTGGGTGGTATTTGTACCTCTGTGAAAAATAATTTTTTCTAATTATTTTAGGTGTCTGTTATTTGAAGTATAATTTATATGCAATATTCTATTAGTTTCAGGTATGCAACACAGTGATTGAATACTTTAATACATTAGAAAATGATCCCTAAAATAAGTCTAGCTGCCATCTGTCAACAAAGTTAGGAAAACATTATTCACTATATTCTCTATGCTGTATATTACCTTTCTATGACTTATTTATTCTATAACTAGAAGTTTGAATCTCTTAATTCCCTTTACCTATTTTGCTAACCCCATCAACCCCTTACCACTCTGGTAGCCAACAGTATCTTTCCTCTCTTTATGAGTCTGTTTCTTTTTGTTTTGTTTGTTTTGTTTCTTTTGATTTTTAGATTCCACATATAAGTGAATTCATATGTTGTGTTTTTCTGTCTGACTCATTTCACTTAGCATATTACCCTCTAGATCCATCCATGTTGTCTTAAATGGCAAGCTTTTATTCATTTTTTATGGCTAAGAAGTATTCCATTATGTGTGTGTGTGTGTGTGTGTGTGTGTGTGTGTGTGTGTGTGTGTGCCTTTCTACATACCATATATTCTTTATCCATTTATGGATTGAGGTTGTTTTTATATATTGACTATGGTTAATAATGTGCTGCAATGAACACCAAGGTACGTGTACCTCTTCTAATTGGTGTTTTCAGTTTTTTCAGAAATTGAAAATTTGCACCTCCAAGTACAATTGCTGGACAGTATGGCAATTCTGTTTTTAATTTTTTTAGGTAACTCCATATTGTTTTCCATAGTGGCTGCACTAATTTACACCCCACCAATCAAAGTTTCCCTTCCCTCTACATCCTTATCAGCATGTATTATTTTTTAACTTTTTGATAATGGTGTGAAGTGAAAGCTCTTGTAGTTTTGCTTTTCATTTCCTTGATGTGATGATGTTGAATATCTTTTCAAGTTCCTGTTGACCATCTGTGTCTTCTTTGGAAAAATGTCTTTTCAACTCCTCTGCCTATTTTTCAATTGTGTTGTTTTTTATATTAAATTGCATAAGTTCTTATCTATATTGGACATTAACCTCTCTATCAGGTGTATGATATGCAAACATCTCCCATTCTATATGTTGCCTTTTTGTTTTGCTGATGGTTTCTTTGTTATGCAGAAGCTATTTTGTTTGATGTAACCCTATTTCTTTACTTTTTGGTGCCCTTATATAAAGAAACTGCTTCAAAAAAACACTGTTAAAAGAAATGTCAAAGAGCTTACTGTTCTTTTTCTTCTTGGAGTTTTATGGTCTCGGGTCTTACATTCAAGTCTTAAAACTATTTTGAATTAATTTTTGTATATAATATGAGATAGTGGTCCAGTTTCATCCTTTTGCATGGTGCTTCCAGTTTCCCAACACCATTTACTGAGGAGGCTGCATTTTGCCATTGTTTATTTTTGCCTCCTTTTTTCATAGATTAATTGACCAAATACACATGGGTTTATTTCTGGGCTCTGCCTATTCCATTGATCTATGTGTCCGTATTCATGCCAATACCATATTGTTCTGATTACTATAGTTTTGTAGTATAGTTTGAAACCAGGAGTGCAGTAGCTCCAACTTTGTTGTTCTTCTTTTTCAATATTTCTTTAGCTATTAGCATCTTTTGTGGTTCCATATAAATTTTAGAATGATTTTGTCTAGTTCTGGGGAAAATGTCATTAGTATTTTGTTGGGGATTATATTGAATCTGTGGATTGTTTTGAATAGTGTGGTGGGCATTTTAACAATATTCTTCTCATCTATAATCATGGTATATCTTTCCATTTAGTTGTGTCATCTTCAATTTCTTTCATGAATGCTTTATAATTATTAACATATAGGTCTTTCACCTCTATTTAAATTTATTCCTAGATATTTTATTCCTTTTGATCCAGTCGTAAATGGGATTATTTTCTTAATTTCTCTTTCTGATAGCTCATTATTAGTGTACAGAAATGAAACTGATTTCTGCATGTTAATTTTGCATTCTTCAACTTTACAGAATTCACTCATTTTAATAGTTTTTTGGTTGAGTCTTCAGGGTTTTCTATATTTACTATTGTGTCATAGACAAAGAGGAAGAGTTTTCCTTCTTCCTTTCCAGTTTGGATAATTTTTATTTCTTTTTCTTTCTTAATTGCTGTGGCTAGGTCTTCCAATACTATGTTGAATAAAAGTGGCAAAAGTGGACATAATTAATTTCAAGTTGCATTAGATATTGTAACTGCATCATCACAGTAATGCAGGTTAAATGGTTTTCTTCCTTGGTTATTTACAACAATACAGTCCATTTCTTAAGTCTTCTGTTCCTTGTACATCATTGTGTTGTTTGGGAAGAAACCACACCACTCACATGAATGTCAACTAACAAATGAATTAATATGAAGAATAATTGTTGTTTTAAATTTACTGATGAGAAACTACAAATGTGAAAATGGGCTTTAGTTATTTTAGGGTTTATGTTTTTCTAGGAGTACCTAGATACTATATAAAAATTCCTAGACTATTCTTATCAGATTCATATTTGACTATCAGAGATCTGGAGTAGCATATTTTCTAAATGACATGATCCTTCTCTAAATCCCTTTTCTTCTGTGGCAAATTTCTCATTCCTTAAAAAGAGATTGCAGAGGAAGATTCTTTGACACATAATAGAGGGAAAAAAGTCTGTAGGATTAGGACTTTGCCAATTTATTCTTCCACACCAGTGGTTTTTTAATCTATTTTAAAACATATATCCTACCATTAACCCCAAAATTCTAGTACATATTGCCTGCACAGCAGGAAATCCACTTTCAATATCTCTAGACTGTGAATTATTGAGCTACAGTAGTGGCTTTTAGAGTTACTGGAGAGGGGAAACATAATACTCCAAAGGTTGTGGGGAAAAGAAATTAGAACTCTATATATTTGCCTTTAGAACATTATTTGAATATATAAATTCTGTATAATTTATGCTATGTATATTATATCACATTACTTAATATGTGTGTGAATATATATAAGATTTGTAAATATGTGGAAATATATATTATATAAATATACAAATATGAATATGTTTTTCAGATTTGGTTCTTCATGTTAAAATAACTCCTATAAAACTAGTTCATGTTAAAACTACTAGACACCATGAGGATATATTTGATATACAATGCATTTTTGTAGGTAGATTTTTGTAAGTACCTTAACTAAAAAATGCACGCATAGCCTTTCAGAGTTTCTTACAAGTACTCTGTCAATATCATGGATGCTTCAGTAGAAAAAGGTGTGAAAGTGTTCAAATTCACGTGTACTCTACTGCTAACTGAGACTATATACTAATCTTGATATGCAGTTTGGGAAAATTATTATATGTTTGCAGTAAAATTATACAGTTGGTTTGGGAAAATATAAATATGTCCATCTGTAGAACAAACCCATTTCCAAAGTAATTCTTATTGACACATGAAAGCTACATGGACTCTATAAAAAAATGTATAAAACTTACAAGAGAATTAGGCAGGTATATTAAAATGAAAGGAATTGATATAAAAATGTAGAGTGAAAAATCATTGAAAATATATTTTAAACATTTTCTTGATTTTTAAAAATAATCTGATATGTTTAATAACCATTTAGTTCATTATACTGTTTAAAGTTATATTTTATTAATCTACAATTTATTTCAGCCATATGAATTTTAAGTCACATATTTCTTCAATCTTAACATTTATAATATTTAAACTGAAAAATTGTAATTATTAATATTAATATTATTTCAACTCAATTGTTTTCCTACTTTAACATAAGTTTATTATTAAAATATAAGTTAATGTATATAACATGGCTTCACCAATAGCATATGGATTTTAACATAAATTATTCCCAATACAATAATCATAAGTACAAGAAAATACTTACTTTGCATTGTAACAAATACTATTTTTTATGGCTCCATTTTCCTTCTATCTCTTGAAATATTCTATAATGCTAACTTGCTAACATTTGACCTCACTCTCCTCATTCAGAAAGTCCGTCTCTCTCCGTCCCTCTCTCTCTGTCCTTCTCTCTCTCCCTTTGTTATGAAAAAGAGCAAAACAACAACAAAAAAAGTTGAAACATGATACTAAACTATGTTTTCAAAAATATTGTTTAATTGAATAGATGGAGAGGACAAAGTTAATTCAGAGAAAAAAACTTTTGAGTAACAAATTTCCATGCAAACTGTTGTTTTAAATAAAATATTCAGATTATTTAAGCCCCTCACTTTCTGTCTATGAATACACAGCAACTGAACTCTTAAGACCCATTCAGTTTATAACTTCCAGATGGATTATTTCTCTCTGAAGCATTATGATAAAAGGAGATAGAAATATTCTCTTGTCAACTATCACAGTACAATATGTTGCCATGTTAGTGTCACCTACCCATGAATAGTGACACAATTGGATATTTTTTCTTTTTAATATATATCATTTCTGAAATTAAAAAAAAATTATCCTTAATTTCAAAATTCATTTCTCCTTTTGACTGTGTGTGGTTCTAAATAATTTCAGGTAGCAGAATGGGTCATGAGTGAAATTTTCATGCCTCAAATATATTTGAAAGGTTTGTTTGCTTATAATGTTCATATCAATCTCTGATTGATCTAGCTTTGCCTCTGAAAAAAATTTGCTTATGATTTTTTATGGAACTAAAATTTATTTTGAATAGCTCACTTAGACCTGACTGGCTTTTTTCTCCCTTCTATAGATTCAGTAGTCAGAATACTGTAATAAAATGATAATTGCCAATATTTCATACAACTTCCTTTTGATTGTATTTTATCCACTCAATATTGCTTAGTTTTCTAAATGTTTCTAGGGTTCATTTATTTGCTGACTTCGATCTACATGAAAAGAAACATATCATGCCACCTTAAATGCAAATCTCTTTACATACTAAACTCTATATATACAGATAATGTTGACAAATAATATGCTTTCCCACATTCCTCCTGTCTGTCTTCCCTTGGTGCCTTATGCTTCTGGCATTAGGGAAGGAAGAAGGGAGAAGTAAGAAGTTAAATATAACTACATGTGCCCCCTATGAGCTGGCAGTCCTAGTTTTTTATGGGCTGGACTATTAACAACATCTTAGTATTAGTAAGTAGTGGCAAGGTTGCTGCCCTCATCAACAACAGAATGTGTGGCTGCTGTGAATTTAATTTTATACCTATTTTCAACCATTAATGGCCAACCTCACCCCCATGTTTGTTTAATTTTCTTATCTTATACTTTACCGTTGTCCCTTCCAAGTCTGTAGCATAGAATTTCTTATACATTCGAATCTCATAAGCAAGGTTATATATCTTATGCTCATCTCACCTACCTCTTTACTACCAAGAACATGAGCAAATTAAAACTATCCAGTACCTATATTTCCCTGGAACACTTTCTACAGCAGCCTGATAGCAAGTCTGATGGGTAAATACTCAAAAACCTAAGGCACAGAAAAACAGTCTTCTCTTCTTGCACATACCCAAACCAACATTCTTTGGTCTTTTTCCCTTCAGCTTCAGGGAGAAGAACCAGTCTATGCCTCCATTCCTTATTCAAGAGAGGATATAGGGAAAAGATAACATCTTATGCCAAACACCGAAATGCTACTGTCAAGAGAAAAACCCTCTTTTTATGTTTGCCATCTCCAGCCCTATCCATACCCCGGCATCCCCACCAATCTCTCTTGCACAAGGTTTTCAAACCAGCCAAAATCTTTTAGTACTTGGGTTTGTGGGAGTTGACACACCGATAATCAGGCCCTCTTTGAATTGTTGGTTATGTTGTTCCTAATAATGCACATTATCCAAGTTAATATATCAGACAGTACTTTGCCTCACCCTCTTACCTAAGATAGCACTTCTTTGTGTGTGGACATTCCTGTCATCTTAGGTCAAAGAGGGAACTGGTCAGTTTTTAGCAGAAGTCTCACTTAAGTGGCAGAAGTCAACATTTCTCAAATGTAGCAAAATATGTTGAACTTTGCAAAAAAATACGGTGAAATATATATGTCTCCAATGTTTTCTGAGCTTTGTTTCCTATTTTAAGCATGAAGGACTGGTAGGAAATCTTTTATATTTTTATGGATAAAAGAAATGGGAAATTTTAGTCATATGAGAATTTAAAATTCACGAGTTTTGTGTCTTATGTGTATTAATTAGTCAAAGCAAAAGCTATATGCATAGGAGAAGTTCTATAGGCTCAGGTGGTGATCTGTCTCTTCCCTCTGAGAAAGAAATGCAACTGGCCCAGAAAGTGATCTTAAGCATCATAGAGACTAAATGACTTTTATACCCTGCCAAACCCACTCAAAGAGAAATGATTGTAGATTACAGATCCATTAATCATCTCAACATGTTTGATATTATGTTGTATTTTTGCTTTAAATTGAGTTGAAATAGTACTTCACTGTTCATAACATTGTTGAGCATATAGGACTCTGAAGATATATTTCCTAGTTTAAAGAATAAACAACACTCAAACATATATACTTAGGAAATTTGCAATCTACCTGTTTCATCCATCAGCAAATACTGACCTTCCCATCAAACCAAAATCCAAAATTATTAGTGTTAAAAAAGCAGTTTATATTTAAAATAATATATTTATAAAATTCTATCCTTCATGAATGATCACAAAATTCTATCCTTCATGATTGAACACACAAAAAATTGATTTATGTGTTCTGTGATCTTTAATCTTTATAGGTAAGCTTTAAATAAAAAGAATCACATGAAAAGTATTTAAATATTCCAAATCTGTTAAACAAATTCTTACATAATTTCTAATGTATGCTAATAACAGTCAAATATTTTATTTTATTTTTTTTTTGAGAGGACATCTCTCATATTTATTGATCAGATGGTTGTTAACAGCAATAAAATTCTGTATAGGGGACTCAATGCACAATCATTAATCAACCCCAAGCCTAATTCTCAACAGTCTCCAATCTTCTAAAGCATAACAAACAAGTTCTTACATGGTGAACAAGTTCTTACATAGTGAATAAGTTCTTACATGGTGAACAGTGCAAGGGCAGTCATATCACAGAAACTTTCAGTTTTGATCATGCATTATGAATTATAAACAATCAAGTCAAATATGATTATTCATTTGATTTTTATACTTGATTTATATATGAATCCCACATTTCTCCCTTATTATTGTTATTATTATTATTTTTAATAAAATGCTGAAGTGGTAGGAGGATGCAAGATAAAGGTAGAAAACATAGTTTAGTGCTGTAAGAGGGCAAATGTAGATAATCAGGTGTGTGACTATAGACTAAATGTTAATCCAAGCTAGACAAGGGCAACAAAACATCCACGGATGCAGAAGATTTCTCTCAAAACAGGGGGGGTGAGGTTCTGAGCCTCACCTCTGTTGATCCCCAATTTCTCACCTGATGGCCCCCCCTGGAACTGTGCCTATCTTAGGTTGTTCCTCCCTTGAGGAATCCTACCCGTCTCTGGCTAACCAGTCATCTTCCGGGGCCATACAGGGAAATGTAAAGTTGGTAACTGAGAGAGAAGCAATATTGTCTGAAACAGTTAGCTTTTTACTTCTTTACAGATTTATACCCTGTGGCTTCTATGCCCTGCATTTGTCTTGAGGTATCTTTACCAACTTGGAAGAATTACGATACTCGGTAATTTCGATATGAGGCACGAATTCTACTGAAGGGTTGTAATTAGGAAGGAAGAAGAAAAGCTATAGAAGTAGCAGGCAGAAGAAAACATGGGAAGATTAATTATTTCTTTGACATATCTTCTTGTAGTGTAACATAAGCATGTATAGGTTTTAAACTACTAATTGAGTTGTGTGCACACATTAACATAATACGAATACAGCTACATAGCCAAAGCAGACCTACAATTACCAGCAATATCCAGTGAAACCAAGAAAACCAGTTAGGCACCCTAGGCATTTGTGAAAACTTATCAATGATATGATGGATATTGTCTAACTAAATTTGAATAGTTTGAGAAAAATCAGACAAATTAAAACAACACATTCCTGGAAACTGTTCACATCCCATATGTTCTTTTAACAGTAGATAGTCTGTAATCGCAAGATTTCGGAGCACTGCAACTTCCACTTCTCCTAATTCTTGGTTGAGGTCCCACAGTATAGATTCAGTCAAATTTGTTGTTTTACTGTATGCAGAGGCCAGCTTAGATATCTCCTTCTTCATTCCAATGGCAAGTCCAGGAACTAGTGGGATGAATGCAGCTACAACTGCAACAGTGCCAGGATTTTTGTTGAAGTTTTTTGATAATCATATTCTGGAATGACTCTTCCAGAGAATGTTGATGTTGGAAGTTCTTCTTCATATCATATCTTAATTCGTTTTCTGGGTAGCCAAATTAGGCTTTGATCCTCTGTATAAACACAAACAAACCCATTGCCCACACTTTGATATGCCCTTTATACCATTGTGAAGAACTTATTGGAGATCACCACACAGGAACTGGTTTTTTTTTTTAAGAGAAAGGAATATTATCAGAAAAATCTACTTCCATAGCTGATCATCTGACACCCTTTAAATGATAAAAATTAAAGATATTTAAAGCATGCATTAATCAGTGATTTGTAGTTAGTTTTATCCTATCAGGGAGTAATCCCCCTTTTCTTTCTTTCTTTTTTTTCTTATCATTAATCTATAATTACATGAATAATATTATATTTACTAGGCTCTCCCCTATATCAGGTACCCCCCACAAGCCCTTTTTTAGTCACTGTCCACAAGCATACCAAAATGTTGTACAGTCATTACTTGTCTTCTCTGTGTTGTACAGCCCTTCTCTTTCTCCCACCCCCCATTATGCATGCTCCCTTTCCTTCATCCCCCTTATTCCTCCCTGCCCACATCTGCCCCAGTCCCTTTCCCTTTGGTACCTGTTAGTCCATTCTTGGGTTCTGTGATTCCGCTGCTGTTTTGTTTCTTCAGTTTTTCCTTTGTTCTCATACTCCACAGATGAGTGAAATCATTTGGTATTTCTCTTTCTCCACTTGGCTTATTTCACTGAGCATAATACCCTCTACCTCCATCCATGTTGTTGCAAATGGTAGGATTTGTTTTCTTCTTATGGCTGAATAATATTCCTTTGTGTATATGTACCACATCTTCTTTATCCATTCATCTACTGATGGACACTTAGGTTGCTTCCAATTCTTGGCTATTGTATATAGTGCTGCGATAAACATAGAGGTGCATCTGTCTTTTTCAATCTTGAGTGCTGTGTTCTTAGGGTAAATTCCTAGGAGTGAAATTCCTGGGTCAAATGGTAAGTCTATTTTGAGCATTTTGAGGAACCTCCATACTGCTTTCCACATGGTTGAACTAATTTACATTCCCACCAGCAGTGTAGGAGGGTTCCCCTTTCTCCACAACCTCACTGACATTTGTTGTTGTATGTCTCTTGGATGGTTGCCATCCTTACTGGTGTGAGGTGATATGTCATTGTGGTTTTAATTTGCATTTCTCTAATAATTAGCGATGTGGAGCATCTTTTCATGTGTCTGTTGGCCATCTGAATTTCTTCTTTGGAGAACTGTCTGCTGAGTTTCTCTACCCACTTTTTAATTCGATTGTTCACTTTTTGTTTGTTGAGGTGCATGAGTTCTTTATATATTTTGGATGTCAAGCCTTTATCAGATCTTTCATTTACGAATATATTCTCCCATACTGTAGGTTACCTTTTTGTTCTATTGATGGTGTCCTTTGCTGTACAGAAGCAATTCAGCTTGATATGGTCCCACTTGTTCATTTTCTCTTTTGTTTTCCTTGCCCGGGGAGATATGTTCAAGAAGAGGTCACTCATGTTTATGTCTAAGAGATATTTGCCTATGTTTTTTTCTAAGAGTTTTATGGTTTCATGAGTTACATTCAAGTCTTTGATCCATTTTGAATTTACTTTTGTGTATGGGGTTAGACAGTGATCCAGTTTCATTCTCCTACATGTAGCTGTCCAGTTTTGCCAGCACCATCTGTTGAAGAGACTGTCATTTCCCCATTGTATGTCCATGGCTCCTTTATCAAATATTAATTGACCATATATGTTTGGGTTAATGTCTGGAGTCTCTAGTCTGTTCCACTGGTCTGTGGCTCTGTTCTTGTGCCAGTACCAAATTGTCTTGATTACTGTGGCTTTGTAGTAGAGCTTGAAGTTGGGGAGTGATATCCCCCCCACTTTATTCTTCCTTCTCAGTATTGCTTTGGCTATTCAGGGTCTTTGGTGTTTCCATATGAATTTTTGAACTATTTGTTCCAGTTCGTTGAAGAATGTTGTTGGTAATTGGATAGGGATTGCATCAAATCTGTATATTGCTTTGGGCAGGATGGCCATTTTGATGATATTAATTCTTCCTAGCCATGAGCATGGGATGAGTTTCCATCTGTTAGTGTCCCCTTTAATTTCTCTTAAGAATGACTTGTTTTCAGCATATAGGTCTTTCACTTCTTTGGTTAAGTTTATTCCTAGGTGTTTTATTCTTTTTGATGGAATTGTGAATGGAGTTGATTTCCTGTTAGTGTATAGGAAAGCCACAGATTTCTGTGTGTTAAATTTGTATAATGCAACTTTTCTCTATTCCGCTATCAGTTCTAGTAGTTTTGGAGTGGAGTCTTTAGGTTTTTTATGTACAATATCATGTCATCTGCAAATAGTGACAGTTTAACTTCTTCTTTACCGATCTGGATTCCTTGTATTTCTTTGTTTTGCCTGATTGCTGTGGCTAGAACCTCCAGTACTATGTTAAATTACAGTGGGGAGAGTGGGCATCCCTGTCTTGTTCCCGATCTCAGAGGAAAAGCTTTCAGCTTCTTACTGTTCAGTATGATGTTGGCTGTGGGTTTGTCATATATGGCCTTTATTACATTGAGGTACTTGCCCTCTATACCCATTTTGTTGAGAGTTTTTATCATGAATGGGTGTTGAATTTTGTCAAATGCTTTTTCAGCATCTATGGAGATGATCATGTGGTTTTTGTCCTTTTTGTTTATGTGGTGGATGATGTTGATGGATTTTCGAATGTTGTACCATCCTTGCATCCCTGGGATGAATCCAACTTGGTCGTGGTGTATGATCCTGTTGATATATTTTTGAATTCGCTTTGCTAATATTTTATAGGGATATTCGTCTGTAATTTTCTTTTTTGGTGGGGTCTTTGCTGGTTTTGATATTAGTTTGATGTTGGCTTCATAGAATGAGTTTGGGAGTATTCCCTCCTTTTCTATTTTTTGGAAAACTTTAAGGAGAATGGGTATTATGTCTTCTCTGTGTGTCTGATAAAATTCCGAGGCAAATCCGTCTGGCCTGCTGGTTTTGTTCTAGGGTAGTTTTTTGATTACTGTTTCAATTTCTTTGCTCTTAATTGGTTTGTTTAACTTTTTTGTTTCTTCCTTGGTCAGTCTTGGAAGGTTGTATTTTTCTAGGAAGTTGTCCATTTCTTCTAGGTTTTCCAGCTTGTTGTCATATAGGTTTTCTTTAATAATTAGTCTTTAATAGTAGTCTTTAATAATTCTTTGTCTTTCTGTGGAGTCTGTTGTGATTTTTCCATTCTCATTTCTGATTCTGTTGATTTGTGTTGACTCTCTTTTTCTCTTAATAAGTTTAGCTAGAGGCTTATCTATTTTGTTTATTTTCTCAAAGCACCAGCTCTTGGTTTTGTTGATTTTTGCTATTGCTTTATTCTTCTCAAGTTTGTTTATTTCTTCTCTGATCTTTATTATGTCCCTCCTTCTGCTGACTTTAGGCCTCATTTATTCTTGTTTTTCCAGTTTTGATAATTGTGATGTTAGACTATTCATTTGGGATTGTTCTTCCTTCTTCATATGTGCCTGGATCGCTATATACTTTCCTCTTAAGACTGCTTTCACTGCGTC
This sequence comes from Manis javanica, assembly GCF_040802235.1. NCBI lineage: Eukaryota > Metazoa > Chordata > Mammalia > Pholidota > Manidae > Manis > Manis javanica. The sequence goes on along the minus strand of NC_133163.1, from coordinate 55,093,135 downwards.
CTACAAAAGTTGGGGCTTTGTGTTGTTGTTGTCATTTGTTTCCACATATTCCTTAATCTCTATTTTAATTTGTTCATTGATCCATTGATTATTTAGGAGTATTGTATTAAGCCTCCATGTGTTTGTGAGCCTTTTTGTTTTCATTGTAGAATCTATTTCTAGTTTTATACCTTTGTGTTCTGAAAACTTGGTTGGTAGAATTTCAATCTTTTGGAATTTACTGAGGCTCTTTTTGTGGCCTAGTATGTGGTCTATTCTGGAGAATGTTCCATGTGCACTTGAGAAGAATATATATCCTGTTGCTTTTGGATGTAGAGTTATATAGATGTCTTTTAGGTCCATCTGTTCTACTGTGTTGTTCAGTGCTTCTGTATCCTTTCTTATTTTCTGCCCAGTGGATCTATCCTTTGGGGTGAGTGTCGTGTTGAAGTCTCCTAAAATGAATGCATTGCAATCTATTTTCCCCTTTAGTTCTGTTAGTATTTGTTTCACATATGCTGGTGCTCCTGTGTTGTGTGCAAATATATTTAGAATGGTTATATCCTCTTTTTGGACTGAGCCCTTTATCATTAAGTAGTGTCCTTCTTTATCTCTTGTTACTTTCTTTGTTTTGAAGTCTATTTTGTCTGATATTAGTACTGCAACCCCTGCTTTCTTCTCTCTGTTGTTTGCCTAAAATATGGTTTTCCATTTCTTGACTTTTAGTCTGTGCATGTCTTTGGGTTTGAGGTGAGTTTTTTGTAAGCAGCATATAGATTGGTCTTGCTTTTTTATCCATTCTGTTACTCTGTGTCTTTTGATTGGTGCATTCAGTCCATTTACATTTACGGTGACTGGTTAGATATGAACTTATTGCCATTACAGGCTTTAGATTTGTGGTTACCAAAAGTTCAAGGTTAGCCTCTTTAGTATCTTACCGCCTAACTTAGCTCGGTTATTGAGCTGTTATATACACTGTATGGAGATTCTTTTCTTCTCTCCCTTCTTATTCCTCCTCCTGCATTATTTTTATGTTGGTTCTTTTATTGTGTGTTCTTTCGTGTTTCCTTTAACTGCTTTTAATGGTTAGTTGATTTCATTTTTTGCCTTTAGTTAGTATTTGGTTGGTCTGCTTTCTTTGCTGTGATTTAATTTTCTCTGGTGACACCTGTTTAGTCTTAGGAGTGCTCCTGCCTAGAACAGTCCGTCTAAAATACCCTGTAGAGGAGTTTGTGGGAAGCAAATTCCCTCAACTTTTGCTTGTCTGGGAATTGTTTAATCCCTCCTCATATTTAAATGATAATCGTGCTGGATACAGTATCCTTGGTTTAAGGCCCTTCTGTTTCATTGCATTAATTATATCATGCCATTCTCTTCTGGCCTGTAAGGTTTCTGTTGAGAAGTCTGATGATAGCCTGATGGGTTTTCCTTATAGGTGACCTTTTTCTCTCTAGCTGCCTTTAAAACTCTTTCCTTGTCCTTGATCTTTGCCATTTTAATTATTATGTGCCTTGGTGTTGTCCTCCTTGGGTCCTTTATGTTGGGAGTTCTGTGTATTTCCATTGTCTGTTCAATTACTTCCTCCCCCAGTTTGGGGAACTTTTCAGCAATTATTTCTTCAAAGACGCTTTGTATCCCTTTCTCTCTCTCTTCTTCTTCTGGTACCCCAATAGTACGGATATTGTTCCTTTTGGATTGGTCACATAATTCTCTTAATATTGTTTCACTCCTGGAGATCCTTTTATCTCTCTCTGTGTCAGCTTCTATGCGTTCCTGTTCTCTGGTTTCTATTCCATCAATGGCCTCTTGCATCTTATCCATTCTGCTTATAAATCCTTCCAGAGTTTGTTTCACTTCTGTAGTCTCCTTCCTGGCATCTGTGATCTCCCTCCAGACTTCATCCCATTTCTCTCGCATATTTCTCTGCTTCTCCATCAGCATGTTTATGATTTTTATTTTGAAATCTTTTTCAGGAAGACTGGTTAGGTCTGTCTCCTTCTCTGGTGCTGTCTCTGTGATCTTAGTTTGCCTGTAATTTTGCCTTTTCATGGTGATAGAGATAGTTTGCAGAGCTGGTACGAGTGACGGCTGGAAGAACTTCCCTTCTTGTTGGTTTGTGGCCTTCCTCTTCTGGAAGAACAGCGACCTCTAGTGTCTTGTGCTGGGCAGCTGTCTCAGACATGGCTTCTGCTTCCTGCCTGGCTGCCATGGAGTTAATCTCCTCTGTTGCTGTGCGCGTGACCTGGCTCGGGCTGCTGCTCTAAAATGGTGGAGCCACGTTGGAGGGGGAGCGGCCGGGAGGCTATTTATCTCCGTAAGGGGCCTCAGTGCTCCCTGCTGTCCAGGGGTTTAGAGTGCCCAGAGATCCCCAGATTCCCTACCTCTGGACTAAGTGTCCCACCCTGCCCATTTAAGACTTCCAAAAAGCACTCACCAAAACAAAACAAAACAAAAATTAAATAAATAATGTAAAAAAAAAGATAATAAGAAACCATAGCATGTGACTCATCTGAGATGCCAGATTCTCAGTACTCCCCAAATCCTCACTAGGATGTGCATCAGCTGATGAGGTAACATGTGTGGAATATAATTATGCCACACACACACACACACACACACACACACACACACACACACACAATCTCTAGTCTCATTCTATGGATGCATTCCAGACTCTTCCTGCCTTCTTTAATCTGGCCTGCTCTTCAATGTAGTTCTGTATTGACTATCAGTGCTTAATGAGTGGCAGAGAGACTTTTTGAAGAATTTCCAAGGTGTTCATATGTTTTTACTATTCTTTACCAGAACCTAGCCTCAGTTTTGCTGGAAGCTATATAAAACTTTAAAAGACACTGACATATTTTTATGTACTGATAGGGTCCTTTGATGTGGTCCATAAAAATCTTGTTTGGAAGAAGATGATATTTTTAAAACCAAATTTGGTAAAATCAAGAATGGTATGGGGTATAATTTTAATTGAAATGTAACTCATACAAAAGCTATCTCCTGTGTTCCCATGGTGTTTTTCTATACCACCACAAGCTGTTAGCATAGCATAATTTGTGCCTGAATGCTCTTTAATCCTGAAGAAACAAAATGAAAAAAAGAGGTACTCCTGCCAATCTCTCACCATGTACTTTGTATCAGACTTCTGTTGAATTTTGTCCTTTGTTTCTCTGCCTAATTGGGATAATGAATATACCAAGCATCTATGAATTTTGAGGCGAGAAGACAGATACTTGTGCCTATGTTCAAAACCTGCTTAAACAAGGAATTTAGGAGCAATGCTATGAACTCTGCCTCTTCAAAATCAGATCTATACTCCTAGAAACTTGAGTTTTGTTTCTTTGCCCAGTATTATGTAAATTAGAGCAATGTTTTTTCTAAACAAGCAGGAATGAGAAACACAGAGGATGGTTTAGAATAATAAATATAGACCTTAAAATTGCACTCAGGTTGCACTAGGAGGAAGTCAGGTGACACAGAATGTGAGAGCATCTTAGGATATATGCTTTGGTATGAAGCTATATTAGACTGAAATAAGCCCATAAAACCTGCATCCTAAAGAAGTGTCCCCCAAAGCTTTAGTCTGTTTAAAATGTTTCCTGTTTGTTTAGATTCAAACACTCATGCTAAACTACAACTATGGAAACTTTGCAAAGTTAGGAAGGCAAGAAGGTACATGAGTCAGAATTCTGGCTTCTAATATTAAAACTTGTTTAGATGAAGAACCAGGCACAAAAAGTTAGTTCCTACAGGCAAACCAAACTTAATACCATGTATCTTATAAAAATGTGATTGAAGTAGATGCTGACAATTTTCTGTGGATTAGGGCAAGTTACCCAGAAATTATCTGTAATGTAGGTATTGTTTTTTTGTTGTTGTTAAGAGTAAATTTTCATTAAATTTTGTGTGGCATTTGTGTTATTTTTGACTGCCAGAAACCTTCTAAGATCTTTCATAGTTTCACTTCCACCTTGGTTTTTCAAGCCCTATGTTACAAGTAAGATCTCCAATATGTCCACTGTGATTTCTCCTAACAGGTTAGGTGCCCCTGAAACTCAGACAAACCACTGAGAAGACATCCATAGTGAAAGGATGAAGTTGAGGTCATTCCAGAAGACCAGGAGAGAGGGCATCGGGACTTACTAGTTGAGTTTCCCCTTATGGTAAAGAACCGGACAACTAAATTAAAATGGAGTACAGGGAGAGAAATAGAATCCAACTGGGAAAGGAGGTCCAAATAGAATGAAAAAAGAGGATGTTAAGGCTGAAAGGGTACAAAAGAAATATCTGGACATTTTTTTTCAAATTTTTCTAAGGCCAAGTCTGACCTTATAGAACATTTAAAACCCACAAAAGAAGAAAATCTTGTCATTTTATTGTAACAAAAGTTCCACTTTTATAAAGCTGTAGGAAATACTATTAGTGCATAGGCAAGCAGATTTCTATTTAGTTTAGCTCTGTTTCTATGGCAGTTCCATTGTGTGTCAGCAGAAATTCACAGTCTGAGCAAGGTTAATTTTTAGAAACCTGCTAATGCAGAAATGTAAGTAAAAAACACGGAATGTGATGTAACTTTATTTCCCAATGTGGAGAAAACCCTGGAACTGAGAAACATAAGCCTCTTACAATGAAAATATGTCATGAGAAACATAAAATAGGTTAATAAAGAAAAGAAGAAGAAAGGAAAGTCCTCAAAATACCTTTGGAGCAGTTTTGCTTTCAAGTATAACTGGCAAAATTACATAAAAGTTAAATTTACACAGCATAAGTATGACAAAACCTAGCTTTCACATATATTCCAAAAATTCTCACATTATCAAACCAATTGTTACAATAGGCAAAATATTTGGTGGCTAGAAACATTTAGTCTGAGAAAAATATAATTATTTTCCTGAAGGCATATTAAAATAAATTTTTTGCTAGAAACCTTTAACTCTAATCTCTAAACTTTACTAAAAAATTTCAGAGGATGTTTACTAGCAATTTTGGATAAAATAAGATTATCTTATCTTTATGCTCACAATTGACCCAGCATTTCTTGAAGAGTCTTCCTATCTTCCATAATATTGTGATATACAGAGAGTTACAAACTATTCCAAATAATACACTGAGTTGCTAGTAATTTTTTTATTTTTCTGTTTTGCTCTTTTCAAATCACTATCAGATCATAATAATACTTCTTTATCAAATAGAAAGTGTGTTCCATAATGAATATATTGGCCCCATTGCATTCATTTACATAATGAAAATGTATACTATATTTCACACATAAAAATGACAGAGCGAAACACTTTCTTATCTTCCACAAGAACTACAGTAGTCCAAGTTCTTCATTTCGTTGCCTCTCTCTGACCTCTCTGGGACCAGAAAAGATGAATGCAGGGGATATATCATCAGATGAGTAGAGAATTGTGAGGGGGCTAGCAGTAATAATTACAAGTAAGATAGAGGCTGAAAGACAGAAAAATAGAAAGACAGACAAAGAGATAGAGCCAACAAAGGGACAAATGAGGGAACACAAGGAAGGAGGGTAGGCAGGAAGGAGGAAGGAAGGAATGAAAGAATGAAGAAAGAACAGAAAGAAAGGGAGACAGGAAGGAAGGAAGGGAGGGAGAAAGAAGGAAGGACAGAAGAAAGAGGAGAGAGGGAGAATGTGAGTACAAAATAAAGTCAGGGTAGGAAAGTTAGGAAAGAGGGCTACAGTGCTCCCCCTACTTTTCTTTCCAAAGCCCAATATGTAAGCAAACAACATGAAAATGTATTCACACCAATTTTAGGAAGTAGTCTGGTCCAGAATAGAATTCAGGAAAACTGACCACTGAGTTACTCTTTACAATTTTGAAATACAAATGATGAATATTTTTTAAAATAACATAATTTCATTGATTTCAGAAGAAACGGGAAGCAAATGATGTAACCTTCTAGTACTAATCCTTTGTCAAGATGATGTTAATATACCAACATATTATTACATTATTTAAATCTTTATTATGTTACAATTAAAGTTATGATACTTTGTTTTTAGAATGCATAATAGCACTGATTATTTTAACTAAAATATTCTATATACAATTGACACTGGGAAACTCCACTGAACATGAGAATCAAATAAAGAAGCAGAATGTAAATTTATGTATTATCAATGTTCAGAGAATTTAGTGATATTACAAATAAAATCCAGGCCTGAGTTTGCTTAGAATATCTTGTTTCCTAGAAATTATGAAAACTTTAGAAGACAAAATTCTGGTAAGCAATATTTAAAATGTTCTTTAAGACAAGGAAATACACAAGAATATAAAGTATTTATATATTTTCTTTATCATTTTGTTTCTTCAAAACATCTTCTCAAATTAGTTGTGAGCGAACTATAGTTTTGTATTCCTTACACAGTGTTAGGTACTTTTTGTGACATTGATAGAGTGGATAGAAGGTATAATAAGAAAGTGGGAGAGATGGGAAATTGGATCCATCCTGCATGCCTCTTCATTTGGAGCAGGTTCCTCGAGCTCTGCCACTATGCAGAATTTATGGCTTCATCTGAATTTCATGATAAAACGTATTATGGCTAATATCTTTGTATCTTGACAGTAATTACACTTATAGGGGTTAGCATTTAATAATGTACATAACTATTGAATCACTATGTTGTACACCTGAAACCAATATTATATTGTACATCAACTATGCCTCAGTGTTTTAAAAATGGCATCATGGCAAACTAGCAGTATTTGTCATGGGTAAAGGAGGTAAAATGAACATTTAGCGTGGGTAGGCACTTTATATCCCAATAAAAGTAGAAGGTAAAACAAGTATAATAGAGAAATATATGATTGACTTCCAAGTTAATAGCAATTTTCAAGACACTGCTATTCTCACCTCACAGCCAAACATATGAACTGTTAGTAGGAATTCTTTGCTGTTATTTTTATACAGCATGATTATTCTTACCTAGTTATTTTTATTGGCCAATAAACCCATATGATCCACTTGGGAAACTGGAAGAGAAGAGTGAGGGAGAAAATCAGAGAGGACAACCTCTCTCTAGACAGATGTTTCTATAATAAGCAAAAATAGGAACTGTTTATGTCCATCTTCTCCCAAATATAAAAAGAAAGGAAAGAATCATGCTTCAAGTTTCATATAAAAAGAAGAATAAAGCAAAGAGAGGTCAGAGGGAGAAAAACATTATACATGTTACCATTTGTTGTTTTTATTTTGGTTTTGATACAACTTATATTTCCATTAAAATTAACATTTTTTAAGCTCTCCAGCAGGTATTCATTTTTTTCAACAAAACTGTTATACAATAAAATAAGTGAAGAATATGAAAAATAATGTGGAAAAGTTTTCCTTCCAATCTTAGAAGAAAGAAAAGAGTTTGTTATAGAATTGTAAATATCCATGCAGGAATCATACCAAAATCAGTCTTTGGTTACCAGGAATCAGGAGGTTGGAATTGACTCACAGTTCTATATGTCTTAAAAGCATATTTCTTCTATCAAGTAGAGGAAACTCAGAACTTCATTGTTTCCTCTTTGTCTCTTGTTCATTTATCTTCTTGTCATTGCAGACTTTGTTTCTATCATTCACATTTTAGAAAATATGATATTTAAGAGCTCTCATGTCCATCTATGTGGAGAAAGGATCTTCTTTTAGTTTTTATTCCAGTTTTCCAGGGAAGGAATTCACTGGCCATGTTTCAACTAAGCAACTTCCTCAGACGATAGCCAGCCCTTGGTTTTTCTCTGGAGATTTCCATGTAGCCAGTGAAAATCACACCTGACATGTGGGAGGGGGTGAGAATTATAGAATTGTTCATGTCAGTGTAGTGGAACCCTCTCATTCCCAATAGACTTAACATCTTGGGTAATAAATTTCTTCATTTACAAAATTTCACAATGTGTCAAAACAATCTCTAAGACCACTATGAGAGGGAAATGCCTATTTTGATTTCTTCTTTCAGATTTCTGGGGGGAAAATATTGAAAATTGTAAACTTTAAACACATATGTTAAATTTCAGGCTAAAAAGCAGTCATTAACAATTCATTTAATGCTGGTTAGTCCCTGTGCAGTTCTGTGTTCTTTAACCATAATAAATGCATTCTTTCTCTTTTTTTCTTCAAACTTTGGGTCATTGTGTTTTAGTGTAAATTGAAACAAAACTTTTATAAAATCTTGAAAACAAAGTATTAATACTTGTGTAATATGAGGAACACTTCTTCATTTTTCTAGTCTCTGAATTTTGCACAGGACATTTCAAAATTTTTAAATCAAGTAAGTGCTTTTACCAGCAAATACAAATGGGAAACAATGTTACTGGAGTCTACTTGATGAAAAGTAATGATTTCCTTATAAAATTTCTCCCAAAACTGTCATTAATTATCCCTAATAAAATGTCCCTAATAAATAATAAATAACATTTAGTGGACTACTATTTATCATGAGACCTATTCAAGTGGAAAATCTTAACTTCTTTTAATCATCACAAACTGAAACTTACTTATACTTAATGTGTTTCTCCTTGAAGTTTAGTAAAGTCTTATTTTGTTCACTAAAACAACGGAGAAACCACTTAAGAAATGAAAGGGAAATAAATCCATGAACAGAAAAGAGAATATATAAAGAGAATGTTAAGAATGAAAAACTACAAGTAAAATTTTCAGTTGAGAACAAAGAATAATCAATGATTTGTCTTGAGATCATTAATGGCACCTCCTAAGCATTTATAATAATTCTAGAGTGATTTATACTGAAAACAAATAAACCTCTCCACAGAAATGGCTATTCTATAACAAAACTTTAAAAAGAAAATCTAATTTTCCCACCCCTCCATATTTGAGCTTCACTTCTTTATTCTACTCTGAAAACTAGTCAACCTTATCAAAGCTAGAAAACAAACTCCATCCTAAATTCCTCCTTTTCTTCTATATATTGTATATCCAAACATTCATGAAACATTATTATTCAAACCTTTAACCATTTCCCAGATGAACTTCCTCCTTTCCATTTCACCATCAAGTTGATCTCATGCTCAATTGAAACACAGAGCCTCTTAATCAATATCCTTTCTCTGATTTTTAATCTTTTAAATCATTTCTCCACACTGCTATCAGTAGAATCATTTCATAATATTTATATTTCAAATATATATTTCATGAAAATATAAACATAGCATGACCTATTCATATTCTTTGTATCTCAATAAAAATATCATTTTCTAATCTTAGATGACTTTTAACAATATTGTCCCCACATGTTTGTTCAGACACATTTACTGTCACAGACATTTTACATTTTACATTAGATCAGTATTGAACCACTTTTGGCTTCCTGAATATTATCTTCCCTTACACCCTTGCAGCAGCCATTTTGAACTAATGTTTCAATGGTTACATATCTTCTCTTCTTTCCCCTAAACAGTTAATGGCTTATCCTTTGCTTCAATATGTACTGTGAACATATTTCCATTGTAGAAAGTATCTTGGTAATATAAATATAAATATGTACATATATATCTGTATACATGCATATATACACAAATGCATACACTTATTTATATGTATATATGCATACATAAATCTACCTCAATAACACTAACTTCCTAAAGATATTATGCAACTTAGATTAGTGCCAGCAATCAGAACCACTCAAAAATTTACATAATGAATAGATCATTAGTAATATTTGAACTTTCTGCATGTTCTGATGAATACCCAAACTGTCACAAGGTAGTATGTAATATGATGAAGATACAGAAACAGCATGCCTGAAACAGTAATTCTAATAATTTACCTAAGAATATCAGTACAAAAAATGTTAATGTCATTTGAAGTAGGAAGGATAATATACAAAAGAAAGATATATTTTGTCAGGAAATGTGATAGGAGTGTGAATACCAATAATGGTTACAACAAAATATAGAAAGTGTTAAATACCAGATGTTAAAAATGATTTACACAGATTCACATAGTCAACTGATCTTTGGCAAAGTATCAAAGGCAATTACAATAGGGAAATGATATTCTTTCCAACAAGTAATGCAAGAACAACTAGACATTCACATCAAGTTAATGAATCTAGATACAGTCCTGACACCCATTACAAATATTAACTCAAAATGGATCAGATATAAGTGTGAAAACACTATAAAACTCCTAGAAGATAACATGGAAAAAATCTAGGTGACCTTGGGTATGGCAATGCCTTTTTAGGTAAAATAGCAAAGACACAGTTCATGAAAGAAATAACTGATAAGTTGGACATTAAAATTAAAAACTTCTGTTCTTCAAAAGATACTGTCAAGAGAATAAGACAAGCCACAGACTCAGAGAAAATATTTGCAAGAGACATATCCAATACAGGACTGTTATCCAATATATATATATAAAGAATAACCCTCTTACAACTCAAAAATAAGAAAACAAACAATCTCAATAAAACCAAATTAAAAACAGGCAAAAGATGAATAAACACTTCACCAAAGTAGACATATACATGGTAAATAAGAATATGAAAATATGCTCCACATCACCTGTTACTAGGCAAATGCAAATTCAAACAAAATGAGACACCAGAACATGCAGTATATGTCTGTTAGAATGGCTCATATTCAAAACACTGACCACACCAAAAGCTGGTGAGGATATGGAACAATAGGGACTCTCATTCAATGCTGGTGGGAATGTAAAATGTTACAGCAACTTTGGAAGAAGGGTCTGGTAGTTTCTTACAAAACTAAACATTCTTCTTTTATATGATCCAGAAGTCACACTTTTTGATATTTACTTACTTAAATGAGTTGAAAACTTACATCCATACAAACCTTGCACTTGCATTTTTATAGCAGTTTCATTCATAAGTGCCAGAACTTGGAAATAACCAAGATGTCCTTCAGTAAGGCAATAGATACATTGTGGTACATTTAGACAACAGGTACTATTCAGCACAAAAACTAAATGAACTTCCAAATCATGAAAATACATGGAAGTACCGTAAGTACATAATACCAAGTGAAAGAAGTGAAACTGAAAAAAAGCCTATGTACTGTATGATTACAACTACATGACATTCTGGAAAAGGCAAAACTATGGATACAGTAAAAATATCAGTGGTTGCCAAGGGTTAAGGGGAAGGGAGGGAGAGATGAACAGACAAAACACGGAGGATTAATAGAGCAGTGAAACTGTTATGTGTTATACTGTAATGGTCAGTACGTGTTATACATCTCTCTAAATCCATAGAATGTACAACACCAAGAGTGAATCTTAATGTAAAGTATGGACTTTGGATGATAATATTGTTTCACTGTTCATTAGTTGTAAAAAATGTGCCACATTGGTGCAAATGTTTGATAGTGGGGAGGCTGTGCACATATGGAAGCAGAGGGACTGTAGCACTTTCTGTTCAGTTTTGGGCTGTGAAACTAAGGCTGCTCTAAAAATATAGTTCATTTAAAAGGAAAAAATGGTTTCTCAAATTCATCTATGCCAAATACTAAATATTGTTTATAACAATGGATTTTTGAGTGTCAACACATAATTATCACTATAAATATTTTTCTGCCTTAACAATACAGTAAGGTATATGAAATATGCTGGACTAATCTATATATTTCTCTTTTGACTGTATTCATTCTTAAAGTTCATAATGTATTAGCTGTGAAAAAAAGAAACACAATCTATATTCTGCATTTGTTCTTACTTAAATATGAAATTATATAAGATGTTACTCAAATTCATTAGATGTCAGCATTTGAGGACTAAATTTCATATGGTGCCAGTTAGTAAAACAGAATTTCAAAAAATAATCCACCATTAATTAAATTGTCATAAAAGCTTTTTTTTAAGAGTCAGGTAGATCTGTTCCAAAATTCATAAAGTGAATATCCCATGCTAAACTAATATTTAGATAATGTTAACAGGAAGCCAAACAATTATGCCAGTATTTTAAAAATTACCTATTTCTAATTGTTAAAAATGGTGTGGTGTCTTTATTTACCATTTCCATGTTTATTACGTAAACTTGATTTTTGAAGGAAAATCTATTCAAAATTTCTTTTCATATTAAAAAACAATACATGCAGAAAAATCTTTAAATAGATCATTTGACATAATAACCTATCAACAACTAGAAGTAAACTATGAACAAATATGAGCACTTTGTTTTTTTAGTTGAAATAATAAATTTTTTTCTGTATTTTTTAAAATTAAGCCTTAAAATATTATATTTTTGAAACCAAGATAACATTGTATATTAACTATACTTCAATAAAAAGGCATGTATTTTAAAAGTGGTGCACAAGCAAACAAATGAATTACAAATATGAGATTCCGATCTACATAGCCATACAGATATTCTTATCAACATGTCGGCTAAATGGGATATTCTTGTCTTTGCTGTTCATCTTTTTTTAAATATGTTATTGACTATCTCACAATTAGAAACAGACTTGGGACATGGTAGACACTTGGTATAAATTTGCCAAATTAATTCATAAGTGAATATTTATATTTATAGCGAAAAGACTTAATATCTAGCTGTCTTGCCTATGGGTTTCAGCCCCGGGCAAGTTTGCTATGGATTCAATGTGACCAAAGAAAATGACAGCAAAACGTTCTTGGGGTGACAGGGTTATACCCAACTTTATTTCCAGGTGGCAGGTCAGTCACTAGAATCCCATTCACTCAGAGCGAGTCTGCATGCAGCAAGCCAGTCTTTGCCTCTGGGCCCCTCTGTCTGCACAGCCATCTCACACAGCTGTCCTCCGGTCCTCTCTGTGCAGTCATCCCACACAGCCGTCCTCTGGGCCTCTGTCCTTGGTGCTGCCACCATTCCAACCTCTGCTCTGCTCTTCTGTAGCCTTGCAGCCCTGCCACCACGTTGTGACCAGAACACTGGGTGGAACTCTTTTTATACAGTCAACAGCCATGTATTGTCCACAGGTGTGCAGTGAGTCAACCACAGCCAGGTAAAAATCCTGGCCACAGGAACTCTCATTTTATCCACAGTAGCTCAGCTTTTAGACTGCAAGCTCTAAAAAAATTGAAATCACATTGAAACCTGGAATTTCTAGAAAGACAATTTAATTCAAATGTTAGCAGTATGGAATAGTATACACCAAAGAAAAACATTTGTTACCAAATACTAGAAATGCCAGACATAACCAAACCTCCTTTTAAATGCATTAGGAAATATATAAGAAAATAAAGTTGTCTCAGTGGCCAAGAGGTAAAGTAGCAGAGAGGACAGCTGAAGAAGTTACAGCAGGGCATTAGCTCATCCCATAACACACTATGTAAAACCAACTGATACTTTAAATTATGTGCATTATGGAGAAAGTGAAGGTTCCTATGGCCAGGAGTCTCACCTGACCCTGGTTGGCTTGCTCACTGCACACGTGTGGACAATACGTTATTATTGACTCTATGTACAGAGCTTTGCCCAGTGCTCTGGGCCGCACAGCTGCACAGACTGCAGTGGTGGCAGCGCCAAGGACAGAGACCAAGGAGGCTGTGGGGGTAGAGAGGCTCAGAGGCAGAGACCAGCTTGCTGCATGCAGACTCGCTCTGAGTGAACGGGATTCTAGTGACTGACCTGCCACCATGGGAATAAAGCTGGGTGTAAACCCTTTCACCCCAAGAACGTCCCATTGTCATATTTCACTCTCACCAAATCAAGAGTGAACTTGTCTGGGGCTGAAACCCACTGGCAAAACAGCATGTGTAACTTTGATATCACAAATGAAATTCAATGTATTTAGAGTCAAGAATTATTATAAAGAATATAAAAAGAACAAAAGGAGAATAAAGGAAGGATGGAAGAGGGTGTGGAGGGAAGGAGAAAGAAAGAGAGGGAAGGAAGGAAGGTTAAAGAAAAGCTGGCAAGAAAGAGGAACATAGTGAGGATGCGTCCCTTGTTTATCATTTTCTGCTGAGCAAGATGGCCTGATTTTATCATGCCCTGGAGAAGTGGGTGTGCGGACAAAATGTGTAACCCTCACCTGTTAGTAATTAGACATCATGCGCAAAAAAGGTGTAGAAGTCTTCTAATTACATGGTTTTACATGTTGCAGTCCTTCCTAGAGCCACAAATAGGCACGGGATCTCAGAGAACTTCCTAGGCCTCTTAACTTCATTACTATGATTTCAGTCAGAAGTATGTTTGCCTTCTTTAGTTCATTCAACCATACTACATTGTGTGCCTTCTGCTAGAGGATCTGCAAGGCATACAGTGATAAAGTACATTTTCTACTATCAAAGTACATTTCTACTATCTAGAGAAATAAGCAGCAACTATTCAAATTAATATGATAAAATGATATTAATAAGATTTGTCTAGATAAAGAAAAGTGGACTATTTCAGGTTCAGAAGTAAAGGAGATTATATGAAGTAAGAGTACAGAAAATTCTTCATGGCACAAGTATTTGAGCTGAGTATCTAACTGAGGGAAAAGATAGCGAAGGTTTAGAGAAAAGCCCATTACCACATTTTGGTTTGGGTTGAGCTGCCTGTAAAGATTACTAATCTGTAGCCTGCCTCTGCCCAGGCCAAAGCAAAGCTTGTCACAATCTAATCAGACCTACAGAACCACTGGTCTTGAAGTCATAGAGGAGATCTCATAAATGGAGCCTAAATTTAGGGACAGATTCCTGATATAGAACAAGCATCAGCAAAGTATAATAATCAGAGAGGCAGAAACCCACCAGTTCAGTGTAGCGACAGAAACCCAAGCCTCACAAATAAGATCAGCTGGTAGGGAGCCAAGATGTCTTCAGAAAATGAAGTGAGTGAGAAAGGGTTAAAATTATGTCATTAGTAGCTAATTAGTTAAGAAGTTTGGAAAGCAGTGTCAGTAGAGATCAGAGGTAAGATCTTGAGGAAATATTTAGTGATAAAGGTAATGGGCACTATTAGAAACTTGTTCTATATGTTAACTCATCTATCTTCCCAAGACACCATGAAGTCGTTTATATTAGTTTCACCATTTTCTCAGTTAAGGAGATTGAGGTTTTTGAGAGATACTATGAAATTTATAAGCTACATATAGAACAAAAGGAGATAATAACCAAGGGGTTGCCATTATTATCTCTGTCTCATTTATCTTTTAACCATACTGTCTGTCTGAAATCGATCTTAAATTCTGCTGTTCACTAGTGATTGAGAACAAAATTATTTAAATTAAAGGAACAATGAAACCAGAATTGTAGAAGAGTGCATTTTTAAGGTTTCAGAAATGCTGGCAGAGAATGAATTGAAGAAGAAAATAGTGACCCATGAACAGAAATCCTTGAAGGAAGTGGATAAGTGTCCTGGACATTGGTAGATGGCCACAGTAAGAAAGATGGTGAAAGTGGTACCAGGATGCAAGTCACATGGAAAATGGTTATTAGGAGACAGAGGTTCTGGTGGGAGGAAGAGCCAAAACATATTTAGTTCCTTTGCCAAAGTCATGACTCTTAAAAAGAGATTGGAAGGAAAAGCAACTTACTTTGGAAAGGATCTCAAAAGATATGACTAGAAGAATTTACAATTAATGATAAGTAGATAAGGGAGTTTGTTCATGATAAAGGTCTTATCACGGAGTTATTCTGAAACTTAAGTGTAAAAAAAATCTCCTTCTAATGCACTTTATATTTATACTTTGATTTAGCAAAGTACATCAAGACAAAGGAAGAGCCACTAAAATGTAGCAACTTGCTGTGAATCACAACACATATTTATTTTTTCATTCAAAGATAATTAGGACATAGTATTCTACCATGCTTTTTATAATGTGTATCAATTATTTGAACTTTGCCACAGGCATAGTACAAATTCATACACACTCAAATTCAAGGATCCAGAAAAAACAATACATGATTGTTAGGTTTGTGGATTAAACCTGCCAGGAATCACAGTGATCTATATCTTGTTATAAGATATTTATATTCAAGTCCATGTAAGTCATTAACAAAAGTAATCATATGTTACATAAACTTCAAATGTCTGGAACTTGTGGTTTACCGACTGTCAAAATAATAAAAATAAAATATTACTGTGATTGTTAATAAATGAATCCTAATATAATACTTGGCATGCTAGAAGATTAGTTTAATTGCAAAAGGCATTTATTTATCTTGTTCTGAAAGTAGTAGGTCCTATATTATATTACAGGGTTAATTTGGTAAATATATTAGAACCTTCAGTAGCCTTATTACATATTTATTTATAAGAATTAAAAGGACTATATAAATGGTATAAACATATTTAATTGAAAACATATATACATTCAGTATCTTTCAGTAATAAAATACTATTCATTCCTGTAAATCAAAGGCAAATACAGTTCTGTATTTCACATCATAATTCTACACATTTAAGTGCCAACCCTGTTTTAATCCTATGCTAGTTGACAGAGATATAAGGGTAAAAATGAAATAGTAAACATGGCTTATTATAAATTATAAAAATCTCTCATCTTTTTTATATTGAATAGATTTGTCTATATTAACACACTTAGAAAAGTTTAAATATATGCCTATTAAGTTGTCTTACTGGAATTATTTGATTCTTGTTTAAAGTAGTGAATATTAGCCTCCAAATATGGCATCCCAGGTATATATATTGGTGACTTCTGGCCTTTATGGTGTTATATAATGAACAATCACAAAATCTCAGTGGTGTATAAGAAGAAGTTTTATGTACACTAATGGCTTTATGGGTTGACCAGGGTTTCTCTGACTTATATGTGTCATTCTAAGACCTGGATGAAGAGAGAGACAGAAAATTCTGATTATATTATTGTCACAAGGAGACAGAGGTGCATACATCACAGAAAGAACACACAATGTCTCTAAAGACTCAAGCTGGAATTTGGCCTGTTGTCACTTGTGACCACATTCTATCTGCCCAAGCAAATCCCATAGCCAAGCTCAGCATCAGTGGGGCAAGGACATATACGCTATCCCTTGTGAAAGGAACCACAGAACTCACATGGCCAACACTGTGGATGCAGGGAGAGGCAAAGAAATGGGGATGATAGCACTGTCTACCACACTCTACTGGAATAACACATGGGCAAACAGTACACATGTTCTGAAGGCAACTCAATTTAAAGAGGGAGACAAAGCACAAAATCTAAGACTGAATGATCATGGAAAAAGATACCTTATGTACATATTAGATATTTGTAAAATATTACTGGCAAGCTAGTTGAAGCTTATTGTCATCCTAAATTCTATACAAGATAAATACATTTTCTCTGGTACTAATTTCCAATTATGTTAGGTGTCAGAAATACATGGCATCCATGTTACATAAAATATTGATGTGCATTCCTTTCCCTTGGATATTGTTATTTAACAAATGTTAGAGGACTTAGATACATACATTTTTAGGAGTCCTAGGATGATTTTGATGCTTACCAACATTTCAAAACTGTTGGTCTATTTGTATACTTTGCTAATATCATCATGAAATTCTACAAATTCAACTATCTTCCCAAAAATTATAAAGAGAGATTTGGGAATTATTTTTGAAATAAAGAAGGATAATTTGACTATGGCTTTATATAATATAATAATTTCTCTATAGGATAGAACTTTCTAATTTACTTCTTAAAAAATATGCAAAATCTACATGGGGTTAACTTAGAATGTTTAATGTATTATATTAAAAACAATCTTTTGTTTTAAATAAAAGATTTATTTAAATATATATTTTTTTCTATTTATATTTATAAATGCTATATATTTATTTATATAAATTTATTTTATGTAGTATATATTATTTCATATAGTATATGTTACTTTTTATATTACTTTCTATAATATATAGTATATATATTAGTAATATATTTATTAGTATATATAGTATATTTATTATATTTATTATTACTATATATTTTACTAGTTTCATTGACATCATTAGTAAAACATTAACCATGTTTATACTTTCCTATATAAAAAGAGATTTAAGCTATGAAATTACTTTTTAAAGATTAATATATAGCCTTAATATTCTGAGAGTAACATCAATTTCCTTATTTAAGATAAAAAAGCAGCTTGGGTAAATTATCTACATAAATTAGATCAAGAATAGTGATACTAATTTAATTACTTACTGAACTTTTGGGTTGTTTCAAAAAATCAAGATGACTTTTTCATATAATTATTTTAATCCACCACTTAATTGTGGTTCCCTGGCAAGTTTTATGGAGATACATGCATATGGTCTTGAGATGTGTACAAAGGTAGCAAGTTACAAGAGGGGAAAGTGGGAAGTTAGATTTAAGTAAATATGATATAACGATTAATGAATTTGGGAATATGATACCATGTGCTTGGCATTTTTCTGGATTCTGGTGATACATTATTGTAGAAGAGAAAATTCTTCTGTCCTTTTCACCCTTTCAGGAAAAAGGTGTCATGTCAGAATGCATACTTCAAGGATGAGGGCTAAAGTGCAATGTGTCCTGGATCCCAACTCTGTAAGTATTGAAGGCTATCTAACCCTAGGTATCTAGAACCTGGAAGTTGTTGATAATAATAAAACTATGGTAGCCTGATTATCCCAATAGAATATAGATTTTTTTCATCTGGGCCCTTAGGAAAATGGAAAGTCTTTCTTAGCATGTCAAAAATTTGGTGACTTGAATCATAGAAACATCTGTGTTTAAATGATACAGACACAATCAATACAAACAAGTCAGACAGTTTTTACTCCACAGAGAATAAAGTCTGCCACTAAAGCAATACTCTTTTCACTTTCTATGTTGTTTTACTGACATTGAGACAGACTTTTTATATGCCTATATACAGGAGGCAGGAATAGCTCATTGTTTAAGCATTCAGGTTTGGGAGTGAAATAACTAGCTGTCTGACCCTGAGAAAGTAACTTACCTTTACTTTTCATCCATTTCCTCATCTGAAAAATGGAAATGACATTAGTGCCTACCTTGTAGTATTGTGTTGAGTATCATAATCCGATAAATTGGATTTTTTCTTTGTTTCTTATCAGGTAAACATGGCGCAAATTAAGTAAAGATTATTAAAGAATTGAGTTATAAATACAAATAACACTTCATATATCTAGGGTGATATTTATTATTATTCAGGTTGCATTAGACTTTCCAGGGTAAGACACATATGCAATAAACTTAAAAACTGTCAACAAAGGTTTAAGTGGAGACTATCAATTGATTTAAAATTTGAGTATTTTCCCAAAAAGTACGTTGTGTGTACAAGATAAACTATCAGCTCAGTACAAGGGAATACATAAATGCATATTAAATGGATGACCAGATATATGATTGACATCATATACAGAAATAAGTAATGAACAAGGATAATTAAAATTTAAATCCAAAATTAATTACACTAGTAGGATAGTATAGGAACATATGTATACTGCAATTAAAAAGTTCAAATAACTAGAATTCAACAGAAGTAACTATGGCTTTACCTTTACTTTAGTTTTCCAAATTTAATACATTTTCCTGAGAAATAATTTATTAAGAACTAAGCACTAATAGTGGCTTCAGACTCTACTAGTGTCTTACCAAAGAAAAGCATTTTAATTCATTTGGTAACTAAATAAATGAGATGGTAAATACATTGGTATGACTGTTAAAAGATTATTATATTTCTTCATTTATCATACAACATATAGTCCTGAATTGACTAGATAAAAAGTCATTTGAGATTAAAAGAAAAAAATAGTATTTTTTTTTCCTAATATGGATTTTTTCTAATATTAATTCCTAAACTAGGAGTTTATATTGGAATGGAAAATGCAAAGAAAATAAAAATTTTAAAAGAGGATTAGTGCCAGCTGTTCATTTATGTGTTTGCTCATTTATTGAACAATTAAATCTGTTAAGGATTGTACATTTAAGAGAAGCCCAGGAAATACAGTAGTGAGTAATTAACAGGCATGGCAGTTGTATCAATGAATTCTTGTTCTTTTACCAAACATTACAAAACTAAGTTGCTAAATAGTTAAGCTACATTTCCCCCGAAATCTTTACATTTTCATTGAGAATGATTAAATCAAATTAAATTAAAAATCACTTATTCATTTCCAATGATGTGAGAAACACTGTCTTCATCTTTAAATTTCGTTCTGATTTTTACATTTATCTTTGAAATACTGCATTGTGTCATTGATGTAAATTTCCATGGGTATCGATTATTAACTGATAGTTTTCAATGGTTGCTAAGAAACTGAAAGACTGAATTGGGAATTTTTATCTGCACCAAACGCTGTCCAGGAAATAGTGTGCATATTTGACAACAATGTAAAATTCCATGGTTAAAAATAGACATAATTAAAATTATTTCAGAAATAATATTTGTTTAGAATAAAACAAATATCTAATAATATGGATGAGTTTTAGTTTAGAAATAGTTTTTCATGGGAAATTAATGTATATAGTCACTGAAACAGTTGCCTTTTTATTTCTAGTTCTTTCATTTTAGAAACGTGAAATCAGACAAAAGAGGAAACATGTCATTTTCCTAGGAAAACCAAATATTGAGGTCTATTTTGTGCTAGTATTCTAGCTGGCATCGATGAAATAACCCTGCTAGGAAGACCAGACCACTGGATAGAACATACAATTGAGAGACAAGTGACCTGAGTACTGTTCATAGTGCCACCATATTACATGGTAATGCATGGCAGACCAATTATTTACTTATTTTCATTTTATTTTTACTTGTAGAATGAAAAACAATATCTTTATTCATCATTTGTTTGTTCTGAGGGAATATATAACAAAAATATCAGACACAAATTTGCCAATGCACACCTACAATTAGAGACCCAACCTGAGTGGCTGTTCTCTCAAACACATTTAAAAATGTTTTTGGATGCCAAGATCAGCTAGGACAATCTGATGGTGGGAATGATTACTGAGATCCTACGTATGGTAGGGCTTAATGAGCATGTAAACATTGGCAATTTGTGTTCATGTTCAATTATTACTCCTGCAGACTTAGGTTACATAATTGGGTAATTAAAAATGTACTTATTTTTTCCCAAAGATCTCTCTACTTTAATGATGTCTAATTTAAACAAAATATGTTATTACCAACATCACATGGAATTTTGAAGATTTGAATTATTAAACACAAAGTGCTTAGAACAGTGTTTGGAAAAGAGTTCACTGTTACTGTAATAACTATTATATAATTATTGTCACTTTTATTCATTTTTGGTTCATGTTGAACATTGTATTAGCTAGGGAAGACCATTATTATTTCTAGTTATTTTGATCATTACCCCTGTATTGCTATAAGAGAAATGTGTTTTATATGGGAAAAGAGTAGAGAATATAAATATAAGGCCTTATTTAAAAATATCATCATTACATCTTTATTTTTATTTGAAGTCTATCTTTTTGGATAAAAAAGGACTGTAGAACAGGGAAGTACTTGTATTTATAGAAGATGTAAAAGACCAGGTTCTCTTCCTTCAGGTCATTGCTCATGATCCCAGAAAAAAAAAAAAGCTATTGAGAAGGAAATAGAAAATCATATCCCTAGAGTAATGTGAGTCATATGTTTGGCAGAAGACTCACTGACTGATTCACAAGGGCTAATAAAACTGAAAGAAAATATTTTAGAAAACAGCTGCTCTGACATAGAAGGAATAATAGTGGGTACAATGATTTAAGAAAACCAAGACAAATCACTGTGAAGTAAAAGGCAGTAGTTTCAACCTCATATAGCTATTGGTCAAAAATCAGATTTTAAAAAGAAACCAAGGGGACTTAATATTTTAACACAAAGAGGTAAATATAATCTCTCAGTAATACTAAATATGATAGGATGGGATTTCTAATTAAAACAACCCAAGTAAGTCCAAATATATAATGGACAAATGAACATGATCAAATGTTGTTTGAGTAACTTGTTAAGAAGGTATATACTTTTGAGGAAAACCATAAATCTGAGTCTGCAAACAGTAAAATACACTGAAGTGAGGCATCCCTTCCAGCCTTTTCTTGAAGTTTTGCCCCCACAGCCAGGTGCCAGTGACACAGGATTACTTCTTCTCCTCTGATCATGCATTGAGTTTCACAATTCCAAACACAATTCCAAACAATTCCAAAATTCTTCTAGAATACACTACATTAAGTAATAGATGTCCTCTTTTACATTCAGAGGCTAATCATGAAGGAAGAACAATCATGAAGTGAATGACTACAATACTGCACCTTTAGACACTCCGTTTAATGTTTTATCACACACACAGAATGCTTTCTTTAAATTTCTGAACTTCAAATTTACAACATATTTGCTCTTATTTTTCCTTATTATCAGTTCTATTGTCTCCATTGTTTTTGTCATTTAGGGAAAATATAAACTATTCACATTGATGGTAATACTGACAAACTAAGAGTCTCTGGGGATCATTAAATGCTGAAAATTCTGTAAAATAGGTAACACAAGGGACTATCAAAAGCAATGAAATGTTTGTCCAACAATCGCTAAGATAGAATATTGTTCTTTGTTGTAGAGAAATAAAGACATTAATGGACTGTTCAAATAACAGAAAAGATATAAATAACCATTTTTAACTTTGGAAAAATACCAAAGAAAATATTTAAAACATTGCTGAGTTATATAAAGCCATTCTGCCCAGTGTGGAATCACACTTCATTCCATTTATAACTCTGATATTATTTCTCTCCTTTATGATAATTTTGGCAATAGACAATTTTCCACTCCAAAATAAAAGGACCTACAGCTCTTAAATAACCACAGTTACAATAATTTAATTTGTTTTCTTTCATAAGCAGCTTTAAAAAGAACTTCAGGCTGATTTATACATTTAATTTCTGTTTCATACTTTCAGTATTTTTCTTATCCTAATGTGACATTGTGAAACTGTGAGGTTCCGGACATTGTTAGCAGTTAGTTACATTCTAGGCCTTTATCAGAGAATTTACTACTACCATAATTAAAATTGATGGGTATGATTTATGCATGGTAATAGGTCTTCAAAGAAAGGTTAAGAATTAAAATAATGACACATTTTAAAATGAGAGAACAGACCATAAAATTATTTCCAATATTTCAATAAAAATGAGCAAATATATCTTTGCTATTGCATTGCTCTAATCATGAGAGGTCACCACATAATTCAAATAGTGGTTGTAATTTAGCATTATCCAAGCTAATAACTCATAATTAGGTATGAATCACTAGACTCTTTCTTCCCTAGTTTCTTTGTTTCAAAAATAAATATGATTATTATAATTTAACATCTCAAGATTAACATGAGAATTGCTCAAAAATTATTTCAATTGTGTAATGGTTGTTCCTGTGGTTCCACTGAAACTTAATCATTGGCAAAGATTTGTGAAACTAGTAAAATGGCTCTATATTTTCTGGCATTTACCCCATCTCCACTCCAAATAAATTTTCCTAAAGTCATTGAACTATGAAATGAAAGAAAAATAAAGCAGAAAAATAACCAACCCAGAACACTGATGCCTTAAATTTTAACTTGTTCAGTCTTAACTGGCTTTATTCTCACTAAATTTGACTACTTCGAGGACACTAAAGTTGTTCTTTGCTTAATTTCTTGTTACTTTCTTAGCTACCACATGATAATGACATTTCAAGTGTCACTGAAATGCCCACAGGACAATAGGATGTGGTGGGTATGTTCATAAGCCAATTAATTGTATTTTGCTAGTTCATGTTTCCTACCAAGATACTCCAACAAAGTCACATTCCCTCTATATTCTAATGTGTGCAGATTATAATGGATTTTCTTATTTTGGAATTACATTTATTTGTTTCTACTTGGCACTTCAGTTTTTAGTATTCATTTTGTCAATTTAAATAAAATCAGAATACATTTGCTAGCATGATTAGACTTCAGAAAATAATAATTAAGTTGTAATAAAGGATCATGCCTATACAAATGTGGAAAACATTAATTATTGTCACTTGAGTCATTTTAATTCAATATAACTTTTCTCTTTTAATAATCTTTGCTCCTTTTCAGTCTCCTTTATTTTTTATTTTTAAAAAATGTCATAAAGACAGATTGTGATGATATTAATTTCATAAACATGTACATAAAGATCTTCTCCATAAAAGGCACTCCCCTTTGCCACTTCCACTGTGTTATTAATATAAATGATTTTTTAAATCTGCCATTTATAAACAAATTGCTGTTTTATGACTATATGAAATTGATTTTGGTGAAGATCTTTTGGTAAAAAGAAGACATTTACCCATTCTGAAAGGATTGAGTCAAATATTCTCTTTAAGAGCAGAGTCACTGTATAACCTAGAAAGCATGTGACTTGCCAAAGCTACTCACTAATTACCAATCCCATGGCCATAGAGATCCTTAATTAAAACAACAACAAAAATAACAAATATCTAATTTTAGGAAATGTTATTATATCAGCTGTACAAATAGTTATCACACAGTTTCAAAACTGTATAAACTTTCTTCATGACCCTGAATCCCACTAAGTCTGCCTAACACTAGAAGAATTATCTTAATTTTGTCCTGGTCATTCTCATTTAGAAATTTTTATAGACCAGAATTTAGTAAAATGTTACTAACTGTTTAGTTTATAATTTCTATATTAAGAACTCCACATTCCATTGAAAGTGGCTTGAAAGCTTCTTAGAATTTTGGAAATTGTGTATAAACCACAGAGGTTGGGTTTGGTTCATGACTCTCCTCTTTAAAATTCAGAAGTTATTTGCTTTCGTACTTTCCTGTGACACATTAGGTGATCTTTGGGTGACCAGAAATATATTCCCACAATTCATTTTGATTAAATCGTCTTGACAAGACATGTCCTTTTCATAGCCCTCATCACAGCAGTGAGGGTCTGTCTATATTATATCCTCTTGCTACTTCGGGTTATTTGTTTATTTGATGTAATATGCTCAGCACTGGGCAAGCAAGCAAGATAGCATAAGTGCAATTACCACTGACTACCCTCTTGAGGTTTTCACAACCCAGATAATCCTCTCAACCTTTTCAGTTCAAACAGAGAAGGCATTGACTGCTTCTATTCCTATCAGATTTGCTATTTCTGCCTTATTTCTATATTTTGGTATCATCTTCCAGTTTAATTGCTCAACAAATTTCAGTGGAAAGATGATCACCTTTCTACTTCCTTCTCAGCCTTTCATAATTAAAGGGATGGACCTACTATTGTCATTATCATTGTAAGCAAGGGAGGAGGAAAGGCAAGAGAAGCTAAACTTTTTTGTAATTCATTTGTTTAAATAAAATGTCATGAAACCTCTTGAGAAATATGTGTTAAGAGTATATTTAGCAAAACTGGAGAAGAGTTCTGGACTCTACCTTAAGTGGCAATTGTCTAGAGGTAAATCTACACTGGTTAATGTCTTACCATTTTACCAGATGCTGTACACTCAGCCATGGAATGCGAGTCTTCACAATTTTAGGTTACATGAATTTCTTTCACCTTATAGTTGATGTTAAAAGTGATAGGATTTGGAGGTTTTGTCTGAAGTTTGACAGGGGTGAAGGATGTAAACATCAAATTGTCACAGAATCTAAACATTCCTCATGGTATTTACAAACATACCAGTATAAATTTCTTTGTAACAGGGACCAAATTTGTAGTGATAAGTTGACTGTCATGGTATTTGAAGGCACATAAATGAAAGGGAATGCAATGCTACAATGGGAGAAGGAGTCATATTGAATTTTATAAGCCTGTTAAACAACTGTGGTTAACTAAGAAATATTCATATATATGTTTTCAAAGATATAGCAGGAAAAAAAATGGCACAAATCTAATTTTGAAGACATTCTGTGTTTCCCCTCTTTTTGCATATGTGGTAGCATAGTGTATGCCATATTCTGTAATTTTTTTAAATAATAAATTATTTGAGAAAAGGTCATACCAATGCATAAAACTCTTTTCCATATTGCATAAAATTAGATTGTATTTTTGGTCTCTAAGTTCTTTAAGCCCTATTGGAAAACATTCATTGTTTTTCAATCTTTCAATATTATAAACAATGTCATAATGAGTAGGGAACAGAAAATTCCAAGAAGTAGAAGTTCTGATTAGAGGAATGTACAATTATAATTGATTTTCCAAAATGCCCTACAAGAAATCATATTAATATACACCCCCACAATAATATTTGAGAGTGACTTTTCCCTACAAACTCAACAAAAGGAGTGTTATGAAACACTCCTTGGTCTCTGCCATCTGATAAGGTAAGATATAATATCTCAATAAAATTTTATCTCAAAACAATATGCATTTTCTGAACTTAAAGTGATATTGTGCACTTTATCATATATTTAGGATTTCCTTCTGTGAATCTTTTATTAATATTCTTTGACATATTTCTATTTGGTGGTTAGATTTTTTCATCCTTATTTGAATAAATGTTTTATGAATTGGAATAATTGTCCTTTTTCTGTGACATACTTGCAAGATCTTTTCTCCTATGGTCATTCACCTTTACTTGAAATAGCTTTTGCTTTTCAGAATGTATGTGTTCATGAAATTTAAGTTTTCTTTTTAAATGTATTTGGGATTACATTAAAATGATAAAGACTTTACACACTACAATATTTATGAGTTAAAAATATTTTCCTGCAGGTTCGCTTAATGCTTTTATTGTTTTAGTTTTCACATTTGTAAATATTTAATCGATATGATATGTATCCCAGTCTAAGAGCTATTTATTCTTTCAAAAGGCTTCCCAGGTGTCACAAAATTACTTATAAGAAAAATTACTAATGGGGTTGCTTATGAAATCAAGTAGTTAAAGCAATACCTTTCACATATACTATTTAAAAAGATATATTTGAAAGAAAAGACCCCATTATAGTACAAACCCTGATATTAACAAACACCTTAAAATTAACAAAACAAAGTGAATTCTATATGAAGGTAGCCATATGTTCCTAAATCTGTAAGATGACATGATATGCATAAGTGATGAATGGTAACTGGACTGATGGTTGTGATCTCTTTGTAGTATATATAAATACTGAATTACAATGTTGTACACCTGAAACTTAAATAATGTTATAACTGCTAAAAAAAGTCAATAATGATATGATTGTCCTCTTGAAATTGTATTTGTTTTATGAGTATTTTGTACTTCATTAATTTTAACTCTTCCCACCAGCAACATACAAGGATTCCAATTTCTCCACATACTAGTCAGTATTTGTTATTTATTCTATTATGATAGCCATCATAAAAGGTATCTCATTGTAGTTTTGATTTGTATTCCTTAATGATTAATGATATTGAGCATTTTCTCATGTGCCTATTGGCTGTTTTTATACCTTCTGTAAAGAAATGTCTATTCAAATCCTTTGTTCATTTTTTTAATTGGGTTGTTTGGCTTTTTTGTTGTTGAGTTGTAGAGTTCTTTATTATTTTGATGTTAATCCCTTATCAGATACATGATTGCAAATATTTTCTCCCACTCCATGATGTGTCAGTTAAACATATTACAGTGTCTAGATGTAGATTTCTTGGGATGAGGTGGGCTTTGCAATATGAGGATTCTTATCATTCTTTAATCCTGAAAAGTTAACACCCAATAGTCTTTTAAAAAGTGCCTTTTTTTCTAATTTATACTCTCCCCTTCTGGAACTGCTATTCAGATAAGAGAGTTTCTGCTTTCAAGTGGGGACCAGAAAGATAATTTTTGTTCAATTTATGTCTATCTGCATTTAGTTTTTTTTTTCTTTAGACTTAGATGGTCTCACTTTTATTATTCTATTCTAGAAAGGTACCCCTGAATCTGTACCTCATTTTTTCTTATAGCTAATACCATGGCCCATGTAGAATATGGCAAAATATGTGTTATCTTCCACACTTTCCATTTGTAAGGAGACATGATTGAAAACACCTTAATCCCCAAAGAAAAATTATCAATGACAATGTAATTTCAAAATTTATCTTCAGGTATGAAAATATGTGTTAATGTCTTGTAAATTATAGATTTCACTTTGGACTTCTGTAAAATAATTATTTTAATCTCTCTTAAATAAGAATAATTCCAGACACATTTGATGATACCTTATTGTCTTTTCCAAAGAAACAGTGAAATGAAATATATAGATAGCCAGTTTCCGGTCTACTTCCCCTTAGCCTTTTATTTGATTTTATATTCACTCATCTTCTCCCCAAAGATATTTGACTCACAAAGTAATAGGATCCCCAGCATTGCTCCTTTCTTCCTGTGTACTTTGTGCACCCAATACCAGAAACAACTGAAATCCCTGGGGGAGATTGACCCGAGACAGAACAAGAGAGACCAATAGCACTGGGAGGGGTGTGAGTATGTGGGTCTGTACCAAGCCTCTGTTCATAAGCACACACAAATGTGGAAGGCTCTTGACTTTCATACTTTCAAATTTTGTATTATAACAATGTTCAACTTGTGATCTTTCAGCATTTATCTCTGTATGTGCAGGTTCCTCTGTGTATGTAGTGTGACTTTGTATGCATGTGTGCTTACATAGAGACAGAGTGTCAATATTGAGATTTACTGAATACTTTCTCAATGCTGTAGAAGCTGAGTGTTTCTAAGTCACTACATGGTGTCACAGCTATGCAGTTGAGGTGTGGTACATTGGCATAGCTGACTCTGAATGTGAGCATAGTTGGCCTTGTTGATTTAGACATTAGCCTGGGAATATGTAAGAGAAGCAGGTAATAGGTAAGGGTAGGTATGTAGTGACAGAGAAGGTATATGAAAAAGAGAGGAACTGTAAGAGACAGGCTATTTAAAAAGATAAAGTATCTGTCAGAAAATGTGAATGTCAGGAAATGTACGTCAGAGAGAATTAGGGCATGACAGACAAGGTGCATGGGAAAATCAGGCTGTAGATGTCAAAAAGTAAGTACATGTTCATGGCACTACCACTGGGAGCAGACAATAAAGGAAATAATGTTAGAGGAGAAAATAAGAATGTTTTTGGGTAGAAGGAGAAGACAGGAACTAGAAGGAAAATGTGACTTTAGAAAATTGATTTTTATTATCATGGCTTTTCAGATTTTAAAAATATACAAAAATGAACTCTATTTTATGATAAGAGTAATTGATTTAAATTGCATGGGGAATTTTCAGGAAATACAATTTTAGAAGTGACAAACACAAAGACAAAAATAATCCACAGTATTTTGCTATCTCTATTCTTTTCCAATCATCCAGAATAATGGGAAGATGGGAGCCACAAAATATGAATTTCCTTCCAGTATTTACACATAAAGTTGTAACATTTGATTTTAGAAAAACTGCATCCTGCCTTAGCTTTCCAGTGTGGAACAGATGTGATATCACTGTTTCATTGGCCTAGTAAATCAACTTCCATAAAAGCTTGATGTCCTTTCTCAGTGCTCTTCAAAATCGTTTCTAGTTTGACACACATACTCAATGCAGCCCTACTGTATGTTTTCTTTTGTTTATTTCCCACTATACCTTTCACTACTTGAGATAAAGGACTGTGCTTTATTCACCACCACATTCTTGGAGCCTAAGAATTAATAAGTGGAAGAGGAAGGAAATCCCATGTTAGATCCTACAACTGAAGATTCCTGCCTTGGACTGTGAGCCTTGCCAGAGAGTGATAGCCATATGTTAGATTTCCTGGATACAGAATCATTGTTCCTGGATGCCTGTAAAATGTGCCTTGTTAACTAGTGGATCTGAGGGTTGTTTATTCCATTGGACCAATCATCTGTTTACTCCACACATCAGTGTGGAAGGCTTCCTCTTTTCATAATTTCAGAGATTGTATTATAACAATATTCAATCTGTAATCTTCCAGAGCTTACAAACAGATTTGTTTATAGTAAAAAATAAGTAAAGCTAAGAGTGAATGTAATCATACTAGCAAGGCATGAACTCCCCATTTTTCCCCCATAATTTTTACATGCAGATAAAGGGAAATATATACCATTGATTTATTAGCATGGAACCAGTATGATATATATTTATACATTCAATAAATAATTTTCTGACAGTATATTATCTACCAGGTAATCTTCTAGGAAGCTTGGCTATATAGCAGTGAAAAGGATATGTTGCTCTTCTGCAGAGAAAGTAAAATGATTGCTATTTGGCAGACTATTATATTTTTTGTTTAAACTGAGAGATACTGTTTGTCATGTTCTATAATTAGAGACTGTAAAATTTATTTTCAACTTATATGCAATAAAAGTGCTTTCCACAATGTTTACTCTTTGCAAGTAACACATACTTTAACAAAATTAGAGAACAAAGTCATGATTTTTTTAAATGACATTGTAAAAATGGTGTAATTCAAGAGGTTTGGAGGTAACCAAGAAATACGAAGCTAGGTCATTAAGCTCCTTTGAAACCAGGGAAGCAATGAAAATATCAAGACCTTTTTCATTGTATAGCCTAAGATCTCAGATTGAACCAGTGCAAGAACAATTAACAGATAACTAAGAAAGGAAAAAGGAAAGACAAGAAAAATCATTTGGTCATAGCTATAAATTTTAGCAGAGTAATTTATCATATTTAAAATGTGTTTTCCGAAGGTAATACTACTAAAGCAAATCACCACTAAAAGCATCTTTGGTATCTTAAAAATCAAATGTTGGCTCAATTTACACGTAGTGCAGTGACTGCATAATGGATCTTGTGCTGTGTGGTATGGTGATTGCCAGGGCTGCACATTAAATAGCATACTACTCAGTGTCACGTGGATGCTGACACTTGCCTTCATTTTGTCAGTTTCCTGCTTGATATTACTTCTCTATTTTGCAATGTGGTCATGTCAGTAATATTTGATGGCACAAGAAATTTATTTCAGTATTTTAAAAAAAAAGTGTCCCTTTAAAAAAAACATTCTTATGACAATATCATTTGACTTTAGGACTTTCTTCTTTCCTTTAACCTTTTTCTTTCTTTCCTTTTTTCTTCTCTCTCTACCTATTTCCTCTTCTCTCTTTCCCTCTTGGCTTCTTCCTTCTCTTTTCTTTTCTTTTTTTAATAAGCATTTTCAGCATATCATTTTCATTGATCGCTATCACTCTATTTGACTTTTGTCATATCACTTATGGTTAATTTTATTATAACAGGCTTCCAAAGATTTTATGCCCTTACTTTGTCTACTACTATGTTATTGTGTAACTTCTCTATGTGTATGCCTACTGATTTATGACTTTAATTTTTTTTTACTGTCCTTTCTACAGGTGGCATCTTTTATGCCACCATCATTTTCAGCAATAAATAAAATACTAGATCCCAGAAAGAAGAACTAGCGTGTACAGGCGGAGACTTGATTTCAGAAGTTATGCATGTCATCAATATGACATAAGAATAACTGCAATAGGAATAAATCACCTACTCTAGGATATTTTCCCTCTCCTCTTTATATAGAAGACAGTCAAGGACAGGAAATTCCGAAGTAACCAGAAGACGGGGAAAAGAAGGAGAGCAGGAAAAGAGGAAATTCAAGGAAAGAAATGCTGGAAAATTTCTTTTCACACATTTTCTTTTCCAGAGCAATAACTAAGCCTTATTGTTCGAAAATCAAGTTCTTCTAACCACCCTGGGATAATGGACCATGGAGGACATCCCCCCATACTACATTTTGTCCTTGAATTTTAACATTAACTCCATTAAAGAATTAAGCCTTGTTAGCAGGATAAAGATAAGGAGCAGAGAGGCTGAATGGGATAGAAGGAGTTAGTCCCTAGGGGAGAATTCCTTAGACTGGACACTAGAGGACCAGACAATTCCAAGACTGAGGCAGATATCCCATGACTCTGCCATTGGCCGACTTGAGACACTAAGACACAGTGCCCCAAAAGAGGGGCCTCTCACGTGGGGAGAGGAGGTGTGCATGCACATGGAAGCAGGTGGTAAAGCCCAGTGATCTTGGGTACATTTTTGAAGGAGCAAGCAGAGAGCACAGTGCCCACTGATGGAAAACATTCTCAAATGGCAGAAGCAATACTGGTAATAACAGCAATCACTTAATCCTAAATACTAAGCCCATATAGTCTGAGTAAGGCTGTGAAGTTCTATACACCTTTGATAGGCAGAAAAACGCTCCCCTTCCCAAAAATCCCTGTGCCCACATTCTTGGTAACTGTGAATGTCACTTTAAATGCACAGGGCACTTAAGATTATAGGTAGAATTAGAAGTTATTAATCAGGATTCTCACCTGGCCATGGTTGGCTAGCTCACTGCACACATGTAGGCAATACATTGTTATTGACTCTATATGAAGAGCTCTGCCCAGTGCTCTGGGAGACATGGTGGCATGGCCGCACGGCTGCAAGAGAGCAGTGACTGGAGTGGTGGCAGCGCCAAGGACAGAGACTGAGACCACTGTGGGGTAGAGAGGTCCAGAAGCAGAGACCGGCTTGCTGCATGCAGACTCTCATTCTAAGCGGAAGGGATTCTAATGACTGACCTGCCACCGTGGGAATAAAGTTGGGTATAAACCCTTTCATCCAACAATGTTCCATTGTCACTTTTTAGTGTCACTGGATCCATAGTGAACTTGCCTGGGGCTGAAATACATTGGCAAGTCAATTACCCAGGTGGGTCACAAGGCTTTTTAAAAGTGGAGGAGGGAGGCAGAAGTGGTCAAGGTGATTAGATGTGGAAAGAACTCAACCTGTTATTGACTTTAAAATGAAGGAGAAAGTCTCTCAGCCAAAGAATGCCAGCAGCCTCCAGAAGCTGGAAAAGGAAAGAACAATTCTCCCTTACAGAAAGGAACACAGCCTGTCAACACCTTGATTTTAGATCAATGAAGCCTGTGTTCGGCATCTGACCTATAGAACTGAAAGGTAATTTGTTTTAAAACACAAAGTTTGTGGCAGTTTGGTACAGCAGAAATAGAAAACTAATACCTCAAAAAAAAAGGGGGAATGTTGAAAATCTAGTCTTCCCATCAAATTTAATTTGATTAATAAAAGTAAGAAAGTAACATTGCATGTATTATGCAGCAAACACACCTATTTTATAAATTTCTGTCAAAAAGAGTCAACCATATGTAAAAGCATCAGTTAAATGTTAAATCACACAAATATACCTTCTTAGGACCCTCAATTCAAATATTTAGATTAAATGTGTGTGTATATCTAAGCAAGAAAAATTGTCTACAGCAAATAAAAGTCTTTGTGCATTTGTATCCTGAAAGGAGATGAGTCAGGTCAAACCTTGCACAGCTGAGGCCGCTTATAATGAATGGTGTGAGGGATTGCTCACCTGACTGCTCCCTGGGGTCAGCCTTAAGCCTGACGCCATTCAAGCCTGCAAACAACCCTTGCTATTTATTGCTCCACTATCAACTACAGAGAACTGAGCAATATCCTTTAAATACCATATAATGAGGAAATATTTTCTAGAGTGTGGCTATTACATGGACAAGAGCTACAGACACCCAGTGTTTATACTGGAGGTCGAATTCTCAGCAAGTGAAGCTTTCAGTTACAGCCCTCTTAAGCATAAAAGAAAAGTAAAATACTCTGCACTTGCCTATAATGTTTTCCTTCCTGTCAGGTTCCTGCCTAAAATACAGCCCAGTGACTAAAGCTAAAGTACATCCAGGTGCTAATATTGGCAGAAGGATAAAAGTAATAAAGAAAGTTCTACCTGGAGCAGAGCCACTGGGCAGCAGATGGACAGTGAGTCAAGTCCATGCAGATCCTGGCACATCTTCCTTTATATACAAATAGCACATCTTATAAATATGGGCCATAAGTGTAAGAAATATTTGCTTTGGTCTAAGTGTATTCACCCATAAATGGATGCTTAAGAAGAAAAAAATTTCTCTCTGTGAAAGGATAAAAAGGCACTGCAATGTAAAACTATCATATACATGATGGAATATTTGTAATACACTATACACAATTTCCCTCTTATTGCATTATTATATGAAAAAATTAATTTAGCTCACCAAAAATCATTTTATGTTTCAGTTTAATCAAACTCAGTGCCTGATTGAATTGCCTCCTTAAGAGCTGCAAAGGGCCACTTGATGTTAAGAGGTCTCACTCTTCTGGTCCTTTCCAGCAGACAGACTTGAACTATTTTTTCAAAAATAGAGAAAGAGACTCCATGGAAATGGTTTTTTTTGCAAGGAGGATATAGAAGCTTTCTTCTCCAGGGGAAAACTAATACTGTTAATCTCCCTCATATAAGAATACAAACACTTTATTCTTTGAAGAGAATACTAGATAATGGTTTAAGTTTAGGTATTCATTTTATATCATTTATGAGTCCACCTGGGGCCTTGAAGGCCAATTCCAATTACATACAAGGAAGGACTAACTTTGCAGACTCTGTTAACTCAGCAGCCTTCCTAAGTGACCCCAGGGGCTCACCAATCTATGTACTTTTCATATCAAAGCTTTCATCAACATAACAGTTATTACTTTGTACCAATGGGGGCAATTTCTTCTTATTTGAAAATTTTCTTTCAGGTGACTAGGGAATGAAAAATTTGTTGACACATTCACAAGGAACATATATGATAGAAATTGCTCAGTATGGGATTGCAGTTTAGAGATGCATTATTTAATGAGGAAGGGTTAGCCTTCAAGATACAATAGAATAAATGTCCATAAGTTATCATTTTTTGCTAGTGCAACGAGGTAAACATGAAATCAATAAACCTCTGAAAACATATCAACAACTATACTGCAAAGCCCAACACCATTGAACTATTGCAGAAAGTAACTCACAATATTAAAGAAAACATTTTTTATCTGAAATTGATCTTTAGTTAATGACACAACCAAAGGCTAGAATATCTTTTTATGCACATGTGTAAGCAATGATTTTTTTCAGTATATTTTTTTATTATTCAGTGTTGGTAGACACTATTGCATTTCAATTTATATTTTTAATTTAAGGAAGGTTTAGCTAAATTTGGAGCAAGAATAAATAAAACCCAATTATTTAAAATTTAAATGATAAATTCATCAATGGGTAAAAACACAAACATGTAGAATGCTACAGAAAATGATCCACTGGAATTATTTGTTCCTTTCATCCAGTGAGAACTTGCATGAAATAAGTATAGGTGAAAAGGCATAAATTATATTTTTAGAGCAGTTTTAGGTTGATAGTAAAATTGAGAAGAAAGCAAATATTTTAACAATAGTGATGGTTATGTGAAAAAGTAACAAATAATGCCTTTGCAACTATGGCTTCCCACATCTTAGAAAACCAAATATACTTGGTCTCATTAATAAAGGATTTTTGGTACACAAAATATTTTGAGTTTCAATATATGAAGAAAAGCTGAGTCACTACATTAATTTACTGAGGATTTATTGTAGCCTATTAGAAAGTTATGGTATGCATATGTATATGGTGAACTTGTTTTCCCTATCTACAAACATCAAGAAGAGACATGGCTAGGAGCAGCCCTAGTGCCTACAGTTAGTATAGAAGAGCTGGAGGAATCACAGAAACATGTTCCATGGAAAGACCTTGTCTCCTCTGCTTGCCTGGACAGAGGTCTGAACGTGGAGACCTGGACCATTTCTGCAAGGGGTAAGGGGCAGCACTAATCACAAATTCTTCCTCAACAGCTAATATTCCATGGGCCTCTTTCTAGGCTTTCTAGTCACCCACCCTTGTGCAGCTTCTACTTTGATATTCAAAAGATGGAAAAGAGACTTCCAACCACTCTGAGTCTGTTAGTGCTACAGCCTTAAAGTAAGTGTAAGAAAATGAACAAGTATGGCATCATTTGAACTCCACGTGCAAAGGAACAAGAAATTTGCACCTCTTATGCTACTCGTTTTTCTTAATTTCATTCTGAAAGGCTCCAACATGAGTCCAGACAGAGGACTATCCAGCATGTCACTCATCATCTTCTTTCTACGTAAAAATACTCATCTTCCTTTCCCATTTTCATGACAGGCAGGGTACAAGAATTTTATGAAAGACACTTAGCTAAAAAGTTATACTTCTTTTGTCATTACTAGTTTGAAGATGGGGGAAAAGGCTCTGTCAATGATAGGAATGACATGTTTGGGATGTTTTAAAAATATAAAAAGATCTTTCTGTCGATTCACCCAGTTTATGAGGTCTGTGAGGGATTGTGTGGTGTGCAGGGTATGGGGAACTACCTAACATGGGGTTAAAGAGAAACTGACATTTGGAAAAAACTTGATCTAGAGAAGAAATAAATAAGATATCATATCCTTACATCCTCTCTTTCCCCGAATGTGATGGTTAATTTTTTGTGTCAAGTTGAGTAGGTTAAGAGATGCTCAAATAGCTGTTAAAATATTATTGATAGGTATGTGTGTGAGGATGTCTCCAGAAGATATTACCATTTAAATCAGTAGACAGAGCAAAACAGATTGCCTTCACCTACATAAGTGGGCATTATTCAATCCAAAGAGAGCTTGAATAAAAGTGAAAGGCAGAGGAGGCATAAATTCATTTTCTTTCCTTGAGCTGAGACTTCCATCTTCTCCTCCCTCGGACATCGGCACTCCTGGTTCTGGAACCTTCTTACTCAGACCAGGACTTAACACTGATATCCCATTCTTGGGCCTTTAGTCTTGGACTTACACTTTTGGCTTCCCTGGTTTGTAGGCCTTTAGACTCAGCATGAATTACATCACCAGCTTTCCTGGTTCTCCAATTTGCAGACAGCAGATTATGAGACTTACTGGTTTCCATTATTGCCTGAGACAATTTCCATTATATATTTGCTACTTGTGCTACTCATGCACTATATCCTATTGTTTCTGTTTCTCTGAAGAACCTTGACTAATACACTCTCAAAGTGACTTTACTTTGTCCTTCTCAATTCCTGCTTATATACTGGCAAAAACAAAGTTCTGATCAGGGAACTGGAGAAGTCAGTACACCTGGGAACACTGGGTTCAATCTTGAGATGAAAGGAGAGGAGGATTCATGGGTGTCATGGAAATGTTGAGTCTAGCCCAGGTACAGACATTTATTAGATCATCCTGCTGAATTCACTGAAAATAATTTTACAGTTTTTCTAAAGATAATTGAAGTAATATTAAAATAATATTAAGTATTACTATGATTGAAAGATATATTAACCATATGGAGAAACTAAATATTCAGTAGAATCATAACAAGCTGCAGTAAGGGGTAAAAACATTTAAAATCTTCCCTCTATTCTC
The DNA here is from genome assembly GCF_040802235.1 of Manis javanica. Lineage (NCBI taxonomy): Eukaryota > Metazoa > Chordata > Mammalia > Pholidota > Manidae > Manis > Manis javanica. The sequence goes on along the minus strand of NC_133163.1, from coordinate 55,056,004 downwards.
CTTTTCTTTTCTAAGAATAAATTTGAATATTAAACAAATCAAAATTTTTCTCAAGGTAGAATAATTCATCCTGCAAGCTAAATAGATAAAGCATATATTCTCTTATATTAATGAGGTTTAAGGACCTTTTGATAGAAGCTGGTTTTTTTTACATGTCATATATATGTATACAAACACACACACACAATTTGGGCAGTTCTATATCCTAATGTTGGATATAGAATATTATGTTAGATGCTAGAAGATATTATAAATTCATGTCATCACCCAAGTTTCTCTTTGGCAATGCTATGCTTTGTGAAATATTGCAAATAAGAAGATACTTGTAAAGATGAAAATTTTGCAAAATGAGCATTGGATTGTTTACTAAGGGATATAGATTTTTTGTGGTAGGGTGATTGGGAGGAGACTGGGAAGGGATGGGAAAAGGTCTAATGATGGCCAAGCATTCATTTTTAAAAATGAGTTAAAATTTTATTTTTTGAAACAAGTTTATTCCTTGATATATCTTTGATTCATCCAGCAGACAAAATGGAGGTTGATAGCATTTTTAAATATTCCTCACTAAAGCCAAATGGAACTTCTCTCCATCAAGCTAGTACTCTAACCTTGGATAGAGGTTTCTTATTCTCAATATTCAACACTATTTATTCTTCAATAATATGATTTATTAAAGAAATAAAACAATCAACGCATGTTAATAAACTATCTATTGTTTGGGAAGAGAGCCTGCAGAATGCTGCAGAACTTTCCTTGATGAATGCAGTAACAAAAATAATGCCCATTTCCACAAGTTATTTGGTTGAAGAAGTATGATACGACAACGAGTCAGGTAATTTACATCCTCCGATACCATCAGTGATGACCGTTATAAGGAGAGGAAGATAGATCTTGGGTTGTGGCCATAGAAAGGACCAAAGATTACTTTCAACCCAAACACATCTTCCTCTTTTTCCCCCTTCAATACCATTTTTATTCAAAATGAATATGGACTCAGATCTATTGAATTTTTAGAGACATAAATCAAGAGAAAATGTCAAACTCAGCTGAAAGATGTAGCTTGAAGTATTTTAGAATGCAGTGTGCTGCTGGGAGTCTGGGAGAAAAGTCCAGGGATAGAAGAAGATCTGAGTAATGTTTCTACCATGCTCCTGATATTCTTTTTGAAGTCAAGGAGGCTATGTTAATGTAGCAATACTGGCTTAGAGCCATCCATTCACCTGCCCCACAAGTAGATAGAATGAAATGGCTTATGTACTTAGTGACTTTAAAAGGAATGGGAGGGCATGTGTTGACTACACACTTCCTCATCACTCTCAGTAGTGAGTTACCCACATGGAACAGGATTCTTCCCTTCTCCTCTGGGTGTAGGCTCTGTCCTTAAAAGGACATGCCTATATCAGCCTAATCCTGCTAGAAATGCAAGTCATAAACCTAGGACTCAATACTAGGGAAACCACTCACCGATATCTGCTTTGTCTTTAATATATACATTTTTGTTATTATTTTTCAATTAGTTTAGCATTTGGGCACAAGAGTATAATGCTATTAATTGAGCCCCCTTTCTATTCCAACATGTGGTAGTATGGCTGGAAACTTTGAGAAATATATAGGGGGTAGAATATGGAGGAGCAAAATGAACATTACAGAAACATTATTGTTGGGATCGGGTACGTGTTTGGTGCCTAGAACTTTTTATATATGGCCAGGGTATTTTGAATCTGCTGTTTATGGATTCCTAAACAGAGCCACGAAGCTGTTTTTTCTCAAATGTACAAACATACAGTTGTTACAATTTGGCTTCTACATGTTGGCCTTAGCAAGAGGTATGAAGCCTTAGGCTTCTTATTATTTTACCATGGGAGGTCACTGCAGCTTATGGATGCTTTATCCCCAGCTGAGTGGCTGTTTCTCTGGGTCAGCAGTTTCTTTATATGTCAGATAAATGTGCCAGACCTTATATAAATGGCCATCAGACTCAGCAATCATAGGAAGCCTGTAGGCTTTAACAGAAACATGAAGGATATTTGAATGTGACTGGGGATTGGCTCAATCATATTTGAAGTGGAAGTGCGATCTCAACAAGTGCCAATCACAAGAGGCTCAGCAAGTTAATGCCATCTAGGCAGGCCTCAACTCAGAGGTGGGATTTAGCTGTCTAAAATTGCTTCAGGATGCATCCGACTGGTGCTTGACCATGAATTAATACAGTTAAAGGTTTTCCTATTTCAATTATAGGGAATGGCATTTTCCACATACAAGCCTTTCATAAATTAGGAGCTAAAAAATATTTGCTGCTTTAAACTTTAAGGCACCTAAATTCTGAGAATACCATAAACTACTTAAGAGGTCCTAGCTTTAAATGGTTAATATCATTCATTAATAATAAATGTCTAATAATAATGTGCCTTAATATAAATCTATAAACATTTATAGATTGGTTGTCCCAAAAATCTATTCTCCATTTAAGCCATGAGAGATTTTTGAGCATGTCTCTTACCTACATGCTCAAAAGTCAAAAGAAATTCAACTCAAAGAATTGAACAGGAAGTTCTAGGGTCATACAGGTATTTTAAATGAATATAGCAATTGCCTTTTTCCTAAGGAAAAGGACCGAAATAATTCTTGAAAAGACAAAGAGGAGGCAAATGGGGGAGAATCAGGAAATATTTTAATATAGTGAATCCAAATCTGCATTTGATGCTGGTTGAAATTTCTCGACTCAAGAAATTGAAATTATGTAAAATTCATTCTCATCAGTGAAAATTTTGTGCAGATTTACAGTTACAAAATCTGGAAGGTTATGTTACTCGTATAAGTCAGTAAGAAAAGGGAAAGTAAAATAGAGAATTATTTTGCAAATGTTACTAGCCTTATATATATCATGGAAGGTAAAGGACAAAATTAAGAAATGTACTAAACTTCTATTCAGGAAAGCCTTTCTGAAATGCATGAATGAATAGAAGAAAGAAATAAAATATGACAGATATTACCACACTGCTGCCAAAAAAGAAGTAACTAATAGAAATGCAGCTTTCTGAATTAGGAAGCACTTTATATACTGCTATGATGAAAGGGAACAAAAGAAAAGTACACGGTAGTATGAATGGTAGAAAGATATATTAATTGCTCTTATATTGAAAAAAATCTTTGGGAAAGTGCTTAAGAAATAGATAACCTGGAGAAGGAAAGTGAATGCCTGACAGATGAAGTACTCTTTGATTTTCATAAGAATGTTTATTGAAATTAAATAAATACCCTAAAGAACACAAGTGAAAAACTATACTTATAACAAAAAATTTGAAAAGGAAATTAAGAAAACAATTCATTTCCAAAAGTACCAAGAAGAATAAAATATTTAGGAATAAACTTAACCAAGGAGGTGAAATACACATACAGTGAAAATTATAATATGTTGCTGAAAGAAATTGAAGAACACACAAATAAAGAGATCCCATGTTCATGCATTGGTAGATTTACATTGTTTAGACATCAATAGAGTGATCTACAGATTCAATTCAATCTCTACCAAAATTCCAATAGAGGTTTTCTTAAAGAAATATAAAAATCCATCTGAAAATTCATATGGAAACTGAAAAACTGAATAAGCAAACAATCTTGAAAGAGAGTAACAAGTTTGAAGGGCTCATACTTTCTGATTTCAGAACATTTTACAAAGAGACTTTAGTCAAATCATTGTGATACCAGCATAAAGACATTTAGACCAATGGAGTACAATAGAGATCCCAGAAATAAAAGCTTGTGTATACGGTCAAATGATTTTTGACAAGACTGTCAAGATTGTTAAATGGGGAATGTATAGTCTTTTCAAAAAACGGTGCTGGGAAAATTGGATATCCACATGCAAAAGAATGCAGTGGATTCTATATGAAACCACTATACCTAACACTATATATGAAAATTAAGCAAAAATGATTCAAATATCTAGACATAAGAGCTAAAAGTATAAAACTCTTAGAAGAAACAGAGAAGCTTCATGACATTGTGTTTGGAAATACTGTCTAAGCTATGATACCAAAAACACAGTCAATAAAAGAAAAAAATAGATAAATTAAACTTCATCAAAGAAGGAAACTTTTGTACAACAAAAGGACACTATGGAGATGGGAGAAAATATTTACAAATCATACATATGAAAAGGGATTATTGTCCAGAATATACAGAGAACTCCTAAAACACAACAACAAAAATACAAATAGCTCAATTAGTAAATTTACAAAGGACTTGAATAGATATTTGTTCAAAATTGATGGCCAATAAGCACAAGAAGAAGCTCAACAGCATTAAACACTAGGCAAATAAAACTCAAAACTGAAGTAAGATACCACTTCACGTCCATTAGGAGGCTAGATTAAAAAAATGGAAAACATTAAGAGTTGATAAGGATGTGGAGAAAGATGAACCCTTGTGTATTGCTGAAAGGATTATAAAATGGAGCAGCACTCTGGAAAACAGTATGATGGTTCCTCAAAATATTAAACATAGAATTACCATATGGTCCAGCAATTCTGCTTCTGGAGCACACATCAAAAATTGAAAGCAAAAACTCACACAGGTACTTGTACATCATGTTTATAGCAGCCTTATTCACGAAAGATGGAAACAACCTATCTAAAACAATGGATAAACAAAATGTGGTATATGCATATGATGAAATATTATTCAGCCTTAATAATGAAAGAAATTCTGACATGCTGCAACATGGATGAATCTTAAAACATTATGCTCAGTGCAATAATCCAACTGCAAAGGGATAAATATTATATTTCACTTATAAAGGGATTTATAAGAAGCAAATTCATAGAGAAAGAAAGTAGAATGATTTTTACAAGGGGATTTAGGGAGAGGACAGTTAACGGGTATATAGTTTCAGTTTGGGATAATAAAAAATGTTCTAGAGATGGACAGTGCTGATGATTGCTCAGCACTGTAAATGCACTTAATAAATGTTATGTTTATTTTACCACAATATAAATAATAATATTTACATTTAAGAAAGGGGTAAAAATATATGTAGACTTCCTAATACTCTGTTTCTAACCCAGTTCAACTTCATTGCTCTGATGTAACTATTGCTTTGAGGTTACATGTTCTTGGATGATACTACAGATATATTTTCTTGAAATACACCTGTGCATATCTGTGTGTATGTGAGGGACAATGAGTGACAGAAATTGTTAAATTCCAAAGAGTGAATCTGCCTGCATGACTAAGGGAGGACAACTAAAATCAGTCCTTCAAATATCTGCCATCAACACCAGAATCCAGTCTATGTAAGAAATTCATTGAGAACACTTTCATGATGTCTCCTTATTCCTGTGTGGAAAGGGACGATGCTTTCATACCCCAAGGTAAGTAGTAGGGTTCTAAAAGAGTGGGTTCATGGAGGAGGAGAGTGTTAGGGATATCTAAAAATAAAATCTCTTCCAAATCCAACAAACCTCTTTAGCAGAAGAGAAAGAAAACAACTCTATACTGAATATGCATTAAACCAAAATGTGTTGGGCAATACAGGCAATCTACTAAGAGATTGCAAAGGCAGTCTTTTATGATAGGAGATAGTTTTGCAATGTGGAAATAAACACCCTGAGGGAGTCAGATTTCTACATTCCCACAGAAACTGGAAAATAGGGCATTATCTTTCTTGATGTTTACATTTCAAAGAGATGTGAACCAGGGAGGCCCTTGAGAAAAATATTCAAAGGTCATAAAGCTGGCAAGAAGCTTATTTATGTTAAGTTTTACATATAGTTTAAAGTTACAGAGGAAGAACTTACAATTATGCGTTTCCTAAAGTAAATGCTCTAAAAAAAGAGAAGAGAGAAACTTCTTTACTCCCTGTTATTTTTCAACAAGTTGAAAGACCTCTTTTTAATTTGTATTTGCCCTTAAAATAGGCATCAAAATATCAGATCAAATTCATACTGATCTCAAAAATTAGTAGGCCAGCCCCACACTGCTATGAGAGTGGAGCATAGAGATTTCCTGACTTTTGGATTTGGGAAATAAGGTGGCTGACTCTCACCTGGAAAATTCTGAAGGCAGGAAAGTACAGAGAACAATCTTTAATACCAATGCAAGGAATAGAGGGCAATAGTGGTATATAAGGCATATTTTCATGTAGATACCATCTTGAAATTCTAAATGCTAAGAAGAATAGGTGTCAGGCAGGGAATAACCAAAGCGAGCATGAAGAGGGATTCCAAAGAGGCCAAACAGAGGATGCAGCTCTCAGGGAATGATGCAGTTTGGAGATTATGTGTTCATGGAGTCTTCCAAAGAACTCATTAATGTAACCTATGAAAAGCTTGCATATAAATAACTCGCATAAAAGAGAATTCAATTGTGAGATAAAATTACTAGCAGCATAGACTAAATACCTTTCCCTGTAGAACTTTTTTACCTTCCCATTTTCATCCTTGAAGTTGAGCTGCAGAGCAAGGAAAGAAGGGAGAGCAGAAGCTAAAAATAATCAGCCCCCTCCTTCTTCCTGCTCTTCTATCCTCTGCGTGGGGAAAGTAAAGAAAGATTGAATTAGATGTGAAATTAAAGGCTGATTTAGATTGTGCAAAATATTTTAATGCCTGAAAGTGGCTGGAAAGCTATAGAATTTTGCCAAGATGTGGGTGAAAGGGAGTTATCTATGCTGGCAGAAAGGAAGCCAGGAAAATGTTTGAGAGGAGAAGGGTTGGTATGTTTTCTCACAATACCATACCAAGCCCATGCCTATGCTATGTTTATATCCAAAATACATGCACAAATTTTTACAGTAGAGGAAATGTTAGCATAAACTCTTCTGGATGTTTCTTTTTCCTCCTTAGCTATATAATCGGTTTTCTTTGTTTTGTTTTGTATACATATATGGATGTGTTTTGCCATCTGTAAAATAGACAGATGTCTTTTAGTTCTTTTTAAGTTTATTGTTATAACATAAACCATATAACAATTACTTAATTACTACTGCATCCCACCTTCCCTCTCCCACTTTAGCTCAATGTTTTTGTTATTACATAATAACATTATCTTGTATTGTCATGGTTTATAACATTTTTGTACACTTGTGTGTGATAATTCTTGCAATTAGAGTGCTTTTCCACATCATGTGGATTCATTGCTTAACAGCAGCTATTCCATGACATGGTTTCTATATTCCTGAATTCTTTATTTCACTGAATCTATCTGTGGGCATCTTCAAGTCATACCTTTCCAGGGAGTCTATTGGTGCTGTATTTCCTGAGCTCTTCTTTGGATTTTCTTTTGAATTTTGCATGGATGACAGTTTGCTTGTGTTTAACATTTAATTCACCTTTTGCATCACTTAGAATTTAGCTGTCATTATATTACTATAAATTGGAATTGAGACATAAGATCCAAATTTGATTTTTTCCTCTTCATTGGTTGGTTTACATGTTTTCTTCTGCTTGAAAGCTTGGTCAATTCTTTTTCCACAGTTAAAATCAGTATTTTTGTCCCTTACCAGTGCCAAGGTCCTGGGTCCCCAAGGGTCTGCAGGTAGGAGGAGGTCTGCATGACAGCAGAGGCAGTGTAAGGGTCATTGGAGACGTTTAGGGTAGGATGGGTGTCAGAGAGAGGCAGGAGAAAGCAGACAAAGAGCTTCTGTGGCTGGTGTGATGACCTTCAGGTTGTGGCTGCTCCTTCTGGCACTGCTCCTACCCACAGGGTCACGGAATCCAATCTGCACATCAGCTCCAACAGCTGTTGCCTACATAGGTGCAAAGCCACAGACCACCAAGAGGGGTGGCAGTATCCCAAAGGCCACTAGTTTCTTCCTGGTCTTGCTCTACTCTTCTGCGTCTACATTCCTACTGTTAAGAGACTTAAGCCAAAAAATATTCTCACTTTCCCACTTCATTTTCTAAAACCCAATCCAAAAGTCATTTAGAAGTCCAGTAGCAAGGTAAAAAAAAAAAATAGACCTTTATCAAATCTACCAGTTCCATTCCTTACACTATGAGCACAGAAAACATTGAAAACTCCAAACTTGACTGGTTTTAAGAGCATATGAAGGATTTCCCTAAGTCGTGCATACCATACTTTATCTTCTGGAGTTTCATGTAAAGGAATGAAGCAATAAATATCCAAAAATAAGATAAGAATTTATTGAATGTGGCTTTAGAAATATGGAGACATAGGACCCTACCTTGAAAATAAGACTTCACCTTGATCAAGAAAAAAAAAGGATAGGGTGTAGATGGAGATTTAGTTTTCTGTTGTGGTCATTAAATCTATAAGGCTATAAAACAAATATGTAAAAAAAAACTGAAATATAAAACACCTCTATGATTCTCTTATACATTGGAAAGAATCACCAGGTGTTACTGTAAATCTGTATTATATGAACAGTACTAATTTAATGCTGGTATACTCTAAAAAATGGTTTACATTGTTATGTTCTTACCGATCTCTTTTCTCTGGCTTTGGATTGACTTTTTATTTAGCTTTCTCTGTAATAATTGCCATATGCTAGGTCACTGATGGATTGTAATCTATTCTAAATCCAAGTATAATGAGTAAATCTTGCTTATACATTTATAAAGTCAAAGGATAGACATTTCACATCATACACTTATCTCAACTAAATCGTCAAATGTTTTCTATTTCTGCATCTGCTCAAATTTTTTTCAATTAAAAGAATTATCTCTTTTGAAGGGATATTTGACAAATCTTGAAATTAAGAGATATGCATTTGAAGGAGCCCAAAATAATGTAAATCAAGAAATGAAGTTAGGAAGTCAAATACATTAAACTGACACACACACAAACCTTTTATACTCCTTTTTAAACTCATGAATCATAATTGCCACATTTAGAATACTTTCTGTACCAATCAACAGTTTTAGTTAGAGCTTGATCTTAAGGCTGCAGTGGGCATGATCTGGAAAGTAAATCTTCTGCAAATTCCTCAATATATTGAAACATTTTTAGAAATAGAAATCCTATGATTTTTTTCATTTAAATGATCAAATACCAATGCTTAGATGTTTCAGTATCCAATGGTAATAGCAGTATTAATAACCAAAGTCAAATTATTGCCATCTTTAGAAACTTCTTTAGACCACTGGATTCAATAGATCTTAAGCTACTGTGTATGTGAATATATGGTCGTTTTTGCTTCATAGCTGAGTACTGTATGTCTGTTTTAGAGTACACTTTGTATTTGTATATTTATGCTTTGATTTTTAGTAGCTTCTCATGTTATAGAGTTGATTTTCTCTGAAGAAAAACTAAAAAAGAACAACAAAAAGAGCAAAAAAGCCATCAGTGTCTCTGGTTATATCTCTATGTGTACCGTTGTGCATGAATTTTTCTTGAAACATGGTGTTTAGTACCGCTATGCAGATTCATGCCTTTATTTAGGTAAAATTTTCTTTTATTGTATCTTTAATAGATTTCTGTCCATTTTCCAGTTGGTTTTTTCAAGAAAGACCTCTATGCGTATTCTGGATCTTTTTTGTTTCTCTTCCATATGTAGAACACATTTACTTTTTGTATGACTTTCATCAAACTGTTCTTTTTGACCTTGGATACATGTTAAGTGACATTCCGTTTAATTCTTGCTGTTCTTAAATATATATTTTATATATATATATAATATAATTATATAATTTTTGTAATGCTTCAGTTATTTTCTTAACTTATCATTTATTTTCTTTTGTTGTGTCAGAAGCAATATAGGCAAATGAATACAGAATATGGATTTTGGAGTCATCCTGCCAAGGATCCAGTCCTATCTCTGCCATGTAACTTTGATAAAGTTACTTTACTTCTCTTTAACTCAGAGTTCTTATCTCTGAAAAATGGGAATAATAATAGTGCTATTTTAATTAATAAGTGATAAGGTATTGCTTTTTAATTAAGGTATTGCTGTGAGAATTAAATGAGCACTTTACTAAGTACCTGACAGATGATTGGAGCACTCAGTAACTGAAAGTACTATATATGCATTACCTCTTATCTTGTCTTTGAATATTCTCTTTCTTTTTTGACAGTTATGTAAGAGGTTTCTCTTTCGCTTCCTTATTAAGAGAAGATAACTTTAAATGGGCCTACTCTTTTCCTAAGAAAATCATAGTTAGATATTAGGTAAGGCATCAGCCAATAAATTATGCTAGAAAGCATCCTAAAAGTCAGGTGAGTGCTATCCCATTTCTGGTGAGTAAACCAATGAAAATGTTTGGATAGAGTTGCTCAAAGATCTTTGTGAAAGCATATCTATTTCTGAAATGAAGTTGAAATCTGAGTCTTAAGTCTCCTTTGTTTTTCTTCTTGCAGTTTTATTCAGGTTGGGAATTAGATGAGAGTAGGGGGATAAAGAATCTTAGGAGATTCTTCTGACACTCCTGGAACTTGAATGTGAATCTCATAGAGATAGCTCTTGCTTTTCTTATGGATAACTGAAACTGCCAAACCTCATTGGTCACTTGTTCAGTATGCATTCAACAAATATTTATTGAATGCCTACTATGACCCATATGTTGTGCTGAGTGCTGGTGAGACAGTGAAAAAGTAATGAGTGGGACGGTCTTTTTAAAGTGGTAAAAGAAAAAACAAATGCCAACTAAAAATACTATATCTAACAATATTGTCCTTCAGAAATGAAGGAGAGATAAAGATATTCCCAAACAGAAGCTAAGAGGGTCCATCACTACCAGAACTGCCTTACAAGAAATGTTAAAAAGACTTCTTCAAGTTGAAATGAGAGGACACTAAGAAACAACATGAAAACTTATTAAAGTGTAAATAAAGCGCATTGTTTAAGGTATATATGTAGTCAAATTCAGAATGCCCTATATTGTAATGGTAGTGTATAAATCACTTTTATCATAGTATAAAAATTAAGTCAATCATATTAAAAATAAATTTAGCTACAATAATTTGTTAATGGATGAACAATATAAAAAGATGTAAAGAATGATATCAATAGCATAAAGTGGGGGAAGATACGTAAAAGCATAGAGTTTTATATTTAAGGGCAGGTAAGTTGTTACCAGCTTACAAAAGATGTTTTATGTAAGCCTTATGGTAACCACACACACACAAATCTAGAATAGCTAAACAAAGGATTAAGAGAAAGGAATTAAAGCATATTACTACAAAAAATAAGGAAGACCAAGAGGAAGAAAGAAACAAAGGAATTTTTTTAAGCTCAGAAAACAATGAACAAAATGGCAATTTTAAGTGTGTACCTGTCAGTAATTACTTTAGATATAAATGGAGTAGGTTATCCAATCAAAAGATATAAAATGGATGAATGGATATAAAAAAACAAGATCTAACAAAACACTGCTTACAGGAGACTCATTTAGCTTTAAAGACACATACAGGTTGAAAGTGAAAAGATGGGAAAAGATACTCCATGCAAAGTGACCAAAGGAGAATAGGGGTGGCTGTGCTTATATAGATAAAATGGAAGTTTAGTAAAATTGATCACAAGAGACAAAGAAGGTCACCTTGTGATAAAAGAGTCAATTTATTAAGGGGATGTAACAATTATAAATATATATGCACCTAATGTCTAAGCACCAAAAAAATATTTAAAACAAATATTAACAGACCTGAAGGAATAAATAGAAACACAACATTAGTAGAGGGCTTCAATACTCCACTTTCACACTGGATAGATCATCTAGACAGAAAATTAATAAGGAAACAGTGGATCTGAGTAGCACTGTAGACCAAGTGGACCTAAAAGATGTATAAAGCACATTCCATTCATTAACACCAGAACATGTATTCTGAAGCCCAGGCGTCACACTCTCCAGGATAGATCATATGTTAGGACTCAAAACAAGCCTTTACAAATTTAAGAAGATTGAAATCGTACCAAATATCTTTTCTGACCACAATGATATGAAAGTAGAAATCAATAACAGGAGGAAAACTGAAAAATTCAAAAATAAACAAGTGGGACTACATTAAGCTGAAACTGTTTCTGCACAGCAAAGGAAACAACCAACAAATTAGAAAAACAACCTATGATATGGGAGACAATATTGACAAATCATGCGTCTGATAAAGGGTCAATATCTAAAATAAAGAATTAAAACAATTCAATAGCAAAAATCAAAAATCAAACACAAAAACGACCCAATGAAAAATTGGCAAAAGACCTGAATAGACATTTTTCCAGAGAAGACATACAAATGGCCAATAGGTACATGAAAATATGCTCAATATCACTAATTATCAGAGAAATGCAAATCAAAATCACAATGAGATATTATATCACACCTGATAGAATGGTGATTGTCAAAAAAGGCATGAGATAACAAGTGTTAGCAGGTGCGTGAGAAAGGGGAACACTTGTCCATTATTAGTGGAATATAAATTGGATGAAGAAAAATGAATACACACACACACACACACACACAATAGACTATTATTCAGCCTTATCAAAGTAGGAAATCTTTGAAACTGGAGGGAATTATGCTAAGTAAAATAAGCAGGAACTGTATTGTATCACTTATGTGTGGAATCTTAAAAAAAATCCAGCTCACAAAAACAGAGAGAATGGTGGTTGCCAGGCATGTGGGGGTGGGGAATGGGAGATGATCAAAGGGTACAAGTTTTCAGTTACAGGATAAAGAAATTCTGAGGATATAATGCACAACATGGTGACCATAGTTAATAATATGGTATTGTATACTTGAAATTTGCTAACAGAGTATGTCTTAAGCATTCTCATATACACACAAAATAATGTTTTCTCTGTTCAAACTTTTTGCATTTAGTATGTCTTCTAATAGTTTTTCTTGTACTGGGTGAAATGAACTGCTCTAAAACTTTTAGTAATGCGGTGGTGAGGTATTAGGGGAAGGGAAGAATTTCACAGTTGTTTTATTAGGTCTCAGTCTTTTGGTAAACCTGTGCCTCTGGGCTGTGAACTTCACGTGTGCTTCTCAGTAACCCTCCGTCCTCCGTGGAACAGGATAGCTAGAGTGGGCTGGATTTGAGTAATTGCCTTGCTCTATGTGGAAGACTAGAGTCACCCGGAATTGGCTGCTCCTCTTCTCTCAGGGCAGTTAGGCTCCAGTTAAATACTTTCCCCTGAGGGGCAATACCTTGTTAAGAACCGCAAACCTCTAGCAAATTTCAAAATGGCTCCTTTTCACCTCCTCAGGTTGGAAGCTGAGGGAATTTTCTCCAGTGCTCACTGTGAGAACCTGGTAAAAAGCGGGGGAGGCATGACTCACAAAGGTGCCCTCCATGATTTGGCCCTCCTAGAATTTTTAATTCTCAAGTTACCCACACTGAGCCTGCAGAAATGCATCCGTTGCAGTCGAGGCTCTTCCACTCCTGCTCTGGTTCCCGTGGAGGTTTCAGCTTGTGTGTATCTGCCTACGTAAGTGATTCTCCTTATTGGCTTATCAGTCTGTTCAACTGGGAGGGCAGCGTTTTGCACTGTAACCTTATTTGTCTTATGGATCTAAGAAGAGTTTTGGTTTTCAAGTGTTTAGCTTTTTACTTGTTAGGACAGAGTGATGATTTCCAGGTTTCTTACATTCCTAGCTGGAAATCAGCAGTCCCAGCTTTCAGCTTTGAGGTGCTTCAAAGTTCTGTTACTTCATTTTTGTTAGCCACAAATAACTTCAAGTAATTAAGGGGTTCTCACTGAAAAAAAATAAAAACAAAACTTTAAGCCTTTCAAAGAATGTTTTTCTTGTGATTAACGAAAGATTACATTTTACATAAAAATCTTTTCATTTCTTTTTATCCCCTGAAATCACAGCTAGTGGCCATGCTAATCTTAATGTAATTTTTGATCCGTCCGCCACACTACAATGCCTGTTTATGATCTCTCCAGCGACAGCAGAGCTCATCCCTCAAACCTTATTACTAGCTGGGAACGATTGTTACCTTGAGCTTTTCCTTGAAGGTGTTCCAAACCATTGTAAACCTTGGTACTTTAATACCAAGCACGACACCTTTTATTTATTTGCAACAAATCCAACACTGTCACTTGCAAGTCTTATCAATTATTATGACCTATCTGTTATTATAGCGAAACTGTTAGCCCAAAGACACAGTGTATGGAAAGAGTGAAGCACAGGGATAAAACCACAGGTGTTAGAACGCCCTAAAATGAAACGTGTATAGGAGACCGCTGAGATAAATTTCACACACATACAAAAAAAATATATAAGTGGCAAATACAAATACTGGGTAGAGTTAAATTTTGTAAGTGCGTTCCTATTTCCGACTGCAAGCGGAGTGTTTCCGTATTACATTGATTTAGCTAGGATACCTCCTCTGAAAATTTTCTGGAAACCTCCTTTTATGGTCCTGGTATAGGCCATGGAGCTAAATCCCTCAGGCTCAGATCCTGATCCTCACTTACTCTTGTGCTTCTGGTGAGTTATTCTGTCTTCCTCAGTTTTCTCCTCTGTATAAGGGGGGTCAAAAATATTTTTATGATGATTGCATATAGCAGAGTAAAAAGTGTGTGATTTATTCTACACTTAGAAAAGAAGAATCAGGAAAATGAATCAGTGAGTTAAAAATACTGAGAAATAGTTATAATAGGAGTTTAGACCCCAAGGGTACCAATGTGGAGTGAAGTAGCAGATGGAGTTTATGTAATCTACATTTTAAAAGTAGTACTTCTTTATGGAAACAAAGGGAGACCCCTGAAGTTTTGTAAAGATAGGACTAAATATTTTTGTTTAGGAGATTTTTGTAACTGAATTCTGGAGGTTTGTAACTGAATTCTGGAGGATGAATTTGAAAGGCTCAAGAATGGAAGCAGGGAACCCAACTGAGAGACTAGAGATGCTGGTGGTTATATAAGGAAAGGACAACAGGAGGCATTTGGTAGTACATCACTATATTTAATAAAATTTAATGATTATAATGATTTACTCTATGTTCTATATAAAGTGTCATTAATATATTCATTTAAGTAAATAGGAATACACTATTGATGTTTTTGAAAATAAACAGTAAATATCGCCTCTGTTTAAATTCATTTAGTGTTACTTTTATTCAGCAAATACAATGAAGCACTTTTCCGTAGCTGATGCAGCCCTTCATACTCTGCTCCAGTTTAACTTCTTATATTTATTAACCCTATTTTTCCTTCTGCAACCTTCATAGTTAACTAACTCTTTCTACTTAAAATACTGAAATCACCCGTAATTTCCAGTCCTCCTTTGCTTGTCTTAATGCCTGAGCCTTTTCCTTTTCTTTTTCTTTTTAGAGTATATAAATTCCAACTAAAGAGTTCTTCCTTGTCTTCCATTCTTGTTCTCATTTCTTCCTTCATTCCTGTTTGTCAGTGTGGCATGCAATCATTGTCACTCTTGTTTTACTAACATATTAACATAGTGTCAAGTTTAGGGCTTTAAAGTTCTATCAGGCTGTAATTCAAAGAATTATTAAGATAATTTACTCTTTGATCTTGTTATTTTTCTGTTTGCAAAAGATTGAAACACAATGTCAGCACTGACTCTTAAGGCCTTTTCAGTTCGTGTTTCTACATTTCTACAGCCTTATTATTTAACTCTTTGGGATTTTTTTAATTAAAAAGAAAGAATTCAGAAATCATTAATACATATGTATGATTTCCCCTGTGAGGTCTAAATGGCTGTCAGGTGATCATATAATTAAACATTTGGAAATATTTGTACTAGATGTACTGTACTGTTTATTAAAGGAACCCATAAAGGTTCAAGCAATATCATTATAATATATACCCATCATCATGAACATTCAGTTCTGCTGCTGCCTGATTCAGCCAACACACCGAGAGACAGAGTGTAGAGACACACCTTATTCAACAAGCCAGCACGTTGAAAGATAGGAGGACTATTGTCCTAAAGGCCCAGCTTAACACAGGGTTAACCTTAAGCTCCCTTTTTGCTAGTGAAGGGGAAACTAAGAGGGGCAGGAGGAGGTGACAGATAACTGCAGGCACTGGGATGTCAGCAGAAGGTCTGAGCAGAGTTGAGAAACTCCTGTCCTTGGTTGGTTGACTCCCATCAGCACCAGTCTGGTCATGATGTTCAAACTCTTGATAGGAAAATTACTGTCTAATCTATCAGGCGCTAAGCAAAATTATTAACAAGCCTATGTGCAGAGTTACAGTTGTTTTCGCAAATCTAAAAGGGAGTGTTGACTAAGGGTCTTGTAACTTTAGTTCGTTTCCTTTCTTTGGTTTGTCTTTGGACTATTTCTACCTCTAACCTCCAGGAACAAAATAGACAATGTTACCCTATCCATCTAGTTATCACTCTCTTTTTTTTTTAAATTTTTTTTCGTTTTGTTATCATTCATCTACAATTACATGAAGAACATTATGTTTACTAGGCTCTCCCCTACCACAAGTCCCCCCAAGAAACCCCATTATAATCACTGACAATCAGCAAAGTAAGATTTTGTAGAATCACTACTTGTCTTCTCTGTGTTGCAAAGCCCTCCCTTTTCCCCACCTCCCACATTATACATAATAATCATAATATCCCCTTTCTTCTTCCCTGCCCTTATCCCTCCCTACCCTCCCATTCTCCCCAGTCTCTTTCCCTTTGGTAACTGTTAGTCCATTCTTGGGTTCTGTGATTCTGCTGCTGTTTTGTTCCATCAGTTTTCCTTTTGTTCTTATACTCCACAGATGAGTGAAATCATTTGGTATTTGTCTTTTTCTGCTTGGCTTATTTCACTGAGCATAATACCCTCTAGCTCCATCCATGTTGTTGCAAATGGTAGGATTTGTTTTCTTCTTATGGCTGAATAATATTCCATTGTGTATATGTACCACATCTTCTTTATCCATTCATCTACTGATGAACATTTAGGTTGCTTCCATATCTTGGCTATTGTAAATAGTGCAGCGATAAACATAGGGGTGCATCTGTCCTTTTCAAACTGGAGTGCTGCATTCTTAGGGTAAATTCCTAGAAGTGGAATTCCTCAGTCAAATGGTATTTCTATTTTGAGCATTTTGAGGAACCTCCACATTGCTTTCCAAATGGTTGAACTAATTTACATTCCCACCAGCAGTGTAGGAGGGTTCCCCTTTCTCCACAACCTCTCCAACATTTGTTGTTGTTTGTCTTTTGGATGGTAGCCATCCTTACTTGTGTGAGGTGATATCTCACTGTGGTTTTAATTTGCATTCCTCTGATAACTAGCAATGTGGAGCATCTTTTCATGTGTCTGTTGGCCATCTGACTTTCTTCCTTGGAGAACTGTCTGTTCAGCTCATCTGCCCATTTTTTAATTGGATTATTTGCTTTTGTTTGTTGAGGAGTGTGAGCTCTTTATATATGTTGGATGTCAAGCCTTTATAAGATCTGTCATTTACGAATATTTTCTCCCATACTGTAGGTTACCTTTTTGTTCTATTGATGGTGTCTGTTGCTGTACAGAAGCTTTTCAGCTTGATATAGTCCCACTTGTTCATTTTTGCTTTTGTTTTCCTTGCCCGGGGAGATATATTCATGAAGAAGTCACTCATGTTTATGTCCAAGAGATTTTTGCCTATGTTTTTTTCTAAGAGTTTTATGGTTTCATGACTTATATTCAGGTCTTTGATCCATTTTGAATTTACTTTTGTGTATGGGGTTAGACAGTGATCCAGTTTCATACTCTTAGATGTAGCTGTCCAGTTTTGGCAGCACCATCTGTTGAAGAGACTGTCATTTCCCCATTGTATGTCCATGGCTCCTTTATCGTATATTAATTGGCCATATATGTTTGGGTTAATGTCTGGAGTCTCTAATCTGTTCCACTGGTCTGTGGCTCTGTTCTTGTGCCAGTACCAAACTGTCTTTATTACTGTGGCTTTGTAGTAGAGCTTGAAGTTGGGGAGTGATATCAACCCTACTTTATTCTTCCTTCTCAGGATTGCTTTGGCTATTTCGGGTCTTTGGTGTTTCCATATGAATTTTTGAGTTATTTGTTCCAGTTCATTGAAGAATGTTGTTGGTAATTTGATAGGGATTGCATCAAATCTGTATATTGCTTTGGGCAGGATGGCCATTTTGACGATATTAATTCTTCCTAGCCACGAGCATGGGATGAGTTTCCATTTGTTAGTATCCTCTTTAATTTCTCTTAAGAGTGTCTTATAGTTTTCAGGGTATAGGTCTTTCACTTCTTTGGTTAGGTTTATTCCTAGGTATTTTATTATTTTTGATGCAATTGTGAATGGAATTGTTTCCCTGATTTCTCTTTCTATTAGTTTATTGTTAGTGTATAGGAAAGCCACAGATTTCTGTGTGTTAATTTTGTATCGTGCAACTTTACTCTATTCCGATATCAGTTCTAGTAGTTTTGGAGTGCAGTCTTTAGGGTTTTTTATGTACAATATGATGTCATCTGCAAATAGTGACAGTTTAACTACTTCTTTACCAATCTGGATGCCTTGTATTTCTTTGTTTTGTCTAATTGCTGTGGCTAGGACCTCCAGTACTGTGTTAAATAACAGTGGGGAGAGTGGGCATCCCTGTCTTGTTCCCAATCTCAGAGGAAAAGCTTTCAGCTTCTTGCTGTTCAGTATGATGTTGGCTATGGGTTTATCATATACGGCCTTTATTATGTTGAGGTACTTGCCCTCTATTCCCATTTTGTTGAGAGTTTTTATCATGAATGTATGTTGAATTTTGTCAAATGCTTTTTCAGTATCTATGGTGATGATCATGTGGTTTTTGTCCTTCTTTTTGTTTATGTGGTGGATGATGTTGATGGATTTTCGAATGTTGTACCATCCTTGCATCACTGGGATGAATCCCACTTGGTAGTGGTGTATGATCCTTTTGATATATTTTTGAACTCGGTTTGCTAATATTTTATTGAGTATTTTTGCACCTACGTTCATCAGGGATATTGGTCTGTAATTTTCTTTTTTGGTGGTGTCTTTGCCTGGTTTTGGTATTAGGGTGATGGTGGCTTCATAGAATGAGTTTGGGAGTATTCCCTCCTCTTCTATTTTTTGGAAAACTTTAAGGAGAATGGGTATTATGTCTTCTCTGTGTGTCTGATAAAATTCCAAGATAAATTCATCTGGCCCAGGGGTTTTGTTCTTGGGTAGTTTTTTGATTACTGTTTCAATTTCTTTGCTGGTAACTGGTTTGTTTAGATTTTGTCTTTCTTCCTTGGTCAGTCTTGGAACGTTGTATTTTTCTAGGAAGTTGTCCATTTCTTCTAGGTTTTCCAGCTTCTTAGCATATAGGTTTTCATAGTAGTCTCCAATAATTCTTTGTATTTCTGTTGGGTCCGTCATGATGTTTTCTTTCTCATTTCTGATTCTGTTGATGTGTGTTGATTCTCTTTTTCTCTTAATAAGTCTGGCTAGAGGCTTATCTATTTTGTTTATTTTCTCAAAGAACCAGCTCTTGGTTTCATTGATTTTTTTCTATTGTTTTATTCTTCTCAATTTTGTTTATTTCTTCTCTGATCTTTATTATGTCCCTTCTTCTGCTGACCTTAGGCCTCATTTGTTCTTCTTTTACCAATTTCGATAATTGTCACATTAGACTATTCATTTGGGTTTGTTCTTCCTTCTTTAAATATGCTTGGATCGCTATATACTTTCCTCTTAAGACTGCTTTCCCTGCGTCCCACATAAGTTGGGGTTTTGTGTTGCTGTTGTCATTTATTTCCATATATTGCTGGATCTCCATTTTAATTTGGTCGTTGATCCATTGACTATTTAGAAGTGTGTTGTTAAGCCTCCATGTGTTTGTGAGCCATTTTGCTTTCTTGGTACAATTCATTTCTAGTTTTATACCTTTGTGGTCTGAAAATTTGGTTGGTAGGTTTTAAACCTTTTTGAATTTACTGAGGCTCTTTTTGTGGCCTAGTATGTGGTCTCTTCTGGAGAATGTTCCATGTGCACCTGAGAAAAATGTGTGTCCTGTTGCTTTTGGGTGTAGAGTTCTATAGATGTCTATTACATCCATCTGTTCTAGTATGTTGTTCAGTGCCTCTGTGTCTTTACTTATTTTCTGTCTGGTGGATCTGTCCTTTCGAGTGAATGGTGTGTTGAAGTCTCCTAAAATGAATGCATTGCAGTCTGTTTCCTCCTTTAGTTCTGTTGGTATTTGTTTCACATATGCTGGTGCTCCTGTGTTGGGTGCATATATATTTATAATGGTTATATCCTCTTGTTGGACTGAGCCCTTTATCATTATGTAATGTCCTTCATTATCTCTTGTTACTTTCTTTGTTTTGAAGTCTATTTTGTCTGATTCTAGTACTGCAACATCTGCTTTTTTCTCCCTGTTGTTTGCATGAAATATCTTTTTCCATCCCTTGACTTTTAGTCTGTGCATGTCTTTGAGGTTAGTCTCTTGTAAGCAGCATATAGATGGGTCTTGCTTTTGTATCCATTCAGTGACTCTATGTCTTTTGATTGGTGCATTCAGCCCATTTACATTTAGGGTGATTATTGATAGGTATGTACTTATTGCCATTTCAGGCTTTAGATTCGTGGTTACCAAAGGTTCCAGATTACTTTCCTTACTATCTAAGTGTCTAACTTAACTCGCTTAGTATGCTGTTACAAAGACATTGTAAAAGTTCTTTTCTATTTCTCCTCCTTTTTCTCCCTCCTTCATTCTTTATATATTAGTTATCAATTTCTGTACTTTTTGTCTATCCCTTGATTTACTTTGGGGATAGTCAATTTAATTTTGCACTTGCCTCTCAATCAGCTGCTCCACCCTCCCTACTGTGATTTTACTACCTCTGGTGACAGCTTCCATCTATAGCAGTCCCTCCAAAATAGACTGCAGATATGGTTTGTGGAAGGTAAACTCTTTCAGCTTTTGCTTATCTGGAAATTGTTTAATCCCTCCTTCAAATTTAAATGATAATCTTGCTGGATAAAGTAATCTTGGTTCCAGGCCCTTCTGCTTCATGGCATTTAATATATCATGCCACTCCCTTCTGGCCTGTAAAGTTTCTACTGAGAAGTCTGATGTTAGTCTGATGGGCTTTCCTTTGTATGTGATCTTATTTCTGCCTCTGGCTGCTTTTAACAGTCTGTCCTTATCCTTGATCTTTCCCATTTTAATTACTATGTGTCTTGCTGTTGTCCTCCAGGGTCCCTTGTGTTGGGAGATCTGTGGATCTCCATGGCCTGACAGACTATGTCCTTCCCCAGACTGGGGAAGTTTTCAGCAACTACCTCCTCAAAGATACTTTCTATCCCTTTCTCTCTCTCTTCTTCTTCTGGTATCCCTATAATGCGAATATTGTTCTGCTTGTATTGGTCACACAGTTCTCTCAATATTCTTTCATTTTTAGAGATCCTTTTTTCTCTCTGTGCCTCAGCTACTTTGTATTCCTCTTCTCTAGCTTCTGTTTCATTGATTGTCTCCTCCACCATATTCAACCTGCTTTTAATACCCTCCATTGTGCTCTTCAATGATTGGATCTCCAACCTGAATTCATTCCTGAGTTCTTGGATGTCTTTCTGTACCTCCATAAGAATGTTGATGATTTTTATTTTGAACTCCCTTTCAGGAAGAGTCACGAGGTCCATATCATTTAAATCTTTCTCAGGAGTTGTATTAACAATTTTACTCTGGACAAGGTTCCTTTGGTGTTTCATGTTTGTATATGGTGCCCTCTAGTGTCCATAAGCTCTAGTCTGGAGCTGCTCAGCCCCTGAAGCAATGTCGGGGGTCACAGAGCAGTGTTACTGGTGCCTGGGGGAAGGAAAGAGCTGTTCCCTGCCTTCAGGCTGCTGTGCCTGTCTCCACTGCCTGCACCAGTGGGCCGGTCACACAGATATAAGTTTTTGTCCCAGAGCAGCCAGATATGGATCCCTGCTTTCCACAAGCAGCTGGAATCCCAGTCTCCCCAGGAACTCTGCCTGTATTAACTTTCCAACCCTGTAGTCATGCGAGTCTCATGAAAGCACCATGAAATGCAGGTTTGTGCTCCCAGAGCAGATCTCCCGAGCTAGGTATTCAGCAGTCCCAAGCCTTCCACTCCCTCCCTGCTCCATTTGTCTTCCTCCCGCCGGTGAGCTGGGGTGGGGGTGAGGCTTGGGTCCAGCAGAGCCATAGCTCTGGTATGTTACCCTGTTCGTTGAGGTCTGCTCTTTTCTCTAGGTGTGTGCAGTCTGATGCCTACCTCTTTCCTGTTGTTCTCTCAGGATTAGTTGCACCAATTAAATTTTCTAATTGTATCCAGTTTTAGGAGGAAGCCTCTGTCTCTCCTCTCACGCTGCCATCTTTAATCCATAGTTATCCCTCTCTTGCTCCTGGTGGCAAGCAAGGACCTAGAGACCTGCTTTTGACTCCTTCAGGCCTGGTTACATATGAGTAAATCATTGCCTTCTCTATCAATTGGTGTCCTTATCTCTCAGCCCTGAGAGTGCTATTCTCTAACAACCCCCATCATTTTCAAAGTCTTGCAAGCCTTACACAATGTTGTGTTTGCCTGGTGGGAGTTGATCTACTCAGCAGAAATCCCAACATTCTGCAAAATCACACAACATTAAGCTATTGTGATTGGCATTTTACTGTAAAAAGATGGTTAATTCTCAAACCAACAAAACTTAAAAAACATTTAAGATTAAATTATATAATGTTTACATCTACTAGCTCCAGTGGAAGAAGGATGTTGTATATAGGTGGGGGGAGGGAAAGAGACACAGAAAATGAGAAAAAACTAGAAAATAAATTAAAAGAGATTGTTTATGACATATGCTCAGCATAACTAAAATTCAAAAGATGCAAATGGTACATTGTGGGAGTTGTCTTTTGTGCATGTCAATGAAAATGTCAGCCTGGTCAAAGTTGTACTGTCAACAGCACTGATAAGAGAAGCAGGATTGCTTTTTTTAGAAGAGTTACCAGGGACCTTAGTAGGAACTCAAGCTCACAGACTTTAATGTCCAGACATCTCAGTTGCTGCTCCAAATTAGACAAACAACCTAATATAAGAAGAGATGGAAACTCCTCACTTTTAGAAGTTATGCATAAAAATGTGTTGTCCTGATAGGTGTATTTACTGATTTATATTTTGTTCCTCAAGACTTAGTTCAAATTCTACTTTCTTTGGAAGACTGTTAGTACCAAACTATATTTAAACCTTCTCTAGTTTCTTTGGCACTTTAGTCTACAAATTAAAAGGATAATATCTCTTTTTTTCCTACTATAAGATTGAAGAAAATTTTCCCTGTTCTTTCCTAAGCAATGAACATTATGATTTTAATATCAAATATAGGACCCTTTCTTAAAATATTCTTAACTAATTACTGGTAACATCAGTATCTAAATAAATGCCCATAAGAACTACAAGGGGCCAAACAGTATCAGTGTAAGGCAATCAATCAAATTACTTTATCAAATTAAAAATTAAATCTAAGATTATAAATTAAAATGTATTTCGTATTTATTTTTTAAGTAAAATCTGTAAAGTATTTATTTAAAATGGTGTTTTAATTAGATGGAATGGTAGAGTTCCAGGGAATATTATCTAACAATTCATTCAATTGCAGAAATTCTATGTTACAGATCAAGGGCAGTTATATATGCTTTGACAATTGCCAGATAAGAGTAGGGCTAAAATAATACAATTTATTTTATAGGAAATTAATTAACCAAATTATTTGTCAGTTGAATCATTACCTTAGAAAATGTTTGTCAAATGACTAATCAAAAGTATTTGAGTAAAATGGTGTGGGGAGGAAAAACTTTCTTCTATCCTTCAAGGTTCTTCTAGCAGGTCTAAGAATACAATTGACAGGAGGCAGATTAACAAGAAAAAATGTTTAATTACATGCACATGGAGTCTCAGTAATGAAAATGAGACCCAAAGAAATTACCAAGGCAGGCAGTTTTTATACATTTTAGACAGAGACAATAAATTTATGAGGAATTGATAGGACAAATGAAAAACTTATGTTTGAGAAATAAAATTAGTAAAGAATTCTAAACAGCATGTGGGATGGGGTAATAAATTAGTAAAAAAGTAGCAGAATTTTTTTGTGGAGCCTGTCTCTGGTGATGAACAGCTATCTACCCTCAGGTGCATGGCGTGTGCCTTTCACGTGGTGGGTGGGGTCACAGTATCCCTCCCACATAGGCTGCTTCTACACTCACTATGATTCAGAGCAATAATGGACCATTGTGGCATAGCTTGGAGCAGCCTGCCTGTGGTACCTACAATGAAAAACAAGATGCTTTCAGGTTGCTTTCTTAATGATGAGCACCCCAAATTGGTATGGATATAGGCTCTAGTAATGCTGATGAAAATGTCTAAAATATTCCTTAGAAAGATTTCGGGGGTTATTCAAGCCTCTAAGTTCTGTATCATAGAATATGACTAAAACATTTTTTTAAATCTTTGAAGCCCAATAATTTATTAACATGTATTTTGATATTGAATGTACTTCAGTAGTTTTTCCTGGGACATAGCTTATACTTCCTTCTGAAGATACCTCATATCTAGAAAGTTTTACTAAATTGTATTTTTCAATAATTGATCTTAGTATGCTTGAGAGGCTGTCTTGCCAGTGGGTTTCAGCCCTGGGCAAGTTCACTCTTGATTCGGTGAGACCAAAAAATGACAATGGAATGTTCTTGGGGGTGAAAGGGTTTATACCCAATTTTATTCCCACGGTGGCAGGTCTAGTTCTAGAATCCCATCTGCCTCAGAGTGAGTTTGCATGCAGCAAGCCAGTCTCTGCCTCTGGGCCTCTCTGTCCTCTCAGCCATCTCAGCCTCTGTCAGCACTGCCACCACTCAAGCCTCTGCTCTCCTGCAGCTGTGCAGCCCAGCGTATTGGGCAGAGTTCTGTATATAGAGTCAGTAATAACATACTGCCCACTCGTGTGCAGTGAGCTAGCCGACCAGTATCAGGTGAGAATCCTGATTGTAGGAGCTTTCATTTTCTCTACAGAGGCCAATTATGTGTACACTAAACCTTATTTGCTTGCCCTATAATTATCTCATTAATCATTTTAATACATACTTTTTCTCATATAATTTTATTTTTTTTCTTGTTTGCTAGATTTTCTTTCCAGTGTTAGATAAGTGTCACAACTGCTTTGTGCGTTTAATTTTTTCCACTGCTTTGATATGCATCTTTTTCTGTTAAAGTCAATATATCTTCCTTGTCAAATATTTCTACTTTGTACTCAGACCCTGTAGAGGCCAATATGCTATTGCTCTTTAGTTTAAAATTTTAGTAATGTCTTTTTTTTCAGGCTTTTCTTCTTGGTAATATTTTTCTGCTAAGTATTCTTTTCTGGAGAGTGTTTTTCCTATTCCCATCTGCCCACAGGAGTATTTTCCAGGACTAGCTGTTTGTAAGGGAGAAGAGTATTTATATTTAAGGGGAGATGTGTGTTTGCATGTGTGTATGTGCTGCTTGAGAAAAGGAGGAAGGCTCTTTTTTGTGTTAGATAACAAGCATTTTTCCTATGCCCAGGAGTTGTGTGTGTAAGTCCATTGAGAGCATTTAGCCTTCATTCCCTCAACCCTGCCCAATTATATAGCTGTGGAATGATTCAAATTCAGTCTCTTTTTTCCTCCTGACTGTGGAAACAAATTTGTCCTAGACACTAAATGGCCTGCCTACAGTATTTTTCATTTAGATCCATTTCTGCTGCATGTTGGGCCAAAATAGCGTTCAGAAAATCTCCTACACACAATGTGCACATCTGTTGCAAACGTAGGATATGCCCCTCACTTTTGAGAATGGTATTATTCCAGCTCTTTCTGATATTCTAGTCCAGAAATCCTCTCTCTGCTTCCACCTCCATTTGTCTAGCATTTTCTTCTCTGTTTTGGCAGCTCCACTACCTAATTTGTGTTTTATGGTTTTTAGTTTTCTTCATTTTTGTTGAAGATGGTACTTGCAGTTTTTAATCTCCTGTACAAAATAACATTTCTCTGTTTATAATTGCATGGAATATGGAACAAAAAGTGCTATCAAATCATGATTCAAAAACAGTGGTTTCAAAACACATTTGTTTTATTATGTGAGTTCTTTTAGCTAACTAGGCAAGAAACCATTTCTTAAAACCTGCTTGAAATACTAATTTTAAGATTCTTTATAAATACTGGTAACCAGGGTTTCTTGTTATGTCGTCTATAATTTCAAAGTAACATGATACAAAATTCTTGCATACTTTATTAAAAAAATGATTTTGTAATGCTTTTTTGTATTAGTATGTTTCATTCTCCTTCTAGATTATGGAACTCTTGTTATAAAATATTTTATACATTTATATGACTTAGAGAGCTAGGCACATATTTGACTTGTAAAACATACTTGTAAATTAAAGCTACATAGTTGAATGTTCAAGCTAAAAACCATTTTAACAAAATATTTGAGATGGAGGGTATTTATACATTAAAAGCACCAGTCTATGAAATTAATAGGAATGGATACGTATGATGTTTATCATATAAAGTGCCTAAACCTAATCATTATTCTCAGGGATGTTTAAGAATTGTATTTTCATAGTGTTTAATCTCACATGCCTAAAAGTTATTTTCCAAATCCCTGTCTTAAGTAACATTTCTCACATCTATTAATCATAGCCTCTGTTATTCAATGACACAGTGGACATCAGGGCTTGGACAGTACTTTTAAAACAAAAACAAAGCAAAATGAATAATATATATATTTATGACAAACTTCATTGGTTTTCCAAATAACTACATTTGGGATTCAGTAACTATCTTGGAAATCTTAATAGATACTTATTGGATCATATACACAATCTTTATTTTCAATATATTTTGGTTAAATATAATTTTGCTTATATTCCAATACATGAATTTTCTTGCAAATGTGTTATCTTCCTATTCATCTGATGTATCTCTCTGACCACCCACAAAAAAGCTTTCCTATATGTTTCCTTCATTTGCAAGTTGTTTTTGACATTGTATAAGCATAACTGTGAAGTGTTCAATAAGAATACCATAATTTATAAAATATATATAATTCCATCAACCACTTGCCAAACTAATAGCTCTGCTCTGACTACCTGCCTAAATACTGAAGCTTGTTCCACTGTGTAGATAAGCTCTAATATCCCAGATTCATAAAAGAGGTAGCGTCTAGGCATTTAGTATGCAGTTGTATAAGCAGACACACACCCAACCTCTCCAAAACCATCATCTGAACTTGTGATACCTTCCATCCTATTAGATTTATTTGTTGCTAGCATTTTTTCTCTTATTTGTCCTAAACCAAAGGAGATCATGATGTGCTTTTTTGTGACATTTCTCTGATGTCTAGTAGCTAGACTTCCATATACACTGGAAGCAGCTACTGAAAAAAGTCACTTTAAAAAATGAGCAAAACGAAACTTTTGAATAAGTAATGCATATACATGGTACAACAATTAAATGAGAATAAAGTTTCTTTCTTAGATTTTTTTTTCCCCCTCAACATCTCAAACACTATAGTAGAGGCAGCTTACATTTTCTTCCTGTCTATACTTCTAGAGATATTCTATATTTACAGAAAGATAATGTTTATATTATCTTTTTCAAAAGTGGTCCCATAAAATACACACTATTCTGGGCCTTCTTTTTTTCACTATTATGTATTTACTATTCCATATATGTGCATATTGTGAAGTAAAGGGTGGGTGCTTGGGAGCATGAATGAGTGAGGATTGCTGTCCTTCATTGAAGCAAGGAACCAAAATGAAAACTTTGTATTTCAGTGCCGGTCAGTCATTGGGGAGGGAGGATGCAACCTTCCTGGGGAAGCAACTCCAGTCAGCCAAGTCCAGTGAGCAGTCCGTCACAGAAGGGCAGCTATTAGCTATGAACAACCGCACTCAAAGCAACTTGAGGATGAGTGTTCTGGCCCACGAGCAGAGAACTGGGGGAAACATTACTTTACATGTGTTTAATTTGATCTTTTATTTGATAATCTTGCTTAATGCTTGCTTTCATTCATAAGCCCTTTAAGGGGCAATCCAACCATATATCATGGTAAGGGAAATCCATAAAGTAGGCACTAATCTAAGAAGAGACAACAAGAGGTCTTTGAGGCCCTCAACAAAACCAGTATAGTACACCAAGATTTCATGCATATCTGACAGAAAACATGAACTTCAAACCTAGCACCCAATCCCTCCATGCCCTGTACAGAAAATGTGGTTCTGCATGGCAGAGGGCAGGGGACACATTCTCAACCAATGGAATAAGGACAAAACACACACACATACACACAAAACAATGAAACCTAACATTATTGAGGACAAAAGCAAAGAGCCTGGGTTATGTCAACAAGGAATTGAGTTCACAGTGATGAAGTGAAAAGACTTGATACAGGAGTAGGAATCTGAGTCAGAGATAAATAAAAGTGTGTTCTAGAATTTTTTAAGCAAATGGGAGAGGTTGATGAATAGGGAGCATTTTTCTTAATGCTGGCTGGGATCATATTACAAAAATGAAGTCTTTAAAAAGTGGATTTATAAAAGGTTTTATGCTCAGAAGACAAGTTTAATGGAAAATATAGATGGAAGGAAAGAGATGAAGTGGGATGTAGCTGGAGACGTGGATTAGGGCCAGAGTGTGAAGTAAATAAAGTAGCTACAGTCCTTTCATAATCAGAACAATGGTCAACTTTATTTCAAATTGGAAATGAATTGATTAAACAGGATAATGTCAGGTTTTGCTTTAGTAGGTTGGGAATTTCATTCATACATTAATTTATTGGGTTAATTCAGCTTCCATATTTCACAGAATGAGTCATAGCAAATAATTTGTAAATCCACATAACTCAATTACATCTGTGATACCAAGTTTTAAAACTGTTCTGTTAACATTTGTTTAAAATAATACTATTTTATTGGACGTTATTACTAAGAACCAAGATGAAATATATTTTTGTATTTTACGTTACAGCAAACAAGATATTGAATTTTACCTATAATTTAAAAAATAACCTACGTTTTCTTTCTTTTTTACATGTTAAACCATGTCCATAAATTTTACATCTTTAAAGTAATTCTATACTGAGAAATGCATTCTTCCTTTAAACATAGCCTTCATGAATGTTTGATGTAAATTTTAGGCAAATAATTGTTGAATGTTTGTACTCAACTATGTTTCTAATCTCTATGAGTTAGAATTTGAAGATGATAACTCTCGCTACCTATTTGTCTAATTACTTTTGTTTGTTCTTCCTCATCTCCCAAAACTTAGTACTGGTGTCTCTGGATTTCCCCTATATTGCATATCTTTACTTTTCTATGTCATTTAATCTCTTAATTATCTCATCCAGTCTCATGGCATTAAATACCATCTATCATGCATTTGCAAATCCCAAATGTACATCTCCTCTCTTGACCTCACCCATGAATGTTAGGCTCATATTTAACGATGACTCAATTTGAGACTATCCATCTCAAATTCACTGTTTCTAATAATGAGCTTTAATACTGGCTCCATGCTTGGGTCTTTCAAAATCTCTGCATATAATTCATGATTACTCCATCTTTCTGATTGCTCAAGTCAAATTTGGGAAGCATCTAAAACATCTTCCTTCTTTCTATTTAACTTCCAACCTTTCAAGAATATTTTATTGGCTCAACATTTAAAACAAAACTAGAATCTTTCCTCTTCTTACTGCCTGATGTAACTCTTGGTTCTCTTCAGTTGATTTTTTTTAACTCAGCTGCCAGAGATAGCCAGTTAAAAAGTAAATCATATTTTACCACTCTACTTGATATCCTCCAAGGATTCTAGTATCACTCAGAATAAAATACAAATTTTTAAATAGCCTACAAGACCCTGTATGATCTGCAATCCCGGCTACCTCACTAAGTTACCTTCTAACACTCCCCCATCATTCCCATTCCTATCACACTGTTCTTCCTACTGTCATTTATTCCTGGTTCATAGCCTTGCACTTGGTCCCTGTTGCTGAAATTTCCTTTTCTCAGGTAACTGCATGACACATTTTCTTGTATTCTTTATGTCTCTATTTAAATACTAGCTTCTCAGTGGTAAACTGCCATCCTCCTAGTCTTTTCTACTTTATTTTCCTACATAGAAAACTGAACATCTAATATACTATATATTTTAATTTATATTTTTGTCTATCTCCTTCTCTGGAATATAAGATCCATGAAGGCAGTGAAGTTTTTTCTTTTTTCTTTTTTTCATTATTATATCTTTGCATCTAGAACAATACATGGAATGTATTTATGTATTTAATTAATATGTAATAAATGAATAAAATTATAGAGCATTAGTTCTAAAGTGAATAATTATAAATTGTATAATGTCATAATTATAGGCTGTGGATATAGGCTATGAAATAAAGAGCTGCTCAAAGTTGTTTACACAAGTATGTTCACAAGGCATTATTCATTTAAACATTTGAAACAACTTTTATGTCTCTGTTTATGGTGAAGCACAATAAAAGTGCTAATGTACACATAAGTAGCAAGAGAACACTAGGAAGGTCCTTCAGTTTCTCATGTGTGTGTGTATGTGTTTGTAATTGAACTACTTTCCCTATGTTCCCACTACTTATAAATATATTAATGTCGTAATGTACTTCATCATAAACATGAACATATATGCAGACACAGATACTTCTCTTTATATTATGCTTATATATATATAATGAAAGAAAAAAGAAGGAAGAAGTAGAGAGGGAGGAAGAGAAAAATCCCTCAATTATGCAAAATGAATGTTAAAAGTAACTGTAGATTATAAAACTAGATATATAGATGGATAAATAAACTATAAATAACTATAGTCTATAACTTACAGATATTTTGCAGTTTGTCTTCATGAATTTGTATTGCTCTTTCCATTAAAACATATATATGTACACTAGATATGTTTCTTCACATGTTTATTCCATAAATAAACTTGGTAGACCATGCTACAGACTGGCTTTAAGTGTAAATTATTTCACTTAGCAATGTTCACTCAGTTGGCGTAAAATGTTTGTGGATAATTTGAATATGTGGCAGGCTTGGGCACCTTACCAGAAGAAGTTACAGTCTTTGCTTTCTTACTTTCTCAAGTATGTCACACAGCTTTTATTTTTTACATACTAAGGGAGTTTTGTGCGAAATACTGAATTTCTGTTCTGGAACATAAGGTCATGGACTACTTCTGTTTCCTAGCATTACTTTAAAAATGCCCTCTCAGTTTTTAATCACACATACGGTAAGGAAAAATATCTTAGTCCAAAATTAGAAAGCCAATAAAAATTTGAGGAGAAAAATACAAAGAATTTACTTTGAAATATGCAAAGATATATTTTATCCGGTGTTTTTTAAATGAGCTCTTAAAAATCTCTCTCTGCTGAAATATACTGCATTTTTTTATTTGCCTGTCTACAGACAAATATATTGTACAGTCTGTAAGTACTGCATGACCTTTTAGTTTCTCCAGTGAATACTGAGGTTAAATAACCATTCATGCCCTTGGCAATATCAAGCTTTTCTTCATTAACTTGTCCTTTTGCCCTTTAACAGTGTCACTTATTTTTGCCTGGCTCCTTCCTCCTCATAGATATTTCAAGTATTATGTGCTGTTTTATTTCTAACTCACTTTCAGATCTTCTCTTGTCATTTGTAATACTTCTGACATTTTAGTTTTGTTGGGGTATTTTTTGTTTTTTCACACTTAAATAGAGACAAATATTTCACCATTATACTATAATACTTCAAAGACAAATTTTTTTCCAGAAGTAGCATAAAGCTTCAATTCTCTAAATAAAAAAAAAGTGCTATTATAAGGGACAAGATAGAGAAAAAAAATTCCCCCAAAGGAGTTCAAATTAGTTTAGAGACATCCTCCTCCTCATTAACTTTCATTACATGCTGGGAGCCTATGATCTCATATAATTCCCATTTACCAAGAAGATGATCTAAAGGTGACAGGCCAGGAAACCTGCAGGAAGTCATGAAGAACATGATTGAGTAATCTCACCTCCACATAGTAAATGATAAGGTTACAGGGGAATCCAAATATGAAGGAAAATGATTTCATTAGCACTTAAAGAGTGGGTCAACATAAAGGTCTAAAATCCAATTTCTTCTAATTTTATAACACAGACCACACTAAAATCTCTGGAATACTGAGACTGAAAAATGTGGTCAACCACAACCAAGTCTGAATCTCCATAAACAAAGTCAAAGGCACAGGTGTAAGACTGCTCATCTCAAGATCTAGAGAGTTTAATTTTTCTTCAGTTTTTTTATAGACTTGGTCTATTTAAACTCAGCTATTACATTCTTTTACATAAATTAAACCATGAATATTGGATTGTAATGCTGTACATGAACAGGTATGAAAGAGATAAACATAGAAGCACAAGACCATTTATGAGTTATAGGCAAAGTAACTCTTCTTTAAATTATTTATCATGTGTAATAAAGTTTGGAAATATATGCATATCTAAAATAATTTTGCTTATCAAATGTAACAAGCTAAACAGTGGTTATAGATACAATACAAAACAAAAAGCAGAAAAGAAATTATTGAAGAAAAAATCTAAATTCCATCAGACGTTTTTTTTAATCAAAGTACTGTTTGATATACAATCTTGTTTTCAAATGCACGGCACAGTGGTTCAACAGTTACCCACATTATAAAGTCCTCACCCCCTCTAGTGCAGTCACTATCTGTCAACACAGAAAGATGTTACAGAATCATTCACTATGTTTTCCATTCTTTAGTACCATCCCCATGACCAACTTATATTGTGATATGTGAATTATATTACTACTTTATCCCCCTCAACCTCGCACACCCACCCTGCCCAACCCCTCCATCATGGTAACCACTGGTCCCATCGCAGTGTCTAGTTCCTTGAGTTTTACTTTGGATTTGTATTCCACAAACAAGTGAAATCATATGGGATTTGTCTTTCTCCATCCAACTTATTTCACTGAGCATAATGCCTTTTAGATGCATCCACATTATTTCAAATGTCAGGATTTCTTTTCTTTTTATGGCTGAATAATATTCTACTGTGTATGTACATCTTCATTCATCTATTGATGGACACTTAGGTTGCTTCCATATCTTGTCTAATCTAAATAATGCAGTAATAAACATAGGGGTGCGTGTGTCTTTCAGATCAGGGATTTTGTTTCTTTGGATAAATTCCTAGAAGCAGAATTACTGGGTCAAATGGTATTTCTGTTTTTGCTCTTTTGAGGAACCTCCATACTGCTTTCCATAGTAGCTGCACCAATTTACATTCCCACCAACAGCATAGGACAGTTCCCTTTTCTCTATATCCTCACTAACACTTGTTATTTCTTTTTTTTCTTTCTTGAGAATTGAAGTTTTATTTCCCAAATTTTTTAGAAAACCATTAATTGTAAAAACACTTTTATTTCTTGTCTTTTGGATAGTGGCCTTTCTAACTGGTCGGTGTAAGGTGATATCCCGTTGTGGTTTTGATTTGCATTTCCCTGATGATTAGTAATGTGGAGCATCTTTTCATATGCCTGTTGGCCATCTGTATTTCTTCTTTGAAGAAATGTCTGTTCAAGTCATCTGCCCATTTTTTAATTGGGTTATTTGTTTTTTGGGTATTGGGCTGTATGAGTTCTTTATATATTCTGCATGTTAACTTCTTATCAGATAAATCAATTAAGAACATATTCTCCCATACTGTAGGTTGCCTTTATGTTCTGCTGATGGTGTCCTTTGCAGTGCACAAGCCTTTTAGTTTGATGTAATCCAGTCCCATTTGTTCACTTTTGCTTTTGTTTCCCTTGCCCAAGGAGATGTGTTCAGGAAAAAGTTGCTCATGTTTGTATTCAGGAGATTTTGCCTATGTTTTCTTCTAAAAGTTTTATGGTTTCATGACTTACATTCAAGTCTTTTGTGTATGGAGTTTGGCAGTAATCCAGTTTTATTCTCTTGCATGTAGCTGTCCAGTTTTCCTAACACCAGTTATTGAAGCAGCTGTCTTCCCCATTGTATATTCATGGTTCCTTTATTATAAATGAATTGACCATATATGCATGGGTTTATATCTGGGCTCTCTATTGATCTATGGATCTGTTCTTGTGCCAGTACCATATTGTTTTTACTACTGTAGCTTTGTAGTGTAGCTTGAAGTCAGGAGGTGTAATCCCCCCAGCTTTGTTCTTCTGTCTCAGGATTTCTTTGGCTATTTGGGGTATTTTGTGGTTGCATATGAATTTTAGAACTATTTTTTCTAGTTCATTGAAAAATGCTATTGGAATTTTGATAAGGATTGCATTGAATCTGTAAATTGCTTTGGGCAGGATGGCCATTTTGACAATATTAATTCTTCCTATCCATGAGCACAGGATGGATTTCCACTTTGTATCTTCTTTTACTACCCCCATGACTGTCTTAAAGTTTTCAGAGTACAGTCCTTTCACCTCCTTGGTTAAGTATATTCCTAGATATTTTATTCTTTTTGATGATATTATGAATGGAATTGTTTTCCTGATTTCTTTTTCTGCTAGTTTGTTGTTAGTATATAGGAATGCAACAAATTTCTGTGTATTAATTTTATATCCTGCCATTTTGCTGAATCCAGTTATTAGTTCTAATAGTTTTTTGGTGGAGTCTTTAGTATTTTCTATACATAATATCATGTCGTCTGCAAATAGTAACAGTTTAACTTCCTCCTTACCAATTTGGATGCCTTTTATCTGTTTGTGTTGAATCAAACAAGCTTTTTAATGATTTGTGGACCTCAGTGGTGTTACTATTGTTTTTCCTTAAAATGCTGGCTGCTCTTTCAGAATCTCTGCTTAGATATCTCTTAGATACTTATCAGATGGCCTTCAAATAAGTGATCATTAATGTTTTGATGGTACTTCATTTTATAGTCTCATCTTTTAATAATTGATTATCAGTACCTCTCATACCCATTGCAATCTGGTGGGCACTGAGAGAAGGAAATAAGACAGGAATCTGCCTGCCATCAGGAAACTTACTATATTTTGGGGAAAATAATAATACAACATACATTACAGCATTGCATGGAAAACAGATCCATACAGGAATTAGAGATAAGTGTAATTGGATTTTAGTGAAGGAGGAAATTATTTCCTCTTAAAAGTATGAGCTATGATATATTTTCATGACTAAGAACCAAACAAAATATAAAACACCATCATGATCAAATCTTGCATTTGCTGTATCTTGGTGTTTTAATGTTCTTTGTGCATTCATTCTGTGTTACAGTGCTAAGAGATAAAGTACAATTTTTTTCAAGTTGAATGAGTTAATTAAAATAATTATAACAATAAAATTACTATTAGGTAAAAGCTATTTCTTTATGAAATAGCTCTGTAACTATAATTTACATGATACACTGTTTAGAAGCTGGCTTCTCATAGTGTTTCTTTTATGATCATAATATGTTTTAGGGTGATTCTTCCTGCTTTAGTTATTTTGTTTTTTTGTTTTATGTTTTAAGTTTTACTGTTAAGGTCAAATTTTATAGTAATATGTAATATAATTTTTAAATTCCTGCCCATTAAACTTTTTAAAAATTAATATATAATTGGTATAACATTATATTACTTTCAGGTATACAACGTGATTCAGTATTTCCATATATTGTGAAACATCCAACACAATAAATCTAGTTAACATCTATCACCACACATAACTACAATTTTTTTTCTTCTGAGAACTTTAATATCTAGTCTCTTAGAAACATTCAAATATACAATATAGTATTTTCAACTATAGTCATCATGCTGTATATCACCAGGATTTATTTATGTAATAATTGGAAGCTTTTACTTTTTGACTATCTTCCCCCATTTCACACACCCTCCATAACTACCTCTGGAAACCACCAATCTATTCTCTGTATCTATGAGTTTGGGGTTGTTTTGTATTAAATTTCCACATCTAAGTGAGGTCATATAGCATTAGTCTTTGTTTGACTTCTTTCCTGTAGCATCATAAACTCAAGTTCCATCCATGTCATCACAAATGGCAAGATTTCCTTCCTTATTATGTCTGAATATGTCACAGTATTATATACCACATTTTCTTCATGCAATAATGGACACTCAGTTTTTTTTTATGTTTTGGCTATTATAAGTAATGCTGCAGTGATCACGGGGGGTGCATATATCTTTTCAAGTTAGTGTTTTCTTTTCCTCTGAATAAATACCCATGAGTGAAATTGCTGGATCATAAGGTAGTTTTAATTTTAATTTTTTTCGGGAAACTTTGTACTATTTCCATACCTGTCATACCAATTTACATCTCCACCAAGTGTGAACATGGGTTCCCTTTCTCCACATCCTTGCCAACACTTAATATTTCTTGTTTTTATCGTAATAGCCATTCAAATGGCAACATCTCATTGCAGTTTTGATTTGAATGTTTTCTAATGATTGGTGATGTTGAACACCTATTCATGTACCTGTTGGCCATTTCTCTGTCTTCTTTGGAAAAATGTCTATTAAGACCCTCCGCCCATTTTTTAATTGAATTGCTTGGTTCTTTTGCTATTGAGTTGTATGAGTTCCTTATATATTTTAGATACAACCCCTTACAAGATATATAATTTGCAAATACCTTCACTCGCTCTGTACATTGTATTTTCGTTTTGTTAATGTTTTCCTTGGCTGTACAGGAGCTTTTTGGTTTGATATAGTCTCAGTTGTTTACTTCTGATTTTGTTGCCCTTGCTTTCAGTGTCAAATCCAAAAAAACATTGCAAAGACAAAAGTCAAGTAGTTTGTCATCTGGAAGATTGCATGATTTATTATTAACCTTCATGCTCTAGACTTAGATATGGTATAATTAAGTAGGCTGTTAAATCATTTTTATGTTAATTATATAGTTTAGTGTTTAAATTGTTCTATGTTTGTGTTGCCTTTAAATTTTAAGGACTTTAAACTTAAATGCACCTACCATGTATCAAATAAAATCTAAAATTAATCAGTGTTCCTGTCCCCACTCTTAATGTTTCAGCTTAAGAATTCGTAATCAGGTCTTTTATTTCCTATATTTCCTCAGTTTTAGAAAATTCTCAACAAGCATGTCTTCAAACATTGGTTTTGCTCCATTCTCTCATTTCCTTCTACTTTGTTTTCCTGAGATTACTATTATAGATTATCCAACTATCTTCTATCTTAATTGGTATTTCATGTTTTAAAAATTACTTTGCTTCTGCATTCTAAATCATTTACATGTACTCTTAGTTTTCTGAGTCACTTTGTTTTGGTCTTGTTCCTTGTTTTCTTTTCCTTTGGTAAGGATGCTGATAATTCAGTAAGGTAGGAAACCTAATTTCTTAACAAATTTTAAGGGCATAACACAGTATTTAAAATTTTTTTCCAATTCTACTGAGAAATAATTGACTCATATTGTTAAGTTATATATATTTAAAGTGCAAGTTA
Source organism: Manis javanica (assembly GCF_040802235.1). Lineage (NCBI taxonomy): Eukaryota > Metazoa > Chordata > Mammalia > Pholidota > Manidae > Manis > Manis javanica. The sequence continues at coordinate 55,018,644 of NC_133163.1, read as the reverse complement.
AAATATAACTTGATTTTATATATGTTGATGATTTAATATGATTTGATATACATTGTGGAATGATTGCCAAGATCAAGACAGTTAACATATCCATCTCACATAGTTAAGTTTTGTGTGGGTATTGTGAGAATGCTTAAGTCTACTCAGCAACTTTCAAATGTACAAAACTATGCTATTAAGTATATGGTCATCATGCCATACATTAGACCCTCAGAACTTAATCATCTTATAACTGAAATTTTATGCCCTTTGACCTACATTTCTTCATTTGCCCCTCCCCCCAATCCCCAGCAACCATCATTCTATTCTCCCTTTCTATGAAATTGGCTCTTGTTTTGTTTTGTTTTTTCACATTCCACATGTAAGTGATACCATATGGCTTTGTCTTTCTCTTTCTGGCATACGTCACTTAGCATAATACCCTCCAGTTTCTTTCATGTAGTCACAAATGGCAGGATTTCCTTCTTTTTTATGACTGAACAATATTTCATCATGTGTGTATATTTTAATTATATTATATGTTTAGATATAGTATATATAAATGTGCACATTTCTTTATCCATTTATTAATTCACAAGCAATTAGCTTGTTTCCTTGTTTCTGTGTCTTGGCTATTGTGAATAATGCTGCAGTGAACATGAGGGTATAGATATCTCTTCAAGACAGTGGTTTCTGTCATTTAGTAGATGCTGATTAAATACTGTTTGCAAAATGAATAAAAGGTAACATTTTTATCAGCTTAATTTTGTATTTTAAATTTATTAAATTCATATAATAATTATTATTTATATTTAATTTAGGCATAGCAATTAATTACTTCCCATTTCAGCAAAGAAAAATTAAAGTAAAAATAGGTCTCAGAAGATACCCTAAATCTACAATTCCTGATAAACAGAAGTCTCACACCAAACTTGCTTTCAGTGCCCATTCTTCATTTCTATCATCTCTTCATGTTCATCATAGTAACTGCATTATTTGACTGTTTTCATTTTGGGACCAGCTAACTTTCTATTTCAGTTCTCGTATGCAACACATTTTACTTAGGGATGATTTCATTCCTGCTATATTTCTACTTGCTCTTGTTTTAATTTTCTAGGTATTTTTTTAAAAAAAACCTCAAAATAGCTTAAAAATAAGGCTATATGTCTTGTACTGCATTTATTCATTGGCTCAGTCATGTCACCATAGGTGCAGGCTCTTTCCATATCTCTGCTCTGCTTTCCTCAGCATGCTACCTTTGATCCTCACAGTGACTTCCCTCTCCATAAGATGACTATCACAGTTCTAGGCACAAAGTGAAAAAAGAGGATTATTTATTTCTAAATTATAAGTAACTAAAGAACCACTGTTTGAGATTGAGTGAAAAGACCTATTTTTCATTATAAAAAGTAAAAATAATAATAGAAGTCCAAAAAAGGCAGTTGGCATTTAAGTTTAATATTATTGATGATTACCCACTAGCTCTTCCCATCTTTCATTTGAGGAGCAGAGCCGCAATTATTATAGGTGTCCATCCTTTTCCTCAGACTGATCGCTGTTACATTCCGAAAACTGTAAGCCAGTCATTTCCTTTGGAGGTGAATGGTTTTGGGGTAGCTAAACGACTGTTTCAGCTTTGAATCTTAGAAAAATGGAAAGAAGAAGAGAGATAAAAGAGGGCTGCATTAGTTTTCTGTGGCTGCTGAAACAAACTGCCACAAACTTTATTTCTTCCACAACAGAAATGTTCTCCCTCAGATTTCTGGAGGAGAGAAGTCCAAAATCAGTTTCACTGAATTAAATCAACTCAGCAGAACATGCTTCCTCTGGAGGCTCTAGGAGACAGTCTGTCCCTTGCTTCTTCCAGCTCCTGGTGGCTGCTAATATTTTTTGGCTTGTGGCCCTATCACTTCCCCTATCCTCCGCAGGCATATACTGCCTCCTCTTCTGGGTGTTAATCTCTCTCTGCTTCTTTCCTGTAAGCACACATTTGTTTACACTGAGAGTTTACCTAGATAGTCCAGCATAATCTACCCCGTCAAGATCCTTAATTTAATCGCATCTGTACAGACCCTTTTCCTTTTAAAGTAATATGTTCAAGTTCCAGTGATCAGGACATAATATTATAGGTGACCTTTATTCAGCCTACTACTAGGATGTAGATAGAGTAGGACACATATTAAAGAGTAATAAAAACATTAGTTATAAAGTTCTTTCTTGGATACAAAAAAGAAAAAAAATGATATTGGAATAAACAATTGCAAGGCTTCCCTATTCCTTGAAATATTAGAGAAATATATTTAAAAGAACTTCCAGTAACAAGGCAGTTAAATAAATGAAATTTCTTCTTTAGACCAACTCAGTGTTATGCTACTGAACTTTAATGGGGAATTTTGATTGGAGAAGAATATCGATACATGAGTTCTCCTGTAATACAAAAAAATATTTTACATTTATGAAAACTTAAATGTCATGGTGAACAAGTATATGTAAATATATATAAAAATGTGTATAAAATTACAAGAAAATTTGGATGAAAACACAACTTTATTTTGGTTTCATATAGTCCCTCAAAGTACATTTAATGTTGTAAACTCATCTGCCCTCTAGTGTAGACTAGTACAAGACAGTAACTTGCAGATAATTCACAGATACTAAAAAGCCCTTTTAATAACAAAAAAAAGTTACATCTCAGGCTAGTAATTAGGGCATCCCATCTCACATATGTTTGCATTTTGAGGTTATAAATTAATTAGAATTTTCTCTTTAACTCTCTGGCCTCTTTCGTGTGGTGCATCTGGAATAGGAAAAGGGTTGGTGTTTGGTTTCTTTTTCTCCTCTTTCCCTACCCAACCCCTCTGCAGTCACTAGAACTATTTTGTTCTCAGCCAGGCTATGAGTAGACGGAGAATGAAAGGGGGAAGGAGGCAGGCCAGTGCTTCTTAGGCTAGGTGGCCTAAAACACTCTAGGTTAGTGGGTGGCTAAAGTTGAAGACCCTAAGCTGCCTGGAGAAAATTGTGCTATTTCACTTATGAGCATGTTGTTGTTCTTCAGCAGTTCTTTTCTGGACTATTTTTTCAGAAGTTTCCTTATAGGACTGCCTGCATCTTTATTCTAAGATATAACTTAATTCTCCTTTATCAGCTGCTAGGTGTCTGGTGGAATATATCCAGCTACATTTTGCTAGTATGTATTTATCCCATTGGAGAGCCCTATTGAAAATGGTCCATGGAAAGCCCACAGTGGTCAAAAGATACTGTGGAAGTAACCAACAGTCAGTTAACTCTGGAAGTTATCTGGGTTCTGTTGCTAAAGCAGTAAGCTCTATAACATTTCTTTTCTACCCTAGAATTCCTGAGGGAATAAGTAGGGGTTTGGAATTCAGACCTCCATCCACAATTCTAGTATAGCTTGCTAAGATGTGGCTCAGGCATGAGCCTTTGGTCTAGACTGCTGTGGAAATATTGAACTATTCTAATTTTTCCAAGCCCTGATCAAGAGGGTAATAGCCTCATAGAATTACTTTACAAAATCTCCTCTTTTCAAATTCTGATCTCTTTTTTTATTTACTTGGAAGAGGTGCTAGAATTAAAAAGTGGTAGATCATTTTTTCTGAAAATCTCCATATGCATATTGGTTCCACAATCATTTTGGTATCTAATTCTGTCTCACTGACAATTCAATAGAAACTTAGGAAGAATGAGTCCTTTTTAATGTCCTGTTATAGAGATTTAAAATGTAGGAAACTAGCATTTTTTGTGTGTATAATGGAAATGGTTTTGCAGTGCTATATTTTTAATGGACAGTATAAATGCAAGTTAAAAAAAAGATTTCTTAGGGTTTTATATTTTACTTTTCTAAAGAAAGAGTATCATATTCAGATTAAACAGAGACAAGCACCATCACATCAGAGTTACTCTGCAGAGAGGAAATTAAAGCTTGAGCATCCCAAGAGGAAAACACATACAGCTTTTCAAACCCTAATTTCTCTCAGTGGTGTGGGAGAGATAATGACAGGTAGTACTTCTGCAACTTAAGTGGTTCTTATACATCATCTGCTTTTAAATGGCATAAACTGCTTTGCAGTTTTTAATTTTTCAATCTTCAAGGAAGTATAAGAGTAGAGCAATCATACATAAGATCATCATACTTTTTTAGTCTTTCAAAGCAAGAATTTGTGACTCTAATAGTACAGGGTTGCATTTAATGTTTTAGCATTCTTATAGACTTTCTGGTTAGGCAAAAGTATTTAAAATTATTTAATATTTTTCCTATGATAACTTGTACCATTGGACTATGTCAGATAAATTGGGTATGGTCTTCTTGCCTTTAAAGAGGAAGTGGAATGTGTAAGAGAAAATAATACCAAGAAATAAAAATAAGTGACTTTATAATTTTTAATATGTATGTTGTTGCTTATGTGAGAGAACCCCCAATATTGTAGATGTAAAAAATTATAATTTCTCTATGATATTATCAAGTAGTCTAAGCAAATGAGACTGTAAATTTCTAATACAAAGGACCCAATCCTAATGAGTGAGTGACAGGTACATTTGCTTAGTAAATCTTTCTCATACTACAGATTTTACCCTGGTTAAATTAGAGAACTTGACTTCAATAATTTGATTTCTGTGACAACCAGACATTTTTATCTAATTTGTGTTCTTGGAATAGGGTAGTGATGATCAGTTCTTTAGATCTTTGAATATTTTGTTTGGCTATTGCAAATTCTCTCAATTTTGAAGACTCATACAAATACCTAAAAATTTATTAGGACTCTACTGCATAATTAATGCTGTTATTCACTAAGAAATATTAGGTTAAACTACCAGAAGTGAGTTTTGTAGGTCAAAATAAACAAATGATGAACATTGTCACAGTGGTACAGGCTAATATGAAAAAGCATGGTGTATATCTGTCTTTAATTGTGACTGCAAGAAGGCTGTAGGAAATTAAGAATAGCCCTCAAGTGAAATACTCTCAATCTGAAACTAGAAAGGAAGGAGGAGTTTTATAGTAGGTGAGAGTAAGGGAAATATATTTTCGTATAGGCAAAGGAGTTTTGAAAGTGACTGACAAGTAAGAGGGGAGAGAGCTCAGAAAGTAATTAGGGACCCCATCAGAGTAGGATCCTGGATAAGAAGGGAAGGGCCTAGTTCAGTTTCTAAAAGCAATATGTTGTAATGATTAGGAGACTTGACTAATATTCTGTTTCTTCTTTAGGTCCTTGAAGTTTTGGAATTTGGAATGAACTCATGATCTGCTTAGGCCAGTGACTGGCAAGTGAAAAGGATATGTTGTGCTTTCTGGTAGAAATTTGAAGAGTCTGAATGCAATTTTCAAGAACACAACCCTGTATCATGGAATGCCTCTGGGCGTACAAACCAAGGGATATAGTGTCACTGCAGCATGGCCTACCCTATCCTGACAGATATAGATAATGGTACGTATCAGCTGATTTTAGGAAAATATTTTTGATTACCATTCTAAGGATTTAATTGAAGATTCAAAGAAATATTATTAGCCTAGTTGTCAGTTTACCATTTAAATTACAAAACAGAAAAAATTAAATGCTTAATAATGTATTTATTAAATTATGAATATATGTAATTTACTTTTTAGCCACTAAAATGAATTTTTACTTTGATCTCATGGATGTAGATGGGCACTGACTATAGACATGTATACATCATCCACGACTGTTGTGAAGAGCTATGTGTCAAGGTACTAGCAATCCTTAATGTTGAAAAAAGGAATGGCTAGCACTGTTTGCTTTCCTTTCTTGCTTCTATGTATTTTTAAATGGATCAGAAATATATTGCTTTAACCCAAGAAAATAAATATATTTTTAAATTAGGCCACAAATCTCTCCTATAAATAAGGGAGGATAGACTGACCTTAGAAGACCTTTAGTGAAGAACAGTTATTGCCCATATTGACTCAACAAATAGTAAGGAACTACTCTGTATCAAACACTGTGCTTGGCACTGAGAATAAATTAAGAATCAGGCAGGACACATATGTTTCCCAAATTCATTCAGCTTAAAAACTAAAGAAGCGTGGTAACCATGACAATTTATCCCCCCACACAAATAAGTATACAATGACAAACCATGATACATTTTGTGAACTTAGAAGAGAATGAAGGTGAAAAATATAAAGCTAGGAGTCAATAATCTGAAAAGATTTTGCCATTTATGAGTAGATGGGGTCAAACAGGAGCGAATGGAATGAGAGGAGAATAGATCCCTGAGGAACTCTACCGTATAGAGGGTCCAGGAGGGATGAGTGTTGTGAACTGTGAAGACATTTTTAGAGTCCATGTATAAATGACATTATATGGTGTTTTTCTTTGAACACATATAAATAGAACGTAGAGTGGTGGTTATCGGGCTGGAGGATGGGGAAATTGGAAAGATGTTCATCAAAGGGTACAAACTTGGAATTTGAGGATTAATAAGTTCTGGGGTTCTAATACAAAACATTGTGATTATAGTCAACAATACTGTATTATATACTTCCAAGATGCTAGGAGACTAGATCTTAAATGTTCTTGCCATAAAATGAAATTATAATTATGTGACTTGATGGAGCTATTAGCCAACTTCATGGTGCTAATCATAGTATGATATATAAATGTATCAAATCATCAGGTTGCATACCTTAAACTTATACAATGTTATATATCAATTAAAGAAAAGGAATTATGAAAGGTCTGAGATTTTGTCCTACTTCAAGCTAGAAATTTATCTTAGCAGAGTTTCGTTCACAGTGGTAGAAGACATGAATCTCTGTCTCCTGGGTCACCCGATTGACTTCATTACCCATGTCACATCAGGTACCATGAGTGGAAGCATATTTTCATCAGCTCTCCTTACCCCCAAGTCTCATAGGTCAGTGTGAATGGCCCTAGTTGATGACTGCATATGCACTGGATTATGGTACAGGACAGAAACCCTGAGATTTGGAAACCTGAATCTTTTATAAAAGACAATGAGCCTCTCTGCCCTTGCTTTGAAGGGAGACATTATCTTTATCATACTGGACAATAAGCATGCTTCCAGAGTAAAACAACATCCTGATTTTCCAGGGCTGTTAGCTATACAAACATTCTTGGATAGCTAGAGGAGAAAAAAGGGCTGTTAGTGCCTTACACAGGTATGTAGAAATGCAAAAGAACCAGGGAAAATTGTCTCTCAGCAGTTTCTCAGGAGACTGCCAAGGACACTGGGGAGAAGGAGGAGGCAAACAAATGTAGAAGCCAGGAAGAGGGCAGTACTCTAAGGAAAAAGCAGTCAGTGATGGCAAACGCTGTGAAGAAATCAAGTCAGATAATGCCTAAAGTATCCATTATATTTAACAACGTGAAAGACATGATAAGTGATCTGATTAACATTTTGATAGCGTACAACCAAAAATGACTTAACTTGAGCAAGAAAGCAGGGTATTATGCCTTCTTGCTTATGGGGGCAGCACCGGTTGCACATGTTGTCTTGATATAATGACTAACAGCATCACTGTTAACTTTCAAAAGAGTCCTAGTTTGGAATAGAAACTATATTTGGGTAATAGAAGAGTCCATCAAAGATTTTACTTTGATGGACTCTTCTATTACCCAAAAAACAGAGGATCAACAACTAAGAATGATAGGAACATGGGCTGTCCCAAGATCTCCCAGCAGGAGGATCCTATGGACATTTTCTGGAGGAGCACTGATCAATGACAGTTTTTAGTTTTTATGTCATTAAGTATTTAAATCATATTAAAAATGTATAAACACTTCACTTTGATTTAGCTGACTCTGCACTTATTTTAATCAGCCCTAGCCAGGAAATATCAGAATGATAAAATAAATTTTTACTGGAGGAATCTTAACAAGCTAGTAGCTGTCTCAATGTTTTCTACATTGATCATAAGAAGAGAGTAATTTAGGTGGTGCTGTGAGAGTAAAAGCCAGATTTTATTTGATGAAAATGTGACTGGAAAAAAAATGGAGACTGTATATACAGACAATACCTACAAAACATTTGGCTTTGAGAACGTATAGATGAGCATATTGGTCATAATATCAGGAAGACAATTTGAGATTTCAAGGACTGTTGTAGTTGAGAAGGGGTTGAAGATGTAGGACAGTCTATAAAAACTCATAAATAAAATTTATCTTAGACATCTATAGTCATGAGGATCTACTGCACAGAGAGTGATCGGTTCTTGACAGGAAGGCATTTCATCCATTGTAACCAGAGGTAGAAAGGAGAACAGCTACAGATACAGATTAGTTTAGATACTTGATGTCAGGAAAATGAGAGAGCTCTTCTATGCTCGTATTTACTTCTTACATAAACCATAAAATAAGATTATGTTTCATGTAATGACAAGCAGGTGGGGGAAGGACAGCTTTAGAAAGAAGGGTACAGAACACATGAAGTTGTTTCATCAACTACAAAGACAGGGCAAAATAAGACTTTTGGGCAGTTCTAAGACCTCAGCCTATATTAGTGTTAATAAGTGTGTAGTGTCATCAACATGCCAGTTTTGGAATTCAAAGTGACAGTGACCATATTTGCATCAGTTCCAAATGAAATCACAGCAAAGACAGTCTTTGGATTGTATATATAGCTTTAAATTACAGAATATGATTGCTGAATCTATATTCTCTGGCTTTTTCAAATGATATTAGTAAAAATTATTGGGCAAAACTTTCCTTTTATTTTTGAAATATATGGTATATTTAAATCTGGAGAGTAAAAATATATTTAGAAGAAATAATAGGGTTAGAAAAGCAACACTGTTTTACACATAAGTCTCCAGTCTCATACATTATTCTTGAGTGGCAAGATTTGGGTAGCTTAACTATCCACCACAAATAGGAAGTAGCATTTCACTCTGAGAAACCGAAGTTTATACCAGGGGGGAAATTGAGAGAGAAGGAAATACGATGCTCTTTGTAGATCTCAGGTGAGCCTGGTTCAGAGCATTCACTTCACAAATATTAACTGATTGGAAAATAAATGAATGAATAAATGAGGAGTGAGAAGAGACCAGAAAAATGAACCAGAGTTTTAACTTTAAAGGTTTCTTTCCTAGGTTATAGATTATTCAATTGGCTAGACAGTCTATCCACTGGTAAACCTAAGCATGGTACTAGGTATAGGATGCAAATTTATCTGTCAATATCTTCATACAATAATGACTTCCTTTACTTAAGGCAGTAGTTCTTCATGGGTTAGGGGAGAAGGGAGTGAAGTCAGTTAAATTGCTATAACAGGTCTCTTCATTTTTCTTCTCATGGTATGTGAGATTTAAGTTGTAGGAATTTTATTTCTTTGAATGTGATTATATCATCTGTGATACATATTCCTTTTCATCTTTAAAACACTTCCCTCTTTGTATTCACCAACTGTCCATTTCCTTGGGAATCTATAACTTCTTTAAGAAATAATCAAATCATATGAGAGTTCCCACTCAAGTCTATGGTTCTAAAAGAGTGAATTTAAAACTTATTCATATCTCTTTATTAATATTTTTCAATGGTTTATTTGTCCTTTGAAACTTATCTAGTGTACACGAGAAATGTGAACTCATCTATTATCAGAATCCAATTCCATATAACAAACCTATGAATACCTACTTTGCTATACTAAGAGATTATTTGCCCTTCTCTGGACTCTGATATGACCACACTCCTTAAGTCAAAATGAAGAGTGAACAGATACTGAGAAAGGTGGCTAAAATAGTTACTCTGTAGCTGTGGAGTCTTCTGCTTCCACTTTTAGTGGCATGTAGTTATGCTTCATCTCTGCATAGATGTGTACTTAATGCAATTTTTGAAACATTTTATATTTCTAACATTTACTGTCTCTCTATTTCCTATTTGTGCCATTATATTCTTTTATCTTTATTTACTCTCCTTTGAACTGAAGTAGGGGTTCTGTCTTTTTGGTGGTTTAATTCTAATATTTTCTTTCTATTGATTTATTGTTAATACTTATTTAATTATTTTAATTTTTGCAGTAGGGATTATACTAGGCACCCCAAAATTGAAAATCTAATATAAATTATTTTTATATCTTCCTAAACAACACAAGTACATTAGAACATTTAACTTAAATTCTTTACCAATTTATGTGCCATTTTTGCTGTATATTTGAATCCTATATATGTATTCCCATTTTTGGATTTTTCCTAAATCATTATATGTGTTATTGGCCTGTGTATTTATCTTTCAGTTTTCTTCTTTATAATTATTTTGTCATTTTTCTTAGGCCTGCAGAATACCAATTAATATGGTCTTTTATGTGGATCTGGTTTTAAATTCTGTTTTTTTTTTATTGGAAGTATATTTATTTTACATTCAAGTTATATTTTCTGCATATAAAATTATAGGCTATCATATTATATTTCAGCATGAGAACCAAATCCATTGTCTCCTGTGTTCCATTGTTTGGTTGACTGATATGATTTCATCACTGCTACTTCTTTAAAAGTGATTTGCCTTTTGTGCTCTGGCTATTTTTAAGATTATTTTATTGTCTTTGATTTGGCACAGTTTTTACTAAAATCTGTCTTTAAGTGGCTTATCCATTTTCTCTTGCCTCTTCTTGAATTTCAAGTGCAATTATGTTAGATTTTTTCACTCTATCTTCAGTATCTCTTACCTTTCCGTTGTATTTTCCACTATTTTGTCTCTTCATGCTTCATTTGGGTATTTTCTTTAGGTCTATCTTCCCTTCGTTGGAGACTATATGAAGTGCATGTAGAAAATCTAAAATTACCTGCATAACAATATAAATTAGAGGCAAATAAGGTGTGTGGGTACAAGGTCAATCTATAAAACTAATTTTAACTTCTATCTAATAGTAGAAAAGTAATATAAAATGAAAAACTTAAAGTTCCCATTATAATAGCACCAAATATCATCAAATATCTAGGAACAAATCTAAAAAAAATGTGTAAGATCTCCATGTTGCAAACTAGAAAAAACTTCCTGAGAGACAGTAGAGCAGACCTGAATTTAATGAAGAAATACATCTTCCGGTATGTTATAATCTATTCTTAATCAGAGTGCTGGTTAAAACTATGGGAAATTTGAATAGCTACTCATTTATGATAATCATACTTTTCTTAGATATGCTAGTGGTAATTGTAAGAGTTTCTAATAAAGAATTATGAAGACCAATATGTCAGAAACAGGCTGCTAAAGAATCAAGAAGCAATAGAATGGCAATGAATTATGAAAACCAGGATATCAGAGTAAACTCATTGTAACTATTGATGTAAATTGAGTGTCTGATGACTACTTATTAAAAGTGGTGTGTGTGTGTGTAAAGCAACTGTAGCTTTAACTCCATATGAATAGAACATAAAATTGACTAAACTGGTCATTTGCTGGCCACATAAATATAAATACAGAGTATTTGTGGTGTTCAAAAGCAAAAACAAAGACAAAAGATCTCAGCTAATTCTATATTTTCAGCTGACATGTTCCTTTAGGTGTTGATTTTATTTTCTTTTTCAACAGTGTCAGATGTTAAAGTAATTAGATACAATTAGATATCTTTAAAGTTGATATGACACTTTTGCTTAAACTCCCATAAGTGTAGAATGCCAAAAAGTAAAGCCTTTGCAACTATTTTAAATTGTACTAAAAATATTAGTTATCAATATGAAAATGTATCAAGAAGTGGAAAGTATTGAAAAATTATTTTGGGGGTAATAAAAGCAAAAATTGTTTGAAAAATCCTATACTATACCCCAATTGGCCTATAAATTCAGCATAAAAATGAAGTTTTCTCAGAAAAACTTTTTCAGTAATAAATAATGAAAAAAGTTGAAAGATTTAAAGAAAATTATAGATAGATTTTATAATTGGTCCAATCACTTCAAATAGAAAGCAGTTTTATTAACGTAACTATTTTATTGATGTTACTATTTTACTGATACAACTAATTGATTGATAGAATTTGGATTCTAAATAGCTGAAACCTTGTCCAGAAAATATTCTAATGTACATTGAAGTCACAATCAAGTAATGCAGAGGAAATACATAGGGTTTGGTCACATTGGAGAAAATTCAAATACAAACTTCGCTTCCTTCTACTTTTGCGTAATCTTAGGCACATTTCTCACCTCAGTTTCTCATATTTACAGTAAGAATAAGAATACTATTCTGAGAATTTTAGTAAGATTAATGTTAGTTCTTGTCCTTTTATACCAATCTTAAATTTTTCTTGAAACAAAGTACATACTAATGATTTTTCTGTGATAGAACATCTATTAACATTTTCTTTAAAATTCTCTCTATTTTTCTGTGATGGAATGTCTATTAAATTTCTAAAAAATTCTTTCTGTAACAGAATATCAACATTTTTTAAAAAGTCAATAGGGGCAATAAACTATCTTCTTAACATATTTATAATTTTGCTGAAGGCAACTTGCTCATATGGTTTTCTGATAGCATCCATCTGATTCACAGATATATATTCCCTGAAACTTTACAACTGTCAATTGCCAACAGTCACATGATGTGTGTTCCTAGGAAGAACATGTTTCTAAATCTAACACTTTTCAGTCACTGTTCTTACCAAGAGTCTATTGATAATATATCATGCAACATATCTTGAAAGCTACTAGGGCTGTAAGAATGTTATCTAGGTAATGTTCTCTTAAGATGATGAGACTAATATTTTCTCTGGTAATTTTTCAATTACAGTGTTGGAGAAGAATCATAAAATCTAACACAGATCTATTGGTTATGTTTTGTTTAAGTGTTTAGGGAAATAACTCAAGAAATAATTCAGGGAAAAATACAAAAAAGCAAACAAAAGCACCTCTGGAAAACATCAAATAAGTGTTAAAATTTAGAGATAGTATAAAACACTGAAAGAGAAGAAATATGAAGAAGGTGATAATGATTCATTTTTACTGCTGATAAAAGCTAATAATTGATCTTTTGTGTTTACCCATCTGAATTAATAACTGATTAATTCCTGATAATGATATAAACACAGACTGTTTCCCAGGTATGATATAAACTACTACTGTGAATCATAAATTTCAGACAATTATTACATTGTGGATGATCATATGATTTAAAATGTGTGCCTCTTTATAGCTTTCAAAAGTATGTCATCTAATGTAATCACCCTAACCTCACTAGGAATTTATTATTAAAATATTCTAATATATAAGTAAAAACATACACTTAAAGACAATGGCAATGGAAACAAAAATAAACAAATGGGAATACATCAAACTATAAAACTTGTGCATAGGAAAGGAAACCATCAACAAAACAAAAAGACAACCTTCTGAATGGAAGAAGATATTTGCAAATCACATATCGAATAAGGGGTTAATATTTGAATTACTTAAAGAGCTAATACAGCTCAAGAACAAAGGCAAACAATATGATTAAAAATGGGTAGAGGATCTGAATAAATGTTTTTCTAAAGACACAAATGTTTATCTAGGTAAAATAAATGTTTATTTAAAGATAACGAACAGGTACATGAAAAGATATTCAACATCACAAATCATCAGAGAAATACAAATCAAAACTACAATGAGGTATATCTCACACCTTTCAGAATGGCTGTTTCAAAAAGACAAATAAGTGTTCACGATCCTGTGGAGAAAAGGGAACATTTGTGCACCTTTGATGGAAATGTTAATTGGTACAACCACAATGGAAAACCATATGGCAGTTCCTCAAAAATTTAAAAATAGAACAACCTTATGATCTAGCTATTCCATTTCTAGTTACTATCTGAAGAAAATGAAAGCACTAATTCAGAAAGATATGTGTACCCCTATGTTTATTGTAGAGTTACTTATACTAGCCAAGATGTGGAAACAACCTAAGTGTTCACTGATGGATGAATGGATAAAGATGTAGCATATAAACATAGTGGCATACTCCTCAGCATGAAAAAAAAAAAGGAAATCTTACCCTTTGTGGCAAAATGGATAGACCTGGAAGGTATTATGCTAAGTGAAATAAGTCGATGAAAAAGACAAATACCATATAATTTCACTTATATTTGGAATCCAAAAATGAAATAAATGAACAAAACAAAAACAAGTTGTTAGATACAGAGGATAGATTGTTGATTATCAGAGGGAAAGGGGGTTGGGAGGTAGGTGAAAAGAGGAAGGGGTCAATTGTAAGGTGATGGGTAACTAGACTTCTTGTGAATAGAACTGTATGCAAATATCAAATATTATATTGTACACCTGAAACTAATATAGTGTTATATACCTATTGTATCTCAATAAAATCTAAATAAAATCTGTAGTTAAGACTCCAAGTTTTGCCTTTTGGTATCAGTATGATTTATGAATAAGTATAAAATCACCATATTTATGGAACCCAGAATATAAAGAGGAAAGGGGGAACTTTTCAGGAGCAATCAAATTAGATTATAATGTGTTTTCAGAGTAGTATAAAATCAGCAAACTTGATTCCTTTGCAGTTCATGAAAATATGATATATTCATGTTTTGGTGTTCACAAACTAAGTGGATAAATATATCTTAAAAGCAAATCTCTCAGACATATAGGGATAGCTGACATAAATAACAGACTAGCAAAAGGCAAGGAATAAAACTAACCCAAAATGTCTACAATCCAGTGTATTTCTTCTTGAGAGATGAAATCTGGACGCCACTCCATTTTCTTCACCAAATCAAAGAGATGGATCATTGTACTGAATAGATGGAAAATAAAACGTAATTTATTTAAGATGAAGAACACTTTGTATACCTCTCTCACAATATTCTCACTGTTGGGAATTTTCAATAGCTATATTATAATGAAGATCATTGGCTTCTTTTTATCAATTTATTTAGGATGCTTTGCAAAATTTTATATGCATAAACTAATCAGTGATACTATAATTTCTATAGTTTAGAAACTCTATAATTGTTCCTCGTAGCTAAGAAATTTGTCATGCAAAAAATATGAACAAGTTTAACCATAGAATAGCATTTTTCATTATACTTTGTAAAGTATCCATTTCCTAAAATATTTTCTAATCATTTGAAGATTTTGAATTTTCTTCAGTAAGAATAATGATACCTCAGATTATAAAAACATGTATAAATGATAGTCGCACAACTCACCTAGATTCCAGTCTTTAAAAATTATAATAGAATTCATGTTATTAGTGATAAAAGATATGTATAGTAAAATATTCACTGAAAATTGGAACTTGAAAACACTTATCTGCTTTATCTATGAGAGGATGATAATAGAGAAGAAAAGGTATGCTACATCAATTCTGTGCAGGGAAATACTATTTTAAATCAGTCAGATTAGGAAATTATCTAATATTTTTACAGTTACCCTGATTGTTACCTAAAATCACGAAACTATAGACATCTGGGTGTATTTCAACATGATTCCTTATTTGAATCACTTTGAATTCCTTATTTGATCACTTTAGAAGAATCTTCCTGTTGAAGGCATTCATGGTGACTTCCGGGCAAGTCACTGAAGCTCTTTGCTTAAACTTTGTAAAGCTAGAACAAAAGGCCAAAATTTGAGATATCTGGAGAAGATAACATTCAATTTTCAATTTGATCTAAGATGATAATAGATCTTTTGTGATTACCCATTCAAATTCGTAACGGCATTTTCCTCATAACCATATGAGTAGATTATTCTTTCTAAAACACTAGGTGTAAAACGTTTTTATCCCAATATATTTTTATGACAGACCACTCTAGAACATTAAAGTTACTGTGAAAACTAAAATAAGCAAGTACTTGAAATTATTTGTTTCTTGTACTCACACATATATATCTTGTGCCATTCTTATCATAGTATACCTGCTGAATGCAACACTGGATTCCCAACTGCCAGTCATAGCATGGTTTCTTGCTCCACAAATGGAGTCTTCAAAAAATTTAAGTATTCTGACTATTATAAAGGATACATCTCTGGCAGCATTATCATTTCCACATATGATCATGATTCTCAACCATTATTTTACTGTTTAACATTCTTCCCTATCATGGAAAATATTATATTAAAGTTCAGTACTACACTTTTTCGATATGTTTTTCTGTTATACTTTTAAACCTAACTTGATGAATGAATTGTCATTCTTGTACTTTTCAAACATATTTGTGTACTTACTGTACACTCAACTTTCTTTACCGCTTTCTATGATTAGGGTAAATTCCACAAGCAGTGAGCTGAAAATGGCAGTAGTCAGTATTACTTTAACTGAATAATTCCAGGTATTGATGTTATAGACAAATGGTAGGTTTGCACCTTCTTACCTTTTTTTATTCAAGGGTAGTCATGCTGCAACCTTGCTCTGGCAAATGAAATGCAAACCAAAGTGACATCGCAGGTGTTAAGTTGTGGCAGCTGCAGGTGGGAGTCCGAAGAGCCAGCATGTGAGTTCGCACATCCTCCCCCTTCTACTGAGGTAGTCTTGCAAACACCTGCCAATGGGAAGCCTGCGCACATGCAGGCACATACACGACGGCTATATAGTACCACTAATATATAAAATTTGATTATGTTAATCTGACATTTTTTGGTTGTCTGATACCTCATCATAGGCTAGTATCATCTCACTGATTCACAGAGAAATTAGACTACATTTTATATATAGAATATTATAAAACCCTTGAAATGAAATGCACAGATAATTTTAATAGTTATTGGGATTGTATAATTATTTTTCTTCATTATAATATGCCTGATTATAAAAGTATTTAGTAGTAACATTGGTAATCAGAAACACTGTGTTATGAACATACCATATGATTTATAATTCAAAACATACTGATTTTGTGCCTACATAACTACAAAATGAATAGACAAGACCAGGCCTCTTAGACTTACAGTTTATGGGGGAAATTGAATATGACATGTAAGAGAATTAGTTAGTAAACTAATTTCTAGCAGAAATACTACCATTATATGTGCTCTATTTCCTACTAGTGACCATGACTTTAAAAAGCCCATTTAATATATTTACTTATAAAGAAACATAATAATATATTCATGCTCAGACATAACTGAAAATGAGCAAACCACATCAAAACTCATTTCCCAATTCCCATCTTTCTCCTCCTTTTGAAGAAGTTTTAAAATATTGATTTACACAATGTGCTAAGTCCTCAGTTTATATCCCTCTGTCTGCAATCTCCTTTGCATACTCTCCAGGTCACTGAAATTGCTGTGTGAAAAGTCATGGATGACTTCTAACCTAATGGTAGACCTTGATGTATCTGAAGCCTTTACATTTTATTTAGGCAACTTTAAACCTCCTCACAACTTTACCGACATCATTCCTCTTTCATTGGAAACATATTTGTAGCCTATACTTTCTTATATAGAACTAAGTAAAAAATGTGTGTAAATACTTAGACTTACTATCTTGCCAACTGTACTATCATGGCTTTGAGGGCATAGTCAGCAGTTACACTTAATTTTATTTCCTAAAGAATAATAACGCTTACACTTTGTGTGCTGAATAATCATTAGATTACTGATGTTTCAGTAACAGTTTTGGCAAAATTCTGCAATATTGTGAGAAGATATTTTTCACTTGGCCTGGGGTGGGAAAAGTTAATATTTATAACCATTTTCTGCATAAAAAGCAAAACAGTGGTAACACACATGCACATGCACACATACATGAACACCCACATAAATGCAATTTTAGTCAGAATAACAAATTCAGACATAAAGCCAGATACATTTTCACATTTCCCTTACTGTTCTTTTGGTATTTCTTATCACTTTTTCCCCTCTCCTGTATTTGTACTGCTAAGGAGTTATCATAAACCAGAGACTAACTCATGTTCCTTTTGGTCACATGAGAGGGTATATCATTTATATTGTATCACTATTGCATGGAATTTGTTAGGATTAATTGATTTGCATTTCCATTGGAATTTTCTCAGGTTGCTTAATGGATTCCTTTTTCCAAGCTCTCAACAGTTTTATTCCTGTTTCTATTATAAGATGAAGTAATGCCTGCTGGAAGTAGTAAAATGGCCTGTGGTATTTCTATTTCTGATACCATATTTCACAGGTTTATTACCAACCATCAATAACTGTTAGATGTGAAACTAGAAAGTATATTTTGATTTGAGATTTTTACAAGTGCTGAATTAGTTCAGCTTAGTTAAATTTTACTGCTATTTTTCAATTTGTAGATGTTGGCTC
Source organism: Manis javanica (assembly GCF_040802235.1). Classification (NCBI taxonomy): domain Eukaryota; kingdom Metazoa; phylum Chordata; class Mammalia; order Pholidota; family Manidae; genus Manis; species Manis javanica. The sequence continues at coordinate 55,000,472 of NC_133163.1, read as the reverse complement.
GTGCCAATTCTCTGGTATATATTATTTAGAGCTATACTAATTCTAGAAAGCATACACTAGTTATCCAGGATTATATAAAATATCTTACATTCAGATGAAAATTGTAATATTTTTCTGATTTTCCTTTATTTCTGTGATGGAAACTTTACTATAAATTATTTTGTTATTAAAAAACATTCTGTGAATTTAATTACATATCTGTGTTTATAATATGCTATGTGTTGAAAATCATTTTTCTCTCTCATAATCCCTAAGTAATGTAGATTTGCATGATATACGAGTTTGGGTCTTTTTGTTCCCTTTAAATAATGGGAAGGCACAGACATGTAAATGCACCAGCTGTTCAGGAGCATTAACTTTCAGATCACTAAATACCAAACCAGCATGGTGGTGAGGAAAGTAGAAATTACCTGACTTATTCCAGGAAATTATCATTTTATTTGAAGGTTTTGAATAAGAATATTGGAAATAAGGTTTCTCTTCTTTAGACTATTTCATTACTTCTGAAATGAAACTATTTCTACCATAATTTTTTATTGGCATTCTCAACAGACTTTCTAAAGCAACCTTGCATGTAAAAAAGAGCAAACAAATTATTCCTGGTATACATCATGTAAGATCAGGTTATTTATCTTTTTCCTTGAGATGGCTGCTATATTTTAGTGGAATGATAAGTATATACCTAGTATTCAGGAGAAAAGATATATTTATTGATGATCAAGGGTTAATATTTTTTACCAGGTACATAAACTAAATCTCAACAGATAATTTTGGAGTAAAATAACAAAATACTCAGGATTCAATTCATTTTATAGTTAGCATGACAGTTGTTCAAACTTCATCTGGTAATCGTGTTTTCTCTTATTTAGTTTTGATAGCAATAGTATGTTAATATCTTCCTCATAGAATAGAAAGTATAAGTGTTCATTATATATGGGTTAACAGAAATATAGTAATACTTGGCACATCTTCTACCCTCAATGAGCTCAACTAAAAATCAGGGAGTGACTACATATTTGTGAAGAGCTAAGATAGTCCAAATAGTGGTAATGGTGTAAAACATGGGAATTATCATGTAATGTGATAAGAGGATAAACCAACAGTCAGTTCATCAAAATCTAGGTTAAAGATACAGCTTCTACTGATTCAGTTTTTTCACTCCTAGCTTATGTGATAAATTATCAAATTTTACACAAAGAAATATGAACAAGTGTACTCATACCAACGCTTGTACTAGAAAGTAATTTTAAAAATTACTGTCTATCAATGTGTTCTTTTTCTAGGATTAAAATAACAAAATACCACGGACTGGGTGGTTTAAACAGCAGAAATTAATTTTCCCAGTTCTGAAGTTGAAAAACCCAGATCAAAGTGTTGGCAGGTGCAGATTCTCCTGAAGCCTCTTTCCCGGGCTTGCAGATGGCTTCCTTCTCACTGTACTCACGAGGCCTGTACACTGCTTGCCTGGTATTTCTTCCCCTTCTTACAAGGACCCTAGTTCTATGGGATTAAGACCCAACCCTCATAACCTCACTTATATTTAATTACTTTTTAAAAGGTTCTATCACCAAATAAAGTCACATTAGGCATGAGGGCTTCAACATATGAATTTGGGGCAACATAATTCAATCATTAATCAACCAAAAAAAATGGATAAATATTTTTGGTCTAGTTACACAATAAAATATTCAATAGCAATGAAACTAAATTACATCAGTCAGCTTAACCTAAATTACTCTGTAGTGACAGATGCTCCCCCAGTGCCTTATAAGTCTACTACTTTAATGCCACATCATAGGTTTGCTTCTGTTCTGTTCTCCAGCCTTTGCATTCTAAAAATAAATAGGGTCAGATGGGTCCTTATAACGGTTCATCAAACTTATCATGGAAGAAATCACAAAGATGTACCACTGATATTCATCACTTCACTACACATTTCATTGTCTAAAACAAATCCTGTGACCACTTCTGATATCAACATGACCCAATTACAGTTGACCCTTGAGCAGCACAGAGGTTAAGGGCACTAACCCCCATGCGAAAATCTGTGAAAAATCTAAGATAACTATTGACTCCCCAAATTTAACTACTAATAGCTTGCAATTGACTGGAAACTTTACCAATAACATGAACCGTCAAGTAACAGACATTGTGTATGTTGTATGTATTATATACTATATTACAGTAAATGACACTAGAGAAAAGATGTTTTGTCAAATTATCTCAGATCTCCAAAATTTTTTCCAATATGTTTAATCGAAAAAATCCACAAATAAGTGGACCCATGCAGTTCAAACCAATGTTGTTCAAGGGGAATCAGTAATTCTCCCACTGTAAATAGTAAATATTCTATACTCTACTACAAAAATAAATTAATTTAAAATTTTTAGGTATCAGTATGGCTAAATTGCACATGAACAACTTATAAAAAGGAAATTGAAGATGGATATATACAGTGTAATAAAGTACTACCAGAAAATACAACTGAATACTTTGAAAATTTTTATTATTGCCATTATAAAGTCATGCAGGGAATGATAAGTACAAAGTTGAGAATAGTGGATTCTGAAGAGAGCATGGGATGTGTTTGGGGAAACAGATACACAGATGTGTATTATTCTATATATCTTCTTCATATGTTGAAAAGATGCAATATAAAAACATTGTAAAATATTATCAGAAATAGTTATGAGAATAATGAGATCTCCATTGAATCTTCTTACACAGATTAGTGGTTTATTATTATTTTTGATATTGAATTAAATCTGATGGAAAGAATACATGATGAACTTTTCTGGCTTAAAACTGCTTAAATTTACAATCCTCTCCTGCATTTATACATTTATATTTCTTAGACTGCAGCTTGAATAGTTACAGGACATACTTGCTTTTATACTCTGCCTAAAACAGTAAACATATTATTAAGTTCAAGTTCTTCCTTTTTTGCATATTTCCAATTTTCTAATATGTGTAAGGATTACTTTTCTATAAAAGGAGAAAAGTAAAATTCCATTCAAAATTTTGTAATCAACAAATCTTGTGCATTGTCATTTCTCTGTATTAGAAAATACTGCAAGAAAACTATGCCACTCATGATTACAACCTCCTCAATTTGGCACAAATGTGCAGCTTTGGAGCTTTTTTTTAAAATTAAGGTATCATTACTATATTCTTATGAAGGTTTCACATGAAAAACATTGTGGTTACTACATTCACCCATATTACCAAGTCCCCCCATACCCTGTTGAAGTCACTGCCTTCAGTGTAGTAAGATGCCACAGAGTCACTACTTGTCTTTTCTGTGCTACACTGTCTACCCCGTGAGCCCCTCCACACCACTGCACCAATCAATCCCCTTCTCTCTCCCTCTCCACCTATCCTCTCCCACCCCTCCCCTTTGGTAACTGCTAGTCCTTCTTGAAGTCTGTGAGTCTGCTGCTGTTTTATTCCTTCAGTTTTGCTTCATTGTTACACTCCACAAATGAGGGAAATCATTTGGTACTTGTCTTTATCCACCTGGATTATTTCACTGAGCATAATATCCTCTAGCTCCACGCATGTTGTTGCAAATGGTAGGATTTCTTTCTTTCTTATGGCTGAATACTATTCCATTGTGTATATGTACCACCTCTTATTTATCCGTTCGTCTACTGATGGACACTTATGTTGCTTCCATATCTTGGCTATTGTAAACAGTGCTGCAATAAACATAGGGGTGCATATGTCTTTTTGAATCTGAGAACTTGTTATCTTCCGGTAAATTCCTAGGAGTGGAATTCGTGGGTCAAATGGTATTTCTGTTTTTAGGATTTTGAGGAACCTCCATATTGCTTTCCACAATGGTTGAACTAATTTAAATTCCTACTAGAAGTGTAGGAGGGTTCCCCTTTCTCTGCATGCTCGCCAGCATTTGTTGTTCCTAGTCTTTTTGATGTTGGCCATCCTAACTGGTGTGAGGGGATATCTCGTTGTGGTTTTAATTCACATTTCTCTGATGTTTAGTGATGTGGAACATCTTTTCATGTGCCTCTTGGCCATCTAAATTTCTTCTTTGGAGAATTGTCTGTTCATATCTTCTGCCCATTTTTAATAGTGTTGTTTGCTTTTTGGGGGTTGAGGCATATGAGTTCTTTATATATTTGGGAAGTTAATCCTTGTCAGATATGTTGTTTACAAGTATACTCTCCCATACTGTAGGATACCTTTTTGTTCTACTGATGGTGTCCTTTGCTGTACAGAAGTTTTTTAGTTTGATAAAGTCCCATTTGTTTATTTTTGCTTTTGTTTCCCTTGTCTGAAGAGATGCATTCAGGAAAAAGTTGTTCATGTTTATTGTCAAGAGATTTTTGCCTACATTTTCTTTTAAGAATTGTATGGTTTCATGACTTACATTCAGGTCTTTGATCCATTTCAAGTTTACTTTTGAGTATGGAGTTAGTAATCCAGTTTCATTCTCTTACATGTAGCTGTTCATTTTTTCCAACACCAGTTGTTGAAGAGGCTATTTCCCCATTGTATATCCATGGCTCTTTTATCATATATTAATTGACCATGTATGCTTGGATTTATTTCAGGGCTCTCTAGTCTGTTCCAATGAGCTATGGATCTGTTCTTCTGCCAGAACCAAATTGTTTTGATTACTGTGGCTTTGTAGTAGAGCTTGAAGTCAGGGAGTGTAATTTCGCCCACTTTATTCTTCCTTCTCAGAATTGCTTTGGCTTCTCGGGGTCTTTTGTGGTTCCATATGAATTTTAGAACTATTTGTTTCAGTCCGTTGAAGAATGCTGTCAGTATTTCGATTGGGATTACATTGAATCTGTAGATTGCTTTAGGCAGGATGGCCATTTTGACAATATTAATTCTACCTACCCAACAGCTTGGGATGAATTTCCATTTATTAGTGTCCTCTTTTATCTCTCTCAAGACTGTCTTGTAGTTTTCAGGGTATAGGTCTTTTATTTCCTTGGTTAGGCTTATTCCTAGGTATTTTATTCTTTTTGATGCAATTGTGAATGGAGTCGTTTTCCTGATTTCTCTTTCTGCTAGTTTATCCTTAGTGTATATGAATGCAACAAATTTCTGTGTATTAATTTTGTATCTGGCAGATTTGCTGAATTCAGATATTAGTTCTGGTAGTTTGGGAATGGATTCTTTAGGATTTTCTTATGTACAATATCATGTCATCTGCAAACAGTGGCAGTTTGACTTCTTCCTTACCAATCTGGATGCCTTTTATTTCTTTGTGTTGCCTGATTGCCATCCCTAGGACATCCAGTACTATGTTGAATAGAAGTGGGGACAGTGAGCTTCCTTGTCTTGATCCCAATCTTATATGTGAAGCTTTCAGCTTTTTGCTGTTAATTATGATTGGCTCTGGGTTTGTGATATGTGGCCTTAATTAATGGTGAGGTACTTGCTCTCTGTACCTGTTTTGTTGAGAGTTTCCATCATGAATAGATGTTGAATTTTGTCAAATTTTTTTTTCAGCATCTATGATGATGATCATGTGATATTTCCTTCTTTGTATTGATATAGTTCATGATTTTGATGGATTTTTGAATATTGTATCATACTTGCATCCCTGTAATAAATCCAACTTGATGATGATGGATGATATTTTTGATGTGTTTTTTAATTTGGTTTGCTAATATTTTGTTGAGTATTTTTGCTTCTGTGTTCATCAGGGATATTGGTTGGCAATTTTCTTTTTTTGTGGAGTCTTTGTCTGGTTTTGGTATTAGAGTAATGCTGGCCTCATAGAATGAATTTGGAAGTATTTTCTCCTCTACATTTTGGAAAACTTTAAGCAGGATGGGTATTATGTCTTCACTAAATGTTTGATAAAATTGAGCAGTGAAAGCCATCTGGTCCAGGTGTTTTGTTCTTAGGTACTTTTTCTGATTACCAGTTCAATTTTGTGGCTGATAATCAGACCGTTCAGATTTTCTCTTTCTTCCTGGGTCAGTCTTGGATTGTTGTATTTGTCTAGAACATTGTCCATTTTTTCTAGGTTATCCAGTTTGTTAGCATATAATTTTTCATAGTATTCTCTAACAAAAGTATTCTCTAATAATTCTTTGTATTTCTGCAGTATCCATGACTTTTCCTTTCTCATTTCTGATTTTGTATATGTGTGTAGACTCTCTTTTTTTTTGGTACATCTGGCCGAGGGTTTACCTATTTTGCTTATTTTCTTGAAGAACCATTTCCTGATTTCATTGATTTTTTTCTGTTGTTTTATTCTTCTCAATTTTTTTTAATTTATACTCTAATCTTTATTATGACCTTTTCCTTCTACTGACTTTGGGTCTCATTTGTTCCTCTTTTTTTAGTTTCATTATTTGTGAGTTTACACTGTTCAAATGGGATTGTTCTTCTTTCCTGAGGTAAGCCTGTATTGCAATATACTTCCCTCTTACATGTCCTTCACTGTGTCCTTTAGATTTTGCAATGTTGAGTTATTGCTTTTACTTGTCTCCATATATTACTTGATCTCTGTTTTTATTTGGTCATTGATTCATTGATTATTTAGGAGCATGTTTTAAGCCTTCATGTGTTTGTGGGCTTTTTTGTTTTCTTTGCATAATTTATTTCTAGTTTCATACCTTTGTGGTCTGAGCAGCTGGTTCATACAATTTCAATCTTTCTGAATTTACCAAGGCTCTTTTTGTGGCCTACTATATGATCTATTCTTAAAAATGTTCCATATGCACTTGAGAAGAAAGTGTATCCTGCTGCTTTTGGGTGGAGTGTTCTGTAGATGTCTGGTAGGTCCTTCTATTCTAATGTGTTGTTCAGTGTCTCCAACTCCTTACTTATTTTCTATTTGGTTCATCTGTCCTTTGGAGTGAGTGGTTTGTTGAAGTGCATTGCATTCGATTTCCCCCTTTAAATCTATTAGTATTTGTTTCACATATGTGGGTGATCCTATGTTGGGTGCATAGATATTTATAATGATTATAGCCTCTTGTTGGACAGACCCCTTTATCATTATATAATATCTTTCTTTGTCTCTTGTGACTTTGTTTTGAAGTCTATTTTGTATGATACAAGTACTGCAACTCCTGCTTTTTTCTCCCTATTAGTTGCATGAAATATCTTTTTCCATCCCTTCACTTTTGGTCTCTGTATGTCTTTAGGTTTTAAGTGAGTCTCTTGTAGGCAGCATGTAGACAAGTCTTGTTTTTTTATCCATTCAGTGACTCTGTGCCTTTTGACTGGTGCTTTAAGACCATGTACCTTTAGGGTGATTATCAATAGGTATGTACTTATTGCCATTGCAAGCTTTAGATTCATGGTTTCCAAAGGTTCAATGGTAACTTATTTACTATCCAACAGTCTAACTTAACTCACTTAGTATGCTATTAAAAACACAATCTAAAGATTCTTTTTTTTCCTCCTTTTTCTTCCTGCTCCATTCTTTATATATTAGGTATCACATTCTGTACTCTTTGTCTATCCCTTAACTGACTTTTGGAGGTAGTTGATTTGATTTTACATCTTATTAATAATTAATTGGTCTACTTTCTTTACTGTGGTTTATTTCCACTGATGACAGCTATTTAGCCTTAGGAGCATTTCCATCTAGAGCAGTCCCTCCAAAATACACTGTAGAGATGGTTTGTGGGAGGTAAATTCTCTCAGTTTTTGCTTAGCTGGAAATTGTTTAATCCCTCCATCAAATTGAAATGACAATCATGCTGGGTAGAGTATTTTGGTTCAAGGCCCTTCTGCTTCATTGCATTAAATATATCATGACATTCCATTCTGGCCTATAAGGTTTCTGCTGAGAAGTAGGATTATAGCCTCATGGGTTTTCTTTTGTATGTGATCATGTTTCTCTCTCTGGCTGCTTTTAATACTCTGTCCTTATCCTTGATATTTGCCATTTTGATTATTATACATCATGGTTTTGTCTTCCTTGGGTCCCTTCTGTTGGGAGATCAGTGTCCCTCCATGGCCTGAGAGACTATCTCTTTCCCTAGACTGGGGAAGTTTTCAGCAATTACTTCCTCAAAGACACTTTCTACCCCTTTTTCTCTGTCTTTTTCTGGTATCCCTGTATTGTGAATATTGTTCCATTTGGATTGGTCACACAGTTTTCTCAATATTCTTTCATTCCTAGAGATACTTTTTTCTCTCTGTGCCTCAGCATCTTTGTATTCCTGTTCTCAATTTTCTATTTAATTTACCATCTCCTCTACTTCATCTAATCTGTTTTTAAGTCCCTCCAATGTGTGTTTCATTTCAGAGACTGTTTTCTTGAACATTTGTATCTCATTTGTGAATTCCTCCCTGAGTTCTTAAGTATTTTTCTGTAGCTCCATGAGCATGTTTATGAATTTTATTTTGAAATCTCTTTTAGGAACATTGATGAGTTCAGTTTCACTTGGCCCTCTTTCTGGTGTTTGTGGGATTTTGGTTTGAACCAGGTTCCTTTGACATTTGATATTTGTATGTGTTGCCCTCTAGTGCCCAGAAGCTCTACTGTCTGGAGCTGCTCATCCCCTGGAGCGATGGCAGGGTTTGCAGGTGAGTGGCACTGATGCCTCTCAGGAGGAAAGAGGTGTTTCCTGCTTCCCAACTCCAGTGCCTCTCTCCACTGCCAGGGCCAGTGGGCCGAGTATGCAGGGAGAATCCTTGATGTTTTCACTTGTAGCTGCCATAGGAGGGCCACCCTCTGGCTGGCCTGGTGCAGTGCCAGGGGCAACCTGGCCTGGAGGAAGGCACAGCAGGTTTCGTATTGCAGTGGGGAGCCTCTGAGAGCTTCATAGCCAGCCAGGCGATAGAGTACCTGTTATTAAAATCAATATTTGCAAGTGCAAAATTCATCTTCCGACCATGAGAGAAATACCAAAAATAATTACAGTGACAACTCAGAGACCTAATATTATTGCTACTGAAGGGACTCAAATCTTCACCTCAACACTTTTTGTTGTTATGAGGAAAATGAATATATCTTTATAACCCAAAGTCATATATATGTTTTATTTCTACCAAAATCAATCTTGACAGAATCAAAACTAATTAAGTAGAATTTCAAAGGAAATGGACATGGTGTACATATTGGAAATAGGTAGACTAGAAGGTAGAATTAGGGAAAACTCCATTGAGAGCTGTGTTCACAAAGTATAGAAAATTAATTCCAGATTTTATAAACTAAAATTCCTAAATTCAAATGGACTATACATATTTCCCAAAATTTCTAAGTTTTCCCCTTCAACTCTCCCTTAGTTTGCCATGGTGAGATCTCCACTCTCCTCAAACTTCAGTGTTCCACTAATACTGATTACTTGTTTTCTTCAGAAGACATTTTCCTTTCTTAAAAAGAAGCTCTTCAGTGGGAACTTTCTGAACATCATATATAGATATGTATATATATGTATACACATATATAGATGTGTATACATATATATATGTGTATACATATATACACATACATATATCATATATATGTATATACATATATATGCATACATCATATATAGATATGTATATACACATATACATACATACATATATATACACATAGATATATGTGTATACATATATACACATACATCATATATAGATATGTATATATATATGTATACACACACACACACACATATATATTAGAAACTGATCTTCCTCTTCCCCTTCCCTGCCTCCCTCTTGTCATACAGTCTCTTCCCATCATCTATGAACAGTTCTCCTGCCATTTCCTGAGGTTCTGTCTTCTTTCTCCTCATTCAGAATCAGATTTTTATTTAGCTTCTCTATCTCATTTCATACTCCCACTCTAATTGGCCTTTTAAAAAAATTTAAACTCTTTCTTGCAGTATATAACCAAGTCTTTGGTCTCTTTTTCCTTGGTTATCTGCCTTTGCTTATTAATTTATAGTTCTTCTTATATTCTTCACATATGTTAGGGGTTTGTACTTTCAGAATTGTTAGACCTATCTATAGTAAACACCTTTTTCTCAACCTGTCCTATGTATTTGCATGCTCTTAACTGTGCCTTTTGATAACATGAAATTCTTAATTTTAATTGTCAAATTTATTTTTTATGTGTGCATGTATTTTAGAAAATATTTTGTCTACTCCAAGTTCATGAAGCTATGTTTCTATGTTTTTCTTGTTTAACCATTCACATATAGAAATACAATTCATTGGTATGAATGATTATTTGTATGTTTTAAAGGAAGGGTTAAAATCGTTCCATATGAAAATCCATTTGACTCTATATCATTTATTGAAGAGGCCATAATTTATTGACTGTTTTTTGGTGTCATTTTTCCATTTATCAGGGGACTTATATGAGTGTGTCTTTATTATGTATTTTGTTTCATATGTATACTTGTTTCTGTTTGTGCCCTGTTTCATTTATATTTATAGTAAGTCCAAATATTTGGTAGCAGAAATCCTTCAGCTATTATTCTTCAGTTCTCCAAGACTGTCTTAGAAATTTTCACCCTTTTACCTTGCCAAATAAATGTTAAAATCTGCTTATTAATTTCCATGAAGCAGCCAAATGAAAGAATTGTGATTCTTTTGATCATGGATTAATCTGAGGAGAGTTGACATTTTTACAAAATCAGTCTTCTAGTCTGTGAACATGGTATATTTTCTCATTTTCTTGGAACTTTAAAATCTCTTTAATATGCTTTTACAGCTTTCAGTGAAAAGTTTGACACATGATAGATTTAGTCTTAGGCTTTTGATCATTTTAATGCTAGTGTAATTGTAAAAACATTTCTACTTTTGTGGTAGTATATAGAAACAAATTTTGTACATCTAACTTGTAGTTTCATCGATTACCTATAAATTTTTTTGCATGTTCTAACTACACATTATTGACACCTGTGTATCTAGACAGTTGTACTTCTTGTTTTCCATTCTTATGCATTGTATTTATTCTTCCCATCTTACTGTACTATAGGACCACCATTACAATGTTGAATAAAAAAGCCAGCAGTGGACATCTTTGTACTATTCTCTATTCAGTATAAGATGAAAGCTTATAGTATTTCATCATTAAATATGATGGCTTTGATGGGTATTATGTAAGAACTCATTTTCAGATTTAAAAGATCCATTTTATTCTTAGTTTGTTAAGATTTACTTTTATCATAAGCTGGTGCTAATTTTTTTTGGTATCATTAATCTACAGTTACATGAAGAACATTATGCTCACTAGACTCCCCACTTCACCAAGTCCCCCACACACACTCCCTAACAGTGATGGCTTATATTAATGAACCTTCAAATATGAAATGTCTCTTTCATTTCTGGCATAAATTTATTTATTATTTTCCTTTTATTATGTATGACTGGAGTCATATTGCAGTCTGCTCATATTTTCTTTTAAATGTTTGTATCTCCATTCATGGGGATACTGTCTACAATATAAATGTCTTGTAAGGTTATTGACAGGTTATAGTGTAGACATTTTATGAAGGAAGTTGGGAAGTGTTTCCTTTTATTTATTTTTTGGAAGAGGTTGTGTAAGACAGTATTTTTTTCTAATTATTTTAAATAATAGTACTGGACTTGGAGATATGAGGGTATGATTTTTGAATATGGGATTCAATTTTTATTTTGTTCTGGGTTCAAGCACAAAACTACAATTTTAAAATTTCAAGCAGATAATTATTTAAAACACCAAGCACAATTTCCTACTATTGATTATGTACCAAGTTTAACCAAAATTTTATAATAGAAACCTATTAGTACAATAATGAAGGAAACCCTAATACACTAAAAAAAAAAAACACATTAGCCTGTTGTGTTTAAATACAGATAATACAGTGAGGCAGAGCTATGTTTTCACACATAAGAATTTTTGTAATATGGTAGATTACTTTTAAAAATACTTTTAAGTATATCAGTATAACTCATATTTTATTAAAGAGTAATAAGGCAGTGTAGAATAGGGAAGAGACCAACTTTTGGTTAAATTAAGAGTATATTCTATAGAAGATGATGCAATAAATTATCTGAGAGATTGCATTATATGACTGATTAGAAACCATTAAGAAAAGGTATCAGCTACATTTTCATTTCTTTTAACAACATACCTGTGTTATTCATCTAAAATTCTAGTTCTTATGTAACATCTTAAAGTGTAGGAATATCTTATGTTAATTATTCTCTTGAGTTATTTAATTTTGTCTGAGCCCAAATTTGAAAATTGTAACCAAGAAAAGTATTTTTTCCATAAATAAAATAACCACAATATTTTCAAATATATTCTTACCTATATGTAACCTAAGAACCAGTAGTATAGGATTTATCTGGAGGCTCTAAAACAGAAGGAAAATAACAGAGAGGAAAATATTATGCCATGTATTTGCAAGTTTTACATGCTTTTCATGAGGCAAATTGAGCCTACCATGAAATTATGGAAAAATTATTATATGCTTTTATTCAATGCAAAAAAAGAAATTACTACTTTTTCTATATGCTTACAAAGATATGAAGTATCAAGGGATACTATGAGAGAAAAATTTCAACTCATTTGGAAGTATAGTAGGAGTGTCATGAAAATTTAGATATTCCTGACTTCTAGACTGGTCAGTTGTGCTGAGAGTTATTCCCTGAAACAATTCTAACCTGACTGAAATGAATCAGTATTTATTGATGAAGATGACACAACTTTGAAAGAGACAAACTCTGAAATTGGTCTCTTAATATCTGAAACTCCTGTCAGCTTACAGTCTGTGGAATGAAGAATAAAATAGCATTACCTTTGACCTGTAATTGATTTCAGTTGTTAGAAGAGACTAATCAATAACAGTATAATGGCAGGAACTAGGGTCTCATGTTCGGCAGTTCACTAAAAAATACTGTGCATTCAAAGCAATGTGAAGGTAATAGGCATGAAATTTCTACCATGAAATGCCTCTCCAAATAGCTACAGTGACATGCAAATCAATTATGTCCAAAACAATGGATGATATACAGAATCTTCCAATTGAGTACAATAGCAGGAAGTAGTATTAAAATTAATATGCAGATCAAAATTCTGGATTTCAGGTAGGCTGCTTTTGGCTGCAAGTATCAAAGAGCCAAATGTAATAGATAAAATAAGCAAGAATATATGCTCACACAACTAGAAGTCCAGTGGTACATCTGATTCAACTTAGCTAAATCCATTGGATCTAGTCAGTACCTTTGTGATTTCCCTGACTGAAATCATTTGTCTTTATCCCAGAGATGGCCTCCCTCATGAGAACAAAATAACTGGAATGTCAAAGCTTCACAATCATATAGCACAAAATCAGCAGAATGAGAAATAATATCTTCTGGTGGCTTATTTTAAGAAATAGAAAACTTCTTTATCTTTAGCCCACAGCAAACCTCTATTTCATCTCTTTGTCTCAAAGTCAGCCATATGCCAATCTTTGAGCCAAGGGGATTTTTGTAGTAAATTGACTTAGGGATTACCATTGGATTTATCAAGCTCATCCCTAGACCTGTAGATGAAGGAGGCTTCCCTTTTTCTATGAAAGAAATATGGTAACCTGAAAAACAAATTGGAATACTCACCAAAATAGAAATGAAAAAGAGCATTTTATAAGTTATCAAATGAAAATATTTACTAAATTCTATTTTTCAGCAATCTTTACTGAAGCAGTAAAAAATATACCTAAAAGGCAAGTATAAGATTTATCTATAAGAGAAATTGTCAAAAATATAACAAAGAAGGCCCATGTCTAGCTAAAATCTATTCAGTCTATTCACCCATTCATTCTTTAATGAGATTGTCTCCTCACTGGTATTATATTCAAGTTAGGAAGATAAACGAGTCAATGATTAAATGAACAAGATATCTACATTAATGTTAAAGATGGTGAAAGAAATCACCAGGGAAATATGATAGAAGATAATGGGTGGAAGGCCTGATCACTTTTTGTAGAATAACTAGAGAAAGATTCCCTGAGGAGACATTTAAGCTTAAACAGGAAAGGTGAAAAAGAGGCAAAGAACAATGGGGCAGGGAAGGTTTCTTTATGAGAAAAGAAAGAGAAAGAGCATAAGCCCTGGAATATACATCGTGCACACACACAATGTCCTGTCCTATGGAGTCAGAAGTCATTCTGTTGAGGGTGGATGTGTGGTAGAGAAGACTTACAATAATGAAACATGCAAAACCATAAATATATAAAGTTGATCAGTGCTTTAGACAAACATAAGCTGGGAAAAATCAAATAAGATGGGAATTGTGGGGACAGGGAAAGGGTTGAAATGTTATAATATAGTGGTCAGGAAAGAGCCTCAAGAAAAGGTGAAATTTGAACAAACACCAGAAAGACAAGAACAGGCCATTCATAGAAATTTAGGTAGAGGAAACACAAATACAAAGATACAAGGTGAAAGCTTGCCTGACATTTTTTATTTAAAAAAAACCAGGGAGGCCACATAGTTAAAGCAAAGTGAGCAGCTGAGACAGCAGAAGGAGCCGAAGCATCGTAAGGCATTGTAGGTCGTGGTGAGAACTTTGACATTACTTTGAGATCAAAGCCACTGGAGGATGACTTCCATAGGAGCAGCAATGATCTCGACAATGATGGACTTAGAAGGTCATTCAGGCAGCTTTGCTGTGGGTTGGAATGCAAGAGGGCAAAGGCAAAGTAGGCCTTATTAGGATATTAAAACAATGTAAGTGAGAGGTATGGTGGTTAGGACAGAGCAGTGTAGGTGGTAGGGGATGGTTGGATTCTGGATATGAGTTAAAGCAAAAACTGAAAGGATTTGCTGATCATTAGGTGTGAGGTTGAGGAAAAGTTATAAGGAAAAAAATGGCAATTTTCAAATTTCTTGGGGAAATGGCAATTTCCAAGCATACATAAAAATACCATAACAATTGCTTTATGTACTATAATAATTCATGTCTGTTTCAAAATTTTAAATATTAACTATATTTCACAAAGAGAAGCTCATACTAGTAAGCCTAATTTTCCCTTTGTGAAAATAAGTTATTTTGGGTTAAACAGTGAGCAACTATGCCAGCATTATTGTTACAAGTATTATTTCTGATAAGGTAGTGTGCCTCTTTGCAAGAGCTTTATGCAGATGTGTAATGACTTAAAACAAAAATCTATAAAGTAATGAGTGATGAAAAACAGAAAAAAATTAAAATGAACTTAAAATGTTGGCAAAGACCATACACACTAAATCTAAATAAATTGAAGTGGTTTTTCTTTTTACTTTAACTTTTTGCTAAAGTATAACATTTGTACAGGAAGAAGAGTATTTACTGTAAGTGGACAACTGCTGAATTTTCACATTCTAAACACAACCTTGTAGTCAGTACTTAGAAAGGAAACATAAGAATATAATACCTCAGAAACCATTGTGCTGTTTCTTTCAATCACCATCCCAGTGAGTAACCACCATTATGAGATATAAAAGCATAAATTGGTGTTGCCTGTGTTAATATTTTCTACATAAATGTATTTATTCAACATGTACTCTTTTATGTCTGGCTTCATTAACTCAAAATGTTTGAAAGATTCCTCTGGGAAGATGGTGGCATGAGTAGTTGAGAGGAAATCTCCTCCCCAAAACATATATATTTATGAAAATACAATAAATACAACTATTCCTAAAAGAGACACCAGTGGATGCAGTACAACAGCCAGGATACATCTACATCTGCGAGAACTCAGCATCACATGAAGGGGGTAAGATACAAGCCATGGCCAGGTGGGACCCAAATGCTCCCCCACCCCAAAACCCAGCGGGAAGAAAGGAGTCGGAATGGGGAGGGAGTGAAAGCCCAGGACTACTAAACAAACAGCTCTAGAAATCCGCACCCAGAACACAGACACAAGGTGCACAGGGTGCTGGATATTAGAGAAACAGAAAAGCAAAACCTGTGGGCAGGTCCCCGCAACTGGTGCCCCTGAGACAAAAGAAAAGCGAGTGCTTTCTGCAAGTCTTAAAGAGACAGGGACCCCATAGCTGGACGAAGTTGTCGTGGCACACATAGCCAGCAGCTGGGAATCTTGGGGAAACTTAGGCACCCTAAACGGAGGCAGTGCAGCTCTGAAGCCCCTCACAGAACTAAGCAGTCTGCCAGTCATTCCTCCAACTGGCGCCAACCCTAAAACACAGGCCCAGTACCGGGAGAGTGACAGCGCGTGCCAGGGATGGCAGCGCTGGAAGGGACCAGGAGCAGATAAGTGTGCCACAGGAGAGGCTTGTGCTACCCTGCAGTGTTGCGACCGAACAGCCTGGGCGTGGCTCCCATGCACTGGCAGCAGGGGAGCCAGAAGAGCCAGGTAGAGGCCCATGCACACCTGCAGCAGAGCCAGGGGGAGCAGGCACACTCCCAGCAGCCAACCGGAATACCAGCCCAAGGCACAGCTGCCCGGGCCAGATCCAAAGGCCACTGCTGGCACAGAGCTGCGTGACAGGGTCACCGCTAGCAGGGAGGAGCACACCTGGCATGGCTGCCACTCCCCGCAGCGCTCTGCGCTGCTCTGATGGACACCCTGCCTACAGCAGCTTAGGGGACTAACCCAATGTCTGCTCCAGGAGTGTGGGTAACCGTCACAGGCAGCAGAGAAGGGAAATGCATCCAGCAAGCAGGAACGGACTTTCTTCTCCCAGCTGACACAGCTGCAACCTGCCTACAGCCACTGCGATCACCATAAAAAGCAGAATTTTGGTCCAGACCAAGATACTTCAAATAACACCTGAGAAAAGATCTGCAGAGGCAGACCTAACCAGTCTCCCTGAAAAAGAATTCAAAATAAAAATCATAAACATGCTGACAGAGCTGCACAGAAATATGTAAGAGCTAAGGGATGAAGTATGGAGGGAGATTACAGACATCCAGAGGGAGATTACAGAAGGGAAACAAACTCTGGAAGGATTTAAAAGCAGAATGGATAAGATGCAAGAGGCCATTGATGGAATAGAAACCAGACAACAGGAAAGCAAAGAAGCTGATGCAGAGAGAGATAAAAGGATCTCCAGGAATGGAACAATATTAAGAGAACTGTGTGACCAATCCAAAAGGAACAATATCTGCATTATAGGGGTACCAGAGGAAGAAGAGAGAGAAAAAGGGACAGAAAGTATCTTTGAAGAAATAATTGCTGAAAACTTCCCCAAACTGGGGGAGGAAATAGATGCTCAGACTATGGAAGCACACAGAACTCCAGAGAGATGGGATTCAAAGAGGACAACACCAAGACACATAATAATTAAAATGGCAAAGATCAAGGAAAAGGACAGAGGATTAAAGGCAGCCAGAGAGAGAAAAAAGGCAACCTACAAAGGAAAACCCATCAGGCTATCATCAGACTTCTCAACAGAAACCTTACAGGCCACAAGAGAATGGCATGATATACTTAATGCAATGAAACAGAAGGGCCTCAAACCAAGACGACTGTATCCAGCAAAATTATCACTTAAATATAAAGGAGGGATTAAAAAATTCCCAGACAAGCAAAAGGTGAGGGAATTTGCCTCCCACAAACCACCTCTACAGGGCATCCTACAGGGACTGCTCTAGATGGGAGCACTGCTAAAAAGAGCACAGAACAAAACACCCAACATATGAAGAAGGGAGGAGGAGGAATAAGAAGGGAAAGAAATAATCATCAGACTGTGTTTATAACAGCTCAATAAGCAAGTGAGGTCAGACAGTAAGGTAGTAAACAAGGTAACCTTGAACCTTTGTAACCACAAATCTAAAGCCTGCAATGGCAATAAGAACATATCTTTCAATAATCACCCTAAATGTAAATGGACTGAATACACCAATCAAAAGACACAGAGTAATAGAATGGATAAAAAAGCAAGACCCATCCATATGCTGCTTACAAGAGACTCACCTCAAACCCAAAGACATGCACAATCTTAAAGTCAAGGGATGGAAAAAGATATTTCATGCAAACAACAAAGAGAAAAATGCAGGTGTTGCAATACTAGTATCAGACAAAACAGACTTCAAAATAAAGAAAGTAACAAAAGATAAAGGACATTAAATAATGATAAAGGGCTCAGTCCAACAAGAGAATATAACCATTATAAATATATATGAACCCAATACAGGAGCACCAACATATCTGAAACAAATACCAGCGGAATTGAAGGAGGAAATAGAATGCAATGCCTTCATTCTGGGAGACTTCAACACACCACTCACTCCAAAGGACAGATCCACCAGATAGAAAAAAAGTAAGGACACAGAGGCACTGAACAACACACTAGAACAGATGGACCTAATAGACATCTACAGAACACTACATCCAAAAGCAACAGGATTCTTCTCAAGTGCACATGGAACATTCTCCAGAAGAGACCACATACTAGGCCACAAAAAGAGCCTCAGTAAATTCCAAAAGATTGAAATCCTACCAACCAACTTTTCAGACCACAAAGGCATAAAACTAGAAATAAATTGTACAAAAAAGGCAAAAAGGCTCACAAACACATGGAGGCTTAACAACATGCTCCTAAATAATCAATGGATCAATGACCAAATCAAAATGGAGATCCAGCAATACATGGAAACAAATGACAACAACAACACAAAGTGCCAACTACTGTGGGACACAGCAAAAGCAGTCTTAAGAGGAAAGTATATAGTGATCCAGGCATATTTAAAAAAGGAAGAAAAATCCCAAATGAATGGTCTAATATCACAACTATCTAATTGGAAACAGAAGAACAAATGAGGCCTAAGGTCAGCAGACGGAGGGACATAATGAAGATCAGAGAAGAAATAAATAAAATTGAGAAAAATAAAACAATAGAAAAATCAATGAAACCAAGAGCTGTTCCTTTGAGAAAATAAACAAAATAGATAAGCCTCTAGCCAGACTTATTAAGAGGAAAAGAGAGTCAACACAAATCCATAGAATCAGAAACGAGAAAGGAAAAATAATGAAGGACCCCACAGAAATACAAAGAATTATTAGAGAGTACTACAAAAACGTATATGCTAACAAGCTGGGAAACCTAGAAGAAATGGACAACTTTCTAGAAAAATACAACCTTCCAAGACTGACCCAGAAAGAAACAAAAAATCTCAACAGACCAATTAACAGCAGCGAAATTGAAGTGGTAATCAAAAAACTACCAAAGAACAAAACCCCTGGGCCAGATGGATTTACCTCGGAATTTTATCAGACATACAGAGAAGACATAATACCCATTCTCCTTAAAGTTTTCCAAAAAATAGAAGAGGAGGGAATGCTCCCAAACTCATTCTATGAAGCCAACATCACCCTAATACCAAAACCAGGCAAAGACCCCACCAAAAAAGAAAACTATAGACCAATATTCCCAATGAACGTACAACAAAATATTAGCAAACCGAATTCAAAAATACATCAAGAGGATCACACACCATGACCAAGTGGGATTTATCCCAGGGATGCAAGGATGGTACAACGTTCGAATATCCATCAACATCATCCACCACATCAACAAAAAGATGGACTAAAACCACATGATCATCTCCATAGATGCTGAAAAAGCATTCGACAGAACTCAACATCCATTCATGATAAAAACTCTCAACAAAATGGGAATAGAGGGCAAGTACCTCGACATAATAAAGCCCATATATCATAAACCCACAGCCATCATTATACTGAACAGCGAGAAACTGAAAGCATTTCCTCTGAGATCGGGAACTAGACAGGGATGCCCACTCTCCCCACTGCTATTTAACATAGTACTGGAAGTTCTAGCCATGGAAATCAGACAAAACAAAGAAATAAAAGGAATCCAGATTGGTAAAGAGGAAGTCAACTGTCACTATTTGCAGATGACATGATATTGTACATAAAAATCCCTAAAGACATCACTCCAAAACTACTAGAACTGATATCAGAAAACAGCAAAGTTGCAGGATAGAAAATTAACACACAGATATCTGTAGCTTTCCTATACACTAAAATGAACTGATAGAAAGAGAAATCAGGACAACAATTCCACTCACAATAGCATCAAAAAGAATAAAATACCTAGGAATAAACCTAACCAAGGAAGTGAAAGACCTATACCCTGAAAATTACAAGACACTCTTCAGAGAAATTAAAGAGGTCACTAACAAATGGAAACTCATCCCATGCTCCTGGCTAGGAAGAATTAATATAGTCAAAATGGCCATCCTGCACAAAGCAATATACAGATTCGATGCAATCCCTATCAAATTACCAAAAACATTGTTCGATGAACTGGAACAAATAGTTTGAACATTCATATGGAACTGTCAAAGACCCCGAATAGCCATAGCAATGCTGAGAAAGAAGAATAAAGTGGGGGTGGGGGGACCTCGCTCCCCAACTTCAAGCTCTACTACAAAGCATAGTAATCAAGACAATTTGGTACTGGCACAAGAAAAGAGCCCAGACAAGTGGAACAGAATAGAGACTCCAGACATTAATCCAAACATATATGGCCAATTAATATACGATAAAGGAGCCATGAACATACAATGGGGAAATTGCTGTCTCTTCAACAGATGGTGCTGGCAAAACTGGACAGCTACATGTAAGAGAATGAAACTGGATCACTGTCTAACCCCATACACAAAAGTAAAGTCCAAATGGATCAAAGACCTGAATGTAAGTCATGAAACCATAAAACTCTTAGAAAAAACATAGGCAAAAATCTGATGGACATAAACATGAGTGACTTCTTCATAAACGTATCTCCCTGGGCAAGGGAAACAAAGGCAAAAATGAACAAGTGGGACTATATCAAGCTGACAAGCTTCTGTACAGCAAAGGACACCATCAATAGAACAAAAAGGTATCCTACACTATGGGAGAACATATTCATAAATGACAGATCTGATAAAGGATTGACATCCAAAATATATAAAGAGCTCACGCACCTCAACAAACAAAAAGCAAATAATCCAATTAAAAAATGGGCAGAGGAGCTTAACAGACAGTTCTCTAAAGAAGAAATCTAGATGACCAACAGGCACATGAAAAGATGCTCCACATCACTAATCATCAGAGAAATGCAAATTAAAACCACAATGAGATATCACCTCACACCAATAAGGATTGCCATCATCGAAAAGACAAACAACAACAAATATGGGTGAGGTTGTGGAGAAAGGGGAACCCTCCTACACTGCTGGTGGGAATGTAATTTAGTTCAACCATTGTGGGAAGCAGTATGGAGTTCCTCAGAATGCTCAAAATTGAAATACCATTTGACCTAGGAATTCCACTTCTAGGAATTTACCCTAAGAATGCAGCACTCCAGTTTGAAAAAGACAGATGCACCCCTATGTTTATCTCTGCACTATTTACAGTAGCCAAGATATGGAAGCAACCTAAATTTCCAACAGTAGATGAATGGATAAAGAAGATGTGGTACATATACACAATGGAATATTACTCAGCCATAAGAAGAAAACAAATCCTACGATTTGCAACAACATGGATGGAGCTAGAGGGTATTATGCTCAGTGAAATAAGCCAGGTGGAGAAAGACAAGTACCAAATGATTTCACTCATATGTGGAGTATAAGAACAAAGGAAAACTGAAGGGACAAAACAGCAGCAGAATCACAGAACTCAAGAGTGAACTAATAGTTACCAAAGGGAAAGGGACTGAGGAGGATGGGAGGGAAGGGAGGGATAAGGGTGGGGAAAAAGAAAGAGGGCATTACGATTAGCAGGTATAGTGCATGCGGGGAGGGCTGTGCAACACAGAGAAGACAAGTAATGAGTTTACAGCATCTTACTATGCAGATGGACAGTGACTGTGAAGGGGTATGTGGGGGGAACTTGGTGAAGGGGGGAGCCTAGTAAACATAATATTCTTCATGTAATTGTAGATTATGATACCAAAATAAAGAAAATTAAAAAAAAGATTTCTCTGTATTAATAAAGAGCATTGTCAATTTCATCAGTGTATTTTGTGGTGGATTGTGTTTCCAAAGATACCATAGCAGTATATCCCAGCTCCCATTACCTACTGCAAAGTGACCGTGCCACTTCCAAGGGATGAAGTCTAAATTTCCTCCCCTAGAATCATGGTGACCTTAATGACTGGCTTGTAGTCAGTACAGTGTGACTTAAGGGACAGGGTGTGAACTGTGACTTCTGAGGCTATGGCAGAAGAAGCTTTGTAGCTTTCACCTTGCTTTCTTGAAACACTACCTCTTCAAGGTTCCCCCTAGGGACTGACTCTCCTTTCTTAGAATGAAACAGATATGCTCAGAGAAAAGGCAGGCCAGATGCAAACGTTCTAGTTGAGGACAGCCTTCCAGTAATCCCAATCAGACATCAAACATGTGAGTGAAAAACCTTCAGAAGCTTTGGGTTCCCAGCCACTGAATGTGATCACAAGTCTGATAACATGCTCAAGTGGGCGAGTTGTGATGGGAAAGTTCTTGAAAGAACAAAGGAAAGACCCAGAGATTCCATATGAGGCATGAGGGTTTATTTGGACCTACGTGCAAGGAGTTCAGGAGTAGTCAGCTGGCTGAGGTTGCACACCATATTTTGGACAAGGAAGGAACTGCTTATATGGGGCAAGGAGACAAAGACTATGTGTGTGCTGGGGTGAGGTGACAGAGATTACGTGCTTTGCTGGAAAGTATCATTTTGCAACCAGTACTCCAAGGGAAAAAATCTTGGGCAGTAGGGTCTGCCTCGCAACAAGGTGTTTCCATCAATAAGGCAGACCTGCATTTGGCTAGCCCCAGGCCATCAGCATACCATGTACCTAACATACCGCCCAAAGGAGGGAGCCATGCAGATAGATACAAGATTATTTTGGCACAAAAGATTATGAATGAGCAGTGTTTGTCCCCACACCCAGCTGTCAGATGGAGTCTTGCTAGCTGAGGACCTAGACATTACAGAATAGAAAAAAATCTATCCCCATCATATCGTATTTCAGTCCTTGATTCACAGTACCTGTGATCATAAAGTTTATTTTAATCTACTAAATTTGGACTACTTTCATACAGTCCAATAGACAATAATAGACAATTGGAGCATGTAGTATCCATTCCTTGTGTGTATCACAATTTATTAAGTCAACTGTGGTTGAAAATCGGATTGTTTTCAGCTTGTGACTCTTATTAATAGTGCTTCTGTGAACATTATAGAGTCAATTGTTGAACCTGTGTATATATATTTGTTTTGGGTGTACAGGTATGGATAGAATTAATAGAGTACTCATTCATTCAGATTAGGAAATGGAGCCAAATCATTTTCCAAAGTAGATGGAACAATTTGAATTCTTACAAGCAGTATATGAGTTCTGATTATAATCAAAATCCTTGTTCACACTTGATTTGTAAAGTCATTTTTAAACGTAGCTATGCTGGTAGGTATAGAGTGGGAGTCATTGAAGTTTTCTTTTGCATTTCCCTAATGTCTTAAATTGTGAACAACTTTTCATATGTTAGTCATTTGGATATCCACTTTTCAGAAGTAACCTTTAAATATTATTCCAACTGAGTTTTTTTATTTGAAAGAATTATTTAGATATTATGGATATATGTATTAAACATAGCTTCCTCTTCTCTGTGGGTTGCACTTTGATTCTTTCTTAATGATGTCTTTCTTGAATGAATAAGAGATACGGCTATAGTCCATTTTATCATTTTTCTTTTAAAGCTTTTTCTATACTCTTTTAAAAATCTCTGCTTAAACCAAAATCATTAAGTTATTCTCTTAAGGCTTTATCTATCATATTTAGGTTTTCAATATAATTGGAAATTTTGAATTTGATGTGAGATAGAAATTTTGTGTATATGAGGGAAAACAAGAGATGTACTTTGCTTATTAATAAGCATTTATTGGACAGTCTGTCATTTCCCAGTATACTGCATTACTGTCTTTGTCATAAATCATTATTATATTTCAAAACTTCATCATTGTTCATCTGTACTTTTCCAGTAACCTCCTAACCAGTAAGCCTGGACTCACTGCTCTTAAATTATTTCTGAAAACTAGAAGTATTACAAAATCAGTCCTCTACTTAGCAACTTTTAATGATTTTTCAATGCCTAAGACTGTTTCTCCAAGTGCAAACCTTAAAAATGCAAATTCTATGGGTCCTCTTAAGAAATTAATCAAATAGGGAGAAGAGTTGATGGTAGCAGAATTCTCAGGAAATGGCATTTTTAAAAAGAAGTGCAAGTACAGGTATTATACACTGAGAAATATGAAAATCACAGCTTTAGCAAATTAAGACAAAATTCCTTAGTATAATAGAAATATACAAGGCTGTTTATGATTCAGTTCGTTTACTTCATGTATTTCATATTCTACTCATTTACATCTAACATTTGTATTTAATGTTCAAAAGACACCAACCATTTTAATTCCCAAAACACATACCATGCTATTTAATCCATCTTTATGTTTGCAGGTAGAGTACCACCTGCATAAGACATTCCACCACCACCCTACAAGGGCTGAGTAAACCCCTGCTATATTTCAAAATCCAATACAGTAATTACCTACTGTTCTGCTTTCACTGATATTTTTCTTAAGCTTTTTAGCCCCCACATAAAAATAATGTCACTCTCGCTTCTTCAATATTCCTACAACTTGAAAATACTTCAGCTATTGCATGTGTCTGTCTTCCTTTCAAACCCCAAGTTCCTGGCTGGTTGGACCATGTTTGATATATGTAAAACATATACTTGATATGTAAAATATATATGTAAAGTATACATATATCTTATTTTGAAAATATATTTTAACTATAACTAAAATGCCAATGTTATTTTTGTGAAAGTATATTTTTTAAATTATTTCGGGAAATAGGGAATTGCATTGTATTTGTAGTTGCAAATTAGAATTAATCTAAGAAACTATTAGAATATTACAGTCCCATCAAACATTCAGTCTACAATTAAAATAATAAATTACATTTCTTGCTAGGAAAAAACACATTGCTTATGGTTAACTTGCATTTGCCAGACTTAGTCACAAACTGACCTGTTTTTTTTAATATTTTGCTCCTAAAACTGAATAATAATTAAAAGAAGAGCAAAACCTATCCTCATCTCAGTCCTGATGAATAGCTGCCTTTTCTAACCTTGATATTCTCATCCCATTGTTGTAAAGAATTTATAAATCTTTATCTATCAATCAGTATAAAAATTCATTAAAACTAAGACCTGTATGTTTCTTTTTTGAAAGATTATCTTAGAAAATATTCTTAGAAGTTGTATATGGCTTACTCGTAAGATGAACAAATGTTAAGTTCCTTTCATAATTTATGTGTTCACAAGTTAACATTCTGCAGTTTAATAACTTCAGCCAAGTGAAGAAGGATGAAGCAGAGGATGTCACTGCTTTTATAATGGAATCAGGTTCCACTGATTCGTCTGTGACTGAAATTATTTCCTGAGCCTCTGCAGTTTGTATTTGAGCACCTCGAGGGGTAGGAAATGATGACTTCTTATTTTGCATTCTTCATATAGCACATAGCAACACTGAACACATAGCTGTCACTTAATAATTCTTAATCAATGAGTTTTAGTTGCTGTGCCAACTGTGCTCACTAAATTTATGGAGCACTAGTGAAATCCAGAGGGACATGTGGCTGGAGACAATACAGATTAGAACAGAGACTGCCAAGTGATCTCACAGCTCTGACTGACTCAGGCAATCAGTCAGATTCAAATGTGCTTTATGTTTTACCTCCACTAACACCCAGGCAAGGGGGTAAATATCTATCAAGCACTGTATTAGTTATGTACTTTTTAATATACATTATTTAATATATCTATGAGAACGTATGGTAAGGGGGCAGAGCCAACATGGCGGCGTGAGTAGGACAGTGGGAATCTCCTCCCAAAAACATATATCTTTTTGAAAATACAACAAATACAACTAATTCTAAAAGAGAGACCAGAAGACACAGGACAACAGCCAGACTACATCCACATGCGCAAGAGCCCAGTGCTTGGTGAAAGGGGTAAGATACAACACCAGCCTGGCAGGACCCGAGGCGCCTCACCCCAGCTCCCGGCAGGAGGAGAGGTGTCGAAGCGGGGAGGGAGAGGGAGCCCAGGACTGCTAAACACCCAGCCCCAGCCATCCGCACCAGAGCACAGACACAGTGCATGCGTGGAGGGCTGTAAACTAGGGAAACAGGGCAGCAAGACCTCTGAGCAGGTTCTGAAGCTGATGCCCCTGCGACAAAGAAAAGTGAGTGCTTTTTGAAAGTCTTAAAGGGACAGGGATGTAACAGCTGGACAGAAACAACACAGGTCACAGCCCAGTGGCTTGAAATTACAGGGAAAACCAGGTGCACTAACCCCCTGGACAACAGCTCTGAGACCCATCATGGAGGTAAACAGCCCCCAATCCATTACCCCTCCGGCACTGTGAAAAAGCAGAGAAGCAGTCTAAGGTAGACCCCGCCCTCAGGGAGCTTCCTGCATGCAGGCCGGGCAAGACACAAAGAACAAATCTACACGCAATTACCCAACAAAAGCCACTAGAGGTTGGAGTTGTCCCAGTAAAGAAAGGCCAGTAGCAAGTGAAAAATTTGGCCTTACCTGGCTGACAGTCAATAGCACCTGTCAACATGAAAAGGCAAAAAAATATGATCCAGACAAGACTAAACCAGACACCTTCGGCATCTGCTACATCTTCCACTGAGAAGGAACCTGGGGAGATAGATTTAACCAGTCTTTCTGAAAAAGAATTCAAAACAAAAGTCATAACCATGCTGATGGACTTGCAGAGAAATATGCAAGAACTAAGGAAGGAGAATACAGAAATAAAACAAGCTCTGGAAGGACTTCAAAACAGAATAGATGAGATGCAAGAGACCATTAATGGACTAGAAAACAGAGAACAGGAATGCAGAGAAGCTGATGCAGAGAGAGATAAAAAGATCTCCAGGAATGAAAGAATTCTAAGAGGGCTGAGTGACCAATCAAAACAGAACATTATCTGCATTATAGGGGTACCACAGAAAAAGAGAGAGAAAAAGGGATAGAAAGTGTCTTTGAAGAAATAATTGCTGAAAACTTCCCCAAACTAGGGGAGGAAATGGCCTCTCAGACCACAGAGGTACACAGAACTCCCATGACAAGGGATCCAAGGAGGGCAACACCAAGACACATAATAATTAAAATGGCAAAGATCAAAGACAAGGACAAAGTGTTAAAGGCAGCCAGAGAGAAAAAAAAGGTCACCTACAAAGGAAAACCCATCAGGCTGTCATCAGACATCTCAACAGAAACCCTACAGGCGAGAAGAGAAGGGCATGATATATGTAATGCAATGAAACAGAAGGGCCTCGAACCAAGACTACTGTATCCAGCACGATTATCATTTAAAAATGAAGGAGGGATTAAATAATTCCCAGACAAGCAAAAGTTGAGGGAATTTGCCTCCCAACAAACCACCTCTACAGGGCATCCAACAGGGACTGATCTAGATGGGAGCACTCCTAAAAAGAGCACAGAACAAAACACCCACATAGGAAGAAGGGAAGAGGAGGAATGAGAAAGGAGAGAAATAAAGAATCACCAGACCATGTTTATAATAGCTCAACAAGCGAGTTATGTTAGACAGTAAGATAGTAAAGAAGCAAACCGTGAACCTTTGGTAACCACAAACTTAAAGCCTGCAATGGCAATAAGTACATACCTTTCAATAATCACCCTAAATGTAAATGGACTGAATGCACCAATCAAAAGACACAGAATAATAGAATGGATAAAGAAGCAAGATCCATACATATGCTGCTTACAAGAGACTAAACTCAAACCCAAATATATGCACAGACTTAAAGCCAACGGGTGGAAAAAGATATTTCATGAAAACCACAGAGAGAAGAAAGCAGGTGTTGCAATTCTGGTATCAGACAAAATAGAATTCAAAATAAAGAAAGTAACAAAAGATAAAGAAGGACATTACATAATGATAAAGGGCTCAGTCCAAAAAGAGGACATAACCATTATAAATATAGATGCACCCAATACAGGAGCACCAACATATCTGAAACAAATACTAACAGAACTAAAGGAGGAAATAGGATGCAATGCATTCATTCTAGGAGACATCAACACACCACTCACTCCAAAGGACAGATCCACCAGACAGAAAATAAGTAAGGACACAGAGGCACTGAACAACACACTAGAACAGATGGACCTAATAGACATCTACAGAACACTACATCCAAAAGCAACAGGATACACATTCTTCTCAAGTGCACATGGAACATTCTCCAGAATAGACCACATTCTAGGCCACAAAAAGAGCCTCAGTAAATTCCAAAAGATTGAAATCCTACCAACAAACATTTCAGACCAAACATACATAAAACTAGAAATAAACTGCACAAAGAAAGCAAAAAGGCTCACAAACGCATGGAGGCTTAACAACATGCTCCTAAATAATCAATGGATCAATGATCAAATCAAAATGGAGATCCAGCAATATATGGAAACAAACGACAACAACACAAAGCCCCAACTACTGTGGGACACAGCAAAAGCAGTCTTAAGAGGAAAGTATATAGCAATCCAGGCATATTTAAAAAAGGAAGAAAAATCCCAAATGAATGGTCTAATGTCACAACTATCTAATTGGAAACAGAAGAACAAATGAGGCCCAAGTTCAGCAGACGGAGGGACATAATGAAGATCAGAGAAGAAATAAATAAAATTGAGAAAAATAAAACAATAGAAAAATCAATGAAACCAAGAGCTGTTCCTTTGAGAAAATAAACAAAATAGATAAGCCTCTAGCCAGACTTATTAAGAGGAAAAGAGAGTCAACACAAATCCACAGAATCAGAAACGAGAAAGGAAAAATAATGAAGGACCCCACAGAAATACAAAGAATTATTAGAGAGTACTACAAAAACCTATATGCTAACAAGCTGGGAAACCTAGGAGAAATGGACAACTTTCTAGAAAAATACAACCTTCCAAGACTGACCCAGAAAGAAACAAAAAATCTAAACAGACCAATTACCAGCAGCGAAATTGAAGTGGTAATCAAAAAACTACCAAAGAACAAACCCCCGGGCCAGATGGATTCACCTCAGAATTTTATCAGACACACAGGGAATACATAACACCCATTCTCCTTAAAGTTTTCCAAAAAATAGAAGAGGAGGGAATGCTCCCAAACTCATTCTATGAAGCCAACATCACCCTAATACTAAAACCAGGCAAAGACCCCACCAAAAAAGAAAATTACAGTCCAATATCCCTGGTGAATGTAGATGCAAAAATACTCGACAAAATATTAACAAACAGAATTCAAAAATACATCAAAATTATCGTACACCATGACCAAGTGGGATTCAGCCCAGGGATGTAAGGATGGTACAACATTCGGAAATCCATCAACATCATCCACCACATCAACAAAAAGAAAGACAAAAACCACATGATCATCTCCATAGATGCTGAAAAAGCATTTGACAAAATTCAACATCCATTCATGATAAAAACTCTCAGCAAAATGGGAATAGAGGGCAAATACATCAACAGGCCATTTATGCTAAACACACAGCCAACATTATATTGAACAACGAGAAGCTGAAAGCTTTTCCTCTGAGATCAGGAACTAGACAGGGATGCTCACTCTCCCCACTGTTATTTAACATAGTACTAGAAGTTCTAGCTACGGAAATTAGACAGAACAAAGAAATACAAGGAATCAAGATTGGTAAAGAAGAAGTTTAACTGTCTCTATTTGCAGATGACATGATACTGTACATAGAAAACCCTAAAGACTCCACCCCAAAACTACTAGAACTGACATCGGAATACAGCAAAGTTGCAGGATACAAAATTAACACACAGAAATCTGTGCCTTTCCTATACACTAACAATGAACCAACAGAAAGAGAAATCAGGAAAACAACTCCATTCACAATTGCATGAAAAAGAGTAAAATACCTAGGAATAAATCTAACCAAAGAAGTGAAAGACTTATACTCTGAAAACTACAAGTCACTCTTAAGACAAATTAAAGGGGACACTAACAAATGGAGACTCATCCCATGCTCGTGGCTAGGAAGAATTAATATCGTCAAAATGGCCATCCTGCCCAAAGCAATATACAGATTTCATGCCATCCCTATCAAACTACCAACAGCATCCTTCAATGAACTGGAACAAATAGTTCAAAAATTCATATGGAAACACCAAAGACCCCAAATAGCCAAAGCAATCCTGAAAAAGAAGAATAAAGTAGGGGGTATCTCACTCCCCAACTTCAAGCTCTACTATAAAGCCATAGTAATCAAGACAATTTGGTACTGGCACAAGAACAGAGCCACAGACCAATGGAACAGACTAGAAAATCCAGACATTAACCCAGACATATATGGTCAATTAATATTTGATAAAGGAGCCATGGACATACAATGGCGCAATGAAAGTCTCTTCAACAGATGGTGCTGGCAAAACTGGACAGCTACATGTAGGAGAAAGAAACTGGACCATTGTCTAACCCCATATACAAAAGTAAACTCAAAATGGATCAAACACCTGAATGTAAGTCATGAAACCATTAAACTCTTGGGAAAAAAATAGGCAAAAACCTCTTAGACATAAACATGAGTGACTTCTTGAACACATCTCCCCAGGCAAGGAAAACAACAGCAAAAAATGAACAAGTGGGACTATATTAAGCTGAAAAGCTTCTGTGTAGCAAAAGACACCATCAATAGAAAAAAAAAGGAAGCCTACAGTATGGGAGAATATATTTGAAAATGACAGATCCGATAAAGGCTTGACATCCAAAATATATAAAGAGCTCACACACCTCAACAAACAAAAATCAAATAATTCAATTAAAAACTGGGCAGAGGTACTGAACAGTTCGGCAAAGAAGAAATACAGATGGCCAACAGACACATGAAAAGATGCTCCACATCGCTAATTATCAGAGAAATGCAAATTAAAACTACAATGAGGTGTCACTTCACACCAGTAAGGATGGCTGCCATCCAAAAGACAAACAACACAAATGTTGGCAAGGCTGTGGAGAAAGGCGAACCCTCCTACACTGCTGGTGGGAATGTAAATTAGTTCAACCATTGCGGAAAGCAGTATGGAGGTTCCTCAAAATGCTCAAAACAGACTTACCATTTGACCCAGGAATTCCACTCCTAGGAATTTACCCTAAGAATGCAGCAATTAAGTTTGAGAAGACAGATGCACCCCTATGTTTATCGCAGCACTATTTACAATAGCCAAGATTTGGAAGCAACCTAAATGTCCATCGATAGATGAATGGATAAAGAAGATGTTGTACATATACACAATGGAATACTACTCAGCCATAAGAAGAGGGCAAATCCTACCATTTGCAGAAACATGGATGGAGCTGAAGGGTATTATGCTCAGTGAAATAAGCCAAGCAGAGAAAGACAAATACCAAATGATTTCACTCATCTGTGGAGCATAAGAACAAAGGAAAAACTGAAGGAGCAAACAGCAACAGAATCACACAACCCAAGAATGGACTAACAGGTACCAAAGGGAAAGGGACTGGGGAGGATGGGTGGGTAGGGAGGGATAAGGGGGTGGGAAGAAGAAGAAGTGGGGTATTAAGATTAGCATGCAGGGGGTTGGGAGAAAGGGGATGGCTGTACAACACAGAGAAGACAAGTAGTGATTCTTCAACATTTTGCTATGCTTATGGATAGTGACTGTAAAGGGGTTTATAGGGGGGACCTGGTATAGGGGAGAGCCTAGTAAACATAATATTTGTCATGTAAGTGTATATTAATGATAACAAAAAAAAATAAAGAAAAGGGGGATTACTCCCTGATAGGATAAACCTAACTGTAAATCAATTATTAATGCATGCTTTAAATATCCTTAATTTTGATCACTTACAGGGTGTCAGATGATTGGCTATGGAGGTACATTTTTATGATAATATTCCTTTTTCTTAAGAAAAAAGAAAAAAAAAGCAGTTCCTGTGTGGTGACCTCCAATGAGTTCTACACAATGGTATAAAGGGCATATCACAGTGTAGGCAAAGGGTCTGTTTGTGTTTATACAGAGGATCCAAGCCTAATTTGGCTACCCAGAAAATGAACTAAGATATGATATGAAGGAGAACTTCCAACATCAGCACTCTCTAGAAGAGTCATACCGGAAGATGGTCATCAAAAACCCTCAACAAAGATCCAGGCACTGCTACAGCTGTAGCTGCACTCATCCCACCGGTTCCTGGACTGGCCATGGGAATGAAGAAGGAGATATCTAAGCTGGCCTCTGCATACAGTAAAACAACAAATTTGACTGGATCTATACTGTTGGAACTCAACCAAGAATTAGGAGAAGTGCAACTTATAACACTCCAAAATTGTACAACTACAGATTATCTACTGTTAAAAGAACATATGGGATTTGAACAGTCCCCAGGAATGGGTTGTTTTAATTTGTCTGATTTCTCTCAGACTGTTCAAGTTCAGTTGGACAATATCCACCATATCATGGATAAGTTTTCACAAATTCCTAAGGTGCCTAACTGGTTTTCTTGGTTTCACTGGAGATGGCTGATAATTATAGGTATGCTTTGGTTATGTAACTGTACTCCTATTATGTTAATGTGTGCATACAATTTAATTAGTAATTTAAAACCTATACATGCTGAAGTTACTCTACAAGAAGATATGTCAAAGAAATAATCAATCTTCCCATGTTTTTTCCCCCTGCTACTTCTATAGCTTTTCTTCTTCCTTCCTAATTACAACCCTTAAATAGAATTTATGCCTCATATCGAATTTACTGAGTATCATAATTCCTCCAAGTGGTAACGATACCTCAAGACAAATGCTGGGCATCGAAGCCACAGGGCATAAATATGCAAAGAAGTAAAAAGCTATCCTTTTCAAACAATATGGCTTCTCTCTCACTTACCAATTTTACATTTCCCTGGGTGGCCCTGGAAGATGACTGGTTAGCCAGAGACGGGTAAGATTCCTCAAGGGAGGAACAACCTAAGACAGGCACAGTTGCAGGGGGGCCATCAGGTAAGAAATTGGGGATTAACAGAGGTGAAGCTTAGAACCTCACCCCCCCCCCTGTTCTGAGATAAATCTTCTGCTTCCGCGGATGTTTTATTGCCCTTGTCTAGCTTGGATTAACACATAGTCTACAGCCACACACCTGATCATCTACATTTGCTCTTTTACAACATTAAACTGCTTTCTACCTTTATCTTGCATCTACCTACCACTTCAGCATTTTATTAAAAATAATAATAATAAAGAGAGAAATGTGGTAATCACATATAAATCAAGTATAAAAATTAAATGAATATTCATATTTGAACTGATTGTTTACAGTTCACAATGTGTGATCAAAACCGAAAGTTTCTGTGATGACTGCCCTTGTACTGTTCACCATGTAACTTATTCACTATGTAAGAATTTGTTCTCCATGTAAGAACTTGTTTGTTATGCTTCAGAAGATTGGAGACTGATGAAAATTAGGCTTGGGGTGGATTAATGATTGTTCATTGAGCATTGACTCCACTGTACAGAATTTTATCATTGTTAACAACCATTTGATCAATAAATATGAGAGATGCCCTCTCAAAAAAAAAAAAAAGTACTGACTTCCAATTGTAAAATAAATAAGTAACCAGGATGTAATATATAGCATAAGGAATATAGTCAAAATATTGTAACAACTTTGTACGGTGATAGCTGGTAGCTAGAATGATCATATATGTAAATGTTGAATCACTGTGTTGTACACCTGAAACTAATGTAATACTATATGTCAACTACCCTTCAATAAAAAATAGTTATCTACAAAAAAAAGAATGTATGGTATAGTATACATGTGATTGACAGATGTATAAGCTGAGGGTCAATTAAATAATATGCTTAATATGATTTAGTTAAAATTAATACAGGAATACATGCTAGCCTGATTTTAAAATAAATACTTAACCTGCCTCACCTCACTATTTCTATTCCCCTGATGTGGTAATGGTTGAAGGTAATTTTCTAAAAATGTTTTCATTGAAATATAGTTGATATACAATATTATATTGGTTTCAGATGTACAAGATAGCAATATGACAGTTATATACATTATTAGATGCTCACTATGATAAGTGTACTTACCATCTGTCTCCATACAAATATCTTACAATTTTATTGGTTCTATTTCCTATGCTATACTTCCATCCCTACAAATAATATACCTTATAATTTGATATTTATACCTTTTTATTCCCTTCACCTATTTCACCCATCCTCCCCTCCTCTATGGTAATCAACAGTCCATTGTCTAAGTTTCTGAGTCTGTTTCTGTTTTGTTTGTTTTGTAGATTGTACTTACAAGTGAAATCATATGGTGTTTTTCTTTCTCTGTCTGACTTATTTCACTTAGCATAATACCCTTTAGGCCCATCCCTGTTGTGGCAAATGGCAAGATTTTATTCTTTCTTATGTCCGGGTAATATTCCATTGTATATATGTACCACATCTTTATCCGTTCATCAGTCAGTGGACACTTAGGTTGTTTCCATATTTTGGCTGTTATAAATAATGCTGCAATAAATATAGAGGTACATACATCTTTTCAAATTGCTGATTTTATTTTCTTTAGGTAAAAGGAAATTTAAATACTAAAGTTGAATAGATGAGTGTCCTGTAGCCCAACAATTCCACATCTAGATTATATACAACTCAGAAATTTATACATACTCTAAATGCATATACATATATTCATAAAAGCATAATTTTTAATATTAACATAAATTGTCCAACAATGGAATCAATAAGTTGTCACATATTCATACAATAGAATACAATGCAATGCAAAAAAATTGAGTTATTGGCACATGTAACCACATGGGTGGATTGGACAAACAAAATAATGTTGAAAGAAGCCATTCCAAAATAGAAAGTACTGTATGATCCCATTCTTATAACATCTTGGACAGGCTAACCTAAACTATAGGGTAGTGAGTGAGCTACAGCATGACAGGGGTTCAGATGCTAGTACTGTTGTGAGTAAAGTTGTGACATTTTCAGAATCTTTCACCTGGGTTTAGTGAATCTCCATATCAATAGGTGTTTCCAAGGAGTAGAGAGAAGTAGTCCATCTCTATATCAATAGGTGATTACAAGGGCAACTGAGAGCATATCTGGACCAGAAAGGTTGGGTGAGGCCCTTTTTCTTCCTCAGTGGGTCATGAGAGACACGGGCAAGCAGAAATGGATGACTGCTTATAAGCAATAAATGGGTTTCTCCAGCTTTATTTATCCCTTCACCTGATTTCGGTTTGTCTTGCTAATGGGTTTCAGCCCCGGCCAGTTCGCTATGGATTCAGTGTGACCAAAGAAATTGACTGCAAAACGCTCTTTGGGGTAAAAGTGTCTTACAAAACTGCCATCTGGCTCATCTCTCTCTCCTGTTCAAGCAGCAACCCCCTGGCCCTCCCCCTCACCTCTTAGGTACAGATAAGCCCTCTCTTGCCCAGGTAATTACCCATTGATATGGAGGAGAAAGATGCAAATGCACTAAAGCCTACTTCTTTACACCTCTGAACGCCTGTTGATATGCAGATGTACCAAAGCCAGGCAAGATATTCTGGAAATATTACAATTTTACCCACACTCCACCCCTCCAGGATTCTCACCTTACAATCTACATGCTCTCAATCTTCTGCAGTGGTCCCTGTGCAAGAAATCTGGAGCACTATAACCAGATTCTACAATAGCAACAGAGGATCACAACAACTTAGAGATAATCAAAATTAAGATACAGCAAGATTTTGATACACAAATTATAATAATCCTCAAGCCAGAGGAGGTTCCAGTCCACAAAGACTTTAGGGGTGATAAAACACGTTTTAATGTCACCAACATAGGTAAATCTCATCCATCAGGTAGGATGCATACAAGAGAGTGGTCCTGTGATAGGACCGTAGCAGGAACGGGGGTCCCTTCCAGGTCTAGTATATCATACTTTGACTCCTTCCCCCATGGGGGTTACTGAAGGGTCTATATATATAGTGCTACTGGAGGTGCATGCACTGGCCACAATGATAAAACAAAACTCCCTGTCCAGGATATACTACTGTGACCTTTGGTGGCCACTCTGCTGTTATTCCAGGAATACACAGGAGGCCAGCTTCCAGGCCTTGTCCCCAAGGTGCCAGGAAAGCCTGCCATTGTTGGTCCATGTGTCGAAAAGTTCAAGGCCATGTCAACTCAATGGAGTCTCCGGGGTCCAGTGCAGTTGGTGCTGGCAGCAAGATATTATTCTGGTGGCCAAACCTCAGCTTCAGTGATTCTTCCTTGGTTTGTACTTGCAGTTGTATAGAGGAGGCAGCCATATGTGTTAACATGTCTACAGGGCTCAGGACTCCCTTTTGGGGTCTCTCATTCAAATGCCATAGCACAGTCCATAAGCAGACTGACCATCCCTGCAGACTATTGGTATCTGAATTTAGTCCAGATTTTAACAAGCCATTGTGCCTCTCTATCTTGCCTGCTGTGGTAGGATTGTATGGCACATGAAACTTCCACTCAGTTCCCAGCTGTCGTACCCATTCTTGCAGTGTACGTCCAGTAAAATGGATGTCCTGGTCAGTCTCAATGACCTATGGTCGGCCATAGGCAGCAAAGAGATGCTCCAGGCCTTTTTTGGTTGCCTGCTGATCTGCACAACGGGTAGGAAAAGCAACCAGAAGTCCAGTAGCTGTGTCCACACAAGTCATCACATACCGATATCCTTCTAACACAGGTAGAGGCCCAATATAGTCTATCTGCTACCTGATGAGGGGTATAGGCCCCTTAGCTATTGTCCCATGTTGCTGTGGAACTCGGTGTAAGTCCCTTTTGGAGCACAGGACACACTCCTTCCAGGCTCTACTAACTTCTTTGAAGGTCAAAGGCAAGCCCCACAGACAGGCTACAGCCCACATTGTCTTTTGCCCTGCATCAACAAATGCTGATGTAGCCATTGGGCTACATCAGAGGCAGGCTTTCCTTCTAAGCAAAGTATCTGGGCCAATTTATCTGCCTCATCATTTCCTGGGGATACCAGTGGCAAATGACCTGTCACATGGTATACTGTAATTATTTTAGTCTGACCACAGGCCCATAAGTCTTGCCACAATTCTTGCCCCCAAAGGGGTCGGTGACCAACCAGCCAGTTGGCATGGTACCAGGTTGGTAGCCACAGGGTCAAGCCCTGATAGACAGCCCAGCTGTCAGTGCAGACAACTATAGGAGAGGGCTCCTTGCTAATCACAAGCCAAACAGCCCACAACTCTGCCTGTTGGCTGCTCTTCCCCTCACCATCTTCCATCCATATTGTCTCAGTTTTAGGATGGAAGGCTATGGCCCACCATTTTGGGGGCTGCCCATGGCTGGGGCCATCTGTGTACCATGCATCTTCGAGTATAGAGGTTTTTCCCTCCCAAAAGAGAATCTCTGCTGCTAATGGTTTGAAAGCAAGTTCTTCCTGCTTTTCACTAGTATATGTCACCGGCCCCAACAAGTGTTGGAGTCCTTCACTCAAGGGGCTACTAGAGAGGGCACTATGCTGCTGTACGTAAGCACCCCACTTGGCTAGTCTGGGTGTTTGTGAAACACCATTCCTTGGCTTTTGGGTCTAGCCTTGTACCCACCCCAAGATGGGATAGGTGGTTATTACCTTTATTGGGGCCATTCCAATGATGGGTTCTGTAGCCAGCAAGGTGTGATACATGGCAGCCAGTTGTTTTTCTATCAAAGTGTATCATACCTCTGCCCCTTTCCAGAGTTGTGACCAGAATCCAATGGGTTGGTGAATTCGTTCAAGCCGCTGCCAGAGACCCCAGCCATAACCATCTTCAGTGACATGTATGTCCAGCTCACAGGGCCTTGATGGGTCTATCACATTCAAGGCCTTTATGGCCTTGGCTGACCATTTTGCTTTAGTAAATGCAGATGCACATGTCTCATCCCAGTCCCACCTGACGCCCTTTCGTACCAACAGGTATAAGGGCTTCAGAATTTGTGCCAAGTACAGTATAAACACTATCCAGTAGCCTAGAAGACCCAGAAACTCCTGTAGCAATGCTACAGTTGTAGGGATAGGAAAGGCCTAGACTTTGTCTATAACTGCTTCTGGTATAACCTTGGTCTTACCCAACCAGACAACCCCAAAGAATTTAACAGACAAGCCAGGTCCCTGAACCTTGGTGCTGTTCACAGCCCATCCTTTCTCCTGTAGATGTTGCAGCAGTCTAGGTGCTGCACCTTCTAGATCTGAAAGAGAATTGGATGTGAGCATGACATCATCAATATAATGGTACAGCCGCACCATTGACAGTTTCTCCCATGTAGACAAGTCCTGACAAGTCCATGACAGATGGGGCTGTGGAGGTATCCCTTTGGAAGGATCGTGAAAGTCCACTACTGTCCTTTCCACATGAAGGCAAACTGTTCCTGACTTTCCTGTTCAATGTCAATGGAAAAGAAGGCATTAGCAAGATCTACCATGTAATGGTATGTTCCTAGTTCATGGCTGAGGGTATCCATCAGGACTGCAATAGAGGGGACAGCAGCATGCATAGGGGGTATGACTTTATTCAGTTCTCTGTAATCCACAGCCATATGCCAGGAGCCATCTGTCTTTTTTACTGTCCACACTGGGAAATTAAAAAGACTATGGGTGGACTTTATAACACCCACCTTTTCCAGCTCCTGGAGAGTTTCTCCAATCTCTTTATGCCCTCCATGCAGTTTATATTGTTTTGTATTAGTCACCCACTGAGGCACAGGCAAAGCTATGGGCAGGTGCCTAGCATGTCCCCTCAGAAGTGTCTTCACCACACGTACTCTCAGTCTGAACTCACCTGTAGTGATCTGCAACCATAGACCCTGAAGGATATCAATCCCCAAAATATACTCAGGAATAGGAGATATATACACAGGATACTCCTTTAGGGGTAGATGCCCTATTCCCAAAGGGATTTGAGCTTTTTTTACTCTGATAGCCTTCCCCCCATATCCATCTATGATAGTGGGGGTCCCGGGGAACCGCTCAGAGTTACCATGAATCAATGAACATTCAGCCCCTGTGTCCACTAGAGCCAGGACATGTATG
Organism: Manis javanica; assembly: GCF_040802235.1. Lineage (NCBI taxonomy): Eukaryota > Metazoa > Chordata > Mammalia > Pholidota > Manidae > Manis > Manis javanica. Next base: position 54,961,411 of record NC_133163.1, on the reverse strand, counting down.
TTCACTGGGGACCAATGGATAGCTATTTCAACATGTGGCCTCTGGTCACCCCCTGGTCCCTCAGGGCAGATCCCTTGACCTTTCCCTCAGTCAAACCATGTTCCCCAATCACCTTCCTGTGTGGGCTCGAGTGAGGTTGGCTCCTTTTCCAGCAAGAATTCTTGCAAACGCACAGGCTGGACTCATGGCTCTGTCTCTGAACTCTGCCTCTTTGATCTTAATGGCTGGAACTGCTGCTCTGGTTTCAGCTGTTGCCATAGCTCCAGTAAGATTCTATTGGACTTTCCATCTAGTTTCTTTCCATCTTCTCCTGCCCATATTAAACCAACTCACATCTGGGTCTTCAGAACCTTCATGGGGCCCTGTAAATTCTTCTTGAAAGGAAAGGAGCGACACACAGCAGCAATTCACCGGAGTGTTCCACTTTATTAGGGAAAGGTGCTGGGTTATATAGGAAGGGGCATGAATTGATTGAGGTGTCACTTCTACGGGGCTGGTGGCTGGTGGCTAGGTGCTGGGATTGGGAGGGGGGTGAGAGGTGATTGGGCTTCAGGTGGCGCCGGCGGGAACTGAGGACCCCGAAGAGAAGCCGGAAGTTTGCCATCTTACTGGTGGGGACCCTTCATTCCCCCCTTTCTCCTCTATGGGTTTGTGGACGTTGCTTTCTCTCTGACTGCTTCCTGCTGAACAGGGGCAGAGAAGGGAGTGAGGGTTTGAGGATTGGGAGGAAAGGGTTGATAGTACTCCCCACAGTAAGGATGAGTAGATGTGGACTTCTTCAGGTTGGAAATCAATGAAGTTTCCCTGTAACCATAGGTTGAGGACCTGTTGATTCCAATGGTGCCAAGAGGATATGGGTGTCAGGAGCCAGGCATCTGCGGCCATTGTTTCCAGGAAGTTTCCAGCGGAGAGAGGGGTCCATCTCAGCATGTGGTGAGGAGGTCACGTGAGGGTGAGGGATCTTCTGTGGCCAGAAGCTGGTAGTTCCTGAGTAAAAGCTGGTTGAAAGCTTGATTAGAGATTTTTCCGACTTGGGATTTGATGAACTTTATTATACAGGGTAAGAAGAGACAGATGAGAAGAATGACTATTATGGGGCCTGCAATGGGCCAGAGCCAGGTGAGGAGGGGGCTTGTTAGTATTGAAGAGAATGGGTTGGAATTGGAAGCAGAGTGGAGGCTGGAGGCAAGGTTGGTGAGTTTGGTGATGTCAGTTTCTACAATGCCGGATTCGTTGATGTAATAGCAGCACTCTTCCTGGAGGAAGACGCAGGTGCCGCCCTTCTCGGCTGTAAACAGATCTAGGGCCCACCGGTTTTGAAGGGTGACTTTAGCTAGCGAAGTGACCTGTCTTTAGAGAGAGGCTAGGGAATCGGCAGTGGATGTCAGGGCTCCCTCAAGTTTGGCGTCGAGATCTCTAACTGCCCATAGAGAGTGACCCAAGGCTCCTCCCGAAAACCCCACCCCAATGGCTGAGGTGATTAAAGAGATACCGACCATGACGGGAAGGAAAGCAGCCCTTTTTGTGCGCGAGTGCAAGGGAGGTTGGAACTCAAGGAATTCTGCCATGCTGTAAAGTGTAAGCTGTGGGATTAGGGTGATGAGAATGCAGGGTGTATCGGAGTTGAGAGGTAGTGAGTTGAAAAGACTGCCATTACACCAAAAGAAGTGTCCCGGTTGTGTAAAAGTCTTAGAGCCGGAGGTAGGGGTGTAGATAGAGAGGCAGTGAAGTGCACTGGAGGGGGGTGGAGTTGGGCCTACACAGTGGTGGATGGTGAGATTATCTGCGTATTCTGGTTCCCATAGGGGTATGTCTGCCAGGGGATGGAGGAGTTGTCCTTCTGCATGGAAGGAGTAGTTGGAAATATTGAGGGGCACGGCGGCCAGCAGTGGGCGCTGTAGTGATGCGCACAAGAAACAATTGGCGGTGTTGAGGGTGTGGTTGAGAAAGATGGTGGTGTCTTGAATGAGCTGTAACCAAGAGTAGGAGGAATAAGAAGATGAAGAGGTGCCATCAAGAGTTTGGATAATGACTTTCTCGGAATGTCTGATATCTGATGCAACTTGAGAGATCTGGGAGCGAGAGGGAACATACTCTCGAGAGATATGAAGGGTACCGTGGGGGGTCGAGGACCCCTTGTAGTAAACTGAGGCTGTTACTCCAGCAGCCCATCAAGAGTCCCAGGGATCTGGGATTAATAAGGAGAATGAGCCGTTGGGATATTTCATGAAATGGTTGGAGGAGTAATACTGTGGGTACTGGAAGTCACCCATGTAGTGAATGGTGCAAGACCAGTAGGGGCATCCCCCGTAGGTGTCTTGCCATCGCCTGCAATAGCCTTGTCTTTGGTCATAGAGGAAGCAGAGGTAGGGAGAATAAAGGTAGCTGTAAATGAATACTTCGGTGGAGGGAGGAAAGTGGAGGTACAAAGGCTCAGAGCAGCCTTTCAGAGGGCAGTCTGATGTGGCAATGAGGGCAGTAACTTTTGTTTGATGCTGTGTGTAAGTCTGCCTGACTTTGAATCACCATACAAAGGAGGGTGGGGCGGCAGGGAAGACAATAGGAATGAGGGAAAAAAGCGAGAGAGCAGTAAAGGAGGAAAAAGTCATGATTCGGGTATGGATGGCAAAGGGGGTGCATGGGAGATGCGGAGCTTCAAGGGATCAGAGGGATGAGGCGTGGTAGAGTAGACAGCATCTTGGGCTGTATCTGAAGGACTCTGTATTGTGACTGATGGGTCTTGGGTGTCCAGAGAAGGTGGGACTTGGGTATTTGGTTTCAACCTGGAGATATGAACCCAAGGGGTGACAGAGTTATCAGGCAGTGAGAGCTTGGCAGCCGAGGGGGTGCAGAAAATAACTGGGTGTGGACCTTCCCATTTCGGGGTGAGAGAGGGCTGATCCTCTGGTGGCTTATAAAACACTAGTTGGCCGGGCTGTAAGACAGGAGGATTTTGGGAGGCGGATGGATCAGGAAGGAGCCAATCCTGATATTTCCACAATTCAGTGTGGAGGACAGAGAGTAGTGGAAGGGCTATATTGGGAGGAATTGGTCCTTTGTGGGAAGGGAGCCCCGGGGGTAGAATCTGGCGGCTGTACATGATCTCAAAGGGTGACAAGAAGGAAGGTTTCTTTGGGAGGGCTCGAATGCGGAGTAGAGCTAAGGGAAGTAAGCGAACCCAGTCAAGGTGTAGTTCTAGAGATAGTTTGGTCAGGATGTCTTTTAGAGTCCTATTGGCTCTTTCTACTTTTCCTGAAGCTTGTGGTCAATAAGGACAATGTAAATGCCAGGGGAGCGAGAGCGACTTGGAGAGGTTCTGGATAATTTGGGCAGTGAACTCAGGGCCGTTATCTGATTGGAGGGAAGTGGGCATCCCGAACCTAGGAAAGATCTGGGTGAGGAGGATAGAGGCAACTATGGATGCTCATTTGTTAGTGGTGGGGAAAGCTTCGACCCATCCTGAAAATGTATCTACTAGCACGAGTAGGTATCTGGTACATCGTACAGGGGGCATGTTAGTGAAGTCTATTTGCCAATCTGTAGCAGGGACATTACCCCTTGCTTGATGAGCCGGGAAGGGTCGGGCTTTGAGGGGGGTATTAGGGTTAGTGCGTTGGCAGATGGTGCACTTGCAGGTGATTTCGTTAAGTAGGGTTTTGTCTTCAGGAGAGAGAGGAAAAAAAGATTGTAAAAAATGGATCAAGGATTGGGGGCTGGGATGGGACAGGTCATGTAAGAGGCGGAAGAAAGACTCTTTGTCCTGAGAGCAGAGGGCGCCTTGTGATAAGGCTAAAACCGCAAGGGCAGATGGATTGTTGTCTGGTGCGTTTTCTGATAGGGCAACTGACCGGGCTACTCTGTCGGCTTTGTTGTTAACTCTTGCAATGGGGGAGTAATCTTTTTGATGTAATTTGCAGTGGACTATGCCTAGTCGGTGTGGGAGTTGTGAAGCCTCTACAAGTTTAGTAATTAAGGCTGAATTAGTTATGGAATTCCCTTTTGTGGTGAGGAGGCCTCGTTCTTTCCATACTGCCGCGTGGGACAAGAGAATGTGGAATACGTACTTGGAGTCAGTGTACAATGTGAGAGACGTGTCCCGGGCCAGAGTGCAAGCTCTGGTGGCTGCAATGAGTTCAGCCTGCAGATTGGTTGTACCAGGGGGTAGGGCTCGTGCTTCAATGACATCTTCGAGGGAGACTACTGCATATCCTGAGTAGTGGATGCCCTCATGTTTAAAGGAGGACCCATCAGTAAACCAGATGAGGTCAGAGTGTGAGAGGGCTCCTTCGGAGATCGTGGAGTGGCACGGAAGGAAGTTGTGAAGGGCTTCCAGGCAATCATGCGAGGGAGTGTGAGAAGAGTCAGGCAGAGGAAAAAGAGTGGCCGGATTCAGGGGCGGGCAGGGGAGGAAAGAAATGTTTGGATTTTGGAGGAAAGAGGACAGTAAGGTCAGGAGTCTGGAGGGAGGGAGAGTCTGTAAACTTTTATAGGTTAAGAGATCTTTTAGGTGATGTGGGGACAGAATGGTAAGGGGCGCCCCGAATGTTAGTTTATGAGCTTCTTTCTGTAAGAGCTGCCCAGCGGCTAATGCCTGTAGGCAGGGGGCCCATCCCTGAACTGTGGGGTCTAATTGCTTGGAGAGATAAGCTACTGGGGCAAAGTATGGGCCATAATATTGGCCTAGGACTCCTAGAGCTTGACTGGACCTCTCATGAATGTATAATGAGAAGGGTTTTGACAAATCAGGGAGATGGAGAGCTGGGGCTTCTACAAGGGCTTGGCGGAGCTTAATGAAGGAGTGTCAGGGTGAGGATGATAATGGTTCTTCAGGGGGGCCCTTGCTGAGGTCATATAGGGGTCTTGCCAACAAGGAGAAGTTAGGGATCCACGCTCTAAAATACCCAGCCAGGCCTAGAAAGGAAAGGATTTCTGCTTGGTTTTGGGAACGGGCAGGTCAGAGAGGAGTCGTTTTCTGTCTAAGGTAATGGACTTTCTTTATTGAGACAGAAGGAATCCAAGGTAAGTGACAGAAGGGGAAGAGATTTGAGCTTTGACGGGGGATACCCAGTAACCTCTGGAAGCTAGAAGGTTAAGTAGAGACGCAGTGTCAAGTTGAGACTGTTCCCACGAGGGACTGCAGAGCAGAAGATCATCTACGTATTGTAATAAAGTGGACTCGGGGTGATCATGGTGAAACTGTTTGAGGTCCTGAGCTAGGACTTGTCCAAAAATATGGGGACTATCTCGGAAGCCTTGTGGTAAAACTGTCCAAGTAAGTTGTACAGAATGTCTGGTGTATGGGTCCGTCCAGGTGAAGGCAAAAAAATCTTGGGAGGAGGGGTCTAGAGGGATAGAAAAAAATGCATCCTTGAGACCTAGGACTGAGAAGTGGGATGCGGAAGCAGGGATCTGCGATAAAAGGGTGTATGGATTTGGAACTAAGGGATGGATAGGGAAAACGGCTATGTTGATGAGGCGAAGGTCTTGGACAAGGCGGAAAGATCCGTTGTTTTTTTTAACAGCTAATATGGGGGTATTAAATGGGGAGTGAGTGGGTCTGAGGTAGTTTTTGTTTAAGAGATCTTGAATGATGGGTTGGAGGCCTATGAGGGCTGAAGTGGTTAGGGGGTATTGGGCCTGACAGATATACTGAGAGGGGTCATGTAATTTGATAGAGGCAGGGGAACATAGGGCCATGGAGGGGCTTGTAATGTCCCAAACTTTGGGATTTACAGGGTGTATAAGGGCGGAACCAGAGCTTTCATTGGGTAGAGGGGGTTGTCGGCTATGAGGGCCATCAAAAAGGGAGTACTGGGGGCTGTGGGATTGGATATAGTTATGGAAACATGGAGGAGGGAAAGGATGTCCCATCCTAGTAAAGGGATGGGACACTGGGACATAACTAGGAAGGAGTGGGAGAAAGGTATGGGACTGTCTAGGATTGTGCATAAAAGGGGGAGGGGTTTAATGGGAAAATCTGTTTACCTCCTACCCCTACTATAAGAGTAATGGCTGGCATGGTAGGGCCCCGGTATTCTCGCAAGACTGAGAAGGTGGCTCCTGTATCTAGGAGGAAGGAGATGGGGCGACCGTCTACTGTTAAAGTAACCCTGGGCTCCTGTTTGGTGATGGAAATGGTCGGGCAAGAAGCCCCCGGGCCCCATCAATCTTCTTCTGCCAGCCCCACTACGGCGGGCTTAGGATGGGGGTTGTTCGTCCAGCCTCCCCTTCGGGTGGTTGGGCAATCAGACCCCCAGTGGCCCTTTTTGTGGCATCTGGGGCATGGGGTGGTAGGAGATCTGGGGGAGGGGCACGCCCTTGACCAATGTCCCTCTTTTCCGCACTTGAAACAAGCTCCTGTGGGGGGTTGTCTGTAGAGGGGCACCCAGGTTGTGGTTTTATCAGCTGGGCCAACATCTGGAAATTGGCCTGATCAGCTTTTTGTTTACAGCGTTCTTTCTCCTCCTCCTGGTTATGGAAGACTTTAAAGGCCACTGTTAGGATCTCAGTCTGTGGGGTAGCGGGGCCCTGTTCTAACTTTTTGAGTTTAGCTTTAATGTCGGGGTAGCTTTGAGCTAGGAAGTATGTCATAAGGACCTGTCTTCCTTCAGGTGTTTCTGGGTCCAGGCTGGTATACTGTAATAGGGCTTGAGTGAGTCTATCTAAGAACTCGGAGGGGGTTTCGTCTCTCTTTTGAATTATGTCTTGGAGCTTTTGAAAATTGACTACTTTACGAGCTGCCTTTTTTAGACCTGCTATTAAGCAGGAGGCAAAAATATCTTGAGAGTGGAGACCCACGGTGGTGTTATAATCCCAGTGTGGGTCTTGTTCGGGGACAGCAGTGGGACCAGGGGGACAGGTGGGGTCAGTCCTGTGGGTTTCGGTAGCATGCATTTGGGCAAAGTCCCAAGCTTGTCTATGCTCCTCAGGGAGGAGAGTATTGGACAGGAGCATGAAAATGTCATGATGTGTGAGGCTGTAAGACTGGAGGGTCCATTGAAACTCCCTGATGTATGTCGTGGGATCAGTGGAAAAGGAACCTAGGCGTTTCTCTAGTTGGGCTAAATCTCCTAAGGAGAAAGGGACGTGAACGCGCGCGATGCCTTCGGATCCTGCTACTTAGCGGAGCGGGGCGATAATTTTGGGAGGCCCTCGGGACTGAGTCTGAGGGGGACTGAAGGGTTCTGGCTCAGTCTGTGCAGGGGAAACAGGTGATGGGGGCAAAGCCGCGATAATTTTGGGAGGCCCTCAGGACCAAATCTGAGGGGGCAAAGACAGACGAGGCTCTTGGAACTTAGTTAGAGGGGGGCTGAAAGGCTCAGGCTCGATTTGCGGGAGGGGGGAAGGTGAGGGGGATGGAAGAGGAGGTGGTGAGGTGCAAGAGGAGATGGTGGAGGAGGGAGAAGGGAGAGGATGGGAGGCTTCTGCGGGGGTGGAGGCGGCGGCGTTAGAGGAAGGGGGAGGGGCTGTTGTAGGAGAAGAAGGGGAAGGGAGAGGATGGGAAGCTTCTGCCCCGGGGAAAGCAGCAGCGGTGGCGGCAGTAGAGGAAGGGGGAGGGGCTGTTGTAGGAGAAGAAGGGGAAGGGAGAGGATATGAAGCTTCTGCCAGGGGGAAAGGGCAGCGGTGGCGGCAGTAGAGGAAGGGGGAGGGGCTGTTGTAGGAGAAGAAGGGGAAGGGAGAGGATGGGAGGCTTCTGCTGCAGGGAAAGAGGCAGCAGCCTCGGCGGAGGGTGGAGGGGTTGTAGGAGGGTGAGGGGCCGAAGGGGGAAGTCTGTATGGCGGAGGCTCGTAGGCCGGGTCAAAGGTAATTGAAGAGGGACTGGGAGTGTGTGGAGGGGAGGGAGACGGCTTGCAGGCTAGGAGAACTTGGGGCGGGGAGCAGGTGGTGCAGAGGCTGGGATTTTGAGCTAGGAGGTGAAAAGCTTCGATATAGGGAATCTCCTTCCATTTTTGAGGCGCTGGCAGTAGTTAAAGAGATTGCGAGTGATGTTAGGATCAAGAGTTCCCCCTGCAGGCCTTTGGTTGTTATTGTCTAGGGGGTATGTCGGCCAATCTTGGGAGCAATATTTACGGAGAAGTTTTGGTTTTATATCACGCATCAGGGAGAGGGTAGCCAGATGCTTAAGCACGCATTCAAGAGGTAAACTTTCAGGGAGGGATGAGGAGGCTCCCATGGCTAAAGGACAGAGAATGAGACAAACAGGGGAAGACAAACGGAGATCCTCGGACTGGAAGCTGACCACAAGGAGACAAAGGGCATCCCTGATGATCCTTGGTGGTCTGCGGAAACTCGTATACGAGTCGGAATTTCTTAGGCAGTGTGGGTCATCACCCAGACTTCCCTAAGAAGGCAGAGTGCCGGAGTCACGAGGTACCTAGCGCTAGGCGTTTTCAGCAGACCGAACAGGTTTCGGCCAATGGAACAGAAGGAGGAGGGGGCGGGAAAGGGAGCGTTCTCATCTGCAAAGGAGTCACCTTGTTTATGGCTGTTGGAGGGAGCGGCGGGGGGGGCGGGCCTGAGAGTCTGCTGCAGCTGTGAAGGCCTGAGGCGGGGATTTATGGCTTTTGGAGGAGGGGCCTGAGGGTCCGCTGCAGCCGTGAAGGCCTGAGGCTGGGATTTATGGCTGTCGGGGGAGGGGCCTAAGGGTCCGCCGCAGCTGTGAAGGCCTGAGGCAGGGAGAGTTCCCTCCTCGTCCCCAAGCATCAGGGCCTTGCCAGACGATCACAGTCAATGGCACTGTGATAGCTCGGAGAAGAGTGGCCCACCCCGGGGAAATTTTGCTTAAAAACTTTCAGCTGAGGCGGGGGTTTATGGCTTTTGGAGGAGGGGCCTGAGGGTCCGCCGCAGCCGTGAAGGCCTGAGGCAGGGAGTGTTCCCTCCTCGTCCCCGAGCGTCAGGGCCTTGCCGGACGATCACGGTCAATGGCACTGCGATAGCTCAGGGAAGAGTGGCCCACCCCGGGGAAATTTTGCTTAAAAAGTTTCAGCTGAGGCGGGGGTTTATGGCTGTTGGAGGAGGGGCCTGAGGGTCTGCCGCAGCCGTGAAGGCCTGAGGCGGGGAGCGTTCCCTCCTCATTCCTGAGCGTCAGGGCCTTGCCGGACGATCACGGTCAATGGCACTGCGATAGCTCAGGGAAGAGTGGCCCACCCCGGGGGGAAAACTTACCTAAAGGCCAGAGAGGAGTGGTGAGTGTGATGAGCCAGCGCCGGAAAAAGAGGACGAGGGCAAGCTGTTGCTGGTGTTGGGGGAAGACGGGGCCCAGTTGGGGTGTCCTGTCTCCCGGGTTTCGGCACCAATGAAAGGAAAGGAGCGACACACAGCAGCAATTCACCGGAGAGTTCCGCTTTATTAGGGAAAGGTGCTGGGTTATATAGAAAGGGGCATGAATTGATTGAGGTGTCACTTCTACGGGGCTGGTGGCTGTTGGCTAGGTGCTGGGATTGGGAGGGGGGAGAGAGGTGATTGGGCTTCAGGTGGTGCCAGCGGGAACTGAGGACCCCGAAGAGAAGCCGGAAGTTTGCCATCTTACTGGTGGGGACCCTTCACTTCTTGTGAGTAACAGGTCTTATTTCTTCCCAGATTCTCGTTGCTTCTGCCTCTCCTAACTCTGCTACTGTTATGTGTCACCTCGCTTATGGGCTGCCCCAAGTGAGGGGAAAGAATGGCCGTTAGAGACCCAAAGAGGGATATAGGAGCCATTTGAAGTACAATATTTCTCATCCCAGTAGTGAAAACCTCTTCATCTGGGCCATAATTGTCTGAATTACAGATGGCATTTCTTATGCCTAGCTCTCATAGCACCTGTTGGAGCTCAGCATATGTCTGCCATCTAACAGGAGAGGTTGGCAGATCACCTAGATTGGGCCACACAGCATGAAGTGCAGCTATAAGCCAATCGAGGAGGGAGTGACTCCCTGAGGTCTAATGTGCATTTTGTAATCGCTGCCTCAAGGCAGGCTGCATAGTCAGGGAAGATAGATTTCCCATCTCTGATCCTGACAGAACAGTCCTATCCACCCCTACATCCCACAGACACAGGAGCCAAGCTGATATTGACTTGGAAGGCTTCTGCCTAAATCGGGAGCCCAAATCCACCAGCTCAGCCTGAGTATAGGGGCGGACCATAGAGTGCTCCACAATCTGGGGAGGAGGCTGCTTCTCTCCTTGGGGAACTTTCAGCTGCTGGGTCTTTATTTTCTTTACAACCACTGGGCATGCTTTCAATACAGGAGGTGCCAGTGCCTTCATCCTGCTTCAGCTCCTCCATCTCTGGGGCTGATGGCACCTTTCCCTCCCCTCCCCCAAGTGCCTCCTCTGCTACAATCTTTACCTTTTCTACTGTGCCTTGCAGCAATGCTACCTCTGTCTTCAGAAGATCTCTTACCTTCAGCTCAATGCTGCGCAGCTGATGTTCTTGTGCCACCTCCGCCTGTGCTTCCCTCAGGAGCTCATCTTTTTCCTTAATGACCTCTTCCTCCTTCAGAACACCTGGCAGCGCTGCCATCTCATCTCCAATGGCACCTTGCTGCTGGCGCTCTCATGCTGCCTCCTCCCACATCCAGGCCATCTCCTTCCTCAGGGAATCCAGAGGTTTGCAGTTAGCATTCTCGTGCTGCCTCCTCCCACATCAATACCATCTCTGTCCTCAGGGAATCCACAGAACTTTGCAGTTCAGGTTCTCATGCCGCCTCGTGCAACAATGCCACTTCCCTCCTCAGGGAATCTACTGAAGTTTCCAGCTCGCGTTCTTGCGCCGCCATTTCATGGGTCTCCTCTGTAGACCTTTTTAGGACTGTGAGAAGCAGCCAACCCAAAGTCCCTGCTGCCTCATGGGCACTCTGCTTCTCAAAGGCTCTGCTTACTCTACTCAGAGCCACCCCTACTGCCTCAGGTATCACCTCCACTTGCCTCCAGTCCTGGGGTGGGGCCCAGTCCTCTAGGACACAAGCCACCTCAGACCACATACCCATTGGGGGACAGTCCACTGTTTCCCCATTAACGGGGGCAGCCCACTGAAGCACCCCCCCATAAGGGCTGCCCGTCTTTCCCTTTGGTCAACAGTGAATCCTGCCAACTATGCCAATTGTCTTGATAATGGGTTCCAGCCTGGGCAAGTTCGCTATGGATTAAGTGTGACCAAAGAAATTGACCGCAAAACGCTCTTTGGGATAAAAGGGTCTTACAAAACTGCCTTCCAGCCCATCTCTCTCTCCTGCTCCACAGCAACCCCCCTGGCCCTCTCTCTCACCTCTCTGGTACAGGATAAGCCCTCTGTTGCCCAGGTAATTACCCATTGATATGGAGATGAAAGATACAAACGCACTAAAGCCTACTTCTTTACACCTCTGAATGCCTGTTGATATGCAGATGTACCAAAGCCAGGTGAGGTATTCTGGAAATATTACAATTTTACCCATAGGTTTCAAAGGTATTTTGCCCTGGGATTTTCCTCTGGAGTAACAACTGTGCTGTTTACTGATCAGGGTTATGGCTACATGGTTGTGTTCACTTTTTGAAAATTTATCAACTTATGATTTGTGCACTTTTCTTTATGTCGAATACCTAAATAAAATTTATGCCTACCCTCAAAAAGAGTAAATACAATAAACACAGAGAGGGAGCAGGATATTATATGAAGAACATATTTCCTATGATTTTATTATTTTAATATGTGTTTAGAAATATAAAAGGACAAATAGTAAATGCATAAGGAACTTATGTAACATCTGGTTAAGAGTTTGTAACGTAATTATGTTTAAATAATATATCATAGATAATAGCTCATGACTGCTGAAGGGTCCCCACCAGTAAGATGGCGAACTTCCGGCTTCTTTTCGGGGTCCTCGGTTCCCGCCGGCGCCACCTGAAGCCCAATCACCTCTCGCCCCCCTCCCAATCCCAGCACGTAGCCAACAGCCACCAGCCCCGTAGAAGTAACACCACAATGACCCTATGCCCCATCCTATATATCCCAGCACCTTTCCCTAATAAAGCGGAACTCTCCGGTAAATTGCTGTTGTGTGTCGCTCCTTTCCTTTCATTGGTGCCGAAACCTGGGAGACGGGACACCCCAACTGGGCCCCGTCTTCCCCCAACACCAGCAGCAGCTTGCCCTCGTCCTCTTTTTCCGGCGCTGGCTCATCACACTCACCACTCCTCTCTGGCCTTTAGGTAAGTCCCCCCCCCCCCGTGGTGGGCCACTCTTCCCTGAGCTATCGCAGTGCCATTGACCGTGATCGTCCGGCAAGGCCCTGACGCTCAGGGACGAGGAGGGAACGCTCCCCGCCTCAGGCCTTCACGGCTGCGGCGGACCCTCAGGCCCCTCCTCCAAAAGCCATAAACCCCCACCTCAGCTGAGACTTTTTAAGCAAAACTTCCCCGGGGTGGGCCACTCTTCCCTGAGCTATCGCAGTGCCATTGACCGTGATCGTCCGGCAAGGCCCTGACGCTCGGGGACGAGGAGGGAACGCTCCCCGCCTCAGGCCTTCATGGCTGCGGCGGACCCTCAGGCCCCTCCTCCAAAAGCCATAAACCCCCACCTCAGCTGAGACTTTTTAAGCAAAACTTCCCCGGGGTGGGCCACTCTTCCCTGAGCTATCGCAGTGCCATTGACCGTGATCGTCCGGCAAGGCCCTGACGCTCGGGGACGAGGAGGGAACGCTCCCCGCCTCAGGCCTTCACGGCTGCGGCGGACCCTCAGGCCCCTCCCCCGACAGCCATAAATCCCTGCCTCAGGCCCTCACGGCTGCAGCGGACCCTCAGGCCCCTCCTCCAAAAGCCATAAACCCCCACCTCAGGCCTTCACAGCTGCAGCAGACTCTCAGCCCCCCCCCCCAACAGCCATAAATGAGGTGACTCCTTTGCGGATGAGAACGCTCCTTTTCCCGCTCCCTCCTCCTTCTGTTCCGTCCGCCGAAACCTGTTCGGCCTGCCGAAAACGCCTAGCGCTAGGTACCTCGTGACTCCGGCACTCTGCCTTCTTAGGGAAGTTTGGGTGACGACCCACACTTCCCAAGAAATTCCGACTCGTATACGAGTTTCCGCAGACCACCAAGGATCATCGGGGACGCCCTTTGTCTCCTTGTGGTCTGCCTCCAGTCCGAGGATCCCCGTTCGTCTTCCCCTGTTTGTCTCCTTCTCTGTCCTTTAGCCATTTTGTCTCCTTGTGGTCTGCCTCCAGTCTGAGGATCTCCGTTCGTCTTCCCCTGTTTGTCTCCTTCTCTGTCCTTTAGCCATGGTAGCCTCCTCATCCCTCCCTGAAAGTTCACCTCTTGAATGCCTGCTTAAGCATCTGGCTACCCTCTCCCTGACGCCTGATATAAAACCAAAACTTCTCCGTAAATATTGCTCCCAAGATTGGCCGACATACCCCCTAGACAATAACAACCAATGGCCCGCAGGGGGAACTCTTGATCCTAACATCACTCGCAACCTCTTTAACTACTGCCAGCGCCTGAAAAAATGGAAGGAGATTCCCTATATCGAAGCTTTTCGCCTCCGAGCTCAAAATCCCAGCCTCTGCACCACCTGCTCCCCGCCCCAAGTTCTCCTAGCCTGCAAGCCGTCTCCCTCCCCTCCACACACTCCCAGTCCCTCTTCAATTACCTTTGACCCGGCCGACGAGCCTCCGCCATACAGACTTCCCCCTTCAGCCCCTCCCCCTCCTACAACCCCTCCACCCTCCGCCACCACTGCCGCCTCTTTCCCCATGGCAGAAGCCTCCCGTCCTCTCCCTTCCCCTTCTTCTCCTACAACAGCCCCCCCCTTCCTCTACCGCCGCCACCGCTGCCGCTTCCCCCGCAGCAGAAGCTTCCCGTCCTCTCCCTTCCCCTTCTCCTTCTACAACAGCCCCTCCCCCTTCCTCTACCGCCACCACCGCTGCCGCTTTCCCCGCGGCAGAAGCTTCCCATCCTCTCCCTTCCCCTTCTTCTCCTACAACAGCCCCTCCCCCTTCCTCTATCGCTGCCGCCGCCTCCACCCCCGCAGAAGCCTCCCATCCTCTCCCTTCCCCCTACTCCACCATCTCCTCCTGCACTTCACCACCTCCTCCTCTGTCCCGCTCACCTTCCCCCCTCCCGCAAATCAAGCCTGAGCCTTTCAGCCCCCCTCTAACTAAGTTCCAAGAGCCTCGTCCATCTTTGCCCCCTCAGATTCGGTCCCGAGAGCCTCCCAAAATTATCGCGGCTTTGCCCCCATTACCTGTTTCCCCTGCACAGACTGAGCCAGAACCCTTCAGTCCCCCTCAGACTCGGTCCCGAGGGCCTCCCAAAATTATCGCCCCGCTCCGGGAAGTAGCAGGATCCGAAGGCATCTTGCGTGTTCACGTCCCTTTCTCCTTAGGAGATTTAGCCCAACTAGAGAAACGCCTAGGTTCCTTTTCCACTGATCCCACGACCTACATCAGGGAGTTTCAATGGACCCTCCAGTCTTACAGCCTCACGCATCATGACATCTTCATGCTCCTGGCCAATACTCTCCTCCCTGAGGAGCGTAGACGAGCTTGGGACTTCGCCCAAATGCATGCTACCGAAACCCACAGGACTGACCCCACCTGTCCCCCTGGTCCCACTGCTGTCCCCGAACAAGACCCACACTGGGATTATAACACCGCTGTGGGTCTCCACTCTCGAGATATTTTTGCCTCCTGCTTAATAGCAGGTCTAAAAAAGGCAGCTTGTAAAGTAGTCAATTTTCAAAAGCTCCAAGACATAATTCAAAAGAGAGATGAAACCCCCTCCGAGTTCTTAGATAGACTCACTCAAGCCCTATTACAGTATACCAGCCTGGACCCAGAAACACCTGAAGGAAGACAGGTCCTTATGACATACTTCCTAGCTCAAAGCTACCCCGACATTAAAGCTAAACTCAAAAAGTTAGAACAGGGCCCCGCTACCCCACAGACTGAGATCCTAACAGTGGCCTTTAAAGTCTTCCATAACCGGGAGGAGGAGAAAGAACGCCGTAAACAAAAAGCTGATCAGGCCAATTTCCAGATGTTGGCCCAGCTGATAAAACCACAACCTGGGCGCCCCTCTACAGACAAGCCCCCCCAAGGAGCTTGTTTCAAGTGCGGAAAAGAGGAACATTGGTCAAGGGCGTGCCCCTCCCCCAGATCTCCTACCACCCCATGCCCCAGATGCCACAAAAAGGGCCACTGGGGGTCTGATTGCCCAACCACCCGAAGGGGAGGCTGGACGAACAACCCCCATCCTAAGCCCACCGTAGTGGGGCTGGCAGAAGAAGATTGACGGGGCCCGGGGGCTTCTCGCCCGACCATTTCCATCACCAAACAGGAGCCCAGGGTTACTTTAACAGTAGACGGTCGCCCCATCTCCTTCCTTCTAGATACAGGAGCCACCTTCTCAGTCTTGCGAGAATACCGGGGCCCTACCACGCCAGCCATTACTCCTATAGTCGGGGTAGGAGGTAAACAGATTTTCCCATTAAACCCCCCCCCCCTTTTATGCACAATCCTAGACAGTCCCATACCTTTCTCCCACTCCTTCCTAGTTATGCCCCAGTGTCCCATCCCCTTACTAGGACGGGACATCCTTTCCCTCCTCCACGTTTCCATAACTATATCCAATCCCACAGCCCCCAGTACTCCCTTTCTGATGGCCCTCATAGCCAACAACCCCCCTCTACCCAATGAAAGCTCCAGTTCTGCCCTTATACACCCTGTAAATCCCAAAGTTTGGGACATTACAAGCCCCTCCATGGCCCTATGTCCCCCTGCCTCTATCAAATTACGTGACCCCTCTCAGTATATCTGTCAGGCCCAATACCCCCTAACCACTTCAGCCCTCATAGGCCTCCAACCCATCATTCAAGATCTCTTAAACAAAAACTACCTCAGACCCACTCACACCCCATTTAATACCCCCATATTAGCTGTTAAAAAAAACAACAGATCTTTCCGCCTTGTCCAAGACCTTCGCCTCATCAACATAGCCGTTGTCCCTATCCATCCCTTAGTTCCAAATCCATACACCCTTTTATCGCAGATCCCTGCTTCTGCATCCCACTTCTCAGTCCTAGGTCTCAAGGACGCATTTTTTTCTATTCCCCTAGACCCCTCCTCCCAAGATTTTTTTGTTTTCACCTGGACGGACCCATACACCAGACATTCTGTTCAGCTTACTTGGACAGTTTTACCACAAGGCTTCCGAGATAGTCCCCATATTTTTGGACAAGTCCTAGCTCAAGACCTCAAACAGTTTCACCATGATCACCCCGAGTCCACTTTATTACAATATGTAGATGATCTTCTGCTCTGCAGTCCCTTGTGGGAACAGTCTCAACTTGACACTGCGTCTCTACTTAACCTTCTAGCTTCCAGAGGTTACCGAGTATCCCCTGCCAAAGCTCAAATCTCTTCCCCTTCTGTCACTTATCTTGGATTCCTTCTGTCTCAGCAAAGAAAGTCCATTACCTTAGACAGAAAACGACTCCTCTCTGACCTGCCCGTTCCCAAAACCAAGACAGAAATCCTTTCCTTTCTAGGCCTGGCTGGGTATTTTAGAGCGTGGATCCCTAACTTCTCCCTGTTGGCAAGACCCCTATATGACCTCAGCAAGGGCCCCCCTGAAGAACCATTATCATCCTCACCCCGACACTCCTTCATTAAGCTCCGTCAAGCCCTTGTAAAAGCTCCAGCTCTCCATCTCCCTGATTTGTCAAAACCCTTCTTATTATACATTCATGAGAGGTCCAGTCAAGCTCTAGGAGTCCTAGGCCAATATTATGGCCCATCCTTTGCCCCAGTAGCTTATCTCTCCAAGCAATTAGACCCCACAGTTCGGGGATGGGCCCCCTGCCTACGGGCATTAGCCGCTCGACAGCTCTTGCAGAAAGAAGCTCATAAACTAACATTCGGAGCGCCACTTACCATTCTGTCCCCACATCACCTAAAAGATCTCTTAACCTACAAAAGTTTACAGACTCTCCCCCCCTCCAGACTCCTCACCTTACTGTCCTCTTTCCTCCAAAATCCAAACATTTCTTTCCTCCCCTGCCCGCCCCTAAATCCGGCCACTCTTCTTCCTCTGCCCTACTCTCCTCATACTCCCTCGCATGATTGCCTAGAAGCCCTTCACAACTTCCTTCCATGCCACTCCACGATCTCCGAAGGAGCCCTCTCACACTCCGACCTCATCTGGTTTACTGATGGGTCCTCCTTTAAACATGAGGGCATCCACTACTCAGGATATGCAGTAGTCTCCCTCGAAGATGTCATTGAAGCACGAGCCCTACCCCCTGGTACAACCAATCACCAGGCTGAACTCATTGCAGCCACCAGAGCTTGCACTCTGGCCCGGGTCACGTCTCTCACATTGTACACTGACTCCAACTACGTATTCCACATTCTCTTGTCCCACGCGGCAGTATGGAAAGAACGAGGCCTCCTCACCACAAAAGGGAATTCCATAACTAATTCAGCCTTAATTACTAAACTTTTAGAGGCTTCACAACTCCCACACCGACTAGGCATAGTCCACTGCAAATCACATCAAAAAGATGACTCCCCCATTGCAAGAGGTAACAACAAGGCCGACAGAGTAGCCCGGTCAGTTGCCCTATCAGAAAACGCACCAGGCAACAATCCATCTGCCCTTGCAGTTTTTGCCTTATCACAAGATGCCCTCTGCTCTCAGGACAAAGAGTCTCTCTTCCGCCTCTTACATGACCTGTTCCACCCCAGCCCCCAATCCTTAATCCATTTTTTACAATCTTTTTTTCCTCTCTCTCCTGAAAACAAAACCCTACTTAACCAAATAACCTGCAAGTGCACCATCTGCCAATGCACTAACCCTAATACCCCCCTCAAAGCCCGACCCTTCCCGGCTCATCAAGCAAGGGGTAATGTCCCCGCTGCAGATTGGCAAAAAGACTTCACTAACATGCCCCCTGTACGACGTACCAGATACCTACTCGTGCTAGTAGATACATTTTCAGGATGGGTTGAAGCTTTCCCCACCACTAACAAACGAGCATCCGTAGTTGCCTCTATCCTCCTCACCCAGATCTTTCCTAGGTTCGGGATGCCCACTTCCCTCCAATCAGATAACGGCCCTGAGTTCACTGCCCAAATTATCCAGAACCTCTCCAAGTCGCTCTTGCTCCCCTGGCATTTACATTGTCCTTATCGACCACAAGCTTCAGGAAAAGTAGAAAGAGCCAATAGGACTCTAAAAGACATCCTGACCAAACTATCTCTAGAACTACACCTTGACTGGGTTTGCTTACTTCCCTTAGCTCTACTCCGCATTCGAGCCCTCCCAAAGAAACCTTCCTTCTTGTCACCCTTTGAGATCATGTACGGCCGCCCGATTCTACCCCCGGGGCTCCCTTCCCACAAAGGACCAATTCCTCCCAATATAGCCCTTCCACTACTCTCTCTCCTCCACACTGAATTGTGGAAATATCAAGATTGGCTCCTTCCTGATCCATCCGCCTCCCAAAATCCTCCTGTCTTACAGCCCGGCCAACTAGTGTTTTATAAGCCACCAGAGGATCAGCCCTCTCTCACCCCGAAATGGGAAGGTCCACACCCAGTTATTCTCTGCACCCCCTCGGCTGCCAAGCTCTCACTGCCTGATAACTCTGTCACCCCTTGGATTCATATCTCCAGGTTGAAACCAAATACCCAAGACTCACCTTCTCTGGACACCCAAGACCCATCAGTCACAATCCAGAGTCTTTCGGACACAGCCCAAGACGCTGTCTACTCTACCATGCCTCATCCCTCTGATCCCTTGAAGCTCCGCATCTCCCGTGCACCCTCTTTGCCATCCATACCTGAATCATGACTTTTTCCTCCTTTACTGCTCTCTCGCTTTTTTCCCTCATTCCTATTGTCTTCCCTGCCGCCCCATCCTCCTTTGTATGGCTATTCAAAGTCAAGCAGACTTACACACAGCATCAAACAAAAGTTACTGCCCTCATTGCCACATCAGACTGCCCTCTGAAAGGCTGCTCTGAGACTTTGTACCTCCACTTTCCTCCCTCCACTGAAGTATTCATTTACAGCTACCTTTATTCTCCCTACCTCTGCTTCCTCTATGACCAAAGACAAGCCTATTGCAGGCGATGGCCAGACACCTACGGGGGATGCCCCTACTGGTCTTGCACCATTCACTACATGGGTGACTTCCAGTACCCACAGTATTACTCCTCCAACCGTTTCATGAAATATCCCAACGGCTCATTCTCCTTATCAATCCCAGATCCCTGGGACTCTCGATGGGCTGCTGGAGTAACAGCCTCAGTTCACTACAAGGGGTCCTCGACCCCCCACGGTACCCTTCATATCTCTCGAGAGTATGTTCCCTCTCGCTCCTAGATCTCTCAAGTTGCATCAGATATCAGACATTCCGAAAAGGTCATTATCCAAACTCTTGACGGCGCCTCTTCATCTTATTCCTCCTACTCTTGGTTACAGCTCATTCAAGACACCACCATCTTTCTCAACCACACCCTCAACACCGCCAATTGTTTCTTGTGCGCATCACTACAGCGCCCACTGCTGGCCGCCGTGCCCCTTAATATTTCCAACTACTCCTTCCATGCAGAAGGACAACCCCTCCGTCCCCTGGCAGACATACCCCTATGGGAGCCAGAATACCCAGATAATCTCACCATCCACCACTGTGTAGGCCCAACTCCACCCCCCTCCAGTGCACTTCACTGCCTCTCTATCTACACCCCTACCTCCGGCTCTAAGACTTTTACACAACCGGGACACTTCTTTTGGTGTAATGGCAGCCTTTTCAACTCACTGCCTCTCAACTCCGATACACCCTGCATTCTCGT
Source organism: Manis javanica (assembly GCF_040802235.1). Taxonomy (NCBI): domain Eukaryota; kingdom Metazoa; phylum Chordata; class Mammalia; order Pholidota; family Manidae; genus Manis; species Manis javanica. The sequence continues at coordinate 54,941,599 of NC_133163.1, read as the reverse complement.
CACCCTAATCCCACAGCTTACACTTTACAGCATGGCAGATTTCCTTGAGCTCCAACCTCCCTTGCACTCGCGCACAAAAAGGGCTGCTTTCCTTCCCGTCATGGTCGGTATCCCTTTAATCACCTCAGCCATTGGGGTGGGGTTTTCAGGAGGAGCCTTGGGTCACTCTCTATGGGCAGTTAGAGATCTCGACGCCAAACTTGAGGGAGCCCTGGCATCCACTGCCGATTCCCTAGCCTCTCTCCAAAGACAAGTCACTTCGCTAGCTAAAGTCACCCTTCAAAACCGGCGGGCCCTAGATCTGCTTACAGCCGAGAAGGGTGGCACCTGCGTCTTCCTCCAGGAAGAGTGCTGCTATTACATCAACGAATCCGGCATTGTAGAAACTGACATCACCAAACTCACTGACCTTGCCTCCAGCCTCCACTCTGCTTCCAATTCCAACCCATTCTCGTCAATACTAACAAACCCCCTCCTCACCTGGCTCTGGCCCATTGCAGGCCCCATAATAGTCATTCTTCTTGTCTGTCTCTTCTTACCCTGTATAATAAAGTTCATCAAATCCCAAGTCGGGAAAATCTCTAATCAAGCTTTCAACCAGCTTTTACTCAGGAACTACCAGCTTCTGGCCACGGAAGACCCCTCACCCTCACGTGACCTCCTCACCACATGCTGATATGGACCCCTCTCTCCGCTGGAAACTGTTCCTGGAAACAATGGCCGCAGACGCCTGGCTCCTGACACCCATATCCTCTTGGCACCATTGGAATCAACAGGTCCTCAACCTATGGTTACAGGGAACCTTCATTGATTTCCAACCTGAAGAAGTCCACATCTACTCATCCTTACTGTGGGGAGTCCTGTCAACCCTTTCCTCCCAATCCTCAAACCCTCACTCCCTTCTCCGCCCCTGTTCAGCAGGAAGCAGTCAGAAAGAAAGCAACGCCCACAAACCCATAGAGGAGAAAGGGGGGAATGAAGGGTCCCCACCAGTAAGATGGCGAACTTCCGGCTTCTTTTCGGGGTCCTCGGTTCCCGCCGGCGCCACCTGAAGCCCAATCACCTCTCGCCCCCCTCCCAATCCCAGCACCTAGCCAACAGCCACCAGCCCCGTAGAAGTAACACCACAATCACCCTATGCCCCATCCTATATATCCCAGCACCTTTCCCTAATAAAGCGGAACTCTCCGGTAAATTGCTGTTGTGTGTCGCTCCTTTCCTTTCAACTGCTGTTTCTGAATTCTAAATATAACAACAGTTTGTGGGAGCTCGCTATTCCTTCAGATATCCCTGAAACAGTGGTTAGAGATGATGTGTCTTTCCTGTACCTCCATGCAGATGTACTTCCTTAATTAATTAAAATGGTAGATATTTCACTGTTTCATCCTGAGACAAAGATAAAATGAGAAACAGCTGTAGATCTTTGATTTTTCCCCCAGATAAAAAGGGATAAAGTATGTAAGTGTTTGTATATTTTGCACACTTTACTGATGCTTAGCAATATAGAAAGACGGAGTAAAGCTTAAATTCAAACTTTTGTTTCTAAGAAATACTTTTGTCATCTGAGTTCTCAGCTTTTAGAGGGAAAGGGGGATTGGGGAAGAGAGAGAGAGAACCATGGGATTTTCTGTGCAGCTCTTCTCTCTCTCTGCCATCATATGATAGACTCCACAAGAATTCTATCCCGCAGAATACTTAGTATGCCTGAAAAACAGCCAAAACTTATACTTCTGCATATTTTCCCCTAAAGGTTGGTCATCTATTCAGAATCTCACCAATTTTTTTCTATTCCACGAATGTCTGTAAGTGTAAGGGAGCAATAAAAAAATTTTTTTCTATGAATATGAATCATGCACAGATTACAAGACAGAAGAAGCTATTACCATTTTAATTTTAAAAAGAAAATATTTCCCCTTTGTGTTTTTATTAACATGATAGAGTAAATCTAACAATTTGTAATGCTATAGGCCATTGTGATCAAATTCATTATTTTAGCATTATGATAAAATGAATAGAGATGAGTAAGTACTGTATGTTCAAAAGCTATTATTAAAATATTACATGGAGAAAAATACTTTCAATTCTGAAAAGTTTATATGCATTTATATACTTCTAAGGTTTTGTTTATAATTGCATTTAGTAGATATAACTGCACTAGTTGGGGTGAGGATTTAATAGTGGCTAACTATTAAATCACTGTGATGTACACTTGAAGCCAGTGTAATATTGTATACCAACTATACTTCAATTTAAAAAAATGATTACATTTAGGCTTACTCAATTTGTCACTAATAGTAGAAGACTAAAAACTATAACTAGAGATCACATTTTAAAATATGTAAGCATTATTTAAATGTAGTTCTTATTCTATGCTTAAAATTTAATTTTGAAGAAATGTATGACATACATACAAGGAAACATTTCTTCTACATGTTTACTATATAGAAATAAGCAAATATTCCTATAAGAATTTAGTCACTAGGATTTAGCTATATGTTTTGGGCTTCCTAGCAGTTATTTGCAATACTGTGTGTATGGGGTAGGGGGTGGGGCAGAGCGGGCAGGAGGGCATTTATCATAATTTTAAAAATAGAAAATGCATTGTCATATTACAAAAACTAACTGTATGAAGGTGACTACATATAGACTTAATTTTTATCAGTGCCTAATGAATAGTACTACTCGAAGCAAGTTTTTCTTCAGTAACCAAAGGTTTGTAGAAAGCTTTAACACCATTTATATACTCTGAACTGATTTTGAAACACTGTAATTTATTTTAATTCTTTTTTAAACTGCACACATTAAAACAGTTGGTATCTGCTAAGATTTATTCTCAGTTACTAATTCATTTTTGCCCCATTTCTTCTTGTATCATAGGCATTTTTTCTGAGGGTCCTGAATGATATCCTCAACTTCCCTTTAATAATGGTAAGCTCTGGTATAGGTGTGAAAACCATGTTTGGGGGTATATATTTCTAGGTGAAATTTGTTTTTCCCTCAACACCTTGCCTGGCACTATCGCTGTTTAAAGGTGAGCTATCAATCTTACTATCTTGCTTTGAAGGATTTTTTTTCACCCTTAGACTGCTTTTAAGATTTTCTATTTTTTTTCTATTGTACAGTTTCACTTGTCATGCTGAAATGTATATTTCTTCTGTTTAGCTGGCTTGAGATTCACTGGGCTTCTTGAATCTGAGTCTTTTGTTCTTCAGTTCTGGAAAATTCTCACCCATTATCTCTTCTGTACTGCCTGTGACCCATTCATGCTGCTCTCTCCTTCTACTTCAATGAGCCTTTTTCACTGTGTTCACCATGGTTAAGGAGAGTGAGGTAAAAAGAATGGAGAAGTTAGAATACCAAAATCATTTAAGCCCTTATTGTTATAGGTCAGAAAAATAGTTTCCATTGATCAAAGCTTCAGGGAAAATCCAAGTCAGTATTACAATGAAGTCTTCATAAATAAGGAGGGAGCATAAAATAATAGAAAGATTTCTGCTACTTGTCTGTGTGGTGAGCCTGGACATGTTAACTTGTTCAATTCACCATGTCTGACTTTTAAATATTTATTATCTTTGCCACTATTTGCTTTATTCTGAGTAATCTTTCTGCCCTGTATTTCAGTTTCTGTGTTGTATTATTAGCTACATTTAATTAGCTTGTAAACCGATTCACTCAGCTTTTATTTTACATTACTCAGTATTTAATTCATTCAATTTCTATTCACCTTTTCCCCAAAATTGGCTAGGTCACTGTGAATACCGTCTACTTTCTATGAAGGTTTTGAAGACTTTAAAAAATATTGAACAAAGTAATCAGACCTGTTTATTTTGTGTATCTGATAATTCTGATGTTTAAGGCTTGCTGGTCCATGTTTACTGTCTTTCTTTAAAAGCTGCTTTTCACTCATAGTCCTTTTTCCTCAGGTACTTTGTTATTTTTTATTGTAAGCTTCAGGTTTTCCTTCAAAAAATTTACTGGTCTACTATGTCCTATGATGAGGTTTTATTTCTCCAGAGAGAAGCAACTTGTATTTGCTGTGAGCATTTTAACTTCATTTTAGCAGGATGGTTTGTCTGCAGTAATACAGAAAATGAAAGTCTTCATCCCATCAACTACTAAATCAGTTAAACATAAATACAATTCTCTCAAAAAATTTATGTTGCATTTAATGAGAATATATCCTTTAGCTAATGTTCAAGTTTCAAAACTAATTTGTTTCTCTAGGGGACATAATAGACCTGTTTTTAGCTTTGCTTTGTTTTCTATATTACTTATTTTAATTGGTTTTTTTCTACCTCTGTTATTTAAGACTGAATTGTCGTGTTCCCCTTACCTGAACACATATTCTATATTTTGAAAATTATTACTCTTTTTTAGACTGATTTATTGAGGTATAAATGATATATATATTTTAAAAACTAAGTTTCATAAAAGCTTTAGGGAAAATCCAAATCAGTATTTCAATAAAGTCTCAATAATTAAGGAAGGATTGTAAAATAATAGGAAAATTTCTGCTACTTGTCTGTTCAGTGACCTTGGACATATAACTGGCTCAATCTCAGTTTCTTCATTGCTAATTTGGGAGAGAGAATACTGATTTTTTCAGACTACCATATCTAAATATCCAGAATAGTATATGTAAAATACTACATACATACTAGGGATTCAAGAATTTGTACCTCCTATTTTAATGTTATTTTTGTTTGTTAACTTGATTCTCCTGCTGGGTCATGCATGTATATCTCACAGTTAACATATTAATTCAGTTCTTTCACTCATTTAAACAACTGCTTACCTAGTAGGTAACACAATGTGATATGCATTGTGCTAGGCAGGCAGGAGGCTACAGAGTCACACAAGGATCTGTAATTTATTAAAGAAACACCTTTTCTGGAGACTGAGTAAATAACATCTTCCACGTGTAACTATTATATTCCAATGTGTGCAGTTCTGATTTAATAAAAATGATGAAAGTTAACACTTTAAAGGAGAGGGATTTTTTTTTACCCTTTGTTAATAAGATCATCCTTAGAGGAGAACTCCTTCTAGCTAAGGAAAAATTATGTGCTTGTGTATGAGAATGTGTATGTCCAGGTGAGCAAGGATGAGAACAAACACGGGGAAGGAAGTTGATTAGTTTTCACTCAACAATTATGAGTTGAGCACTGCTTCTGAACAAGGTACAGAACTAAGTGTGCTTCACTGAGTTAGAATTACTGATTTTTGATAGGTAAACATGATATGTGCATGGCTCTCTGACAGAAAGAAGAGTAGAGGTGTGGTATGACCCCTATTTTGGCTCCTCCCAGTGCTCCCTCAGGTAGTTCAGCCAGCCGAGAACAATTTGTCTATCCATCTAAGTTAAGGTCCAGAATGTGTGCTAGCAGGTGTTTGTAGCTCAGAAATGGCCTGCTCTGCTGAAGTGGAATCATCAGAGTATCCACCTGGCTTTATACCTACTTACCTCAGAGATGTGAAACTCAAAAGAAGGACTTGTTTTTTATACATCAAACAGTGAATTTATTGAATTGTCTTTGAAAACTTTTGCTGATGAAGCTGCTGTCTGTAGGCACTAAAACAGGAATTTCTACAGGATTTGTGCGTCAGCATCCTATCTTTCAAGGAACTCTATAATTAGCTAGAATGTATTTTGTACACTATTCAAAAATCTTATCTTTTGATATTAAAGTTAAATGATGAAACACTTTAAAGGAGAGGGATTATTTTTACCCTTTGTTAATAAGATGGTCCTTAGAGGAGAACTCCTGCTAGCTAAAGAAAAATATTTAAGCAAAGATATTTGTGCATATGTCAGACCTTATCTTTTATCTCAACTACATTCAGTTTCTAACATTTTCGAGCAATTGTTGAAGTCTCTATTGAAAGACCTAAAGTGTGATAATGAGCCCCAATGTTGTTTGATTCATTACTATTAAACTTACTACATTTTGAGTTCTATAGATTAAAATGTGAAAATCCAGGACAAATTTATTTGAAAGAAATAATATGGCTTCTCCAAAATTTCATGTTTTTATACACTGTTCAAAAGAGCATATTACCCAAATCAAGACATGTAATACATCTAGTAGTTTTGCCTAGACTTTTAGAGGAAAATGGTAAGATATTCAAAGAAGAAATATAACAGCATGAATATTTTTTAGTTTTTTTTTAGAAACTACATTTCCATCTCTGTCTGAAAAGAATAAAATTTATCTTCTTCATTCTCAACCCCTTCCTGACTATCTAAATCATCTCTAAAATCTCTGTGCTTGTTATTTATAATTCCGAAGAAAGGAAAAACTTAAGTGGTGATATTCATAATTCAGATGGATTTATGTAGAAAGTATATTTTTAATATAAAAATATATAAAATGTCACTTGATTTCCACAGTGTTACTGCAAAAAAACATATTTTCACTGATAATTTCTGTTTGTCACAAATAATACAAAAAGTCAGCTAGTGATCTTTAATATCAGGTAATTCTACAATTAAAGTTAAAAATATGACTTAACCCAACTTTGTAGAAGTAATAATCTACAAATCAGCTACATGGAAGCCATACACATTTGTACTATGAATATGATGTTGTCCTGTTATTTATATCCTGATGAGAAAACATGATAAATTTTACAAGTTGACTGTTCTTTTTTAACTCTGGTGAGTTTTTAAGCACATTATATATTTTTTACATCCCCCTGTACTCTTCACCAGTGGAACTGAATAAATATTTTTAATAATTGCCTTGAAGTGGTTATTATAGTTTCTTTTATGAATCATTTCCCTAAGCATTTATAAATAGTGCATGAAGCATGTAAGCTATAGGAAAATGCCTCAAAACTTAACAAAAAGAAAAAGATAAGCCCTGCTACCAAAAGTAGGAAAACAGGGACAGGCAATCTACCTGGTCAAAGAGGAAAGCAGATTCTTAAAGTCTAGTCAGAAAGCAATTAGATGTGAAAGAGGTTATAATGTAATCAACTGTGTAAATATATCAAAAATATAATATGCTGCCATAACAAATATGGGCAACTGGGATCCCTAGTAAAGACTGATAGAGAGCAACAATTTATTCATTTTATTCTCCAGTTTTAAGGGCTGCTGGGATTGTGAGCACTATTCTCCTGGGAGGTGTTAGGAGACCCAAATGGCTCATTGTACTCATGATAATCTCACCTCCTTTTACTCCAATATGTTCACCACAACAACTTTCTGGTTTTTTATTCCACTTTTACATTTTATAATTTCAGAAATGGACAGAGGGCAAAGAATTTCAGTAACTATAAAAGAAATTATCCAGTGAAAAATTAGTATATTTAACATAGTTTGTTTATCATTTTCTAATAATTTTAAGAATTTAATTAAATACAACCAGTATTCTCCTGGTGGGAGTAAGCAAATTGAGTTAAGAAGCTTGACTGAGTTTTTGTACATGCACAGTGAAAATAAAATTCAAACACATGACTGATTACTTTTCCCTAATAGGCCTTGAGCTAAAGGCCAGTCAGTTCTGCTCTCTATTACAGCATATACATGTTATGGGCTAGGGAGTATATTTTTATTTGCCTCAACCCTATATGCGAAAAAGGAAATATTTGGGAATTCTGGAGGGTACAAGTGAAGATTAGAACAGTGTTAGGAAGCTCACGTCAGTCAATAAACCTATTGAAACTCACTCTGTGTAACTGAGAAGGGTGGGAAATAATAGTCTATTTATGTTTGGGGAGGGAATTTCAGAAACTCTTCTATTTGAAGTAAATAAAATGAATCAAATAACAATTCAAGAGAATAATACAAGAGATGTCCCAGAGCAACCGATGGTCAAATACCAGTTAATGCCATGGGAAGTATATGGTGAGAATTCAGAGTAGAGTGGAACACATTTTATAGTGGTGATCAAAAGCAACAGCGATGGATAGGATAGATAGGATAAATTGGGTTTTAGAGAGGCAAAGTAGGGAATTTGTTCGGCTGGGACAGGGTACGAGTTGTTATTCCATCAGGAGGTAGAAGATAGAGTCTGATCTGTTTCTAAATGGCAAATTGTGATCTGTGCTAAGGGATTCACTCCCAAATGGGAGGACACTGTGCCGGAAAAATAGTGTACCTTCCTTTCTGTGTCACTGCTATGATCCTGAGAGGTCCTGAGGAAATAATCCTCTTCTGTGAAGTTCAGTCCTCCAAAATATTTCAAATTCCTCTCTACTTGAAAAGGATAAAACTTGCAACAACTATGAGATACAATCTCTTTTATATCTCATGTCACTTCAGCTGCCAATAAAAATACACTCTATTTTATAAGTATACTAACCTGCCCTAATGTTTCAAGTATTTTCAACTGATTCTGGGTTTTGTTTTAAGATGGAAAGTTTATATATTCTTATTTATCTTTCAAACATTGAAGATAGATGACAGTTTGTTTCTTTTAAGTGTGGTAAGAACACTTAACATGAGGTGTATGTAACCTTTTAACAAATTTCCAAGTGCACCATATTGTTTAGGCACACTGTCATATAGAGATCTCCAGGACATACTCATCTGGCATAGCTGAAACTGTATTTGTTGAACAGCAATGCTCCATCTTCCCCTCACCCCAGCCTCTGGTAACTATCACTGTACTCCATGAGTTTGACTGTTTTAGGTATCAGGTAAGTGGAATCATGCAATGTTTACCCTTCTGTGACTGGCTTTAGAAATAGGCAGGAAAAGTACTACAATATTTACCGAAGTAGGCCTGTAACTGGATAAACCACAGCTTGTTGGCAGCCATTTTTCTTCACAGTACAAGAGGATACCTCATGAACCAATAAATAAGCTTGAGATTTTAACCAGAATTTTTAATCCTTTCTCTCCTCACCAATATCTTTTATTATTCCATAATCCTCTCTGAACTAGCTGGGGTTCTTTTGTGCACAGCTAACAAATGTTTTGTCTGTATTTTTACTACAACAGCAAGTAGCTAAGCACGACCATGGGTTATATTTTTCCTGTCTCTGTATTTTGGGTAGAAATTGGTAAGAGGAGGAAACTGTTCTTGTCCCCCAAAATAGCAGTCGTATGTTTTCATGTCTCTATTGTGCTGTGTTGAGATCCGCCAGTGCTCTTTGACTCCCTCAGTCCTTTGCTGATACTAATTATTTGTGGCAGGAAGTGTCTGCCAAAATAATTCTTAAAATAGCTTATTTCACCAACATCAAAAAACACCTACAAAACATATGAAAACAAACTTTGAAGTCCTGAGATACTATACATTTCTATAAAATATTATTTCTTAGTATTTAAACTTAATTTCTAAAGGTGATTTATATATTCCCATATTGCTTATGGTAAATTATCCTGTTACATTAACAAATAGCCAACCTTAAAGCTAACAAAAAGCAGCATTCCCCTAAGACCTAATTGGAATAGGACATTTAGATTTGTTGCTTATATACAGCATTTATCCCTTTGCCAAGACAATATCCATGGAGTAGAATATTTCAACACCCTGAGTGACACTGTGATGTCTGTCCGCTTGGGCAATGTGTTAAGAGACTAAAAAAAAAGGGGGGGGGAGAGAGAGAAAGCAAAAGTTTGAAAGTTGGCAACTGCTGGCAATATTCATTAAGGATTATGGCACTGAAGTTACGAAGCTCATTGCCAAGCTACAGTCAGCATTAACACTGCAGGGCTTCAGCACTTTCCCAGAAAATGTGACACTTCCAGGCACCCTTTGATTTCTGGTTGCCAGCCGAAGCAGAGCATCAAAGGCCAAGGAGATTAAGAAAAACTGTTCTTCTTTTAGCAACCAAAACAATCCCATAATCTTCCCCCACTTGAAAATTGTTAGTGACCTATGAAAAGGTTTGGGGAAAGGAAATTTGGTGAAAACATCTTTCCTGAGATCTTTCCAAGATACTCACTGTTTATCATAAATATATTAAAGAATATGTAGTCGTAGATGCTTAGGGAAAGATAATAAGAAAAAGAATATTTTATGTTTGCAGTTTAAAGGGTACTATGCTGAGCACCTTAAATGGATAATTTTAATTCTTACATCAGCACTGCAACGCAGATACTGTTATTTCCTTCATTTATACAAGTGATGAAACTTAGATGAAATGAAATCCATTAACATGCTTATGATTACATAGCTAGTATATAAGGAAGTGGGACTCAAACCAAGTGGTCTAATGCCAGATTTTCCATAACCTATTATAATGCATTGCCTCAAAATAACGTCAAAATTCAGTTCAAACTTTTACTTTTCTACTGCCAATGAGAGGCTACTCCTTGCCTTTGAATATTCCTTGAACAATTATTTATGAAAAACCTAAGAAATGTTGAAAAAGATAAATTGTTTGCCAACAACACCATATGCAGTCCCATTTAAGGATATAATTTCAGAGAGGCGGAGCCAAGATGGCGGCATGAGCAGGACAGTGGGAATCTCCTCCCAAAAACATATATATTTTTGAAAATACAACAAATACAACTAATCCTAAAAGAGAGACCAGAAGACACAGGACAACAGCCAGACTACATCCACACATGCAAGAGCCTGGCACCTGGTGAAAGCGGTAAGATACAAGCCCCGGCCCAGTGGAACCCGAGCGCCCCTCACCCCCAGCTTCCGGCGGGAGGAGAGGAGTCAGAGTGGGGAGGGAGAGGGAGCCCAGGACTGCTGAACACCCAGCGCTAGCCATCCGCACCCAGAGCGCAGACACAGTACATGTGTGGAGGGCTGGAAACTAGGGAAACAGGGCAGCAAGACCTCTGAGCAGGTCCCAAAGCTGATGCCCCTGTAACAAAGAGAAGCAGGTGCTTTTTGAAAGTGTTAAAGGAACAGGGATGCAACAGCTGCACAGAAACAACCCAGGTCAGAGTCCAGCAGATGGAAATTTCAGGGAAACCTGGGCACACTAACCCCATGGGCAACAGCTCTGAGACCCCTCACGGAGGTAAACAGCCAAACAGCCCCCCATCCATTACCCCTCTGGGGCACAGCCATAGCAGAGAAGCAGCCTGAGACTGGCCACGCCCTCAGCAAGGGAGCTTCCTCCATACTGGCAGGGCAAGACACAAAGACCCAGTCTACACGCAATTGCCCAACACAAGTCACTAGGGGGTCACAGTTGTCCCAGTAAAGAAAGGCCAGCAGCAAGTGGTAAGTTTGGCTCTCCCAGCTGACAGTCAATAGGACATATCAACATGAAAAGGCAAAAAAGTTTGATCCAGACAAGACTAACCCAGACAGCTTCGGCATCTGCAACATCTTCCCCTGAGAAGGAACCTGGGGAGATAGATTTAACCAGACTTTCTGAAAAAGAATTCAAACAAAAGTCATAACCATGCTGATGGACTTACAGAGAAATACACAAGAACTAAGGAAGGAGAATACAGAAATAAAACAAGCTCTGGAAGGACTTCAAAACAGAATGGATGAGATGCAAGAGACCATTAATGGACTAGAAAACAGAGAACAGGAATGCAGAGAAGCTGATGCAGAGAGAGATAAAAAGATCTCCAGGAATGAAAGAATTCTAAGAGGGCTGAGTGACCAATCAAAACAGAACATTATCTGCATTATAGGGGTACCACAGAAAAAGAGAGAGAAAAAGGGATAGAAAGTGTCTTTGAAGAAATAATTGCTGAAAACTTCCCCAAACTAGGGGAGGAAATGGCCTCTCAGACCACAGAGGTACACAGAACTCCCATGACAAGGGATCCAAGGAGGGCAACACCAAGACACATAATAATTAAAATGGCAAAGATCAAAGACAAGGACAAAGTGTTAAAGGCAGCCAGAGAGAAAAAAAAGGTCACCTACAAAGGAAAACCCATCAGGCTGTCATCAGACTTCTCAACAGAAACCCTACAGGCCAGAAGAGAAGGGCATGATATACTTAATGCAATGAAACCGAAGGGCCTCGAACCAAGGATACTGTATCCAGCACAATTATCATTTAAATATGAAAGAGGGATTAAACTATACCCAGGCAAGCAAAAGTTGAGGGAATTTGCTTCCCACAAACCACCTCTACAGGGCATCCTACAGGGACTGCTCTAGATGGGAGCACTCCTAAAAAGAGCACAGAACAAAACACCCAACATATGAAGAAGGGAAGAGGAGGAATAAGAAGGGAGAGAAATAAAGAATCGTCAGATCGTGTTTATAATAGCTCAATAAGTAAGTTAAGTTAGACAGTAAGATAGTAAAGAAGCTAACCCTGAACCTTTGGTAACCACAAACTTAAAGCCTGCAATGGCAATAAGTACATACCTTTCAATAATCACCCTAAATGTAAACGTACTGAATGCACCAACCAAAAGACACAGAGTAATAGAATGGATAAGAAAGCAAGATCCATTTACATGCTGCTTACAAGAGACTCACCTCAAACCCAAAGACATGCACAGACTTAAAGTCAAGAGATGGAAAAAGATATCTCATGCAAACAACAAAGAGAAAAATGCAGGTGTTGCAATACTAGTATCAGACAAAACAGACTTCAAAATAAAGAAAGTAACAAAAGATAAAGAAGGACATTAAATAATGATAAAGGGCTCAGTCCAACAAGAGAATATAACCATTAAAAATATAGATGCACCCAATACAGGAGCACCAACATATCTGAAACAAATACCAGTGGAATCGAAGGAGGAAATAGAATGCAATGCATTCATTCTGGGAGACTTCAACACACCACTCACTCCAAAGGCCAGATCCACCAGACAGAAAATAAGTAAGTACACAGAGGCACTGAACAACACACTAGAACAGATGGACCTAATAGACATCTACAGAACTCTACATCCAAAAGCAACAGGATACACATTCTTCTCAAGGGCATATGGAACATTCTCCAGAATAGACCACATACTAGGCCACAAAAAGAGCCTCAGTAAATTCCAAAAGATTGAAATCCTACCAACCAACCAACTTTTCAGACCACAAAGGCATAAAACTAGAAATAAACTGTACAAAGAAAGCAAAAAGGCTCACAAACGCATGGAGGCTTAACAACATGCTCCTAAATAATCAATGGATCAATGATCAAATCAAAATGGAGATCCAGCAATTTATGGAAACAAATGACAACAACAACACAAAGCCACAACTACTGTGGGATACAGCAAAAGCAGTCTTAAGAGGAAAGTATATAGCAATCCAGGCATATTTAAAGAAGGAAGAACAATCCCAAATGAATGGTCTAATGTCACAATTATCAAAATTGCAAAAAGAAGAACAAATGAGGGCTAAGGTCAGCAGAAGGAGGGACATAATAAAGATCAGAGAAGAAATAAATAAAATTGAGAAGAATAAAACAATACCAAAAATCAATGAAACCATGAGCTGATTCTTTGAGAAAATAAACAAAAAAGATAAGCCTCTAGCCAGACTTATTAAGAGGAAAAGAGAGTCAACACAAATCAACAGAATCAGAAATGAGAAAGGAAAAATCACGACAGATCCCGCAGAAATACAAACAATTATTAGAGAGTACTATGAAAACCTATATGCTAACAAGCAGCTAATCCTAGGAGAAATGGACAACTTCCTAGAAAAATACAACCTTCCAAGACTGACCCAGAAAGAAACAGAAAATCTAAACAGACCAATTACCAGCAATGAAATTGAAGCGGTAATCAAAAACTACCAAAGAACAAAACCGCAGGCCAGATGGATTTACCTTGGAATTTTATCAGACATACAGGGAAGACATAATATCCATTCTCCTTGAAGTTTTCCAAAAAATAGAAAAGGAGGGAATACTCCCAAACTCATTCTATGAAGCCAACATCACCTTAATACCAAAACCAGGCAAAGACCCCACCAAAAAAGAATACTACAGACCAATATCCCTGATGAACATAGATGCAAAAATACTCAACAAAATATTAGCAAACCGAATTCAAAAATACATCAAAAGGATCGTACACCATGACCAAGTGGGATTCATCCCAGGGATGCAAGGATGGTACAACATTCGAAAATCCATCAACATCATCCATCACATCAACAAAAAGAAAGACAAAAAACACATAATCATCTCCATAGATGCTGAAAAAGCATTTGACAAAATTCAACATCCATTCCTGATAAAAACTCTCAGCAAAATGGGAATAGAGGGCAAGTACCTCAACATAATAAAGGCCATATATCATAAACCCACAGCCAACATTATACTTAACAGCGAGAAGCTGAGAGCTTTTCTTCTGAGATCGGGAACTAGACAGGAATGCCCACTCTCCCCACTGTTATTCAACGTGGTACTGGAGGTCCTAGCCACGGCAATCAGACAAAACAAAGAAATACAAGGAATCCAGATTGGTAAAGAAGAAGTTAAACTGTCACTATTTGCAGATGACATGATATTGTAAATAAAAAACCCTAAAAACTCCACCCCAAAACTACTAGAACTGATGTCAGAATACAGCAAAGTTGCAGGATACAAAATTAACACACAGAAATCTGTAGCTTTCCTATACACTAACAATGAACCAATAGAAAGAGAAATCAGGAAAATAATTCCATTCACCATTGCATCAAAAAGAATAAAATACCTAGGAATAAACCTAACCAAAGAAGTGAAAGACCTATACTCCAAAAACATCAAGTCACTCTTAAGAGAAATTAAAGTGGACACTAACAAATGGAAACTCATCCCATTCTTGTGGCTAGGAAGAATCAGTATTGTCAAAATGGCCATTCTGCCCAAAGCAATATACAGATTTGATGCAATCCCTATCAAACTACCAGCAACATTCTTCAATGAACTGGAACAAATAATTCAAAAATTCATACGGAAACTCCAAAGACCCTGAATAGCCAACGCAATTCTGAGAAAGAAGAAGAAAGTACGGGGGATCTCACTCCCCAACTTCAAGCTCTACTATAAAGCCATAGTAATCAAGACAATTTGGTACTGGCACAAGAACAGAGCTGCAGACCAGTGGAACAGACTAGAGACTCCAGACATTAACCCAAACATATATGGTCAATTAGTATTTGATAAAGGAGCCATGGACATACAATGGCAAAATGACAGTCTCTTCAACGGATGGTGCTGGAAAAATTGGACAGCTACATGTAGGAGAATGAAACTGGACCATTGTCTAACCCCATACACAAAAGTAAATTCAAAATGGATCAAAGACATGAATGTAAGTCATGAAACAATTAAACTCTTGGAAAAAAAACATAGGCAAAACCTCTTAGACATAAACATGAGTGACCTCTTCTCGAACATATCTCCCTGGGCAAGGAAAAACAACAGCAAAAATGAACAACTGGGACTATATAAAGCAGAAAAGCTTCTGTACAGCAAAAGACACCATCGATAGAACAAAAAGGAACCTTACAGTATGGGAGAATATATTTGTAAATGACAGATCCGATAAAGGCTTGACGTCTAAAATATATAAAGAGCTCACATGCCTCAATAAACAAAAAATAAATAATACAATTAAAAAATGGGCAGAGGAACTGAACAGACAGTTCTCCAAAGAAGAAATACAGATGGCCACAGACACATGAAAAGATGCTCCACATCGCTAATTATCAGAGAAATGCAAATTAAAACTGCAATGAGGTATCACCTCACACCAGTAAGGATGGCTACCATGCAAAAGACAAACAACAACAAATGTTGGCGAGGCTTTGGAGAAAGGGGAATCCTCGTACACTGCTGGTGGGAATGTAAATTAGTTCAACCATTGTGGAAAGCCGTATGGAGGTTCCTCAAAATGCTCAAAACAGACTTACCATTTGATCCAGGAATTCCACTTCTAGGAATTTACCCTAAGAACGCAGCAATCAAGTTTGAAAAAGACAGATGCACCCGCATGTTTATTGCAGTACTATTTACAATAGCCAAGAATAGGAAGCGACCTAAATGTCCATCGGTAGATGAATGGATAAAGAAGATGTGGTACATATACACAATGGAATGTTACTCAGCCATAAGAAGAGGGCAAATCCTACCATTTGCAGCAACATGGGTGGAGCTGGAGGGTATTATGCTCCGTGAAATAAGCCAAGCAGAGAAAGACAAATACCAAATGATTTCACTCATCTGTGGAGTATAAGAACAAGGGAAAAACTGAAGGAACAAAACAGCAGCAGAATCACAGAACCCAAGAATGGACTAACAGGTACCAAAGGGAAAGGGACTGGGGAGGATGGGTGGGTAGGGACGGATAAGGGGGGGGGGAGAAGAAGAGGGGTTTTAAGATTAGCATGCATATGGGGGGGGAGAAAGGGGATTGCTGTACAGCACAGAGAGAACAAGTGGTGATTCTGTGGCATTTTGCTATGTTGATGGACAGTGACTGTAGGGAGGAATGTGGGGGGGACCTGGTATAGGGGAGAGCCTAGTAGACATAGTGTTCTTCATGTAAGTGTAGATTAATGATAACAAAAAAAAAAAAAGAAAAAGGAAGAAAGTAATGAGGGATTACTCCCAGGGGGGCCATCAGATGAGAAATTGGGGATCAGCAGAAGTGAGGTGGCTTATAACCTCACCCCCCCTGTTCTGAGAGAAATCTTCTGCATCCGTGGATGTTTTGTTGCCCTTGTCTAGCTTGGATTAATACTTAGTCTATAGGCACACACCTGATCATCTACATTTGCCCTCTTACTAACTGTAAATCAACAATTAATGCATGCTTTAAATATCCTTAATTTTGATCACTTAAAGGGTATCAGATGATTGGCTATGGAGGTACATTTTTATGATAATATTCCTTTCTCTTAAAAAAGAAAAGCAGTTCCTGTGTGACCTCCAATGAGTTCTACACAATGGTATAAAGGGCATATCAAAGTGTGGGCAAAGGGTCTGTTTGTGTTTATACAGAGGATCAAAGCCTAATTTGGCTACCCAGAGAATGAACTAAGATATGATATGAAGAAGAACTTCCAACACCAGCACTCTCTGGAAGACTCATACCAGAAGATGATCATCAAAAACCTCAACAAAGATCCAGGTGCTGCTACAGTTGCAGCTGCATTCATCCCACCGGTTCCTGGACTGGCCATGGGAATGAAGAAGGAGATATCTAAGCTGGCCTGTGCATACAGTAAAACAACAAATTTGACTGGATCTATACTGTTGGAACTCAACCAAGAATTAGGAGAAGTGCAAGTTGTAGCGCTCCAAAATCTTACAACTACAGACTATCTACTGTTAAAAGAACACATGGGATGTGAACAGTTCCCAGGAATGGGTTGTTTTAATTTTTCTGATTTCTCTCAGACTGTTCAAGTTCAGTTGGACAATATCTATCATATCATAGATAAGTTTTCACAAATGCCTAGGGTACCTATCTGGTTTTCTTGGTTTCACTGGAGATGGCTGGTAATTATAGGTCTGCTTTGGTTATGTAACTGTATTCCTATTATGTTAATGTGTGTGCACAATTTAATTAGTAGTTTAAAACCTATACATGCTTAAGTTACTCTACAATAAGATATGTCTAAGAAATAATGAATCTTCCCATCTTTTCTTCCATCTACTACTTCTATAGCTTTTCTTCTTCCTTCCTACTTACAACCCTTAAATAGAATTCGTGCCTCATATCGAAATTACTGAGTATTGTAATTCTTCCAAGTTGGTAAAGATACCTTAAAACAAATGCTGGGCATAGAAGCCACAGGGCATAAATCTGCAAAGAAGCAAATGCTAACCTTTTCAAACAATATTGCTTCTCTCTCACTTACCAACTTTACATTTCCCTGTATGGCCCCGGAAGATGACTGGTTAGCCAGAGACGGGTAAGATTCCTCAAGGGAGGAACAACCTAGGACAGGCACAGTCGCAGGGGTGCCATCAGATGAGAAATTGGGGATCAACAGAAATGAGGCTTAGAAACTCACCCCCCCTGTTCTGAGAGAAATCTTCTGCATCCGTGGATGTTTTGTTGCCCTTGTCTAGCTTGGATTAATACTTAGTCTATAGGCACACACCTGATCATCTACATTTGCCCTCTTACAGCACTAAACTTTGTTTTCTACCTTTATCTTGCTTCTACCTTCCACTTCAGCATTTTATTTAAAAAATAATAATAATAATAATAATAATAAGGGAGAAATGTTGGATTCACATATAAATCAAGTATAAAAATCAAACAAATATTCATATTTGACCTGATTGTTTATAGTTCATAATGCGTGATCAAAACCAAAACTGAAAGTTTCTGTGATGACTGCCCCTATACTGTTCACCATGTAAGAACTTATTCACTATGTAAGAATTTGTTCACCATGTAAGAACTTGTTCGTTATGCTTCATAAGATTGAAGACTGAAGAGAATTAGGCTTGGGGTGGATTAATGATTGTGCTTTGAGCATTGAGTCCCCTATACAGAATTTTATTGTTGTTAACAACCATTTGATCAATAAATATGAGAGATGCCCTCTCAAAAAAAAAAAAAAATAATAATAATAGCAGGTTTGTATCAGATAGGCTGAGTCTCATAAGGATTTTACAGAGATTATTAGTTCAGAGATCCTGAAAATGGAGAGTTAACCTGATTGTCAGGCTGGGCTCCATACAATCACAACGGTTCCTATAAGGAAGTAAGACGGCAGGAGAGAGAGAGAGAAGGTGAGATTACAGAGCACAGGTCAGAGAGGGAGAGATGGGAAGCTGCTGCACTGCTGGCTTGGAAGATTGAGGGGCTCTGGGCCAAGGAATGTGGGCAACTCGGGATGGTGGAAAAGGCTAGGAATGGATTTTACCCAGGGGCCTCCAGAAGGGACACATTTTTCACTTCTGATCTTCAGAAGTGTAAGATAATAAATTTCTATTTTCTTTAAAAAAATAAAAAGAATATAATTTCATCTTTGATACTCTAACCACATAATTTCTTTCCCACAAATGTATTTTTAATTAGCCCTTTTCATTTTCCTTTACAAATATTAAGAGAATTTTCTTATTATGACTCTATTTCCCTTCAGAGAATCCTTGAAAACAGTTATGCTCCTTTTATAATTTAGAATGAACTTGGAGTCAGTAAGCAAATCTTGTACCTAGTCTACGTCCCTGAGATCACACTACAAATGAGGTAAGGGATCCATTTGGTCTGCCAGAAACTTCATTAAGTCTCGTAAGGAGTGGCATAGTTCCATAATATAGGGAGACAGTCTAAAGTTCCACTAAAAGATAAATATAAATACTAGATTGAATAGCTGTGCTCAACCAAATGGATTAGAACTAAAAAAAAAATTATGACATTGCACCTTAGGCTAAAATTTTTTAAAGAAACAGGGATGAAATAATCCATACCATAATTATTCTCTCATTCATTTCATGTTTCATTTACAGTTTTTAATAATAGTCCATTAAATTAACTCATTGGTGAATTGGATTTTACATGTGTATTTTACCAGTCACTTTCATTATATAAATTATTTTCTTAAAAAAAAAAAGAATACCAATGATTTAGCCTGACTCCCTTTAGAAACCTATTTTAAATTTATCAAGGATTTAGAATTCAAAAGAGCAAGTATTTAGGTCACTGCTAGGCACATTAACAGCAGCATTATCTTGCCACCAAGTGGTAGTTTCTGAATTACATTGTAGGAGACTTGTATTTTCACAAGCGTATCTTTTTTATCTTTAATATTGGCTAAGAAATCATCAAATCTGTCATTAAAATGAAAATAGAAGTAGTTAATAATATATGCTTTCCTAAAAATGCTCATATTTGAGATACAGTTATGATAAAAGGACTTGGTATTTGGGCTTCCTGATTTGTTGGATTGATTCAGATTCCATCAAATATTACTGTATCCAAGATAAACTGAAAGTGATTAGATATAAGTGCTTCGAGAGCTTCATTAAGAACTTTAAAGGCATGGTATCATCCTTTAATCTCTGTTAAGGGTTGAATTCTGTCCCCAAAAAGATATGTTAAAGTTTAACCACCAATACCTTAGAAAGTAATCTTATTTCAAAACAGAGTCATTGCAGATCAAATTAGTTAAGATGAAGTCATATTGGAATGGAGTGATCCCCTCATCCAGTGTCCTTAACCTTGGTGGTTAGGCCTGGGTGAGAGGGAAATCAGGTACCTAGAGGCAGAAGGAAGCCTTTGTGAAGTTTGAAGGGAGGGAAGCATTAAGGCTGTCTTGGTCACTCCTTACGGTTAGTTCTTTTCAAACCTGACAGAAGCTTGTTAACTTTAAAAAAAGCAAAGAATAACTTTAAGTAAAAAAATAAAAGGTTAATTCAGTAATAGCAGAGGAATTGCAGTCCAGGACAAGCAAGCTATGGTGAACCATATACAAATCAAGAGAGATAAAGGAAAAGTCAGCTTTTATTAAGTTTTAGGAGAAATTAGGGGAGAGCTATTTCAAACTAGTTACTGGAGAAAAACAAGACTTTGAGGTTGTGGTGGTTTCTCATTGACTGCAAGTGTTGGTGAGCATATTGTTGCTGGGGCCGGGAAGGATTTCCTTCCTTTTCTTAAAAGCTTGAGATAAAATTCCTGTGTGGAAAGTGTCCTCCCTTGTGGAAATAATTCTTCTTCCTCCTTCCTGTTGGCTATGCAGGTCATGAGGATTGGTACTTACCTGGGAGCTCCCTCTTCAGGGCTTCCCAACTCTATTTCATGAGGCTTCCTTTGCTTATTTTCACAAACTATAGGCATCGTTCTTAAGATCTTCCTCTCCCTAAAGTACAGCCCCAAAGCCTGTGGTTTTTATCTCCCAAATGTTTACCTATTTTTTCCTTTTCAGATTCTCCCTAGACTCTCTGTCATTGGTGAAGCTCTTTCTCATGCTATGGCCTGGACCATGATAATAGCCTCTTTATTGATCTCTATTTCTCTAACATCCTTCTCATCACTGTAACAATTTTAGAATTTAAGCCTGATTCTTTCATTCGCTTAAAGTCTGTCACTAATTTGTCATCATCGAAAGTGTAAAACCCAAGCTTTGAAAAACTTCATTATCTTAGCAAATTAGAATATATGTCCTCACTTCTTGCAAGACAAATACCATCATCTATGTAATGGGAAAGCAACTTGTAGAGACTGACTTGATAGAATATCACATTCTTATAATCAAATCCATGCTGATAATTAGCTTTATGACATTGATTTGAGAAAGGCATGTAATCTCTGGTAACATGACCTACCACGTTGTCAAGTTAAATAGGTAAACTGAGGCAAACTCAAATTACCAGAAATTGAGTTTATTCAGGAAGAACAAAGGGATTACAATTCAGGAAATGCATGCCGTAGCACATTACAAGTCCATTGAGGGTTTGGAGCAGGCTGTATTTATGGGCGAAGAGCACAAAGATGGGGAAGTCCAGCCAGAGCTGAAAACTGTAAATTCATTGTCTTGAGGTAGAGGGGAGGTTCTTGATGGATGTTCATTGGTCAGGAGGTAAGTTTCTATCTTTTGTAAATCAGGCATTTAATGGAAACCAGTTTCTTGCTTCTTCTGAAAGTGAATTCATGAGATTCTCCATTTCATACCCTTAATTCCATTTTAGACTAAAATTCCTCACAATGTAATCAGTCAGGCAAAGTTAAATTAAAGAAGGACCTCCTGCTCTCCTTCTCATGGCTTATCTTAGTAAAAGGGACAGCACAAATATTTTCTTCAGTCTTTTGCCTTTTGGCTAAGTATGTTTCCTGAAGATACTGGAAGGCACAGCACCATGGAGGTTAGTTACACAGTAATTTCAAGGTCTTTTCTTCCTTTTTACCTTAAAAGGTTTTGAGAAAAACAATTAAGTTTCACAAGGATATTCCCTTATCCAGTTTTTCTTGGATTCTAATGACCTGGGCCATTAAAGGTATTGTTTTTACTATCCTCTCTGGGTATTTGTGTGAGAATTTTTGATAAGAGAATGGAGAAAATGTTCATAATGTGCACTTGCTAAAAGAGCTATTATGGTAGGATTCTAAGATCTGGATAAATTTAAACTTACTAATATAAATTTTAGAGCAAAGCATTTCTCTGTAAGTTACTTTAAAATATGATGGCACAAGTATTTGACCTTAAGATTGTATAAAGAAGGAAAATAATACTGAAAGCTAACTCTGGAGTCATATTACTAAATAGAAAAAGATCTAAATTATACATATCTTAGAAGCTCAATTTTCTATCCCAATTAAAATGAAATGAAATACAAAATACGGAATATATAAGCACCACTTATATTTCCCATGTCATGATTTTATGAGAATGCTGTCAACATATTTTTAAATAATTGCCAATTAGAAATTGTTTAACGAAGTCCAAGCAATTGTTTAACAAACAGGAAAATAGCAATTATTCTAGTCTTCACATAATGATAGTTTTAATAGCATCTCTAGTGGCCATTAATGCCTCTGATACTAGAGCAATTTTGACTCAAATATTAAAGCTTCACTGTGACTTTAGAATATCCAGGAGTTTTTGTTTGTTTGCTTGTTTTGTTTTTTATTTTCTTAGGAAGATTTTTAACTTCCTTAATATAGTCCACTTCAGGTTAGCAAAGTTTATAAAATATCACCTCACACAAAATATATGGTTCCTTATATGTTTATAAAAACATTATATAACTGTATAAACACTTTATGGCAGCATATAAATATAACAATAACCAAATCCTGTTTACCATATAATATCCTCCAACAATAAATAATACAAATAAAAAGATATTACATGCAGATAGCATATTATGTAGAATATTATCATATTTTACCATTTGACAGGTTTTATCTTAATTGGATAGAAGCGAAAACTACAGTGGACAATCTAGAGACTTGGTGAAAATTACATAGAATATTAGAGTCAATATCCTTTGTCATATTTTACTAATTGATTATTTGATATAAAACATCAATTCCTAACTCAATTTGAGATAACATACAATCTAAAGGTAAAATATATAAGGAAGACATATGTATATAGTATATGAATTACATGTAAAATTATATTAATTTGCTACAAGTGGACTGAAGATTTGGCTTTGAATACTCAAGCATTAATTAAAATATGGGAACATGATCAATTGTAAATAACCCATTTCTTAGCAGAAACAACACTATTCCTAGAAACTAGAGGGAAATTTCTCCTTTATGAAACTTGAGCAATCTAATGAAATATGCACTAAACAATACTCTTCAAGTAATTAAATGATGAATTTTATAGGGTTGTTTCTGACAGTAAAAAGAATAACAAGAACTTAAATAGCACTTTTATGCACCAAGTACTGTCTCAAGCACTTAATATATTTTCACTTTTATAACTCCCATGTAATCCTATGGAATAACTAGAACTAATACTTCTATTTAGCAGAGAAGGATCTAAAAATCATAGAGGGTAAGTAACTTTCCCAGGGTCATACAGTTGGTAAATGGTGGAACTAGATTAAAAAACTCAGGAGCTCCAAATTTGTTGTTCTTACTACATCAACTACTTCTTGACCTAAGGTTCAATAAAGTATTGTTACTGAGTGGAAGAAAGAAACACTATTTATCAGGAGCTAACATATTTAGCCATTTAATTAATTAAACTTTTTTTTTAGTACTTTGCCAGGCACTGAGTTGATCCTATAGATATGATGAGGAGCAGCTAGTCCAGGGGCCCTTTAGTATGTACAGGATCTCTGCAAGAATTTAAAAAATACCCTAATAATAAATAATAAATTGCAAACCTGCACCCAATCTGGGTGGTGACTGATAGAAAGAGCAAGTGGTTTAGGAGAGTGGAACAGAGTCCCTGCCAAAGCACCCTCGTTTGGTTGGGCAACTTTGTTCACTACACAAACTGCAAATCCTGCTGAATGTCGCTGAGATCGACTTAGGCAGTGCCCTCACCAAGCTCAAATAATTCAAAGAGTAAAAACAAAGTATAGTAATAATTAGGGAAGTCCTATATACTATATGAGTTACATTGTAAAAATACATTCCTAATGGACTGAAACTTGGGCGGAGATTTGAAAAAAAGTCAAAGAAGATAGGCATAGCAGCATTTGTGAAGGCTAACCAAAAAAAGGAAAACATCAATAGTGGGGATATCAGAAACAGAAAAAGATACCAGTATGGCAAGTCAAATGTAGTGAGGAAGAGGACAGAAATGATAATTGATTGACTTTACTTTAAAGAGAATAGAAATTCATTGATGATATTTAAGTCTAAAATTGATATATCTTTACAATACCACTCTAAATATTGGCTTCTTATAAAATATTACAATACCGTAAACAGGTTAGTGAGGCAATATGCAAAAAAAAAAACAAACACAAAATTAAAATCATAAAAGGGATGTATATTATATTCTCATCATACTAATAAAACACTTTCAAAAGTAGTAGTTTTATTAAAAGGTGAAAACAGTACTTAATAAAGTTCATTGTAGATTGTAATATCACAAGATTCTTTTGAGTAGAAATATTAATGCACATTGAAGAAAGAAACTAAAGAATAATTTTCACATCCTCATCTTCTCTCATGAAGGCCATGTCCCCACAGTGGATAGATTTCACTAAGTGTTGTCATGAGGTTTGATTTTTAAGTTCAAACAGTCTGAATCTCAGAGGACAGAAATTGTAGCTAATGATTTCCTCAAAAGCAAACAAATGTTTTTCCCAGTGAATGTGAACAGTGAAGCAATTTTGAAAAAAAAAATGAAAACCCAGATTTTTATTTACTGAATATCTTACATATTGAGAACAGGCAGTAACTTTTTCAAATGTTTGCTGGACTGCAGTTTTAGAAAGGAGTATATTTCTTATCTACTTGATATCCACTTCCACATGAAAGTCTACCTGTATATAAATGTACATAAATCACAGTATGAGAAAGAAACTAAACTGATTAACTGATCATTTGTATGCTCAAAATATTTTTACGAGAAATGGAGAATTCAGTTACACAAAGTATTCAAGGGAAAGAACACTTGATCTGGCAACACAGACCTATTTTTGATTCCTGGCTTCTCAACTGAATTAGCTATTGGTCTTTGGAACATTACTGAAATGTATTCAATCTCATTTTTAACATTTGTGAACAGGTAATGAGAACTCAGTTCAAAAATCGTATTGAGGATTGTATAACATAACATCTAATGTGCCTAGCACTGAGTCTAACATAGAGAAGGCACTTAAAGAAATGGTGACTATTACTAAGTATTTCACATTTCCCTACTTTTCCACTATTGCATGTCATATTACTTTAATAGCTTACAACTCAGAACTGTTTGGCAGCTATGACAAAATCTTCTGACATAGTTCTTTGCAAAAGCTCTGTGCAAATTTACCTTTGTTCTGTTGAGCTTTGAGCTATTAAGTATCTTCTAGCTTTTACCTTGAGTTAGACAGTTTACTCCTTATCTAAAGTGCCAGTGACCAAAACCCTCTCAGCAGGAGCAAACATATTCCTGCCTACTACAGTATGTACAGCAAAACCAAGAAATTCATTCCTATGTATACATTTGGGTGCATTCCTTTCACCTTGAGGTTCCCTCAAATGTGCTAAGCAGGAACCTGGCAAGTCAAAGAACAGGTAACAGGGCTAGATTCCTAGAAGGGCTTTGTAGGCATTGCTTGAATACATGAAGTGCAAACTTTAATGGCAGACTTGTTGATCCATATTAAGTGAAATATATTCTCAAGTAAAACTCCAAACTCAGGTATGGCCTTTGTTGTACAATCAATGTGACCAATTATATCCTAGTACAAAGGGGAACAGTTTCTTATCAAACATATGTAAATAACTACATAGCCATTAAAAAGTAAAAAAGGCTAGATAAAAGTATTTCTTTCTCAATCCTAAAGGTTTGGCAAGAGCAAGATAGTTTTTTAAATGGTTTATTATATGGTTTGCAAAACCCTAGGCTACTAAAGTGAGAGTTAAGTAGAGTTTTTTAAGAAGTAGAGTTTCTTTAAGAAGAAAAAGAAGAGCCTTCTTTATTGACCTATTATATAAGAAAATGTTAAAAAAAATCTAACCAGGATACGTTTTTTAGGAACACATTTTTTTAATCAGTTTACTTAATCCTGCATAATTTCTATTCTGTGAGATCAGGCAAACTATTACTCAGAATGACAGTAGTCTGTTTAAAAATATAGCAGAGATAATATGATTGTATGGATTTTTCATTTAAGAAGTGAGGAAACTGTTATTAGGAATTTTTTAAATAATTAAGTACAGGAAAATTTCAGCAAAAGCACATATGTTATTTTAGTATGTAACAGTTTTCATATCTGTACAGATTATGCCACCCCACTTGTGAAGAAATTGAATACTCCAAAACCAATTTGTCATTCTAACAAAGAGAAAACAAAGTTCTAGTCTTGCAGTAATTTAACAATTGGCAGTAAAAAGTTCATGAGATTTATTTTTCTTTTGAATAAACCCATCCAAACAGAGCCAACTTTGTCAAAATTTCGGCATAGGATATTTTATTGCTTTTTTTCAGACTCATTATTTGCAGGTATTTAAACCAAAAGACTTTTCAAGTTCATTTTCCCTCAAACTTTTTACTAGTTTCTGTATTCTTACAATTCAGTATTTTAATGTATTCGTTCACCTTCTGGCACAACCACATATTTTTAAGCTATTGGTCTGTCTTTGATAATCAGGAACTATAGTCTGGATTAAAACACATACACATACGCATCTTGAATATGCATTTGTATTTCTTTAATAGCATAAATTCTATTATCATCTAGATCATCCATATAACAACTGCAATTGAAATAATTCTACTTTCTCCAGATGGAGAAAATTGGGCAAAGTGTTATTATATCTATTATATATATGATCAGCATGGCTCACAAGTATATACTGTATGTTCCCCTATAATCATACATACCTGTTTACATTTCTTAAAGTGAGAAAAGATGTAGCATGTATATTGAGTTTTCAATGGCTGCATAATGAATTACCACCATCTTTCCAGCTTAAAATAACACAAATTTATTATTTCAGTTTTCATAACTCAGGCATCTGGGCCTGGCTTAGCTGATTTCTCTACTCAGTCTCACAGGTCTGAAATCAAGATGTTTGGTTGGCCAGCACTGTAATCTTAAAACGGGATTTGAGGCCTTTCCTAAGATCATATCAGTGTTAGTATAATTAAGTTCCTTGTGACTGTAGGACTGAAGACCCATTTTCCTTCTGGATGTTGCTAGGGATCACAGCTCCCAGAAACTTTCCTCAGCTGTTAGCCACATAATGTGGCATTTTACTTCTTCAAAGCCAGCAGGAAAATTTCCACTCTGCTGCTCTCTTTGGGATCTCTGTGAAACTTCCTATTCTGTCACCTTGTGACATGGGAAATTTAGGAAATTTTTATTAACTAGGCTTTCCATGAAGAAACAAACCCAATATCCTTACAAATTTTAAAGATACATTTTTATGATATTCCACACAAACTTCAAAATTGGTAATTGCTAACAGCTTCTATGAGAAGGTGTTTTTTCTGAAAATCTAGTATATTTAAGGTATTAGACAGTTAGCTTCTTTCTTCTTTCTGTATACCCAAATTAGATTCTATTAGATTTATGTGAGCATTTCTGTTGGATTTATATAAGCAGTTATTTATTAGCCAGTCAAGTTAGACATTCATTTAAAGTAAAAAAACTTTATAATCTAATGTATTATATCTTAGGAAAAGATTTCACACTAATATTAACACGAGAAAGAAATAAAGGTTTTCTTCTTTTACAGATAAAATGTCCAAGTTCACAAAGGGCTTGCAACTTCCGTTTTACAACTTTATTCATAGATGAAATAAAATACAGGCACAAAAAGATATGAAAATAACTCCTGTGGGGTTAAATGAACCAAAAAAAAAAAAAACAAACCCCTTTCAAATAAGCAATCCTTGAGAAAGGGTAATTTCTTACTCTAATAAAAAAGATACATATTTCACTCTTTCTTCAGTTATAAGACACACAGACTCCTGTAGAATGCTACATTTTTTTTCTCACTCGTGCTATAAATTGCCTACAAACTATGAAATTCCTTAAACCAAAGAAACACTGACAAAAAGCTCACTATTTGATTTCACCATTTGAAGCTTTCACAGGTTTTCACATTGAAACAGCAGCATCCCAAGACAGTGGATCAGTTTCAGAACTGAAATGGCAGGTGTCCAGCCAGAACCAGAGGTCCAAGGCACTGACCCCAGAGGACAGATGGAGGAAAGACCACCCCATGAACTTGAGGCCAGGCCATACTAGATATGTCAGACCGCTATCTGAAAGATTATGAAGAGGGTAATGAGGCATTAACTATCTTTCAACCAGCTTTCAGTGACTATTTTATAGGGTTTTGATTTTGTAATTTTTTTTAAAATAAAGATTTCTTTGGTCATTAGATGTTACCACAGGAGAGCTCCGAACATAAAGCCATTCCACAACAAATCAGCAAGAACCCACCGATAGGGAAAGTCACATATGTCAAAGTTGCACTTGAGATTTCCTTGATCCGTGAGCTGTTTTCCAATCCAGTGAATGCAGCATCTCAGTGAGACTTTCAGAAGAGCCAGTTATAATTCTCAAAATGTTGAAAACATAATGTCCAAACATAAAGCACATGTATAAAAATTTCATTTATTTAATGAGGGAACCAGCAGGATGCAAAGCTAGTTCAAAAGAGAATTTGAGAACTGACATTTTATATAGTCAGCGAAGAAAAGGAACAATGAAATGAGATCAGTGTGTTACAGACAACTAATCTTTGATAAACTTTTTGGGATGTACTCTTTAGTGGACAGAAAAACATCATGAGTTATTGGTTTTATAGAACTATAAACTATATAAGTCCCAAGCAACTGCTCGAAGTTGCATTCCCCCAAAGGGCGAGGCAGCCTAACTCATTCAGACAAACTTGTTAGAAAGTATCCTAACACCGTTTTTAAAGATTACTAATTTTCTGCCTTATTTTTAAATGTAAATAATTTTTTAAAAAATCTTTGAAATCCACTACATGTATTTATTAGCAAGCAGGTACAAGCCAGCCATACAACTCGCCTTTGAAGTTCAGTGAGGTACCAGCACTTGGAGTTAAAGCACTCTACCTTAAGCTTTGCCTGAGAGGTTCAGTTGAGTCAGAGGTGACAATATCCCACTGCAGGACGAAGCATTCATTTTAGTTGTGTCAGGATCAGACTCTGCCTGACAGAACTCAAGAGTCTTAGTCTGAAGGGTGCACTGCAAAGCATTAGGCCTGTGAGGTTACCAGACTGTCACACCATGAGATGCCTGTACAGCATTTCTAGCCCTTTCCACTGTTAGGAACACTACTCACTTCACCAGAGAAAAATTTATGTCTGTCATCTCATATGCCAAGTAAAGACGAGAGTAGATTTGGAGAAAGATATTTGGAGCTCTAGTTATCTAGGATTCCAGAATGTGAATCCCTGCGTCTTTCAAATACTAACCCATATCAATTTCTTGATTGTGATTAAATATACATGAAATCAACCATCTTTACTTTTTTAAATATGCAGTTCAGTGGCATTAAATACATTCATATTGTCGTGCAATAATCACCACTATCCATCTCCAGAACTTTCATCATCCCATCCTATACTGATGAAGCATTAATGCCTATTTCTCACTCCTAACTCCAGGCCCTGTCCCATAACCATTCCATAACCACCGTTTAACTTTCTTTCTGATTTTTACTACTCTGGGTACCTCATGTAAGTGGAGTCATACAATATTTGTCCTTTTATGTCTGGCTTATTTCACTTAACATAATGTCTTCAAGGTTCATCCACATATTAGCATGTTTCAGGATTTTAATTCCTTTTTTTAAAAACTTGTTTTATTTTACTTTTAAAAAATTGAGTTATAATTGACATATATCAGTTTCAGGCATACAACATGATTTGATATTTGTATACATTGTGAAATGATCAGCACAGTAAGTGTAGTTACATCCATCACCTTACATAGTTACACACACACAAAAAAAATTGTGATGAGAACTTTTAAGATCTATATTCTTAGCAACTTGCAAATATGCAATGCAGTATGATTAACTAGAGTCACTATACTATACATTACATCTCCATGACTTACTTATTTTATAACTGGAAGTTTATACCTTTTTATGACCTTCATCCATTTCCCCCTTTCCTCCCAAACCCCCAGCTTCTGATAACCAGCAGTCTGTTCTCTATCTCTATCAGCTTGGTTTTCTGCATATTCTTTTGCTTTAGCTTTTGTTTTTTTAGATCATATAAGAGAGATCATATGGTATTTGTCTCTGTTTGCATTACTTCACTTAGCACAATAATGCCCTTGAGGCCTATCCATGTTGTTGCAAATGGCAAGGTTTCATTCTTTATAGACAAGTAATAATTCCATTGTATATATATACTCCACCATTTTCTTTATCCATTCACCCATCAGTGGACACTTAAGTGGTTTTCATATCTTGGCTATTGTAAGTAATGCGACAGTGAACATGGGGATGCATGTATCTTTCCAAGTTAGTGTTTTCATTTTCTTAAGATAAATACCCAGAAGAAGACTGCTGAATCATATGGTATTTCTATTTTTAACTTTTTGTGAATTGTCCATACTGTTTTGCACAGAGGCTGCTCCAATATACATCCACAATTTACATACTGTTTTCCACAGTGGCTGCTTCAATTTACATTCCCTCCAATTCACCTTCAGAAAGCACAGGGTTCCTTTTCCTCTGCATCCTTGCCAACATGTCCTTTCCTGCCTTTTTCATGATAGCCATTCGAAGTGGTATGAGGTCATACATCTTTGTGATTTTGATTTGCATTTTCCTAGTGATTAGTGATAGTGAGAATTTTTCCATGTGTCTCTTGGCCATTGCATGTCTTCTCTGGAAAAATGATTATTGAGTTCTTCTGCCAACTTTTTAATCAGATTGTTAGTTTCTTTGTTATAGAGTTGGATGAGTTCTTTATTTATTTGGGGTGTTAATCCTTTATCAGATCTATGATTTACAAATGTTTTCTCCTGCTTTGTAGGGTAATTTTCATTTTATTGAGAATTTCCTTTGCTGTGCAGAAGCTTTCTAGTTTAATGCAGTCCCACTTCACCCAACAGTCCCACTTGTTTATTTTTGCTTTTGTTACTTGGATAATTTTTATTAACATATACAAGTAGATCCTTTTAGTATAAAATATTCATATATATATATATGTACACATTCACAGATATATGAATATATATGTGTGTGTATTTATACATATATATACACACACATATGTAATTTGTCCATGATACAACATAATAAGAACCTATTAATTCAAAAACCAAGTTAGGTATCAGGAAATGGCAAAATAACCATATTTTTAAATCCTGCTTATGTAATCACTGATTGCAGCTCTTTCTCTTTTCATCCAGAGGAAACCCCTTGCTAAAATGTTGTGTCTATAATTTTGTATTTAGATCTTTTATGCAAATCGATACATGCCAACCACATACTGTTTAGTTTTGCGTGATTTGTTCTTTATATTTAGTGGTAATAAATATTGGTTAGTTTCTTCTCTGAATAGGAAGTTTGTCCATTTTGATGCATGTGACTGTATTTCATTAATGTTCATTATGCAAATATATGATTTATCCATTTCCCTGTTGATGTAAACAAATTGCTTACAGCTTTTTCCTATTATAAACAGAATTCTTTGGGCATATTGAAGACATTACTATGTATCTATTGAGTATATATCAAGGAGCTCAGGATATAGGTTGTTTACCCTCAATTTTATAAGATAATACCAAAATGATGATCAAAATATACTTCCTTTTTTCATTCTCAATAGCATTTAAGCATTGTTTTAATTTATTCTACTTCCTCACATGATAATGTTTTATAGAATATGTAGAAGAAAATATATGAATATGTCACTGCTCTTCAACCAACAACCACCAGGGAAGCATCTGCAATTAAATAACTTCAGTTTATTACTTCTTGCAATGAAGGAGAACACATAGTATTGGGAATTTCAGAGTGTCTCAGTTAGAGAATGTTAGGAAAAAAACCTATTTAAGTATTTAGGCTTTGGTTTGGTAATTTAGGGAAGGTAATAAAGAAATAGGCTTATGCTGGATTGGTTGCTGTCAGAAAGTATCAATTTTACAATTGTAAATGTGCATCTCAGTTCATCTTTTCTGTAGGTAGACAGTGTCCAGAAAGAGGATAAAGCTGTAATTGGTAAAGCCACTTAGTGAGAAAGAAGGATGATTGGTATTTTGTGCATTGCCTAGTGACTTTGTTTTTGTCTCATCTTATTATGGTTTCAAGTAATCTCAGCTGGTATAGATATTCTGTCATATCTTTATGTTCAATAGTAAAATAAAGTGAAGTAGCTATCAGTGTTAAATGAGATTGTAATAACATCAAAGTTTAGTTATGAGCATCAGATTAGTTCTTGAATATCAGGGGCATCTTTCTTTTTCAACAAAATTATCAGAAAGTCTGGGAAGAGCGAAAGGGAAGTAAACAGTGAGGAGGCTTTTGTACTAAACATAAGGCAATATTATACCACTTGCAGGTAAAGTGTGACAAGTTAAAGATTTATATAAATTCTAAAGCAGCCATTAAAAGAACACAACAAAACAACAATAAGCCAAGAATCATGAGGAACACAGGATGGATTATTAAAACTATGCAATTTATCTAAAATAAGGTAAAAAAAAAGAAATATAGAATAAGAACAGTTGATATATACATTATAAAGGAACAAATGATAAAATTAAACCCAGCAATATCAATAATGACATTGAAGTGAATGAGATAATAGCTTAAAAGACAGAACTTACCATATTGTATATAATAAAAAAGCAAGGCATGACTACATTCTACCTACAAGAAAATCACATTAAATATACAACTAGGAGAAGTTAAAAATAAAATAACAGAAAATATATACCATGCTATATCTTTCAAAAGAAAATAGGGATAGTTCTCTTAATACCAAAAAAGATTTCAGAGCAAAGAATAAAGAAATTGCAAATGACAAGAGCAGTTACTCGTCAAAAATTTACACAAAACCCACAGTCCTAGAGATATTGCACCTAATTACAAAGGTTCAAAATCCTTAAGCACAAAATGACAAAATTAAGAGAACAAACAGGCAAATCCACAATAGTACTTGCAGATTTCAACACCCCTCTCTCAATAATAGAACAAATAGAAAAACAGTAAGGAACAAAAAATTGAACAACACTATTAACTAATTAAATTGACGTTTTTAGAACACTTCACCCAACATCAGCAGAATGCATACTCTCTCCAGTGTGTATAGAACATTTTTCAAGAACACAGAAAACAAAGCTCAATAAATTCAAAAGGATTCAAGTAATAAAAAGTAATTCTGTGACCATGAAAGAATTAAAACTCAGTAACTGAAAGATATCTGGAAAATCCCCACATATTTATAAATAGCATACTTCCAAATAATACATGGGTCAAAGAAATAAATAACAAAAAAAGTAACACATGGGTCAAATCAAAAGGGAACTTAGAAATTTTTTGAGCTTAGTAAAAATGAGAACATGTAACATACCTAATTTGTTGGATGCAACTAAATTTAAAGGGAAATTCATAGCAGCACATATCTAAATTAGAATAGAACAGGTTTCCAATCAATGTATGCAGATATTACCTTGGGAAATTAGGGAAACAAGAAGAAATGAGCCACAAAGTTAATAAATGAGAGGAAATAATAAACATCAGAGTAGAAATCAGTAAACAGAAAGCAACAACAAAAATTCTATGAAAAGAAAGTTGGTTCTTCCAGAAAATTAATAAAACTGAATTACCTCTGCCCAGACTTATGTGGAAAAGGAAGAGAAAGAGAGGGAGAGAGAGAGAAGACACTAATGACAAATACCCTGATTGAGTGGTGCCACTTACATTAGCATCAGAAATACAAACAGTTTAGAGATAATTCAGATTTAAAAAAATCCCAAGAATTATGCATTGAAAACTATAAAACACTGGTTAAAGAAATTATAGGAGACTTAAATAAATGGTGCAATATACAATGTATATGGAAGAAGAGAACCAATATCTTTATTATTTCAGTTCTTTCTAAACTGATCTATAGATTAAATACAATGCCAATCAAATTCTCAGCAAGCTTTTTTGTAGAAATCAAACAACTGAAATTCATATTGAAATGCAAAGGATATAGGATAGCCGTGGTGGTTGTTTCTGTGTCACCTTGACTGGGCCACACAGTGCTTAGATATTTTGTCAAAAATTATTCAGGATGTTTCTGTGAGGATGTTTTTAGATGAAACTGACATGTAAATTGTTAGACTGGGCAAAACCGATAGCTCTCTCATGTGGGTGGACCTCATCCAATCAGCTGAACCCCTGAATAGAAAACAATGACTGGCCTTCCCTCAGGTAAGGGAGAATTATTTTGCATGACTGCCTTTAAACTAGGGCATTTCCATTTTTCCTACTTTAGGACTCAAACTGAAGTATCAGCTCTTCTTGGATATCAGAGCCTGCCAGCGTTTGGATCTCCAGCTGTTGGCTCAACATGCAAATCTCAGGACTTGTCACAATATGTATATCCTGAAACATACACACACATGTCCTATTTGTTTTGTTTCACTAGAGAACCCTTACTAATACAGTAGCCAAAAGAGCTTTCATAAACCCCAAAGATGGAAGATCTTTTATAAAGTTAGACTACTCAATAGAATGTGAAACTAGCATAAAGACAGAAAAATCTATCAATATGGAGTGCATAACTAGACCCACAATTCAGAGTATGGAGTTCAGAATGAGACCCATGCATATATGGTCAAGTGATACTTGTCAATCAGTAAAAGAGGAAAAAAGATATATTGTTCTTCACAAATATTAAGAACTTTTCAAAAGATACTGTTAAAGAGATGAAAGCAAACTACAGAGTGGGAGAGAATATTTGCAAATAATCTGATAAAAATAGTTATATTCAAAATACATTGAGAATTCTCAAAATTCAGCCATAAACATATTTTTTTTAATGGGCAGAAGCTTTTTTCAAATACTTTACCGAAGAAGATATTTGGATGTCAAATGAGCACAGAAATATCTGTTCAAAATCATTAGTTGTTAGGGAATGTCAAACTACTGTGAGTTACCTTTATATACCTATTGAAATGGTTTGAATTCTAATAAGCAACAACAATAAAAAACCAAACGTAGATAAGAATATAGAACATGTACACCTAAAATGCATACACCTAAAATAGTACAGCCACTTTGTGGTAAAAGATAGGGTAAGAGTTTAAAGAGTTGTAAAAGATAAAATTATGATTACCGTATGATTCTGGCATCATATCATGAGGTATTTCCTCAAGAGAAATGAAAGACTGTATCTAAACAAAGAGATATGCAAAATTTCAGACAATTTATTTGTAATAGTTTAAAATTATACACAGCACAAGTATTTTTCAAGTGGTGAATCATTAAATTGTAGTATATCCATATGATGGACTACTACCTCTTTTTCTCTTTCAATTCTCTCTCCAATTTATGATCCTGAATATCTCTTTTCTTCTGTAGCAACTTCTGGGGATCCCATCTTTCACAGAATAAGAAACATAAAACTATTCCTAAGACAAGCATAATGTCCTCTATTATTTTAAAGAAAAGCATATTAAGCCAGACACCAAAACTTCAAATGTATTAAGTCTGTATGGATTATGTTTAATTTCATTCTAAAACATTGATTTTACTAATTCTTTCTAAGTATTCAGTAATTTATTACAGTATAAATCACTTTCACATTGATAACTTCTATAAAATGCCCAGCCACTCAGGGTTATTCTACCCTGTGTACATGCATGTGTTTTAGGACCTGAGGAGACAAATATAAATAAGACACATTCGAATGGTATGAAGTTGCAAAAACAACCAGTACTTAAGGTTTCATTCCACAGATACCAAATACAGTAAAAAATCTACTTAATAATTCAATGTACAGAGTTAAAATGAAATGCAAAAAAATATGGTCTACTTCCCTTAGTAATAAGTACTTTTATATATTAGACTGTATGTGATGTTGTAACATGTTATCTTGTTTAAAATTTATTTAGGTACTTAATAGAAATTTTGTAATATGAAACACTTTGTATATTTAATACTCAAAATAGACAATTTTAAAATTCATGTACCAAAAAGGATAGTAAGATTTGTTAGAATTTCACGAAGCTCATTCTTTAAAATAATAAAAGTAAGCAAACAACAATAAAACAAAAACAATTCATATGAGCAAAGGACAGAGACAACTAAAAAAGTTAAAAATGAAAAATGTACTTGAAAGACAAGCAAATTTTTAAAGCAAAGAAATGTGAATTAAAAGATAGAAAAGCTAGCCTATGAAACTGTGAGAGAGAGCACTAAATGCTCACAAATATGTTGTAAAAAAGTCCCCTTCATGTCAAATATTTGGGATAATTTATACAACTGTTTTGGAGGACAATTTATAAAGATGAATAAAAATACTTAACATTGGATAAGCTCTAAGACCAGTAATTCCATTTTTATGAGCTTTTCCTATGTATAAATATGCCCCAAAATACAGGGACAATAATATTAATGTGTTATTGTATTCATATTATTATTTTTCTATTGCACGAAATAGATATTGTTAAAAAAACTAAGAAAAAATCAAGCAGTGAAATTAAAAATCACTTGCATTTCTACATAGAGAATAATCATTGATTTTTTTTATATTTAAACTATACATTCAGTTTAATTTATATACTTACACAAACATACGTATGTACATGAATGTTGGCTTGGAATCCACATAGCCAAAATAGAAAAGATTCAAGTAATACTGAGGCTCTGAGTTTGCATTATCTCTTTCTATTGGAAAAGAATCAGTCCCCCCACAACCAACATTGCAAAGCTTAAATTCTGGTTTCTAGTAAGTTTAGACTGCAGGTAGCTAACAGAGTCCCTTTAACAGAGCTAAGCAAAGGTTTGTTTGTGAAACATGAAATTGCTTGAAGTTTTCATGACTTTGCTGCTTTTGAAAATTATAGGCTACTTAGTTGTAGATTATCATTCAGTTTAATATTGTCTGATACATCTCTTGATTTAATGTTATGTATTTTTGGCATAGCTATTTTAGTAGTTTGCTAGGGATGCCGTAACAGTATCACGGACTGGTGGCTTAAACAACAGAAATTTATGTCTCATAATTCTGGAGGCTTGAAGTCTTGAAATTAAGGTGCCAGCAAGGTTGGTTATCTTCTGAGCCCTCGCTTCTTGACTTGTAGATGGCTGCATTTTCTACCTTTATGTGGTCTTCCCTCTGTAATTAATAATAAATTAATTATTATTAATAATTACATATTATGTATATATTTGTAACTCTCCTCACCCATCATGAAAAACCTAGTCTCTCTCGAGCTTCGTATATTAAATGTTTTGTTCTATCTCCCTACATGTAACCAATCTTCATCTCCATGGGTTCCAGGCCCAAGGTAGTAGAGTAGGAAATCGCAGTCCCATGGAGGCATGGCCAGGACAGAGGACCCCAAGGATGGTAAAAAAATATGCCCATGAAAGGCAACAGTCTAATGAGGGGAGTTTTAGTATGAGCAGGGCCAAGGGTGTCTTCATGCCCAGTGGCACCCAAGTTCCATTGTTAAAACTAAAATGGGGTAAGAAGAGCATCAATATATGATGGTGACCCAGAACAGATCTACCACCCTGGAGGGAAGAAGAGGTCATCTCCACTGTAGAGGGTGAGAGACCTGGGAGCAGGGAGCATCTGCGTCAGGAAAGATCCTGTAGGGGTGCTGCAGTCCTACCAGGATGAGGAAGGTAGTCACTGGTGTATGTGGTTGGGGATGAGTGCAGCCCAGCCTGGATATCAGAACCCAGGACTGTGAGGAGAGTAGGTGCGACAGAGAATATATGACCTGCAAAGCTTAAGATATTTATTATTTACCCTTTATAGAAACAATGTGGTGACTCATGACCTTAAGAACAGTCTAAACTCCAGGGTATTGACTCCATTCTATAAGCTTCTTCAATAAAATAGACTCTGGAACATTTTAACAGTCTTTAAAAATAGAGTCCTTATAGTTGTCTAAAAGGTATTTCTTACAATGGTCATATACTTTCCTACATAGTCCATATGATGAACTCATTTTTTTGAGACCCAAGTAATCACTTAGTCTGAAGAATTTTTTATTACCTCTGGCCCCTACTAGAAAAATGTCCTACTTTTCTTGTGATAATAATTTTTCTTATTACTTTACAAGTACCCTTCACATATTTCACTGTTTGGAGTAAGGTACATATGTATGAATGTGTGTAGGTAGGGTACACACAAAATGTATATACATATGCACATATATACACATTCATATTTTTGCATGTGTTTCTTACCTCAAATTGTGAGATATGTGAGAGAGTTAACCATCTAAAAGGAGATTTTTCTCTACTTGTATGCAATGGATGATTGCTCAATACATGAAATAATATAACACCATCTAATTTTACTGATGTAATTGAGGGGAAAAATGTGATCCACATGACTTTATGTTTCATCTGAGTCCTGCCTACGTAAGCACCAATGTCTTTTTAAATTTACACATTTTTCTGGTCATT
This sequence comes from Manis javanica, assembly GCF_040802235.1. Classification (NCBI taxonomy): domain Eukaryota; kingdom Metazoa; phylum Chordata; class Mammalia; order Pholidota; family Manidae; genus Manis; species Manis javanica. The sequence goes on along the minus strand of NC_133163.1, from coordinate 54,903,042 downwards.
TTTTTTCCCTAAACATCATTATATCCTCCCTTGCTTCATAAGCTGACCTGACTATAATTCAGTCTTTACTTAATGACTCAGCAGTCTCGTTAACAATCTGTACCCTTTTACTGTATAGTGATATTATTTTGGAACAGCTTATCTTTTTCTTCTTTCAGTCTCAGGACTGTCAGTTAACTCACCTTTTACCTTTCCTTAATAGTCTCACTCTAATATTCTATTTCAGTGTTCTGTAGGCTGATATCAAGTAACTAACTTTAAGAGTTATATATTAAATAAGAATTAATGAAGATCTGAATAAGAAATACTAAGTACATTGGATATATTCCTTGAAACAATTTTGTGACAAATTTTGTATTTTCTAAAGCATTCTGCTATTTGCTACTAGGTTTAAGACTGTTACTAAACATTGAAATTTTATTGCTGAACATTTAACCTTGAGACACTACTTAGGTGTATATTTGAGTTGAATTCAAAACCTAAGGGCTTTTTAAGACTATACTTCTCTGTGCTTTAAAATTCATTTAGAAGAGATACTTCAAATAGTCTCATTTTTGCAGATGTTGAATTTGAATTCAGAGGTTAATCCTGAATTGTATAGTTATTTTCCCACTATCAACCCTAATATTGTCTTTATACTGTACATTAGTGACTCAGAAGGCAATACTGCTTTTGTAAACTGTTCAGCTTGTGCCAAATATTCTTGCTCTTCCATCCCCGCTTCAAAATGTCATATCTTTCAGCTGTTCAACTTCCAGCTGCCAAAAATCAATGGAGTTGCATCTGCTGGTTTCATTCTGTTCTAAATCAAAATCCATTGCCAAATGGAAGCTCAAATAACAATAAATTATCTATATGATATAATTTACCAAGTTCATGAAGTATCTAAAATTGCATTTTGCTGTTTATACTTTTAAAATAGTTGAAAGAGGAAGTAAAAGGACTTTGTTTCTTTAATCTAATAAATCTGTCATAGGTATATTTATATATAATACATATAAACATTGTCTGTCTATAATTGCTGTTGTGTATACTGTGGATCCCAGTCACAACTTGAGTTAGTTTTGTGGAAGTAAAACAAAATCCTAAATTCATCATTGTCTAAACTGAAGTAACTGAAGGAGTGGTATTTTGCCACTAAAAACTCACATTCATAGAACATCAATACATCAATATAAACTCAAAAGTTTGTTCTTTTTTTTTAAATTTCCTTGCAGCTTAGAGTTTCATTATGCAAAGAAGTGGAAATTATAGCAAATTCTGTGATTGAAAGTTTTCACGCTAGTAACAGTACTTCAGATTTCTACTGTAGCTTTTTACTGAAGTGCTTTTACAAGCCTCTATCTTCACAGAAACTAAGTGCTATTTTCATCCATAATCCTTCCTAAAAATTGTCAATTTTTAAGATGTCTAAATTTTCCACATTAAAATTGAAATTCGCCATAGATAAATTGATTGGAATAAAGGTAATAGATATGAGGGGAAAACATACACTCGCGTATGTATTATATATCATTTTTGTGAACCAAGGAAAAAGGTTGAATTCTGAACCAAATTTAAGGTACATACAAAAGTGCATCTAGCCAAAGTCTATAAATTAATGTTCTTATGATGTTATTCATCTACTTCAATTATTATTTCTCCCAGTGGGTAAGGCTTATATTAGATCTCTCCTGGCCTGACATATGAAAGAGTTAAAATAAAAAGTCAGAACTATTTGGAACCAGGAATTGCAATTATTTACACAGAAAACATGAGTTCTGATTAAGATGTCCTCTTCTTAAACTCTTTGCACTATTTCTGTAGTTGGAATTAACTACTAACAGTTGGAAATCTCCCCGAGGCAAGACATAACAGTTTATTTTAAGGAAACAATTTAGCCATGAAAATGTTTTTAGCTGGATTAATAGGAAGAGACCAAGACACATGGAAATTTGCATTTCCATCTAAAAGGCTTTGCATATACTGATTTTTCACTATAGTTAATCTAAAGATGACCTGTGTAAGAGGTCAGAATATTCTGGCATATAGGTAAGGTGGCACTGAACTCACCTCACTATGCTGAGCAATACCTAATCTTGCTGAATTATTCAGTATTTATTCTTATTAGTGATTGCAAGCTATTCGTTTGGCCAGGCCTTAAGGTGTATACAAGAAAATTAATGTATCATAAAAAGCTATAGCTAATATTAATGAATAGCACTTTAAAATTTAGGGAAATTTTTAAATGCCAAGTTTTTAAAAACACTTATTGCCCACTTTCTGTTTTATAACTAATCATTTGGCACTGTATAATGATTGTATTCATTGTACGCATTTTCTCTCAAGGTCATAATGTCTGGATAAATTTCATTTTTATTTATAATGTAGTAAGTAAATAGATCTAGACAAGTAAACCTGACATAGTAAGTATTTATAAAACATGTTTTAATTTTCCTTTTCCAAATGAAGCTTTTCCCCCACATAAAGTTCAGTTTGTCATCTGAATAGTCTTTTCCTCTATTATTGCTGCCTGCAGTGATACAGTGGCAGTGCCCAGAATATAGCATCTGTACAGTCTTGTATTTCCAGAAACTGGCCACATAATACCCCATCACAGGTTCACTACAACATGTCAAAACTGTGATTATCTGCGTAGCTTTATCTCTAAAACCCTAGTCTCGTTTTATTTTGAGCACATAACTGTGTGGCTGTTCACTGTTGTCAAAGCATCCTTTTTGAGGCATGTCATCAATTCTAGTGCTGCTGGCAGCAAATACTTGGCCAGATTCCCTTATGGAATTTTATAACTTGTTTTCTTTATATTTTAGAGCAGTCCAGTAGCTTCGCAGAGAGATTGATTCTGGATCAGATGGCTAATTCTCTAGTTATTATGTCTGTTTTTGAAATGTTGGTATGTTTTTTAATCATCAAAACACCTAGGAGACATGCTCAGTTGATCAGACATTTGGGGACAAAAAGCAAGAGGGAAGGTAGTCAGTTAAAGACAAGAAATTCATGAAAAATTGATATTTTCCTAGAGGAAGGATGAAATACTTTCAGTTATAATAGAGATATCATTGAGTAAATTGGCACTCAGTGAAGTGAAGTGAAATTTAGAAAAGCTGAATAGGTTATCACTGAAAGTTCCTGACTCAGAAGTTACAGAGTCCTTGGTTCAAGTCCTTAAAGCCATTTAATTCCAGTGTTGGTATGTGAAATTTCCTCAAGTGAAATGGAGGAAACATTAGCCAACTCAAAGAGGTGTTTTATAAACAAAAGGGAAAATTTTAGTTAGTTAATAATTGTTGTTATTTCCTTCTTTTACTCTCGGTTATCAAGTTCTCATCTAACTCTGTTTAAAGTTCTTTAAGAATACATATTTTACATATCTTAAAACATATTCTATTTTTATAATTTAATCTCTTTGTCCTATTTCTCAAATTATAGACTTCCTTAGGGTGAAATAGTGTCTGATATTTCCTGATTATCTCTCATAGTTTCTCTTCTTATGCAAAACAGTACATAAGCATTGGATTCTTAATTGTTTGAAGTCTAGAGAGAAGGAAAACTCTTCCCTCTGGTGGAGAATCATTGCAATGTTCTTCAAAAAAAGTCCTACATAATCAGAAGGAATAGCAATGCATTCCCCACCAGCAACATTTCCCTAATGACCGTTTTTTTCAGTTATTGATTAAATCAGGTACCATAGAAGAAAGATAAATAAAGCAAAGTTATGTTGTGTTATTAATGTTATTTTATTATAAATAAAAGAATATATGCATAAAGTTCTAAGTTTAGTTCACAGAGTTAAAAGAAAGATTATAATGCAATGAGTTATGCAATGAATACATGCACCAGTCTAGGAGAACAGGCAAACTGTGCTTGTAGAAGTCTTCCCAGATAAGGTAAAAATGGACTTAAGCCTTAGCAGATATTTATCAGTTTAGAGGCACATGAAAATGAGATGTAATTCCAGATCAAAAGAAGATCGTGTATGAATCAATTGAGTGAAAGAGCATCAAATACACAGAAACCTACATATTGTCCAGGATTGCTGAAATAGAGTGAGAAGAATTTTTTGAAAGATTAGATTCTACCTAATATGTTTTCTTAAGGAGTTGGATGTTTTCTAGAAATAAAACAATGTTGAAGTGTCTTAGACAGGTGGAGGCCTGATGAGATTTGAAATATTCGAAGATTTATAGCAGTTTGAAGGATGGGTTTAATAAGTAAATAAATGGAAGCAGATAGGTAGGTAGAAGTCAGGTAAAGGTCTGGTATAACTTTGTAGAAGTGAGGCTGGGAAAGGGGTGGCATATTTTTGACCTATATATAAGATAAATGGGAGATTTTAATAATTAATTGAATGTGAATAGAGAGAATGTCATGAATTAAGTTTCCCTGGAAACATAGTACAGCTATGTCTGAACAAAACTCATTTGGGAGTGCTCTAGGAATCAACCCTATGCAGGACTAAAGGAAGCAAGAGTGGGCAGAAAAGGTTGGGTTATGTAGTCTCAACAAAGGCCGTTTAATACCACAGGGATTTGGGAAGGTAGGATGGCATTTTGGAACTGTCCAGAATTGGGCATGGACTAGTCATTGAGCTTGACCTTGGGAGTTTCCTTGTGTAAGGTGAGGGCAAAGGGGTAGGAGGTTCAGGTGTGAGGGGAATGAATAGTCCTACGGGGACTGTAGGATCTGGCCAGTGCAGAACTGCCTCCAGTGCAGGAAAGGAAAGGGAGAGGACGCAAATGATTCTGAATTGTGCAAATAGTCAACTAAGTGTGAACTGGGAACAGTTTGTTAAATACATGGTTTCTAACAATGACATTAGATATCATATAGTAATATTCAGGTTCTTTCTGAGAACAACCAAGAGGAACAAACCACTTTTTATTATTGTCCTTAAAGAAACTGAAAAGGTCAATATGACTTCTGAGGCCAAGTCATTGAAAGTGTGTCCTCTTTGGAGGAGTCAGAACAACCAACCTCAGAAAACTGCAAAAAAATTAGAAGGCTTTGGTTGTTTGTCTAACAGAAGTCCAGCCAAGCATTTAAACAAAGCACCTCAGAGTTTAATACTAAAACCTAATATGATTTTACCTTAAAAGGGGTGCTACCAAATTAACTGTTAAGCAAATAGCCTTTCTTAAGAATGAATGGTTTCTGTCTAGCATTACCATCTTAGTTTACCTCTTCAGTGCCAATGCTCTCCAAATACTTCACTAGCATATCTTTAATTTATTAAACATGTGTATCTCCCCGTATAATTTAAGTTGCTGTCAAAATTTTAAATAGCTTCAATGGGTAAATTTTCTAGCATAAGGTACATTGTATATGGGCTTAAATACACTTCTATCAAAATCTTATACAGATTTAATTCATTTCATGAAAAATGTTCACCGTGTATATTATCTGATGGTACAGCTAGCCCTCACTTTAAATCTATCAACCAAATTAGATTAGCTTTCACACATGGCCCTTCTAAGTACTGAATTCTAATTCTTAGAGATGGAATGAAGGAAGGGAAAGAGGAAGTCATATTCAGGAATAGTAGTTATGGCAGTTGATATAAAAACATTAAGAAATTCGGACTTGAGAACCCACTGAAAAGCCTGTTTTGCAGCAGTACGTATACTCCAGTACGATCACTGTCCTGTGGAGACAAGTCTGCAGTTATTTAGCTTCACTTAGTTTGTATAATTATTATTTTCTTGTGGCCACTAACCACTTATCTTTTAATAATATACTTAGATTAGTGGAAAACAGTTACTCAGCTTTTTCTTGTTTGTCACTATGTTTTATTTATTTGTACATTTTATTTACTGCTTGTTTCTCTTCACTAAAATGTAACCTACTTGGGCATAGCTTGTTCACGCTGTATTTCCATTACATAGAACAAACAAACCATTTCTTAGATATGTTGATAAATTTCAGCAGTGTGTGTTTGTTTTAGAAACAGCTATGGTAAATTTGGCAGAATCCATAAAGAAGAAGCTAGAACTGTTAAAGTAGAATAAACAAAGTTGGAATAAATGTCTATTTCTCCTTATATACACTGCTTACATAGTAAAGAATAACTAAATAAGTCCAAGATGCATGGAGAACCCATACTTTACAATAGTCTCTCTTGTTACTTTTTCTATTTGCAGATAATATTTTTCTATATAATTGATTTCTTAAATGTATTTTGCATTTCAAGAGGAGAATTTCTTTTTGCTACAGTGAGTATTGTATTATTACTGTGTGTACAGCATAATGATTTGATATATGTATATATTGCAAAATGATCACAAGTTTAGTTAACATCCATCACTGCACAGTTACAATTTTTTTTCTTGTGCTAAGTACTTTTAAGATCTCTTTTAGCAACTTTCAATCATACAGTGCTATAGTATTAACTCTAGTCACCATGATATACATTACATCTCCATGACTTACTTATTTTATAACTGGAAGTTTGTACCTTTTGGCCAGTAACTTTTAGCCACCTTCATCATTTAGTGAATCCCTACCAAAACACCTATGGCAACCATCAATCTGTTATCTTTATCTATGTGTTTGATTTGTTTTATTTGATTCCACATACAAGTGAGATCATACAGTATTTCCCTTTATCTACCTGACATGTCACTTAGCACAATGCCTTCAACATCCATGCACATTGTTGTAAACAGCAGGATTTTCTTATTTTTATGGCTGAATATTATTCCATTGTGTGTGTGTATATATGTGTGTGTGTGTATTTTTGTGTGTATGTATGTGTGTGTGTGCATGTGTATAATATATATGTATGTATGTATATCTCACATCTTGTTTATCCATTGGTGGATTTTAGTTTGTCTCCATGTCTAGCTGTTACAAATAATGTAACAGTGAACATGGGATTGCATATATCTTTTTGGTGTTGTGTTTCCATTTCCTTCAGATACATACCAAGAAGTGGAAGTGCTGGATCATATGGTAGCTCTATTTTCAGTTTTTAGAGGAACATCTATACCGTTTTCCATCATAGCTGCGCGAATTTATAATCCTACCGAGAGAACACCTTTTCTCCACATTCTCATCAATACTTGTTATTTCTTGTCTTTTATTTTATGATAGCCATTCTAATAGGCATGAAGAGATATCACTTTGTGGTTTTGATTTGCATTTACCTGTGGTTAGTGATGTTGAACATCTTTTCATTTGTCTGTTGGCCATCTGTATGTCTTCTTTGGAAAAAGTTCAGATCCCCTGCTGAGCTTCACCTAGATTGTTGGAGGGGATTTTGCAATTAACATGAATTATTTTTACATTTTGGATATTAACCCCTTATCAGATACATGATTTGCAAATATTTCCTTCTACTCAGTAGGTTGCCTTTCCATTTTTTGATGATTTCCTTTGCTACGCAGAAGCTTTTTGGTTATTTCATTTGAGTTCTCTTATTTTTTTGGTTAGTCTAACTAAAGGCTTGTCAATTTTTTCATCTTTTCAAAAAATCAACTCTTAGTTTTATTTATCTTTTCTATTGTCTTTCCAGTTTTCATTTATTTTTGCTCTAATCTTTATATTTCTTTCCATCTGTTAATTTTGGGATTGGTTTGTTTTTCTAGTTGCTTGTGGTGTAAAGTTGTTTATTTAAGATCTTTCTTTTTCAGTGCAGGCATTGTCACTATAAATTACCTCTTAGTACTGCTTTTGCTTTATGCTATTAGTTTTGGCATGTGTATCTCCAGAGAGGAAATATGGGGCAAAATACCTCTAAAACCAAAATCAGTCAAAGGGAGAAATGAAGTTTAAAACCCATTTATTGCTTACAAACTGTGGTCTTGGGTGCCATCTCTTTTCTGCTCAGCAGAAGCAAGTGAAACCTCCCCCCAACCTCTCAGATTCAGATAAGCCCTCGGTGGCCCAGGTAAAATTACCCATTGATATGGAGATGAACTACTTCTCTCCATCTCTTAGGAACACCTGTTGATACGGAGCTGCATCAAAGCCAGGCGAGAGATTCTAGAAATACTACAATTTTACCCACAGCATGTCATATTTTTGTTTTCAGCTGTCTCAGGGTATTTTCTAATTTCATTCATGATTTGTTTTCTGACTCATTGGTTGTTCCAGAGTGTGAAGTTTAATTTATACATATTTGTGAATTTCTGATATTCCATGTGCTATTGATTTCTAGTTTAATTACATTGTGGTGGGAATATATATTTGATATTATTAAGGTTTGCTTTGTGGCATAGCATGTGATCTGTCTCATAATGGTCCATGTGTGCTTGAGACGAATATGTATTCTATTGCTTTTCAGTGGAATGTTTTGTGTATGTCTTTTAAGTACTATTGGTCTATAGTGTTGTTTTAGTTATCTGTTCACTTATTGATCTGTTTATTGTTCTATCCATAGCTGAAATTAAAAATATCTGTTATTATTATGTTCTGTTTCTTCCTTCTGTTCTATTGGTGTTTGTTTCATATATTTGGATTATCTGATATTAGGTCTATATATATTTGTAGTTATATTTTCCTGGTAAATTCATCCTCTGATTATTATGTAATGTCCTTCTTTGCATATTGTTAACTTTTTTACTTAAAGTCTGTTTTGTCTGTTGTAAATATTGCTCCTCTATTACTTTGTTTTGGCTATGAGGTGCATGGTTATAATTTTCCATTCTTTCACCTTCAGCCTATGTGTTCTTACCTTTAAAGTAAGTTTGTTGTAAACAGCATAAGTTTAGTCTTGTTTTTTTAATCCATTCCATCATCTTAGGTCTTTTCCTTTGGGAATTAAATCAATTTATATTTAAAGTAATTACTTATAGGGAAGACCTTACTTATTGCCATTTTGATTGTCTTTTGCATCTTGTAGTTCTTTTGTCTATGTCCTTTTGCTGTTTTCCTTTGTGTTTCATCAATTTTTTGTTGTGATAAACTTTTATTGCTTTCTCTTGTGTGTATTTTCTTTGTGGTTAACATGGGGCTTATATAAAAAATATTATAGTTCTAAAAATCTACTTTAAACATAAAATGACAAGTTTAATCACAAACCAGTTCTGCACATTTCCCTTCCCCACCACACACACATTTTATGCTATTATTGTCATAAATTGTTCTTTGTTTTATTTGTTAACATATTTTATATGCTTTTCTATTATCTTTTAAATTCTATACCAGAATTCAAATTTCTATACCAGAATTCACATACCACTATTCCAGTATTATAATATTCTGTATTTGTCTATATATTTACCCTATCAGCAATCTCTGTACTTTCATAAGTGTCCTTTCTTTTTAAAATGAAACTCCCTTTAGCATTTTTTGTAAATAAGGTCTAGTGGTGATAACTCTGTGAATATCTTTATTTCTTCTTCATTATTAGAGGACAGTTTTATCACATATAGTATTCTTGGCTCTCTGTTTTTCTTCTTTCAGGAATCTGAATATATTATCTCATTGCCTTTTGACCTGCAATGTTTTATTGATTAATCCTCTGGTGGTCTTATTGGAAGCTCCCTTGAACACAAATGTATCACTTTTTCAAGTTGCTTTCTAAATTCTTTCTTTGTCTTTGATTTTTTTTAATGATTTGATTATAATGAATCTCATTTTGATTTTTGAGGGGATTCATCCTATTTTCTGTCTGCTGAGATTCTTGAATCTGGATACCCATTTCCTGCCACAGATTTGAGACCTTTCCAACCATTATTTCTTCAAATAATCTTTCTGCTCCTTTCTCTGTCTTTACTTTTTGGGGTCCAATAAAGTGTATATTGTATATAATATGTGTAATGTGTATATTGGTTCACTTACTGGTGTCCTACACATTCATTAGGTTTTCTTCACTATTCTTCATTCTTTATTCTTCTTGTTCTTCTGACTGAATAATTTCAAGTGACTTGTTTTTGCATTTTCTTATTCATTCTTCTGCTTGATCAAATCTGCTCTTAAACCCCTTTAAGGCAGTTATTATATTCTTGAGATCCAAAATTTCTCTTTGAGTCCTTTTATATTTTCTCTTTGTTGAAATTCTCATTTTGTTCATGAACTGTTTCCCTGAACTCTCTGAGCATCTTTATGATGATTGTTTCGAATTTTTTTTCAGGTAATTCATAGAACTCATTTCTTTAGATTGAGTTTCTAGAGATTTATTTTATTACTTTGATTGAGACATATTTTCAAAATTCCTTGTATTTCTCATAATTTTTGTTGTTATCTGTGCACTTGAAAGAACAGTCATCTCTGTAGACTTTATAGTTTGGATCTATACAAGAAAACATCTCTGTTGGCAGCCGCGCTCAGAAAATAGCGCCCAATGCAGGGCAGCCGGAAGGCCCCGAACTTCCTAATGACAAATCATCCCACACCACTAAACTACATGCTAATTGCGCCTTGGCATAAGGACCAATGAGACCCACCAAATTGTTATGCTAATAAGGCATATGGAGCCGCACCAACCAGGTCAGAGCATGAGAACTATATAAGCAAGCCTCTCCTTCCCCTCTGGGTCCTGCCCAACTCATTTGTTTCACAAAGAGCTGAAGAATAAAGCTTTCTGCAGAAGAATCCTGCTGTTGTTGCATGCTGTTCTTGCCGGCGAGGACGGGGCACGCGACAAGTGGTGCCGAAACCCGGGGACCAGAACATCACCGGCACAGGGAGGACCCTTCAGACATCTGGAGAGGATTCAGAACTGCAGGTCAGAAGAAAGCCCGGAGGGGTAAGTTCTGAGAGGCCCCTGCTTTTTAGGATGATGGTTGATGGTTCTCTGTAAATAAGGAGGCACCATGGGGAATGCACCGTCATTAGTCACGGCGCTGCAGACAGCTCTCAAAGAGCGAAACTTGAAGGTCTCCAGCAAAGTCTTAGGATCTTTTGTGAAGGAGATAGACCGTGTGGCCCCCTGGTTCATTTGTTCAGGGTCCCTCTCAATCCCGAGCTGGGACAAACTGGGGAAAGATCTTGATAGAGAGGAGGAGGAGGGTAGCCTGAGGGGAGGCACCAGGCCCCTCTGGAAACTGATTAGAGCTTGTCTGCAAGATGAGAGGTGTGAAAAGGTAATAAAAGAAGGTCAGAGAGCATTGACAGATATCCAAGAGAGCATGTCAGAAACGGAACGGGAAACAGAGAGTGCGCGCGGCCGAAAAAAGGCCACAAAAACGAAAGTAAAGAAACCCCAGAGTGAGGGAGAAAGCCCGCCTATGGCAAAAGTGAAAGAGCCCCAAGAAGCGAGTGACGATCGCCTCGGAGAAAATAGTAAATACCCCTGGAAAGAGTTGAGGGACCTCCAACTCTCCAATAGGGAATCTGAGGAGGAATTAACGTCCGCAGAGGAAGGGGAAGAAAATAAAACCGCAGAGTGCAGAAGTAAGGGAACCAGCAAAGTTGAAAAGCGGACCAAGGAAAAAATGAAAGCAGGGTGTCCCCCGACGCCCGTTGTCCCGCCACCTTACGTGAGTGGCGCACTCTCCTTTTGCCACCCAGATACTCTTCAGGCAATTAGACAAATGTTTCCTGTATTTGAGGATAACGGTGTACGCTCTCACCAACCCCTGAGTCATAAACAAGTTAAAGACTTAGCGGAATCCGTCCGAGCGTATGGGGTCAGTGCAACTATACCATAGCACAAGTTGAGAGATTAACAGAGACAGCCATGACACCTGCAGACTGGCAATATGTAACTAAGGCATGCCTTTCTAGTATGGGGCAATACATAGAATGGAAGGCATTGTGGCATGATATCAGTATGACCCAGGCACGCGCAAACGCGGCCGAAGGACAGCCTGCGTGGTCATATGATATGCTGACGGGCCAAGAACAGTGGGTAGCCAACCAGACCGCCTTCCCCTTACAGGTATACGCACAAATAAACACGTGCGCCGCCAAAGCATGGAAAGCCCTCACCAACAAAGGAGAAGTATCAGGCAATTTGACAAAAATTATTCAGGGGCCGAGCGAGCCATTTTCTGACTTTGTCACTCGTATGATGGAGGCCGCAGGCAGAATATTTGGAGATCAGGAACAAGCAATGCCCCTAGTGGAGCAATTAGTATTTGAACAATGTACCAAGGAATGCAGACAGGCGATAACACCCTGGAAACAAAAAGGGATACACGCCTGGTTGAAAGTCTGTAGAGAGATAGGAGGACCACTCACCAATGCGGGTCTAGCCGCAGCCATATTGCAGAGCCACAAACAAGCCAGGATCGCTAACAGAAATATAAAGTGCTTTCAATGCGGGAAATTAGGGCATATAAAGAGAGAATGCAAGAGCCCAGTTTCAGAGCAAACAACCCAAAAGACCCCTGGGTTGTGCCCTAAGTGTAAGAAAGGCAGGCATTGGGCCAATGAGTGCCGGTCTATTAAAGATATAGAAGGGAAACCCTTAGAACTGCCAAAAAACGCCCAGAGGGGCCCCCGTCACCAGGGCCCGCAAATATATGGGGCAACCAGCACGCAAGTGTCATTCGGGAACAACCAGGCCCCCCAAGGAGAGCCACTTCAGGTTCCGCGGGATTGGACATCCGTGCCACCACCAGAATAGTGTTGACTCCACAGATGGGAGTTCAGCCTATCCCTTCAGACTTTAAAGGCCCCCTACCACCAAATACCGTTGGGTTGCTCTTAGGGCGCTCTTCTGCTGCCTTGAAAGGCCTGACAGTCCATCCCGGAGTCATAGATCAAGATTATGAAGGACAGGTAAAAATCATGTGTTCGGCCCCTAGAGGAATCTACCCTATATCTCCGGGAGACCGCATAGCCCAGCTCTTAGTTTTACCTAGTCTCCACGCCAATTATCCTGCTACCAACACGGAGAGGGGAGAAAGGGGCTTCGGCTCCTCTGACTGGGATTCAGCCTTCATAGTATTAGATTTAGCAGACCGACCAAAATTAACTCTTCAAATAGAGGGAAAGAGCTTTGAGGGAATCCTAGACACTGGAGCAGATAAAAGTATTATCTCTGCAACCTGGTGGCCCTCCAAGTGGCCTGTAACCCAATCCTCACATTCATTACAAGGTTTAGGATATGAGTCAAGCCCTTCAATTAGTGCCAAACCATTGAAATGGCGAGCCCCTGAAGGACAAGAGGGTACAGTCACCCCTTATGTACTCCCTCTACCGGTCAATTTATGGGGGAGGGATGTCATGAGAGACTTAGGCCTCAAACTCATTAATGAATACTCCACCCCCGCCCAAGGCATGATGATGGACATGGGATACATCCCTGGCAAGGGGCTGGGGAAACACCAACAGGGACGCATAGAGCCCATCCTGCCCAAAGTAAAGAATGACCGTCACGGCCTGGGTTTTTCATAGGGGCCATTGAAGATGCCATGCCCATACCTTGGCTCACAGAGGAGGCCGTATGGGTTCCTCAGTGGCCCCTATCCTCTGAAAAATTAGAAGCAGCTCATTGCTTAGTGCAAGAGCAGCTCCAAGTGGGACACCTAGAACCCTCTGTGTCCCCATGGAACACACCCATATTTGTAATCAGGAAAAAGTCAGGATCATGGAGGTTGCTTCATGATCTGAGAGCAGTAAATGCTCAAATGAGAATGCTTGGACCCATACAACGGGGACTGCCACTCCTCTCTGCCTTACCCAAAGAATGGAAAGTGCTCATAATAGATATTAAAGATTGTTTCTTTTCTATACCTCTAAGCTCCAAGGACAGGGAAAGATTTGCTTTTACTTTGCCAGCTATTAACCATGAACAACCCAATGCCAGATTTCAGTGGAAGGTCCTCCCTCAAGGAATGGCAAATAGCCCCACCATATGTCAACTGTATGTTCAGCGGGCGCTAGACCCAATTCGTAAGACCTATCCCACGCTAAAGATCATCCATTACATGGATGACATCCTTCTTTGCTCCCCACAACCAGCGGAAATAGAAGAAGCATATATAGATCTCACTAGATCCCTAGAAAATTGGAGACTCAATATAGCAAGCGAGAAGGTCCAAAAATCTAGTGTTAGCAAATTCCTAGGAGCAACCATTTACACAGATGTAATTTGCCCCCAAAAGCTTGAGATAAGACATAATCAGTTGCGAAATTTGAATGACTTCCAAAAACTCCTAGGGGATATTAATTGGTTGCAGCCATACTTAAAGATACCCACCACTGAGTTGACACCACTATTTAAAACCCTAGAAGGAGACCCACAACTAACGTCACCGCGCTCCCTCACACCTGAGGCATTACAAGCCATTCGCAAAGTAGAACAGGCTTTGATGACAGCACAATTAAATAGAGTGCAATCGAATGAACCCTTTGAGTTGTGTGTCCTTCCCACCCCAGAGCTGCCAACAGCAGTCTTATGGCAGCACGGCCCACTGATCTGGATTCATCCCCAAGCCTCTCAGGCTAGGACAATAGAGTACTATCCGGCAGCCGTGGCCAAACTTGCTTTGAGAGGAGTAAAATCCTCCATGACACATTTCGGAGAGGCTCCAGCTAAAATTATAACCCCTTACAGCGTAGAACAGATACAAGTATTATGTGCTATGAACGATGATTGGGCCATACTTGCTTACAGTTTCTCAGGAACCTTTGATAATCATTTCCCTAAACATCCCCTCATCAACTTCGCCAAAAATCATCTCCTAGTATTCCCTCGGGTCACTAGCCTAACCCCGCTGCCTCATGGAAAAACAGTTTACACGGACGGGTCTAAGACAGGCACAGGTGCCTATGTCCATGATGGCAAAGTTGTGACAAAAGGCTACACGCCTGACACTCCACAAATAGTGGAATGTTGCATAGTCTTAGAGGTCCTACAAATCTTTCCTGAACCTTTAAATATTGTGTCTGACTCCTGTTATGTAGTTAATGCAGTCAAATCTCTAGAAGTGGCCGGGCTAATCAAAGCGTCCAGCCCAGTAGCCACTTTGTTCAAACAGATACAATCAGCACTACTTCATAGACAATCTCCTTTGTATATAACTCATATCAGAGCACATTCAGGCCTTCCCAGGCCTATGACCCAAGGCAACCACTTGGCAGACCTCGCAACCAGAAATATAGCTTTTCCCCTGCTAGACCCTATCACCACAGCTTCAAAATTCCACACACAATTTCATGTCACTGCCGAAACGCTGCGCAAGCGGTTTAGCATAACCAGGGCCGAAGCTAGGAACATTGTCCTTAGCTGCCAACATTGCTGCAGCTTCCTTCCCGCACCTCATGTTGGGATCAACCCCAGAGGTATTAGGCCTTTACAAGTCTGGCAAATGGATGTGACACATTTTTCACCTTTTGGGAAACTTAAATACGTACACGTATCCGTGGATACTTGTTCAGGAGTCATCTTTGCCTCCCCACTGTCAGGAGAGAAAGCTTCCCATGTCATCCAGCACTGCCTTGAGGCTTGGAGCTCATGGGGGTTACCACAGATTCTGAAAACAGATAATGGCCCAGCCTATACCTCTACAAAATTTGCTCAATTTTGTCAACGTATGGGGATCAAACACATCACTGGCCTTCCCTACAACCCACAGGGTCAAGGGATTGTGGAACGCGCGAACCGCACGCTCAAATCCTATTTACTTAAACAAAAAGGGGGAATTGAGGATATACCCCCCACACCAAAAACTGCCACAGCCCTAGTACTTTTCACTATAAATTTTTTGAATCTGGATGCTCAAGGCCATACAGCAGCGGATCGCCATAATCAGTGGCCAAAAGACCCACAAGAACTAGTAAAATGGAAGGACGTGTTATCTAACCAATGGAAGGGCCCGGATCCAATCATAATCAGATCCAGGGGAGCTGTGTGTGTTTTCCCCCAGGGTGAAGAAAATCCCTTCTGGATCCCGGAGCGCCTAACGAGGAAAGTCCTAAACAAAGGAGATGACTTCGCTGTACCTCCTGACCCTGCTCCTGATGCTGGAGACCCCGACTCAGGGAGTATTGAGATGGGGAATCCTGTCTGCCTTTCCTAAGCCTATGCCTGTCCGTTTCAATGCAGCCGTTTTTCCCCGCTTTTTCACCACCAACTCTAGTATGAACTTGCCCTACCTAGAAAAGGACACCCTAACAGCCCCGTTGGGAGAAAACTGATCCTTCGTAACTAATGGGTCATTATGCTTCACCACTCAGAATCTAGCTGGCTGTATCTCCCTGAAACGGAGGAAATACGGATGGTTCAGTGACATAATTCTAGAGGCCAGTGGCCTCCCCATTATGTCAGCTAAATTTGAAGGGCCTAATAAGGAAGGGAGCCCGCCCTATAAGAACATGACTATCCACCAGATGGTTCTCTGGATCAATGGCACATTTGTACACTCTCCCAGGAACAATTCCACCGACAGGCCTCGTCAACCCAAATATGCCTCCCATTGTGTGGGCGACTATGAGGGAGAGCTGTGGCCCTGGACTGACTGTCAGTCAACTGTAGTAACGTGGGCAACTGAGAGGCAGGAGTTTACCATCTCCCCAGATATGGAGGGACGGCCAGCCAATGAGGCTTGGTGGCCAGTAAAGGTGCTCGAAGGCGAGTTTCGTCAGCAGCTGAGCATGAACCCCTTCCATAAATGGATGCTGTGTGGAGTCAATGGCTCGTGTACCGACCTCTCCCCCTTTTCCGCCCTCCAGGGTGGGGGAATCGGTGTAAAAAATATCACCTTTTGGTGCGAGAACAACCACACGCACGCACACTGGAACATGACCATGACCCATAACAACGAGAACTACACGTGTTCAGCAAAATCAGGTCCAGAGTCACCTAATTCCCTTTTTCCACCTTCTCCAGTATGCGTATACCCCCCATTTCTGTTTATCTTATCCAATAGTAGCTTTGACTCCTGCTCCAATGAAACCTGCTTTCTGTCTCAGTGTTGGGATGCGCGTAACTTTACCAATGCTTTGGTAGTCCGCATCCCCCGTTGGGTCCCTGTTCCCGTAGACGCCCCTAACACCATGACTCTGTTTCGAGAAAGGCGCGATTTCGGCGTTACAGCCACCATAGTGCTCCTGATCTCCGCGACCGCGGTCGCAGCCACCGCCGCTGGTATAGCTTTAGACACCTCCATCAAATCGGCTACAGAGCTCAATAACCTTGCAGCCTCAGTAGCTTCTGCCCTGGACCAACAGTCCACACTTGATGGCAAACTGAAAGGAGGAATAATGATCCTCAATCAACGCATAGATCTCGTGGAGGAACAAATGGAGGTGCTCTGGCAAATGGCCCAATTGGGATGTGAGCGGAAATATCGTGCCCTCTGCATCACTAGCATTCAATATGAAAATTTTACACGGGCAGCTAATCTGTCACGAGACCTGTCCCAGTATCTTTCAGGAAACTGGTCCCAAGACTTCGATGGGACACTAGAAGAGCTGCGGCAAGAAATTATCCACATCAACTCCACCCGTCTAGATATCTCCGTAGCGGAAGGACTCTCTTCCTGGTTCCTCAGAGCTCTCTCCCATGTCAAGGAGTGGGCGGGCATGGCTGGGATGGGCGTGTTCCTGCTTGGAGGTCTCATGCTCTTACTCTGGTTGTTATGCAGACTCCGCAACCAACATAAGCAGGACAAGGTGATCCTTGCTCAAGCCCTAATGGCGATAGACGTTGGCGCCTCTCCCCAAGTGTGGCTCAACATGCTTAAGAAGGAAGCTCGGCTTTAGCTTGAGGTAGCTCTTGCACCCTGAGCCCATGTGGCACTGCACCAGGCCCGAGTACCTCATTGCTTAATCACAGCTTTCTCTAAGAAGCTCATGGTGCAAGAGGGTTGAGAAAAAAGGTCCAAACCCTTTGTACCAAGCGGTCCCAACGCCAGCCAGAGGATGCGAGGCAAAGCACTGCAAGAGGTCTTGGACCCCTCTGAGAGGCATGCCTGACTGCATAGGGGTAGATGCCCAGAACCCCTCTCTAAAAAGGGGGCATCAGGAAGTATGATGGAGGTCAGGCCTCTGTCTCCGCCTCTGCTGGCAAGTTCCGCCTTGAGCTTCTGTTAGACAAAAAAGGGGGAGATGTTGGCAGCCGCGCTCAGAAAATAGCGCCCAATGCAGGGCAGCCGGAAGGCCCCGAACTTCCTAATGACAAATCATCCCACACCACTAAACTACATGCTAATTGCGCCTTGGCATAAGGACCAATGAGACCCACCAAATTGTTATGCTAATAAGGCATATGGAGCCGCACCAACCAGGTCAGAGCATGAGAACTATATAAGCAAGCCTCTCCTTCCCCTCTGGGTCCTGCCCAACTCATTTGTTTCACAAAGAGCTGAAGAATAAAGCTTTCTGCAGAAGAATCCTGCTGTTGTTGCGTGCTATTCTTGCCGGCGAGGACGGGGCACGCGACACATCTCTGATAATCAGTGTCCTAGAGATTCTGAGGGCTTCTCATACCTTTTATGTGGATGTGTCTTCTTCTCCACACATGTGCATATAAATTTCCAACTATGGATGTTTTAACAGTTATGCTTTTCAGAAGCTTGTATCCTTTTGCTCTCTCTGGTGTCATTTGTGGTACTCCTAATTTTGTGGAGCAGGAAGAGACCATAGTGAAGTAGCCCATCTCTCTTTTCTTCTCAGGGGCCCCCAGGCATCTAGAGTATGCTGAATGCCATCAGCACTACTGTCAAAAATGAGACAAAACCATCCTTCAGACAATCCCCTGAAAAGCCAGAATATTAGATATATACTCTAGCTCTCTCTCTTTCTAAGAAGCCAGCAGCTGGGGATTTTCTCCTGACCACTTCATGCTGTGCCAGGGAAAAGGAGCTCTGACAGGTGTTTACATACTAGTCCAAAGTAACCTTTGTTCTTAGTGACCCCTAATTTGTCACTCTCCCCTTTCAGCTGTTAGATTTAAGTAAGAAAGAAAACAGTCCTTTAGGTAGTCCCTCTCAAAACCAGAATACTGGGCACACACTTCAATTCCTGTCCTACCCTGATGTAGAACCAACTGAGCTAGTTGGTCTTTGCTGTACCATGAGTCCTCTGGGGCAGGAACAAACCACAAGCAAGCCCCTCTCTTTTGTATTCTCCATAGCTCCTAAGCATCTAAAATATGCTAGTTCCATTACAGCTTAGATGGTACCCAACCAGTTAAGAAAGAAGTTTCCCTTGCAATCCACATGCCCCAACTTTTACTCTCCTCAGGGAGGAGCCTGGAATTTTTGTTTTTGTTTTCTGATTGCTCTGTGCTGTGCCAGTGGAAGGCCAGATGGCAGTTGAATACTTTTCATTCCAAACCATCACTTTTATTCTCAGCTGTCCCTAGATTCAGGCAAAACACAAACCTATCCTTCTGGTAGCCGCCTGAAGTTAGATTGTGATGCAGTCTTCTCTCTTTGTCTCAGGGAAAGCTGAGAGTTGGGATTTTGTTTTCCACTGCACTGTACTCTTCTTGGGGATATGGGGTTTGTAGAGTGGGTGCCACAAATTTACAGCTTCAATGCAGCTGGTTTTACACTTACCTGAGATGTAGGAGCCTCTTAATTAGTTTCTGGATTTCTCATGAGGGGAGTTGGTCTGTCTTTTATTAACTTTAAATCTTAGTGGGAGAGAAACTCTGGGGCTCCCTCTTCTACCATCTTGATGATACCTCTCCTCCCAAAGTCACTATTTTTGAACTAAGAATGCACTTACTAACTTCTCTCACCTCTATAAAATTTCATTTTAATACCTTTTAAAACATTTATGTTACTTTGCATGGTAATGATTTAATGTTTACAATCCTTATAGATTAGAATTTTCTGAGGGAAGCACTGATATCTTTCTTCAACTTTGTGTTATTTTATTGGCTAAAAGCTCATTAAATAATTCTTAAATGAATAAATAAATGAATGGATCATGTATTCCTTTCAACTTACTGCTCTACACAGATAAAACAAAAGAATCTATGTTCCCAAGCTTTAACAATAAGATCTCCAACCATCTTTTCCACGTGCTTATATGTATAGCTATCATTAGATCCCAATTGTTATTATATTTTTAATTTCAAATCCCAGTTGTTCATTGTAGTAGGTAGACAGTCAATTTCTGTACATTACCCTTTTATTCTGCAAACTTGCTATAATTTCTTTTTAGTTCCAGGAGACTTTCTGTGGATTCTTTGGGATTTTCTAAAGACAGTCATCATATCTGAGAACAAAGATAGTGTTATTTCTTCCTTCCCAATTGGTATACCTTATATTTCATTTAAAAAAGTATTTCAATAGCTAGGACTTCTGGTACAATTTTATATAGCAATGATGAGACAGGCCTTGCCTTGTTCCTTATATTAGCGGGGAAGCATGCGACTTTTCACCACTAAGTGAAATGCTGGCTGTAGGTTTCTTGTAGATGTTCTTTATTTTGAGGAAGTTTCTGTGCCTATTTCGGTAGGATTTTTAAATCATAAATGGTTTTTGGACCTTGTCAAAAGCTTCTGTTGCATAAATTATGATCAGATGATGGCTTTTTCTTTAATCTGTTTATGTGGTGGAGTACATTGATTTTTTTAATGTTGAATCAGCCTTGCATACCTGGAATAAACCCCACTATATGCTTTTTATATAGTCTTAGATTTGCCTTGGTAATATTTCACTGAGAACTTTTATATTTCAACATTGCATTTAGATCACTCACTGCTTTGCTACATCCCAAAAATTTTGATAAATTATATGTTAATTTTTAAGTTTAAAATGCTTTTAAGTTTCTCTCGGGACTTGTCTTTGACCCATGTTATTTAGAAGTGTGCCATTTAACCTCCAAACATTTGGTATTTTTGTTATCTTTTTCTTAGTGATTTCTGATTTAGTATTTGTGGTCTGAGAGCATACTGTGCATGATTTCTATTATTTTAAAAGTTTTCAGGTGGGTTTTATGACCCCAATGTGGTCTGCCTAGCTGAAAGAAGAATGTGTTTTGTGATTCTTGAATGCTGTTCTATAAATCGAGTAGACTGATGGTGCTTCTCACATCAAATATATACTTACTAATTCCCTGATTGCTTGATCTATCAGTTACTGAAAGAGGAGTATTTAAGTCACTAACTGTAATACTGGATTTAACTATTCCTCCTTATAATTTTATCTTTTTAATATATTTTTTCCTCACATATTTTGATGCTTTGTTGCTAGGTCATTAAATGGTGTGGATTGTTGCAAGTTCTTGAAGAACTGATCTGTTTATCATTATGCAGTCTACCCTGTTTGTCTGTAATAATTTTTTTGTTCTGGAGCCTGGTTTGTCTGAAATTATTGTAGCTACCTGTGGGTAAAATTGAAGTATTTCCAGAATATCTCGCCTGGCTTTGGTACATCTGCATGTCAACAGGCATTCAGAGGTGGAGAGAAGTATGGCTTTAGTGCATTTGCATCTTTTCTGATGGGTGGAGAAGTTCATCTCCATATCAATGGGTGATTACCTGGGCAACAAAGGGCTTATCTGGACCTGAGAGTGGGGGGGCGGGCTGGTGTGGTTGCTGCTGGAGCAGAGAAGAAAGACAGACTGGAACTGCAGTTTGTCAGCAATGAATGGGTTTTAAACTTTATTTCTCCCTTTGACTGATTTTGGTTTTTAGAGGTATTTTGCCCCGGGATTTCCTTTCCCTGGACTTACAATTGGTGGTAGTCAACAGATTCCTCTGAACCTGAAATATGTTATAATGGGTGCGACCTTTGGGAGGGCTGCCCCAATGAATGATGGGCAGAAGCGGCGCTCGCAACTAGGGACATGTGTCTACACTTGTGTGGTCATGGAGGTGCCACCACCTCTGCTGGCTACGCTGACCCCGGCCCATGGCCCAAGCCTAAGGCTACTGCTTCTGCCACTGCTGCTGCTCTTGCTGCCGGCCGTAGCCTGGCCACAACCATGGGAAGGAGCAGAGGTCCAGGTCACCTTGAAGCAACTGGCTGCTGTGTACCATGCCTTGCTGGTTACAGAGCCCATCACTGGGACAGCTCTGACCAAGGTAATAACCTCCTATCCCATCATGGGGTGGGTGCGGGACTGGACCCAAAAGCCACAGATTGGCATGGCACAGACACCTCAAAAGACAATGTGGGCCCATCAGTGTGGCTTGTATTTCACCTCTGAAGAAGTCAGCCCAGCCTGGAAGGAGTGTCCTGCACATTGTGCAGATCAGCAAACCACCAAGAGGGGCCTAGAGCATCTCTCTGCAGCCTATGGTTGGTTGCCGGTTACTGAGAGTGATTGAGGTACCCACTTTATTGGATGTGTGTTGCAAGGATGGGTGCAGCAATTAGGAGTAAAATGGACATGGCCCTGGACATTTCAACACATGGATCGGTGATGGCTGGCTCTTCTGGCCCCTTGGGGAAAAGGCCTGGAAGCTGGCCTTCTGGGTATTCCTGTAATAACAGCAAATTGGTCCCCGACAATCATGGTTATTTGCTTCTACGGTCTTTGTGTCCTGGATGCGCCCACTGGCTGAAGCTGCCACATGATGGCTGGAATGGATGAGATTTGGACTTAATCTGCACGGGACTTGGAACCTAGCTGAAATCTCTGGCTTGAGAATTATGATTGTGTTGCTGTTGTCAAGAAAATAATGTTTAAATAGAGGCTTGACTTTGTCTAATGTTTGGTAAAAGTTTTGTGAGCAACTTAAAATGATTGTTAGGAATGAGAAATGTATTTTGTGCTTAGTGAGAGATTGTGCTGTAAAGTGTAGAAATGTATTTTGTGCTTAGTGAGAGATTGTGCTGTAAAGTGTAGAAATGTATTTTGTGCTTAGTGAGAGATTGTGCTGTAAAGTACATTTACTTAATCTGTATAGGCTGAATCCTCTGGCCTGAGGATTATCAAGATTTTATTGCTGTTGCTATTGCATGTTACTAGATTGGTCAGAAAAGGGGGATCGAGTAAATTGTAAGGTGAGATTTCTGGAGGGGTGGACTGTGGATAAAATTGAAGTATTTCCAGAAAATCTTGCCTGGCTTTGGTACATCTGCATATCAACAGGCATTCAGAGGTGGAAAGAAGTATGGCTTTAGTGCATTTGCATCTTTCCTAAAGGGTGGAGAAGCTCATCTCCATATCAGTGGGTGATTACCTGGGCAACAGAGGGCTTATCAGTACCTGAGAGGGGAGGGGGAGGGCTGGTGTGGTTGCTGCTGGAGCAGAGAAGAAAGATGGCCTGGGACTGCAGTTTGTGAGCAATAAACAGGTTTTAAACTTTATTTCTCCCTTTGACTGATTTTGGTTTTTAGAGGTATTTTGCCCCAGGATTTCCTTTCCCCAGACTTACACTACCTCAGCTTTCTTTTGGTAGTGTTAACATGATATGTCTCTCCTCATCCCTTTACTTTTGAACAATATGTGTCTTTACAGTAAAAATGGGTTTCTTATAGACCCAATATTTATATTGGCTATATATTTAAATACACAAACACATTCAAATTTAAACTGATTATTGACATTGTTTAAGATATAACTTTGTAACTTTTCTATGTACTGAAATTATTCCTGATTCTTTTCCCCTGTTTTTCAGACTTGGCTGGCTTTTATGAAGCATTTGTGTGATTCTACTTTACCTCCACTTAGGTTACCAATTATATTTCTTTTAAAGAATTTTTAGTGTTCCATATAGATTTTGTAATGTCCATTTGCATCCAAACTAAGTCCAGACTCAGATAACACTTTACAACTTTATACATGGGATGAGTACCTTCTACAGGTAATTCCCAGTTTCTCCCCCCCATCCTTTATAAAATGGGTATCATTCCTTTCACCCATTCATATTCTGTAATCACCTACTATGTCATCATTTATCATTATTTTGAGCAGTTATCTATTCAATCAATTTAAAAAACATAAAATAATTTTATCACTTATTTCTTGTCTGGTACTTTTCTTTATGTAGACCTGAGTTTCTGACGTATCATTCTCCTTCTCCATGAAAAACTTTCTTTGATGTTTTTTCAGAGAAGATCTTGTTTTTTCTTTGTAAAAGTTTTCATTTCATCTTCACTTTTGAAGTAAAATTTTGAAAAGCTCTAGATTGATGATTTTTGTTTTTCCCTTTAACAGTTTAAATATTTCATACTCCTCTCTATTTGCTTGCATTGGAATTCCTATCCTTTTCCTCCCTTCCCCTTCCACAGCATCCAGGATTTTCTCTTTGTCTTTGTTTTTTGCAGTTTGAGTATGACATGCCTAGGTGTCTGTCTGTTTGTTTGTTTATCATGTTTATCCTGCTTAGATTCCTAGAACCAACAGGATATGTGTGTGTGTGTGTGTGTGTGTGTGTGTGTGTGTGTGTGTGTGTGTGTGAGAGAGAGAGAGAGAGAGAGAGAGAGAGAGAGAGAGAGAAGAGGGAGAGAAGGGGAGAAGGGGAGGGAAAGAGAGAGGAAGAGAGGGGGATGGAGGGAGGGAAAGAGGGAAGGGAATCGAGGAGGGGAGAAAGATTTATTTTAAGAAATTGACTTATGTGCTCTGGGGGCAAGTACAAAATCTTTAGTGCTGGCAGGCAGCAATAAGGGATCCTGACAGCAGATACATTTGAGTATAAAGGCAGTCTGATGTGAGGATCCCTTCTTGCTCAGGGTAGGTTAGTCTTTGTGTTATTAAGGCCTTCTACTGATTAGATGAACTCATCTGCATTATGGAGTGTAATCTGCTTTACTCAAAGGCTACCTATTTAAATGTTAATCACATCCACAAAAGACCTTCACAGAAACATCCAGAATAAAGTTTGACCAAATATTTAGGCACAGTTGCCCAGTAAAGTTCACACATAAAATTGTGAACTAGTGTCATTAATTTTGGGAAATTCATGGTCATTTTCACTTCAAATTATTCTTCTGTTCTCATATCTCTTTTTTCTTCTGCTGTTCAACAGTGTACATGTTTCACCTTTTGGAATTGTCTCACAGTTTCTGGATATTTTGTTCTGATTCCCCATTGCCCATCCTTTTTTCTCTCTGCTTTCAAGTTTGGAAAGTTCCTATCCATGTGTCTTCAAGCCCACTGATTCCTTCTAGTGTACAATCTAACTAATGAGCCCATCAAAGGCATTGTAGTATTTCTATTACATTTAAAAAATTTCTAGCACTTTTTTTTTATTCTTTAAGAGTTTCCATCTCTCTGCTTACATTATCCACCTATCTTTGCAAGTTGTCTACTTGTTCAGTTAGTGCCCTTAACATATTAATCATAGCTATTTTATATTCCTGGTCTGATAACTCTAAAATCAACATTATAGCTGAGTCTGATTCTGGTGCTTGCTTTGTCTCTTCAGACTGAATTTACCTTGCCTGTAACATGTCTTTATTTTTTTCAAAATTGGATATGATATATTGACTAGTAGGAACTGAGTTAAATAGATCTTTAGTGTGAAGTTTAATGCTAAGTGGGCCAGAAGTGATTTTTTGTGTGTGATGTAGAGTTAGTTGCCAGATATTTCAGATTCCTCTAGAATCTGTTTTTTTTTTCTCTGAAAGAACTTTGGTTTTTTTTTTCTATAATCTTAAATAGATTCTGATTCTTCATTTCCTTCAGCTATAGTCCCCTGTTACACTGGAGCCCCACTGATGTGGTCGGGTGTGGGAGAGAGGGACACTTCTTTAATATTATGATTTAATCTCAATCTTTTCATGTTCCTGTGTCCCTCAGCTATGATCTTCACAAGTTGTCTCAGTTTCCTTGCTATCTCCTTAGGTTAAGCCAAAAGGCTAGAGGATGCAGGAGATAGGTAATTTGCCTTTCCCCACTGCAGTTAAGGATTTAGTGTTTTCCCTGGTTGGGTAGGCTGTTTTTACAGAGAATGTTCTTTTTTGGTTTCAAAATGGGAACTTTTCCTTTGCCCTGTCAGATACATGAAAGTTTTACTCAATTCTTCACCATAGGAGCCTGGGAGAGTGCCTGGAGCTAAAACTCAGAAAAATGTGGAGGACCACCCTAAGGCTGTTGCCCCTGAGAATTTCGCCCTCTCACAGTAATCTACACTCCATCTCCAGCATTTTGTCAATTACCATTTGTAGTAACAAATTTGCTAGTTACAAATCTAGTAATGTAGAAACATTCCTAGGACTGCCATAAAAATTACCATGAATGGTAGCTTAAATAGAAGAAATATATTCTCTCACAATCTAGGAGACCAGAAGTCTACAGTCAAGGTATCAGCTGGTTGGTTCCTTTTAGAGGCTCTGAGCGAGAATCCAGTCCATGTGTCTCTCCTAGATTTTGATGGCTGACTCCAGGCTTCGGCATTCCTGGGCTTTAGCTGCATCACCAGAATCTCTGCCTTTGAATTCACATGGCTTTTCCTATGTTTCTCCTTATAAAGATATCAGTCCTTAGATTTAGGGCCCAAGTTATCCCACTATGACCTCATCATAAGTAGATTATATCTGCAGAGACCCTATTTCTAAATGAAATCACAGGTAATAGGGATTAGGACTTAGACACATCTTTTAGGGAGACTCAGTTCAACCCTCACCATTTAAGTTGTCCTAGTATTTATGGCACCAGCGATTGCTACTCCCAATAAGTTTGATCTTGGCTGTGCTTCTCTGTATTGTCTCCCCAGAATTTAGAGCACCAGTTTGCCCTATGACCATGGTTATCTTACATGTACAAGAAAAGTCATTGATTTCAGTTACTTTTCAGCTTTTTTTAATTCAGTGTTTGCATATATTGCAAATGATCACCACAATAAGTCTAGTTAAAATCCATCACCATACCTAGTTACAGAATTTTTTTCTTGTGATAAGGACTTTTACTATTTTCTCTCTTAGAGACTTTCAAATATGCAAGACAGTATTATCAAATATAGTCACAATGTTGTACATGACCACACACTCCACACCCCCTGCCTCTGGCATCTGCCAGTGTGTTCTCTGTATCTGAGTTTGTTTTTTTTGTTTTTTTAGATTCTACATATAAGTGAGATTATACAGTATTTATGCTTCTCTGTCTGACTTATTTCATTTAGTATAATGCCCTCAAGATCCATCCATGTTGTTGCAAAAGGCAAGAATTTCATTCTTTTGTTTGGCTGAAAAATATTCCATTGTGTGTGTGTGTGTGTGTGTGTGTGTGTGTGTGTGTGTGTGTGTAAAACTTTCTTTATCCATTCACCTGTCAGTGGCTACTTAGGTTGTTTCTATATCTTGGATATTGTTAATAATCCCACAATGTACATGGTGGTGCAGATATCTTTTCCAGTCAGTATTTTCATTTTCTATGGATAAATGCTCAGAAGTAGAACTGCTGGATCATACAGTAGGTCTCTTTTTAACTTTCTGAGGAACTTCCATACTGTTTTCTATATTGCTGCACTTCTTTACATTCCCACCGACAGTGCAGGAAGATTCCCTTTTCCTCACATCCTCACCGACACTTGTTATTTCTTGTTTTTTGATAACAGCCATTCTGAGTGGTGTAAGATGATATTCATTGTGGTTTTGATTTGCACTTCCTGATAATTAGTGATGTCAAGCATATTTTCATGTGCTCTCAGCCATCTGTATATCTCCTTTGAAAAACATCTACTTAGATCTTCTGCCCATTTTTTAACTGGATTGTTTGTTTGCTATTGAGTTGTATGAGTTCTTTATTTTTATTTTGGATATTAACCCCTTATTATATATGTGCTTTGAAAATATTTTACCCCATTCAGTAGGTTGCTTTACATTTTATTGATGACTTTCTTTGCTGTACAGAAGCTTTTTAGTTTGATGTAGTCCCACTTGTTTATTTTTTATTTTATTGCCTTTGCTCTTGGTGTCAGTCCAAAAACTCAGTGCTAAGACTGACTTCAAGGACCTTACCACCTATGCTTTCTCTAGGAATTTTATAGTTTCATGTCTTACATTCAAGTCTTTAATCCATTTTGATTTAATTGTAATATGGAAATGACTATTTCTAAGCTCCTTACATATTAGAACTGAAATCAGAGTTTGTATCACCTCAGTAGCTAATCCATATTAAAGACTCACCAGTAATTGTTGAATGGATAGAAAATGAATGAATGTATGTATAAATGATCTATTCTTTTTGACTTATGATACTATATACCTTTTTAAAAACCAACAGTAAGATCTCAAACCCTCTTCTCCCCCTTCTTAAATTCTTAGTTATTATTAGAACCTAATTGAACTACTCAAATTATTCCCCACAGAATACTTAAATGTTCACATTTATCAACTTTTTCTCTGAAAAATTATGATTGATTAATGACACATATTTTTTAGTGATTTTTCTTTCTCTTTTGTACCTCTTCTTCATCTTCTCTTGTTTTTTTCTTAGTTGTTTTGTTTTTGTTAGAGGACAGAAAGAACGGGTCAAGAAAAAGATCAATGTGATCAGAAAATAGTAAACTTTAAGATTTGAAATTTCTACCTCAGGTCTTCATTTTCTTAGTCTTTAGAGTTTCATTAAAAAGAGTTTGCTGTCTTTTTTTCCTCTTTACTTTCTCTGATTCTTAAACCTGGAAGTGCTTGCTACAGTATAAGTATCAAATTAACAAACAATTTGATAAATTACCAAAAATTAATTGAACATTTAGTAGACTTTGAAACCCACATAGAAAGGAGCATATTTTGATTAATATCCATTTCTTTAATGTTTGACACTATTGTAGCTCAAAAGCTCTCCCTCTGCTCTGACACCTGTACAAGTCTCTTAAAAGTTGTTTGTGGTGTTCTTTATTGGATATATGTGATTGGCATATGCCTTTATGTGCAGTGACAGGATGGGATGGGTTGGTTCTCACATTTTAGCAGTTTCAGCTCTATTGCCTTTAGGACCTGGAATTTATCTCACTGAAGCTATTCCTTCAATAGCTAAATTAAACTCTGCTTCAGACAGAAATGACTGCAGTGTCAAATAATTAAAAAATAAACCAGTTTGCATTCTCATTGCCATAGAAAAGTATTAGGTCATCACTTAGGTATTAAATGAGACATAAAAAATTCATCAATTTCAAAATGGTAATTTTTGTAGGCTTGGGCATCGTTATGCAACTTTTAAATATCTAACCATTTAGAAATATTCCTTAAGAGATGCTCTACTTATTTGATAATCTTGCCTGTCATAAAACCATCGGTGCTTGAATACTTCATGAACATTTGTTTTACACTTGCAATGTCCTATGCTCTGTTTTCACAATTTATATGTATTCATGCTTACAAATGACACGTGCATGTGTATATATACTATGTATATGTGTATATATATATATATATATATAAAACATATATAATATGTAAATCTAATGCCAATGGTATTCAAATAGTTTATGCATTCTCTAAATGTTCTCTTTAGGAATAATGACAATTGAATATAGATATTATATATATTGTTATTCTGTCTCCATTTTGTCTCCTCCATCATATTTTGGTGGGAGCCATGCTACTCAAGCTGTGTAGCAAAGCTCAGGCTGGAGGAAGACCCCCACAAAGCAGGGGCCATCGCAGCTGGCTCCCCCTATTACCCACCTTGATTTTGTTATTCTCCATTATACTATTGGCTTTGCATTTGCTTGCATTTTTGCCAAAGACTAAGCTAGACTTTGATAAGCAGCACGGACAGGAGAAGAACATAAACTTCCCAGAAGCTTTTCAGGACAGTGCTCCTGAAGAATAGAACACGCAGGGGCCAGATGGCAATCTTGGCATAGAATATCAAAACCTGCAGGTAGCTAGTCAAACACTGACTACCCCATCTCCACCTAAGTGGGAATGCCCTCCTTGTTTGCGATGCTAGTGAAATTAGTGATGAAGAGTTTTATAGGAAAGTTAGAGAAATAGATTATAGGAGAAAACTGAATGGAATAACCCTGTCTGACACTTAATCAATCTTCTCATGTTTTCTTCCCTCTGCTACTTCTATAGTTTTTCTTCTTTCTTCCTAATTACAGCCTTTACTAGAATCTGTGCCACATACGTGAAATTACCAAGTACCATAATTCTTCCAAGTGGTAAAGATACCTCAGGACAAGTGCTGGGCATAGAAGCCACAAAGCATAAATCTGCAAAGAAGTGAAAAACTAAACTTTTCAAAGAATACTACTTCTCTCTCACTTACCAGCTTTACATCTCCCTGTATGGCCCCAGAAGATGGCTGGTTAGCCAGAGACGGGTAAGATTCCTCAAGGGAGGAACAACCTAAAACAGGCACAGTCGCAGGGGAGCCATCGGGTGAGAAAACGGGGGCCAACAGAGGTGAGGCTTAGAACCTCATTCCCCCCAGTTCTGAGAGAAATCTACACCCGTGAATGTTTTGTTGCCCTTGTCTGGCTTGAGTTAATAGCTAATCTATAGGCACACACCTGATCATCTACACTTGCCCTCTTACAGCACTAAATCATGCTTTCTATCTTTATCTTGCATCTACCTAGTATAGAATAAATATTATGAGGAGATAAAATGTACCCATTGCATAGAAATATAGATGATGATACCTGCCTAGTTAACTGTGGTAGTGAGTGATCTGTATTTCACCCTGAGCTGATAGACTCCATAGTCACTGCTACATGCTGCACTTTTCTGTGGTCATGTTCATTACTTAAAAACAGCTTTGCATAGAAACAAGAAACACAATAGAGTACATGTTGCTAGGAAAAGTTTCGGTCAAGGAACAGAAAAAGATCACCTGTCTAACACTTGACCAACCATGAATAGATTAGAAAGAAAAAGAAAGAAAAAAACTTGCCTTTACCTATTAATCAATCAACTGTCTATACCGATTAATCAACAGAACAATAAAAAATAATCATATCCTTGTGCAAAATGGTATAAAGCTGTCATTGGCACTTTGTTGAGAGACCACCTCCATCTAACTCTGTGTCCTATCTCTCTGTGCACCAACTCCGTCTCATCCTTTTGGGCTTCACACCCCCTCGCTGGAGCTGGGCTCTGGCAATATTTGATCCATTTCTTACTCAAAAATAGAAAAAATAAACAGGAGATTAGTTTAAGGTGACCATATTAATTGCTTCGGCACCTTCTGATTGAAATGTTACAATTACATTTGGTTCAATTAATCTATTGTTATTTCACTATCTTCATTTCCATCCTTATTACTCTCATCTTATCCTTTTTTCTTCCAAATATTATCCTTTCTATTCCATGGCATTCTTTCTGTTTTCCATGCACTTTCATCTTTAATGAATTAAATATATATGTTTGTGCATATGTGTGACTTCAAAAAACCTTTGTGCCTTTATAATCGTGATTTTCAAAGACATTTTCCTTAGTTATAAAGCTGTTCTAAAGAAACACTGGATAGTTGTAATAAAAAATTTTCTAAAAAAAAAAGATTTCCAAATAAGATGTTTTATGAAACATATATTTGAACCATGGTTTTCTCTTGTTACAAGAAGAGTTTTTAGTTAACATTGTTCCTTTGGGTTTTTTTTTAATGTTGTGGAAAACACAAATATTAACATTAGAAATACTTATTTTTAAGAAACCTTGTGAATTTAGTAGCTAAATTCTAATTTAAACTCGTTTGCATTTATTCATTAACTATTGTATGGCTTTTATGTAGAAGTACTCTCTCAAGTATGAATGACAGAAGGAAAAGTGGTGTAAAGAGAGCATGAATTAAATGTGAAGACAGGTAAGGAATCTCAAAAAATAATAATGGTTGATATTTTTTTTTTAATGGCTACTTTTCGAGGCACTGTGCTGAGTGCATTATCTCTGTTACATTTTTTTATTCATACCAGTCTTATGATATGAAAACTATGGTTAGGAAATGAAGACAAAATTAGTAATTAAAATATTTATCAAAAGTCACACAGCTTATCAGTGACAGAACCATTATTACAGTATATTCTCTACCTTTAGTTTACTCATCTATAGGGATAATTTGTGACTATTTCCAAGTTCCCAAATATGGATTAAAATAAGTTCAGCAGAAAGTCTATGAGTTAATAGTCTAAAACTCACAGTATCTATGTTTTGGGTACTATGCACAAACTTCTAATTGACAATATGTGCTCTCATTACCACACATTTCTGAAATCATTCTTTTCTTTTTATTCATTTTATTATCATTAATCTACAATTACATAAAGAACATTATGGTTTCTAGACTCCCCCCTTCACCAAGTCCCCCCCGACAAACCCCATTACAGTCACTGTCCATCCACATAGTAAGATGCTGTAGACTCACTACTTGTCTTCTCTGTGTTGCACATCCCTCCCTATGCCCACCTTACATTATACATGCTAAACGAAAGCCCACTTACTTTTTCTCTGCCCTTATCCCTCCCTTTCCTCCCCTCCTGTCCAGTCCCTTTCCCTTTGGTAACCGTTAGTCCATTCTTGGGTTCTGTGATTCTGCTGCTGTTTTGCTCCTTCAGTTTTTCTTTGTTTTTATACTCCACATATGAGTGAAATCACTGGGTACTTGTCTTTCTCTGCCTGGCTTATTTCACTGAGCATAATACCCTCTAGCTCCATCCATGTTGTTGCAAATGATAGGATCTGTTTTTTTTCTATGGCTGAGTAATATTCCATTGTGTATATGTACAACATCTTCTTTATCCATTCATCTACTGATGGACATTTAGGTTGCTTCCATTTCTTGGTGATAAACATAGGGGTGCACATGTCTTTTTCAAACTGGAGTGCTGCATTCTTAGGGTAAATTCCTAGAAGTGGAATTCCTGGGTCAAATGTTATTTCTATTTTGAGCTTTCTGAGGAACCTCCATACTGCTTTCCACAATGGTTGAACTAATTTGCATTCCCACCAGCAGTGTAGGAGGGTTCCCCTTTCTCCGCAACCTCTCCAACATTTGTTGTTGTTTGGTGGTGGCAACTTTTGGATGGTGGCAATCCTTACTGATGTGAGGTGATATCTCATTGTGATTTTAATTTGCATTTCTCTGATGACAAGCAATGTGGAACATCTTTTCATGTGTCTGTTGGCCATCTGAATTTCTTCTTTAGAGAACTGTCTGTTCAGCTCCTCTGCCCGTATTTTAATTGGATTGCTCACTTTTTGTTTGTTGAGGTGCGTGAGCTCTTTATGTATTTTGGATGTCAAACTTTTATCGGACCTGTCATTTATGAATATATTCTCTCCCATACTATAAGGTACCTTTTTGTTCTATTGATGGTGTCCTTTGCTGTACAGAAACTTTTCAGCTTGATATAGTCCCACTTGTTCATTTTTGCTTTTGTTTCCCTTGCCTGCAGAGATATGTTCATGCAGAAGTTGCTTGTGTTTATGTTGAAGAGATTTTTTGCCTATGTTATTTTCTAAGAGATTTATGGTTTCATGACTTACATTCAGGTCTTTGCTGCATTTCGAATTTACTTTTGTGTATGGGGTTAGACAGTGATCCAGTTTCATTCTCTTACATGTAGCTGTCCAGTTTTGCCAGCACCATTTGTTGAAGAGACTGTCATTTCCCCATTGAATGTCCATGGCTCCTTTATCATATATTAATTGACCATAAGTGTTCAGGTTAATATCTGGGGTCTCTATTCTGTTCCACTGGTCTGTGGCTCTGTTCTTGTGCCAGTACCAAACTGTCTTGATTACTGTGGCTTTGTAGTAGAGCTTGAAGTTGGGGAGTGAGATCTCCCCAACTTTATTCTTCCTTCTCAGGATTGCTTTGGCTATTTGGGGTCTTTGGTGGTTCCATATGAATTTTAGTAATATTTGTTCTAGTTCATTGAAGAATGTTGTTCATAATTTGGTAGGGATTGCATCAAATCTGTATATTGCTTTGGGCAGGATGGCCATTTTGATGATATTAATTCTTCCTAGCCAGGAGCATGGGATGAGTTTCCATTTGTTAGTGTCCTCTTTAATTTCTCTTAAGAAAGTCATAGTTTTCAGGGTATAGGTCTTTAACTGCCTTGGTAAGGTTTATTCCTAAGTATTTTATTCTTTTTGATGCAATTGTGAATGAAATTGTTTTCCTGATTTCTCTTTCTATTAGTTCATTGTTAGTGTATAGGAAAGCCACAGATTTCTGTGTGTTAATTTTTTATCCTGCAACTTTGCTGTATTCTGATATCAGTTCTAGTAGTTTTAGAGTGGAGTCTTTGGGGTTGTTTATGTACAATATCATGTCATATGCAAATAGTGACAGTTTGACCTCTTCTTTACCAATTTGGAGTCATTGTATTCTTTGTTTTGTCTAATTGCTGTGGCTAGGACCTCCAGTACTATGTTGAATAACAGTGGGGAGAGTGGGCATCCCTGTGTTGTTTCCGATCCCAGAGGAAAAGCTTTCAGCTTCTCGCTGTTCAGTATGATGTTGGCTGTGGGTTTATCATATACGGCCTTTATTATGTTGAGGTACTTGCCCTCTATACCCTTTTTTTTGAGAGTTTTTATCATGAATGGGTGTTGAATTTTGTCGAATGCTTTTTCAGCATCCATGGATAAGATCATGTGGTTTTTGTCCTTCTTTTTGTTTATGTGGTGGATGATGTTGATGTATTTTCAGATGTTGTACCATCCTTGCATCCCTGGGATGAATCCCACTTGGTCATGGTATATGATCCTCTTGATGTATTTTTGAATTCAGTTTGCTAATATTTTGTTGAGTATTTTTGCATCTGCGTTCATCAGGGATATTGGTTTGTAATTTTCTTTTTTGGTGGGGTCTTTGCCTGGTTTTGGTATTAGGGTGATGTTGGCTTCATAGAATGAGTTTGGTAGTATTCCCTCCTCTTCTAATTTTGGAAAACTTTAAGGAGAATGGGTGTTATGTCTTCTCTGTATGTTTGAAAAAATTTCGAGGTAAATCCATCCAGCCTGGGGGTTTTGTTCTTGGGTAGTTTTTGGATTACCGCCTCAATTTCTTTGCTGGTAATTAGTTTGTTTAGATTTTGTGTTTCTTCCTTGGTCAGTCTTGGAAGGTTGTATTTTTCTAGGAAGCTGTCCATTTCTTCTAGGTTTTCCAACTTCTTAGCATATAGGTTTTTATAGTAGTCTCTAATAATTCTTTGTATTTCTGTTGGGTCCATCATGATGTTTTCTTTCTTGTTTCTGATTATGTTGATGTGTGTTGATTCTCTTTTTCTTTTAATAAGTCTGGCTAGAGGCTTATCTATTTTGGTTATTTTCTCAAAGAACCAGCTCTTCATTTCATTGATTTTTTCTATTGTTTTATTCTTCTCAATTTTATTAATTTCTTCTCTGATCTTTATTATGCCACTCTGTCTGCCGACTTTAGGCCTCATTTGTTCTTCTTTTTCCAATTTTGATAATTGTGATGTTAGACTATTCATTTGAGTTTGTTGTTCCTTCTTTAAATATGCCTGGATTGCTATATACTTTCCTCTTAAGACTGCTTTTGCTGCATCCCACAGAAGTTAGGACTTTGTGTTGTTGTTGTCATTTGTTTCCATATATTGCTGGATCTCCATTTTAATTTGGTCATTGATCCATTGGTTATTTAGGAGCATGTTGTTAAGCCTCCATGTGTTTGTGAGCCTTTTTGCTTTCTTTGTACAATTTATTTCTAGTTTTATACCTTTGTGGTCTGAAAAGTTGGTTGGTAGGATTTCAATCTTATGGAATTTACTGAGGCTCTTTTTGTGGTCTAGTATGTGGTCTATTGTGGAGAATATTCCATGTGCACTTGAGAAGAATGTGTTTCCTATTGCTTTTGGGTGTAGAGTTCTATGGATGTCTATTAGGTCCATCTGTTCTAGTGTGTTGTTCAGTGCCTCTGTGTCCTTATTTATTTTCTGTCTGGTGGATCTGTCCTTTGGAGTGAATGGTGTATTGACGTCTCCTAAAATGAATGCATTGCAGTCTATTACCTCCCTTAGTTCTGTTAGTATTTGTTTCACATATGCTGGTGCTCCTGTGTTGGGTGCATATATATTTATAATCGCTATATCCTCTTGTTGGACTGAGCCCTTTATCATTATGTAATGTCCTTCTTTATCTCTTGTTACTGTCTTTGTTTTGAAGTCTATTTTGTCTGATACTAGTACTGCAATACTTACTTTTTTCTCACTATTGTTTGCATGAAATATCTTTTTCTGTTCCTTGACTTTTAGTCTGTGCATGTCTTTGGGTTTAAGGTCAGTCTCTTGTAAGCAGCATATAGATGGGTCTTGTTTTTTTAACCATTCAGTGACTCTATGTCTTTTGATTGGTTCATTCAGTCCATTTGCCTTTAGGCTGATTATCAGTTGATATGTACTTACTGCTATTTCAGGCTTTAGATTCATGGTTACCAAAGCTTCCAGGTTACTTTCCTTACTATGCAAGAGTCTAACTGAACTCACTTAGTATGCTGTTACAAACACAATCTAAAGTTTCTTTTCTATTTCTCCTCCTTTTTCTTCTTCCTTCATTCTTCTATATTAGGTGCCATTTTCTGTACTTTTTGTCTATCCGTTGATTGACTTTGAGGATAGTTAATTTAATTTTGCATTTGCTTAGTAATTAGCTGTTCTACTTTCTTTACTGTGGTTTTATTACTTCTGGTGACAGCTATTCAACCTTAGGAACACTTTCATCTATAGCAGTCCCTCCAAAATAGACTGTAGAGATGGTTTGTGGGAGGTAAATTCTCTCAGCTTTTGCTTATCTGGATATTGTTTAATCCCTCCTTCAAATTTAAATGATAATCTTGCTGGATAAAGTAATCTTGGTTCCAGGCCCTTCTGCTTCATGGCATTTAATATATCATGCCACTCCCTTCTGGCCTGTAAAGTTTCTACTGAGAAGTCTGATGTTAGTCTGATGGGCTTTCCTTTGTATGTGATCTTATTTCTGCCTCTGGCTGCTTTTAACAGTCTGTCCTTATCCTTGATCTTTCCCATTTTAATTACTATGTGTCTTGCTGTTGTCCTCCAGGGTCCCTTGTGTTGGAGGATCTGTGGATCTCCATGGCCTGACAGACTATGTCCTTCCCCAGACTGGGGAAGTTTTCAGCAACTACCTCCTCAAAGATACTTTCTATCCCTTTCTCTCTCTCTTGTTCTTCTGGTATCCCTATAATGCGAATATTGTTCTGCTTGGATTGGTCACACAGTTCTCTCAATATTCTTTCATTCTTAGAGATCCTTTTTTCTCTCTGTGCCTCAGCCTCTTTGTATTCCTCTTCTCTAGTTTCTATTTCATTTATTGTCTCCTCCCCCATATTCAACTTGCTTTTTATACCCTCCATTTTTCTCTTTAATGATTGGATCTCCAACGTGAATTCATTCCTGAGTTCTTGGATGTCTTTTGTACCTCCATAAGAATGTTGATGATTTTTATTTTGAACTCCCTTTCAGGAAGAGTCACGAGGTCCATATCATTTAAATCTTTCTCAGGAGTTGTATTAACAATTTTACTCTGGACAAGGTTCCTTTGGTGTTTCATGTTTGTATATGGTGCCCTCTAGTGTCCATAAGCTCTAGTCTGGAGCTGCTCATCCCCTGAAGCAATGTCGGGGGTCGCAGGGGAGCGGTACTGGTGCCTGGGGGAAGGAAAGAGCTGTTCCCCACCTCCCAACTTCTGTGCCTGTCTCCACTGCCTGAGCCAGTGGCCGAGCACACAGGTACAAGTTTTTGTCCCAGAGCAGCCGGATATGGATCCCTGCTTTCCACAAGTGGCCGGAATCCCAGTCTCCCCAGGAACTCTGCCTGTATTAACTTTCCAACCCGGTAGTCATGCGAGTCTCATGAAAGCACCATGAAATGCAGGTTTGTGCTCCCAGAGCAGATCTCTGGAGCTAGGTATTCAGCAGTCCCTAGCCTTCCACTCCCTCCCTGCTCTGTTTCTCTTCCTCCCACTGGTGAGCTGGGGTAGGGGAAGAGCTCGGGTCCTGCAGAGCCGCAGCATACGTTACCCTGTTCACTGAGGTCTGCTCTTTTCTCCAGGTGTGGGCAGTCTGATGCCGTCCTCTTTCCTGTTGCTTTCTCAGGATTAGTTGCACCAATTAAATTTTCTAATTGTATCCAGTTTTAGAAGGAAGCCTCTGGCTCTCCTCTCATGCTGCCATCTTTAATCCAATCTCCTATGCAAATTTTAAGAGTCTGAAATCATTTTTAAAGAGAATTTATGTTTTCATTTCCTTGTTCATATATATGTGTGTGTGTGTGCATATACAGTTAGTTGTACAAGAATGAGTTTTGGCTGACACATCTGATGAATAACAATGGTAGGACTGGTTATATCAGGAACCCCCTCTTGGAATGGTATGGTATCCATGCTACCTGAAAATAGAGCAATGACCCTTATGGTTTCTTTCATTTCCATCCAATACAATCTTTTTTTTTCAGTTCTTGACAAAATATTTATTATTTTTCTTCTTAAAAAAATTGTGTAGAAGTATTTTTTTATATTTAGATACAATAAAATAGACAAATTTTAGTGTACAGCATGATTAATTTTGACATGTCTATATACTTATATACTCATTGCCCAGACCAAGATATCAAACATTCTCTCTACGTTTTTTTCTCCTTCACCTGTTTTCCAAACCCCTTCCCTATGGTAACCACTAGTCTTTTATCTGTGTTTATGAGCCTATTTCAATTTTGTTTTGTTTTGTTTTGTTTTTTAGATTCCACATACAAGAGAAATGTTATTTGCCTTTCTCTGTCTGCCTTATTTTACTTGGAATAATACCTTCTAGGGCCATGCATGTTATTGCAACTGTCAAGATTTTTTTAAGGTTGAGTAATATTCCACTATAAATATGTATCACTTCTTTTTTATCCATTCATCTATAGATGGACAGTTAGGGTATTTCCATATTTTGACTATTGTAAACCGTATTGCAGTAAATAGGAGTGCATTTGTCTTTTCAGATTAGTGAGCTTTTTTTTTCTGGTAAATTCCCGAAAGTGGAGTTGCTGAGTCATATTGCATTTTTATTTCCTAGTTTTTTGAGAATCCTCCATACTACTTTCCATAGTGGCTACACCAATTTGCAATCCCTCACCAACATTTGTTATTTCTTTTCTTTTTGATAATAGCAATTCTGACTGGTCTGAGACAACATCTTATTGTGGTTTTGATTTTAATTTTCTTGATGGTTAGTGATTTCAAGCATCTTTTCACATGTCTATCGGCCATCTGTGTGTCTTAGGAAAATTATCTATTCAAGTCATCTGTCCATTTTGTAATTGGATTATTTGTCTTTTGGTGGTGTTCATGTGTATGAGTTCTTTATATATTTTGAATAATAACATTGGATGGATCATTTGCAAATATATTTACCCATGCAGTTGATTGTTTTTTTTCATTTTGTTGATGGTTTGCTGGGCATATTTTTAGTTTGATATAGTCTCACTTATTTATATTAGCTTTTGTTTCCCTTACCTGAGGGACTTATCTGGAAAAAAGTTACTAATGCTAATGTTCAAGAGTTTACTGCCTATGTCTTCTTCCAGGATTTTTATGGTTTCAGGTTTTACATTTGGGCCTTAAATCCATTTTGAGTTAATTTTGTTTATGGTGTAAGACAGTGATCCAGTTTTATTCTCTTGCATATAACTGTCCAGTTTTCCCAGCAGCATTTTTTGAAGAGACTGTTTTTTCCCCATTACATTTTCTTGCCTCCTTTGTCATTTACTAATTGACTGTACTTGTGTGGGTTTATTTCTGGACTCTCTGGTCTGTTCCATTGGTCTATGTATCCATTCTTGTGCCAATACCATATTGTTTTGATTACTGTAGAGTTAAATATAGTTTTAAATAAGGGCTCATGATACCTCCAACTTTATTCTTCTTTTTCAAGATTGCTTGGGATGCTCAGGGTTTCTTTGTGGTTCCATACAAATTTTAAGATTATTTACTTAGTTCACTGAAAAATGCTATTGGTATTTTGAATAAGGATTTTACAGAATTTAAATTGCATTGGGCAGTATGGCCATTTTAACAATTTCAGTTCCTGCTATCCATGTGCATGGAATATCTTTCCATGTATTTGTGTCTTCTTCAGTTTTTTTCATCAGTGGCTTACAGTTTTCAGAGTACAGGTCTTTCACCTCTGTGGTTAAATTTATTCCTAGGTGTTTTATTCTTTTTGATGCAATTGTAAATGGGATTGATTTCTTAACTTTTCTTTCTGTTCATTATTTGTATATAGAAGCACAAAAGATTTCTGTATATTGATTCTGGATCTTGTGAGTTTACTGAATTCATTTATTAGTTCCAGCAGTTTTTTCATGGAGTCTTTAGGATTTTCTATATATAGTCTCATATCTTCCTCAAGTAGTAAAAACTTTACTTCTTTAACAGTTCGGATGCTTTATATTTGTTTTACGTGACTGATAGCTATGACTCTGACTATCAGTACTATCTTGAATAAAAGTAGTGAGAGTGGACATCCTTGCCTTGTTCCGATTTTAGACGAAAATTTTCAACTTTTCACCATTGACTTTGATGTTATCTGTGTTTGTCATGGCCTTTATTATGTTGACATATGTGCCTTCTATACCCACTTTATTGAGATTTTTTTTATCATGAATGGATGTTGAACTTTGTCAAATGCTTTCTCCGCATTGATTGAGATGGTCATATGGTTTTTATCCATCCTTTTTTTTAATATCGTATATCACATTGACTGATTTGTAGATATTCAACCATCCTTGCATTGCTGAGATAAATCTTACCTTATTATAGTAAATGATGTTTTTAATTTATTCCTAGGTGTTTTATTCTTTTTTATGCAATTGTAATTTTTAAATTCAGTTTACTAATATTTTGTTGAGGATATTTGCATATATGTTAATCAGGGATATTGGTGTATAATTTTCTTGTTGTGTAGTATCTTTGGTTCTGGTATCAAGGTATGCTGGTCTTGTAGAATGAATTTGGAAGCTATTCTTTCTCTTCAGTTTTTTTTGTAATAGCTTGAAAAAGATAGGCATTATTATTTAAATTATTTAGTAGAATTCTCCTGTGAGGCCCTCTGGTCCTGGATCTTTGTTTGCTCAGTTTTTTTATTACTGCTTCAATTTCATTACTAGTAATTGGTATATACTATTTATTTCTTCCTTGTTCAGTCTTAGGAGATTGGATGTTTCCAGGAATTTATCCATTTATTCTAGATTATCCAATTTGTTAGTATATAGTTTTTCATAGTAATCTCTAATTGTTTATAGTTACATGGTGTTACTTGTGACTCCTCTTTCATTCCTGACTTTGAGTTCTTTCTCTTTTTTCCTTGATGAATCTAGCTAAAGTTTCATCAATTTTATCTTTTCAAAGAACCAGCTCACAGTTTCATCGATCCATTGTATCTTTTTTCTTCTCTATTTGTTTCTGCTCTGATCTTTATTATTTATTTCCTTCTACTAACTTTGGGCTTTGTTCTTCTTTCTCTAGTATGTTTAGGTGCAGGGTTAGATTGTTTGAGATCTCTCCTTTCTGAGGTAGACCTGCAATACTACCACCTTCTCTATTAGAACTGCTTTTACTGCATTGCAAAGATTTTTCATTGTGTGTTTCTATTTTCATTAACCTCCAATTATTTTCTCTCTCCTTTTTAATTTCCTCATTGATCCCTTAGTTGTTTAGTAACATTCTCTTTAGCCTCCACATGGTTTTGTTTTTTCCAGGTTTTATTTTTCTTTCTGTAATTGATTTTGAGTTTCATACTGTGATGATCAGAAAAGATGCTTGGTATGATTTCAGTGTTCCTAAGTTTATTAAGACTTGTTTTGTGGCCTAACATGTGACCTATCATGGAGAATGTTCCATGTGCAAATGAAAGGAATGAATATTTTGCTGTTTCATATGTAATGTTTTGTACATAATCTTTTAGGTCCATTTGGCCTAAAATGTTCAAAACCACTGTTTCTTTATTAATGTTCTGCCTGGATGATCTGTCTATGCTATAGGTGTAATGTTAGAGTACTCTACTATTATTCTATTACTTTCAATTTCTCCATTCACATCTGTTACTATTTATATTATGTATTTAGGTGCTCCTCTGTTGGCTGCATATTTACAGCTGTTATATCTTGGATTGAGCCATTAATATTTCTATAATGTCTTTCTTTGTTTCTGCTTGCTGTCTTTGTTTTAAAGTCTGTTTTGTTTGATATAAGTACTACTATTCCAGCTTTTTATTAAGTTCTATTTGCATGGAATATCTTTTACCATCCTTTCAGTTTCAGTCTGTCTGTGTCTTTAGGTCTGACGTGAGTGTCTTGTAGGCAGTATATGGATGGGTCTTGTTTTGTTATTCATTCAGTCACCCTATGTCTTTTGATTGGAGCAATTAGTCAATTTACATGTAAGGTAATTATTGATAGATCTCTAGTTATTGTCATTTTGTTAAACATTTTCTGGTTGTTTTTGTCATTTTTCTATGATAATTTCTCTTATGTTGCTCTCTTCCCATGTATGTAATGACTTTTTAAAATATTATGGTTGGATTCCTTTCTCTTTATTTCTTGTACATCTATTATAGCTTTATAGTTTATGGTTACATGACATCTTAGTTAATACATGATGTCTTACATAGAGTATAGTCTGTGTTATGTTTACAGTCACTTAAGTTTGTAAACATTCCAACAGAACTATATTTTTAACTCCCCTTCCTCCACATTTTTTTTGTATATGATGTCTTCTTTAACATATTTTATTTAGCAACTCCCTTAAATATTTTTTAAAAGTAGTTGATTTTACTGCTTTTGTCTTTTAACCTTCATATTATCTTTTAAGTTATTGGTCTATTATCTTTGCTATCTTTGCTTTTACCAGTGAAATATGTTTTTTCATAATTTTCTTGTTTCTGGTTATGGTCTTTCCTTCTCCTCTGAAAATTTCCCTTTAACATTCTTGTAAGGCTGGTTTATTGGTGGTTAGCTTCTTTAATCTGTGTTTATATGAGAAGATCATTATTTCAGCTTCAATTCTGAATTATAACCTTGCTGGGTAGAGTATTCTCTAGGTCGTAGGTCTTTCTCTTTTGGCACGTACAATATATCATGCCAGTCTCTTTTGGTCTGCATAATTTCTGCTGAAATAATGGTTGATAGCCTTATGAGGTTTCCCTGGTAGGTAATTCAATGCTTTTCTTTCACTTCTTTTAGGCTACTTTCTTGTCTTTGACCTTTGATGTTTTAATTATTATGTGTTTTCATTCTGTTGTTTGGAGCATATTAGTTTCTCTTATTTTGTTTGACTTCTGTGCTTGATTCTATGAATTAGTCAAATGGGCTACCTCTCCCAGTCTTAGAGGATTGGCTTTGTGTAGGATGGTCTGCTGGATAGACTGCATGTGCCTGCTCAATTTGACTGGTTTGAAGCAAGTGAGCATGAGATAGTTATGTCCCAGTGCTGGAGCTCCCAGGGTATGGGCTGGGGTTCTCTTGTATGGTTGCCAGCTGGGGCCATGCTGGTGAGGTGGCTAGTTTCAAGGGTGTGCAGTCTAAGAGCTCCCAAGTAAGCAAAGGACTGGATGCTTTCTGGCAGGGTAACAGGGGGTGGAGGGTGACTGGGGGTGGATTAATCAAATATAATCAAGTGTGATAACTGGTGACAGGATTGAAACTTTCCAAGGATCTTCTGGGTGGCTGCCAGCCTGGGCCATGCAGATCAGAAGTCTTCTAGGTTGGCACCTGGCTGGAGCCATGCAAATGAGGTGGCCAGGGACAGAAGGGGCATAAGCAGGGTGAATCTGCATGAGTATCGTACTAGTATCACCTTGGTGGGGCTGCTAGATTTTGTAGAGGCATATATGGGTGTGTCCAGGGCCAGGATGTCATATCTGGAACAGGTGTGCTCACCCTGACCCTGTTTCTGTCCACACTGTCAATGTGCATTGGAAATATAAACAGTGCCATTCTCCCTGCTCCCACTAGTGCTATCAGAAGAGGGTAGGGGGAATGGAAACAATTGCATCAGCACCTCTAGTCCCTGAGAGAATTCCAGCAGATACCCTGATGTGTGGCAACAGAGTTTAAACCCTCCAATGGTGTGGGTTTTTTTTCCTGTGCTCTGGTAACTTAATGATATCCCTCCCTTCTTCAGGGGTGGGTCTCTGTCTCTCCATATTCCTTGTTGTGCATAAGGAGTTCACTCAGGCCTCTGTGTTCTTCCTTGGGATGAATTGCTGTGCACAGGTATAGAGTCAATGTGTCTTTGAGAAGAGATGGGCTCAGGCTCTTTTTACACCACCATCTTGGACCCACCTCTCCATCCAGTACTCCTTTAATTGTGGAATTTCCCTGGGAATATCAAAATAATAACAAAAAACAAATAATAATAAAATAAGTGTAATCATGAATATGAACTTTGCATCATTTCAGCAAATGCGCTAAAAATAATTTTAACTTTAAAAAATACCTCAGGATGTCCACTTACCTGAAATCAGTTGTATTCCCCAGGTGAAGTCTCTGTGTGTTTGAATAGAAAAGTGAATGGTAGCAATTTTACTATTATTATGTATTTTTTGTGTATTGGGGTTACATAATAAGTTTACCTGAGTGATATTTTCACTAAATAATGTAGAAACAAAGGTACCTGGAACTTATGTTTATAATGCACTTAATTTTTATTATTTTGGAGAAACATTAAATTTATATTTTATTTATGTCAAATACATACTTCCTATATGCTTGGTAATTCAAGAAAATAGGAATAGACTAGCAAACAAAATAAAGCCCCTACCCTCACAGATAATATATTCTGCAAGAATTAGAAGAAAAAAGTAAAAACCAAGCATAATCAAATGTGATAACTATTATAGTGCCAAATAATTTCAGACCAAATGTGTTACAGATTTCTGTTCCTAACTAGATGGCTTAGACTTGTCTCTCCTTGTTCCTCCCACCCAGTATAATTATAATACCTGAGACAACCAAAGGGGAATCTGAAAAGTAGGAGAATAGGTTGTACTGACTGGGGACTCCAGGATTAGAGGAAGAACACAGAAGCAGAGTATCTTATGACCCC
This sequence comes from Manis javanica, assembly GCF_040802235.1. Lineage (NCBI taxonomy): Eukaryota > Metazoa > Chordata > Mammalia > Pholidota > Manidae > Manis > Manis javanica. The sequence goes on along the minus strand of NC_133163.1, from coordinate 54,858,280 downwards.
TGCCCAACAAAAAAGAAGGTAAACTTGGCCTGGCTTTTCCTGACCCCCAAGTCTAGCAACAGAAGGCAGCCCAGTTAGGCTTATTTCTCCCCTAGATTAAATGAGAGCCCAGCCTATAATGCCAGGCAAGCCTTGAAGAAGAGGCAAGGGGGATTGGTGGGAAGGTTTAATAACAAGTGGAAATGCGAATATCTGTCTTTGCCTGCTTGGACCAATATTTACAGTATATTTCTCATTTGAAACCACAGAAGACAGAAGAAAGAAAAGAATAATGAATATGAAGTCTACATATGAGGGAACTATTCTTTATATAAGAGGAGAAAATACATTCTCAGATGACTAAAAACAAAATCAGTTTGTCATTAGTAAGTTTATGACAAAGCATGGCCAGCACATGTTTTCAAACACCAAAATATGTCGAATGCAACAAGTCAGTGCTGAAAGGAAGATGTGTAGCATTAAATGCTTACATTAGAAAAAAAGAAAGATTTCAAATCAGTAATCTAAGTTCCTATCTCAGATAACTAGATAAGTAAGAGCACAATATGCCCAAAGAAATTAGAAAAGAAGAAATAAGAAAGGAGCAGAAACAACTGAAACTAAACAACTGAACACAAAGCATAGAGAAAATAAATACAATGTAAATCAGGTTCTTTGAAAAAAAAATCAGTAAAATTTAAAAACCACTAGCAAGACCAATAGAAATAAAGATAGAAAAGCTATAAATGACCAATATCAGGTATGAAACAGGATATCACTGCAGATTCTGCAGCCATTAAAAAAGAGATGAGGGAATATTAACAATTTTACACTCAATCCAACAAATATCAAAGATATGAACAATTCCTCAAAAATCACAAAATACCAAAACTTAACCAAGATGAAAAATATAATCATAATAGTACTACTCTTAAACTGAATTTTGTAAGTAAAAGAAATATTCATGCCAATTGTTCCACTGTAGAATGCCAAGAATTAAAAGAACAAACATTTAAAGAATTAAAACTAATTTTACACAATCTCTTCCAGAAAATTGAACAGGAAGAAATACTTCCCAACTCAACTTATGAGGCTGTATTATCCTGTAAACAAAAAACCAAAAAGGGAAAATCACAAATGCAAAAGTCTTCCAAAATACTAACAAATGGAACCAAAAACAATGTTAACAAAGAATCATAAACTATGAAAAAGTCGGATTTATAGCAAGTTTACAAGTTTGGTTCAGTATTTGAAAGTCAATCAAGGTAGCTGACCATATCAGTCTGCTAAAGGAAGCATAATCATAAGATCATCTCAATTGGCAAAGAAAAGGCATTCAACAGAGTCCAAATCTATTCATGATAAAAACTCCTAGCAAGTTAGGAATAAAAAAGAACCACCTAAACTTGATTAAGAGTATCTCAAAGAAGAAAAAAAAAACTGCGTCTTGTAATTGCCATCTAATGTCAGAGAAAATTACTGAATGCTTTCACTCTAAAAACAAGAACAAGGCAATGTCTGTTTTCACAACTTTCATTCAACATAGACTAGATGTGCTGAACACTGCAGTTAGGTAAGAAGAAGAAAATGCATACAGATTATAAAAGAAAGAAAACTGTCTCTGTGCAGATTACATGATGTCTATGTACAAAATGTCAAGGTATCTGCTAAGAAAATCCTAGAACTAATAAATGAGTTCAGTAAATTCACAGAATGAAATATTAGTTAGAAACAATCATCTATATTATATTAATGAACATGCTGAAATCAAAATTAAAAACACTGTCACAAAAAAGAAACATCCATGTTCAGTTCTGAACAGATTTCTATTTTATATTTCAAATTAAATAGCACAGTTAGAACTGAAATTGAGAAATTCACAATTCCAGAAATAAATCCAAGTATAAAAAGTGAAGTACTTAGTTTTATAATACTTTCCTGTTCCTTTGTCTCTCTACAAAAGTCCAAACATGGTAGAAATCTGGTTATTTCCTGTTGGGTTTGCAGAACTACTACTAGAAATGTTATCCTTCTACTTAAGGGCCACAGAACTAAACTGTTTGCAAAGATGTTTTAACTGTCTTTTTTAAAGAGTACCCTAATAGTTTATATGAATTAATATTGGCCAAGTACCTAAAATTATCCCTTGGGATTAAAGAGAAGGGATTAGGATAACATTAGAGTGTGTTTTCATTTTCAGGTGTCTTTTTCTCTACCTGTCAGAAGTAGCAGCCTACAGGCTAGGAAGGTGATAGAGAGAAAAACAAAATAAACAAGGGAAATATTTTATTGACCAATATTAAATGAAAAAGGAAAGTGGAGCTAAGTAAGAAATTCCTCTCATCTCTGTATCACCAGGAAGCTTTCAAATACATTTGCTTCTGATCCTCTCTGTGATTAAAATTATTTTTCTCAAAATATGTGCTAAATTATGCTATATATGATTTTTAGGAGACAAAAGTAAGGAAATGCTTCAGATATTTGAACTTAATCATTCACAGATGGCCAATTGCCTTAATAGTGCCCACAACAACTTGTATTTTTTTTCTTGGAAGAACAGTGAAAGTCAACATGCGCCAGCAATGAGCCTGTTCATCAAGGGCTGAGGCTCAGTCTCCTAGACCTGCTTAATGACCTATTTCTGAGTCTACAGGACATAAAGGTCATGAAACAGAGATATTTCATATAGCCAAAGGTATACTTCATTTATTTATTCATAAGTCATGGCATGTATTTCATGAGTGAACAATTGCATGAACTTTTTACAATGCTTTGAAATAAATATTAGCCCATAAAAATTTATGTTGATACATTTCTAATCCAGGTGCTCAGCCATCCCTTCCACACAACTATCTTGATCAGTAAGAAAAAATAAATAAATGTGCTTCATTTAGTTTATTAGAGCCAGATATTATAGGGCATGAAAAAGTATAGTTTGTAGAGATTTCAAGGGGTCCTTTATTCTCTAGTCTTGCCTGTGGCCAAGAAATCACTAAAATGATTCTAACGGTTCCCAATATTGTGAGAATCTCATAAAAACAATTCCAAGATTTGTAGTGCTATCTGTCATAAAGTTCTACTCTTTCAAAGCTAAATATATATATATATATATATAATTGTTAGATTATAGTAGAGAAGGTAATACAGTATTGCAAAGAGTATAGACTGGAGTCACTAAAAACACAGCCCTGACATTCACTTGCTGTGTAACCTTAGGCAAGTATTTTAACCTTTCTGTTCCTCCCTTTTCTTGTCCATTACATTGGAATAATAGTTCTTACCTTATAAAATTGATGTGAGTTAAACAAATTATTATATTTAAAGTCCTTAGAACAGTGCCTGGCATACAGGAAACTTAAGTGTCTACTAGTGTTACTGTTTGTTACTATTACTTATGAGTATAGTTTCTTTTTCCCAGTCAGCTTAAGGTACCTAGAATCACAATCATGGTTAGTTATAAACAGTATTTTTCTATTAGAATAAAGTGTGACTAGATTTTCAGGACTCTATGAGCCGATAACCAAGGCAAAAATTAGATAATTATGTCAAAAGGTGGGACTTAATTTGTCAGTAAAAGTAGGACTTAATATATCAATAACACAGAAGGAAAACATTCTAATATTTAGCAAAATGGCTATACTTTTCTCTAGAGAATTCTTAATTTGACTTATTTTCCAGAGAATATGTATTATATATTTTAAAAACACATTAATAAAATTTCTATACTGAAGTGTTAAAAAAAATTCTCTTTAAAAAACACAATATCATTTATATTTACAGAAAATAATACTGAAGTATAAACTTTAAAAAAACATAGGACCTGTATGCTGAAAATTTAGAAACTATGAAAATCTAGGACAATATAAATAATTAGGAAAATATACCCTCTTCATGTATTGAAGACTTAACATAGTAAGGCAATCAAGTCTCCAAAACTGATCTGTAGGTTTTAATGTAATTCTTGTTAAAATCCCAGTAAGGTTTTGGTAGGCTGCAAAAATTTATGAAAATTATGTGGACAGGCACAACACCAAAACAGCTAACCTTGAAAAAATATAGTAGGAGAAATCACTATACCTAACATTAAGGGCTAGTGCATAGCCAGTTATCAAGATAATGTGGTGTTAATGGAGAGAGAAACAAGTAGACCATCAGTATTCAGATGGTGATACTGTATTATTGCCTTGCAGGATGCTACCACTGGAGAAACTGGGTAAAGGATACATTTCTGTATTTTTTTTTACAACTTCACGTAAATCTACAATTTTTTAACATTTTTAAAATTTTTCATTAAAAATATGTTTATCATTAAGTCTTTGTTTAAATTGCCACAGTTGCATTGGGGTATAATTGAAGCACTAACATATTTCTTAAATAGTTTAAGAATTATCGGTTAGTAAATGAATTACACCTTGTTTAATTCCTTTATATTTATCTTTTGGAAGTTTATTTGTGTACTTTGTGATAATAAAGGTAAAACTTTCCTACTGTCAAAACAACTTATAGAGGAGTGTAATGAATAATCCTTTCTATATTAGCCTCAACCTTTTTCTCATTCTTTTCTATTGGAGCTGGTTCTTTTCTTTAGGCCAAGCTGATCATTTCTCTTATGCTTCATTTCTTAATATTTATACTTTCTCAGTAACCTTGGTCTATCAATTAACCATTTGTCTTTAAACTTCTACATAGCTCTTACTTTACTTCCATTAGAAACTATATATGATCAAGTCAGTCTCATTCAAACACCAAGTTAAAGCAAAATGAGGCTTTCAGAATCATCTCTCCCTCTTTGCATTTACTTCTCCCTTTAACCAAATTCTGTTTACTCCTTCTATACTACAATGTAGGTCCTATCAAGTTTCCACAAGTGTTGCAATCATTAAGCTCACCAATAATCTCAATGTTGTCAAAAGTGTCGCGACCCTTCAGGGACCAAAGCAACACACCCAAGGTCTTGATTCTTCTCTAGGCTTTATTGTCTAATCTCTTGTGGCAGTTACAGCAGTTGTCGGGAAGCTCCTCTCCCTCCCGGCGGGCTCCCTTATATTCAGTCACCCAACCAATCCGGGACAGTATCATGCGTGACCTTTAAGCGGATAGGTGTCACGCGCCACTCTAAGCGGGCAGCACGAGCTGTGCACGGGTACGGAAGTCTGTTGGGCCAATCCCCAACAGGGAAGAGGGGAAAGGGTGGTGAGCAGGAAGCAGGCGCCATCTTTAGGGCATTGTCCATCTAGAGTGGGGCTCAGCCTCAGCCGTAGGCCGGGCCCCCACATCTCCCCCTTTATTGTTTTATAACCAAAGGTCTGTCGGGATCATGCCTGTCTTAGGTCGTCCGGAGTCTGCAGCATTCTTACCCGTCCTCAGGCAACAAACAGCTTAGGTCTGCGCCCTGTCTTAGGTTGATATGTGCAGCTCCCGATCTTACCCGTCCTTGACTACTGATCCAGCATATTAAGCCATACTCTAGGGGAGATGCCTTCCTCTAGCGCTGCCATGGCCTGCAACAGGACCTTCCGTTCTCCCTGCTGCTGTTTTTGTATGGAACAGACTTTCCTCCCCAGCACGAGGAGGCCCACAATTAGCAATATTCCTATGACACCTACACCTGACCAGGCTTTGGTGGTGTTTAACATCTTGCCTAACTGTCTGGACAAGTTGGCAGCTTTAGAATAATTATGAAAAGGAATACCAGTGATACACCCTCATATACGCAGCCCACAGACAAAACCTCCCCCAAGAGGTCCAATTGTTCTTGAAGAAGGTTCAGTGGCCTGGGACAGACCATTCAGCATCTCTGCTGTAGGAATGGTGATATCCACGGCAGGAGCAGAAGCAGTGCGATCATCTTGTACCTCTGCTCCAGGGTTTTCCACTCTGCGTATCACACGTTCAGGCACCCAAACGGGGTTCTGCTGGTCCTGTGGAAAAACACAAACCGAGCCTCTGGTCCAGATTATCACTGGGTCTGGGCCTTTCCATGTTCCTTCCAACACATCCTTCCACAAAACTTTAGGCATGTGTTTTGGATTGGATTGTTGGCCATGCCACTCTGCTGCACTGCGGCCATTTTTGTCCAGTGTTCTAAAATCTTCTCCTATTTCCCCTTTTTGTTTATATAAGGCATTCTTGAGGGTGAGGTGGGTGCGTTCCACCATACCCTGACCCTGAGGGTTTGTATCTAGCTCCCTGCTGCTCTCATGACACAAAAGGATGTCATCTATATAATGATAGATGATTATCAGGGGCAACTGTTTCCTGACAGTTTGTAAGGCCTTCTTTACATACACATGGTGGGGCTATTAGCCATGCCCTGTGGCAATAAACCTTTGACAGTCTCTGGGGTGAAGCGGGATGGAGAAGAAACAGTCTTTGATAATCTCCACTTGCCAGACTTTTTCCTAATTACAAAAATAGGTGTGTTCCATGGCGAGGTAGAGGGCTGGAGGTGACCAGCTGCTATCTGTTCTTGTACTAAAGTGTGGGCTGCTTCCTTCTTTTCTTTGGTGAGGGGCCACTGAGGTACCCACACGGGCCTTTTTGACTGCCATGTTATTTCTATAGGCTGTTTTCCCTCAGTGGCCCCGAAGAAAAACCCAATCCTGGTCCTCCGGGCCCTTTGGGTGGTCTCCCTGCTAAAAGGATTGGTTGTTCTTTCCTTTGGAGATCCTTCCCTAGTCCTCTAGTGCCCGCGTACCCCTGTTTTTTCATTATGGCATTAGACTGCTCACTGTAAAAAGTCTCTGTGGTTAGTTTAACTCTGCTATTAAACCTGTTCTCTAGCTCGTCCCCCGAAAGTTCCCCGTCTTCATCCTCATCAGATGGTAGTCCCTGTTCAGATCCCCCTTCCGATGCCTTTGCGAAGGCACGCTCTTCTCGTACTTCCTCTAATATTTCCTCCCCCTCTTGGATGGCCTCTCGGCAGCTTGGCTTCTGTCCCTTCAGGCAATTTTTTACTCGACCCCAAATAGGGATTGTCCCTGGTGAAAGGGGCTCCCTCTTGTCTGCCCGGCATAGGTCATCCCCCAGCCTGTCCCATAAAGGGCTGGTGATTTTTCCTTCATCTAAGAACCATGGGGCATGATTCTCTATAGTGTTCAGGAATGCCCTGGCAGTCTTCGTTTTCAAAGGGGTTCCATTAGCTCTAAGGAGCACTTTCAGAGGTTCCTCGGCCCTAACCCTAGAGGCCTCCGTCCCCATCCTCTCTCTAAAGGGGCAAGTATCCTAGTTATGATTTAGATGGACTACGTCGCTAATTCCGCGAACCTTTTGGTTTTGTCGCCACACTGCGAACCTTTTGATTTCGTCGCCGCTCTGCGAACCTTCACTGATGCCTCCTCATTCCATATATTATAATAAACAATGTCACAAACACTAACAGGACACACACACTACACATAAACACCCACCACAACTGCCTGCTGTCTGCCCTGCCACGTATACTTTCAGTTTGCTCGCCGATCCACTCACCCTCCTCGGTTCCCTCTCCCGGTCTGGCCAGCCGACCGAACGGTGTCCAGCGACGTTCTTCATCAGCAGGCGCCAGGGTCAGCGGATCAGGTCGCAATGAGGTTTAACGATTCCCAGGGTTCAGCACCACTTGTCGCGACCCTTCAGGGACCGAAGCAACACGCCCAAGGTCTTGATTCTTCTCTAGGCTTTATTGTCTAATCTCTCGCAGCAGTTACAGCAGTTGTCGGGAGGCTCCTCTCCCTCCCGGCGGGCTCCCTTATATTCAGTCACCCAACCAATCCGGGACAGTATCATGCGTGACCTTTAAGCGGATAGGTGTCACGCGCCACTCTAAGCGGGCAGCACGAGCTGTGCACGGGTACAGAAGTCTGCTGGGCCAATCCCCAACAGGGAAGAGGGGAAAGGGTGGTGAGCAGGAAGCAGGCGCCATCTTTAGGGCATTGTCCAGCTAGAGTGGGGCTCAGCCTCGGCTGTAGGCCAGGCCCCCACAAAAAGTATGCACAAAATTTCTGCCAATTAAAATTTTTATTATAAGAGTTACTGTTTCCCCATTCCCAAGACAGTACTAAGCATATTTTGTATTTAATAAAAAAAATAGCATGAAGCTAGTAACACTTAGGCTTTAGGATCCTTCACATACACTGTAAGAAGTGCCAGTAAAAAAAAAACAAGATTTTTGTGTGTTTTTGTACAATTTGGTAAAGTAAGGTATTTTTATTACCAAAGGTTAAAGTTGCTGTCTTCTTACACTCAAAATTATTCTCAGTCACAGTTCCCTTTTTTCTGGGTGGCATTGGCACAGCCTCTGGCATTTCCTGAATATAGCAAGGCAGGTGTGGAGTGTTGGCTTTAGTGGGATAAATTCATATGTTTATATAGTGACTGTAAGTAATTCCACAAATATTCCTGGCCCCACTTAGGCCAACACACTAGATCTCATGACAAGAAGTTCAGGACCAGAGATTACTGAAACTGAAAAGAGTTGTGTGATAACCAGTCCCAAAATACACTGGGGATGGGAAGAAGGCTTGAAATGTGCAAAGCCAGAAGCTAGTCTTTGGAAAATTCTTTCAGTATTCATATGTGAAGAATTTGATTCCCTTTAAAGCCTGGTCAAGCCAGAAGTTCTTCTCTGACAAGAATATACAAAAGTATTCAAAGATTACAAATCCAAACCTTTAAAACGTGTTTGAGTGGCATTGTCAGGCAGTTAATTATTACAAACATCATGTTATTTTTCTGGCTATTTTCGAATTTATGGTAATTTGCAGACAATTTCTTCTAATTTATATTGTGTTTTTTTTCCAAATTCTAAATTATTAATATGTGATTTCATACTTGTAGTTTTGTATTCTTTTTAAAAGAAAACAGTAATCAAAACTTTAAGTACTGTTTTCATAAAACCTGAAGCTACCTGTATTTATTCCAGTGTTCATTTATATTTCACAGAATGAATATTATTGTAGAGTATGGATACTCCAGCTGGCTGGCATGCTTTATATTAGAGCTCATGGTTCCACCTCTGTGCTGATTCCAATGAAACTTTCCTGGTCTGAGCCTCTCTTATGTAAGTACATAGGCACTGCCTCTCTGTTCAGATGTTTCTAAAGAATAATACTGCAACCATGTATGAAAAAAGACTAGGTACAGAACAGTAGGTATTAAGATGAAGGAAAATATCTGGGCAGGTGGTATGGTGGAATACAGATCTGAGATCAGGTGAGTATCTCTACTTGCAGGACACTTTAGTGAACGTCATAGTGAGGAAATATGTTTGAAATAAGATGCATTTGGAAATTACACATATGTAGCTAGCAAATGATAAGATAAGGAAAAAGGTCAAAAGGTGAGTGAACAAGCCAGAAATCAAAATATTCTCAAGGCCAAGTCTGCCCTCTTTAACCTCAGGAAAGAAAAAAATAAAAAAATAAATATAGAAAATATGACCAAAATAGCATATTATTACTAGTATTCAGTGTATCAGTGAACCCACCCTGCCCATGTATAAGGACACATACTTGGTTTGACTAATGAGCACCTAAGTACTGCCTGAAATAGCTGTACTGTTCTACATGCCCACCAGCCAGCAAATGTTTCTTGGTTCTTGGCATCCTGTAGTTTTCAGATTTTTCCCCACCAAACAGGTGCAAAATCACATATCATTTTAATTTACATTCTCAATGTATATTTATACATCTCTTCATGTGCTCATTAGACTTTGCATTTGTTTTTCTGTATATATCAGTTGCCTGTTTTTACATTGAGGTTGTTACCTTTCTATGTGTGGTCTGCATGTGCTACTGATATATTCTAGATATTTAATCATTTACCTTAAGTACTACATATAATATGCCATTCTCTCACCTTTATATTGACTTATCTTTGGTAGCTTTCTTTGTACAAAATCCTCTAATGATTTTTTTAAAAAGAGGATGGGCTACAAATGGAGCCCATCATAGGGCCTTAGAATAAGTAACTTCACAAGAATTGGCACTGCTGAGCTATTTTCTTATCCTAACTTGGAGACATTCCTACAAAGATAAGACAATAAGGTAATTTCTAATTCAGAATCAACTTCCCCCATTTTCATATTTCAAGTATAGTGATTCTCAAGTTAGAGGCTGATATTCAACCAGGCCTTGACTAGGCCAGTCTGCACAAGGGCTATTGTTTGAGTTAAACTCCCTTATACCTCCTTAAGCTGCTGCTATCATTCTAATCTACAGACTAGAAGTTTCCCTCTGGATTCTGTGTCAGGCTAACTTAGTTCAAATGACCTTACTCCTAAAGGTTTTGTTAAATCTGATATTTTTGAATTTCTAAAATCCAGATAGTTTGGGAACATTTTTTCATTCACATTGTACAACTTAAGAAGTTATGAATCTGAGTAGCATTTTATATACTTCAATATTCATTTTAAAAAATGGATGTTTTATTAATAATTCAAGTACATTTATAAATAGCTGAAATAAAGTTGTAATTTTGGGAAACAACCCTAATAATATGGGGTCAAGGTCAGGGAGAGTAACTATGACTTTCCTCTGTTAAAGCCAAAATACTGGGGTCCTAAAACCATTGTTCTGACTTATTGTAAGCATTAAATTGTTCTTGGTGTCTACAGATGTCTCCCAGACTTTCTTGATATTTATTACCAGTCAATCCCTTTTCCTATTCTGGTAGCCAATGGAGAAGAAATGAATTTTCTATACCGCGAAAACTTCAGAGGATGTAATATACTTAGAAACCATAAGATTCACAACTTAAAAAATGTAAATAAACTTCCAATGTCAGAAAATCAGAATTAAGTTGAAAATAAAGCAATTAGGATACAAATTCAATAAAATCAGAGAGTAGTATTTCCTGAGCTTTGAGATTAAAAATGTTCAACATCGAAAAAAAAAAAAGCAGACTGCTTGAGCCTGTCCTTAGCCGATCCCTATTGCTTTGATAAATGTGCCACGTTTTCATGGCTTTCTACTGCCTTGTTTTCTAAGTACAAAACATGTTCTCTATTATATTAACCTGTTAGGTGCAACTTTATAATAACATGATAATTTTGACAATAGAGATCTCAAGTGCATCTCAAGGTATTTCAGGAAATCCAACGTAAGACAACAAATCACACTTCTTCCTCTTCTTTTCACCGAGATATTTAATACATTTAAACATTGATAACATTTAAAAACGTATGGAAGCTATTTTTTATTTTGATTTGATGAATTACTAATTTAAAACTGAGTAATGGCTGTTTTGCTAAGAATAAGAGAGAAAGAAAAATGAATAGAAGATTCTTGGACAGATACTATGACAGGAGGATTCCTATAGCTACTTAGAGTACATTCATGCATGTGTGCCTGTGTGTGTGTGGTGGGGGGGGGATGAAGACCCAAAAATGGAATAATCTTGGCTTGTAGTTTATTATTAGCAATGTACATAGCATGCTAATAGGTAAAATAATTCAAGAGAAATGGAATGTTGGTATTTATTACACATTAATCTACTTCATGTTAATAAGCTATTTCAAAGAGGCCTTTAAATAGTTCTGTAGTATATCATTAAGGATATGTTGTAGATAATAAAATTAAGGTTTAGGAAGTTTAAATGATTTGTGTAAAGTTATACACCTGGTTAGCGAGGAAGCCAGGGTGTTACCCAATTAAAGCTCTTTTCATTGTACCATGCGGCCTCCAGGTACAATGATGTTTTTTTTTTTTTCAAAAATGCCATTTTTTTGAAATACACTTGACATAAGACATTGTGTAAATTTGAGGTAATAAATTTAGCACTAACCATTGCAGCAATAATTGTAGCAATAACTGGCACCTCTATCATATTACACAATTATCCTTTCTTTTTACTAGTTGGAATAATTATGTTCTAGTCTCTTAGCAAGTTTGGTGATCATAATACTGTTGTTTACATGTTAATGCAACCCTGAGCAGGGGGAAAATTGTGAGAGTTACACATTCAACTATATATAACCATTTTCCTCTTCCCTTAAGGGAGGCATCAGAGAAAAGTGATTATCCAAAACAGTCATTCCAAGTATATTAAACAAAGCCAAAGCAAATATAATTCTCTTTATAAAAAGAAGTATCTCTAATAATACATTGATAAGGCATTTATATTATTGTATCAAAACTCTGTCAGAATTCCTATGTCAGATATTTGTTAAGAAAATAGGAAACAAGTGTAGTGAACATAAAGAATAAAATATTTTTGAATGTTATATAAGCATAATGGTATTCTAATTTGACATTCCCTGATTTAGACTTCATATTTTCTTTCTTAAAAGATTAGATTTCAGGCCGTGGGGGGGACAGAGCCAAGATGGTGGCATGAGTACGACAGTGGGAATCTCCTCCCAAAAACATACATATTTTTGAAAATACAACAAATACAACTAATCCTAAAAGTGAGACCAGAAGACACAGGACAACAGCCAGACTACATCCACACCTGTGAGAACCCAGTGCCTGGTGAAAGGGGTAAGATACAAGATGCAGCCCAGAGGGACCCGAGGCCCCTCACCCCAGCTCCCAGCAGGAGGAGAGGAGCCAGAGCGGGGAGGGAGAGGGAGCCCAGGACTGCTAAACACCCAGCCCAAGCCATCCGCACCAGAGCGCAGACACAGTGCATGCGTGGGGTGCTGGAAACTAGGGAAGCAGGACAGTAAGACCTGTGAGTAGGTCCCGCAGCCGGTGCCCATGGGACAAAGAAAAGCGAGTGCTTTTTGAAAGTCTTAAAGGGACAGGGATGCAACAGCTGGACGGAAGCATCCCAGATCACAGTGTAGCAGCTGGAAATTCCAGGGAACTTCAGGTGCACTAACCCCCTGGGCAACAGCTCGGAGACCCCTCATGGAGGTAAACAGCCAAACAGCCCCCCATCCATTACCCCTCTGGGACCCTGCTATAGCAGAGCAGCAGCCTGAGGCTGGCCACACCCAACACAAGTGAGCTTCCTCCATACCGGCCGGGCAAGGTACAGAGACCCAGTCTACATGCAATTGCCCAACACAAGCCACTAGGGGCTGCAGTTGTCCCAGTAAAGAAAGGCCAGGAGCAAGTAGAAAGTCTTGGCTCTCCCAGCTGACAGACGAGTCAATAGCATATAACTGCACCTATCAACATGAAAAGGCAAAAAATTTGATCCAGACAATACTAACCCAGACAGTTTCGACATCTTCTACATCTTCCCCTGAGAAGGAACCTGGGGAGATAGATTTAAACAGTCTTCCTGAAAAAGAATTCAAAACAAAAGTCAAAACCATGCTGATGGACTTGCAGACAAATATGCAAGAACTAAGGAGGGAGAATACAGAAATAAAACAATCTCTGGAAGGAGTTCAAAGCAGAATGGACGAGATGCAAGACACCATTAATGGACTAGAAAACAGAGAACAGGAACACAGAGAAGCTGATGCAGAGAGAGATAAAAGGAGCTCCAGGAATGAAAGAATATTAAGAGAACTGTGAACAACTGAAACAGAACAGTATTCACATTATAGGGGTACCAGAAGAAGAAGAGAGAGAAAAAGAGAAAGAAAGTGTCTTTGAAGAAATAATTGCTGAAAACTTCCCCAAACTAGGGGAAGAAATGGCCTCTCAGACCACACAGGTACACAGAACTCCCATGACAAGGGATCCAAGGAGGGCAACACCAAGACACATAATAATTAAAATGGCAAAGATCAAAGACAAGGACATAGTATTAAAGGCAGCCAGAGAGAAAAAAAAGGTCACCTACAAAGGAAAACCCATCAGGCTAACATCAGACTTCTCAACATAAACCCTACAGGCCAGAAGAGAATGGCATGATATACTTAATGCAATGAAACAGAAGGGCCTCAAACCAAGACTACTGTATCCAGCATGAATATCATTTAAATATGAAGGAGGGATTAAACAATTCCCAGACAAGGAAAAGTTGAGGGAATTTGCTTCCCACAAACCACCTCTACAGGGCATCATACAGGGACTGCTCTAGATGGGAGCACTCCTAAAAAGCACAGAACAAAACACCCAACATAGAAGAAGGGAGGAGGAGGAATGAGAAGGGAGAGAAATAAAGAATCATCTGACCGTGTTTATAATAGCTCAATAAGTAAGTTAAGTTAGACAGTAAGATAGTAAAGAAGCTAACCTTGAACTTTTGGTAACCACAAACTTAAAGCCTGCAATGGCAATAAGTACATATCTTTCAATAATCACCCTAAATGTAAATGGACTGAATGCACCAATCAAAAGACACAGAGTAATAGAATGGATTAAAGAAGCAAGATCCATCCATATGCTGCTTACAAGAGACTCACCTCAAACCCAAAGACATGCACAGACATAAAGTCAAGGGATGGAAAAAGATATTTCATGCACACAACAGAGAGAAAAAAGCAGGTGTTCCAATGCTAGTATCAGACAAAATAGACTTCAAAATAAAAAAAGTAACAAAAGATAAAGAAGGACATTACATAATGATAAATGGCTCAGTCCAACAAGAGGATATAACCATTATAAATTATATGCACCCAATACAGGAGCACCAACATATGTGAAACAAATACTAACAGAACTAAAGGAGGAAATAGAATGGAATGAATTCATTCTGGGAGACTTCAACACACCACTCACTCCAAAGGACAGATACATCAGACAGAAAATAAATAAGGACAGAGAGGCACTGAACAACACTCTAGAACAGATGGACCTAAAAGACATCTACAGAACTCTACATCCCAAAGCAACAGGATACACAATTTTCTCAAGTGCACATGGAACATTCTCCAGAATAGACCACATACTAGGCCACAAAAAGAGCCCCAGTAAATTCCAAAAGATTGAAATCCTACCAACCAACTTTTCAGACCACAAAGGCATAAAACTAGAAATAAATTGTACAAAGAAAGTAAAAATGCTCACAAACAAATGGAGGCTTAACAACATGCTCCTAAATAATCAATGGATCAATGACCAAATCAAAATGAGATCCAGCAATATATGGAAACAAATGACAAAAACAACACAAAGCCCCAACTACTGTGGGATACAGCAAAAGCAGTCTTAAGAGAAAGTATATAGCTATCCAGGCATATTTAAAGAAGGAAGAACAATCCCAAAGGAATGGTCTAATGTCACAATTATCAAAATTTGAAAAAGAAGAACAAATGAGACCTAAGGTCAGCAGAAGGAGGGACATAATAAATATCAGAAAAGAAATAAATAAAATTGAGAAGAATAAAACAATAGCAAAAAATCAAAGAAACCAAGAGCTGATTCTTCGAGAACATAAACAAAATAGATAAGCCTCTAGCCAGACTTATTAAGAGGAAAAGAGAGTCAACACACATTAACAGAATCAGAAACGAGAAAGGAAAAATCACGATGGACCCCACAGAAATACAAAGAATAATTAGAGACTACTATGAAAACCTATATGCTAACAAGCTGGAAAACCAAAGAGAAATGGACAACTTCCTAGAAAAATACAACCTTCCAAGACTGATCCAGAAAGAAACAGAAAATCTAAACAGACCAATTACCAGCAACGAAATTGAAGTGGTACTCAAAAAACTACCAAAGAACAAAATCCCCCGGGCCAGATGGATTTACCTCGGAATTTTGTCAGACATACAGAGAAGACATAATACCCATTCTCCTTAAAGTTTCCAAAAAATAGAAGAGGAGGGAATACTCCCAAACTCATTCTATGAAGCCAACATCACCCTACTACCAAAACTAGGCAAAGACCCCATCAAAAAAGAAAACTACAGACCAATATCCTTGATGAATGTAGATGCAAAAATACTCAATAAAATATTACCAAACCGAATTCAAAAATACATCAAAAGGATCATACACCATGACCAAGTGGGATTCATCCCGGTGAGGCAAGGATGGCACAACATTCAAAAATCCATCAACATCATCCACGACATCAACAAAAAGAAAGACAAAAACCACATGATCATCCATAGATGCTGAAAAAGCATTCGACAAAATTCAACACCCATTCATGATAAAAACTCTCAAAAAAATGGGTATAGAGGGCAAGTACCTCAACATAATAAAGGCTGTATATGATAAACCCACAGCCAACATCATACTGAACAGCAAGAAGCTGAAAGCTTTTCCTCTGCGGTCGGAAACAAGACAGGGATGCCCACTATCCCCACTGTTATTCAACATAGTACTGGAGGTCCTAGCCACAGCAATTAGACAAAACAAAGAAATACAAGGAATCCAGATTGGTAAAGAAGAAGTTAAACTGTCACTATTTGCAGATGACATGATATTGTACATAAAAAACCCTAAAGACTCCACTCTGAAACTACTAGAGCTAATATTGGAATTTAGCAAAGTTGCAGGATAGAAAATTAACACACAGAAATCTGTGGCTTTCCTGTACATGGACAATAAACTAATAAAAACAGAAATCAGGAAGACAATTCCATTCACAATAGTATCAAAAAGCATTAAATACCTAGGAATAAACCTAACCAAGGAAGTGAAGACCCTATACCCTGAAAACTATAAGACACTCTTAAGAGAAATTAAAGAGGTCACTAACAAATGGAAACTCATCCCATGCTCCTGGCTAGGAACAATTAATATCATCAAAATGGCCATCCTGCCCAAAGCAATATACAGATTCTATGCAATCCCTATCAAACTACCAACAGCATTCTTCAATGAACTGGAAAAAATTGTTCAAAAATTTGTATGGAAACACCAAAGACCCCGAATAGCTAAAGCAATCCTGAGAAGGAAGAATAAAGTGGGGGGGAATCTCACTCCCCAACTTCAAGCTCTACTACAAAGCCATAATAATCAAGACAATTTGGTACTGGCACAAGAACAGAGCTGCAGACCAATGGAACAGAATAGAGACTCCAAACATTAACCCAAACACATATGTTCAACATATTCGATAAAGGGGCCATGGACATACAATGGGGAAATGACAGTCTCTTCAACAGATGGTGCTGGCAAAACTGGACAGCTACATGTAAGAGAATGAAACTGGACCACTGTCTACCCCCATACCCAAAAGTAAATTCGAAATGGATCAAAGACTTGAATGTAAGTCATGAAAACATAAAACTCTTAGAAAATAACATAGGCAAAAATCTCTTTGACATAAACAGGAGTGACCTCTTCTTGAATATACCTCTGCAGGCAACGGAAACAAAAGCACAAATGAACAAATGGGACTATATCAAGCTGAAAAGCTTCTATACAGCAAAGGACACCATCAATAGAACAAAAAGTTATCCTACAGTATGGGAGAATATATTTATAAATAACAGGTCCGATAAAGGGTTGACATCCAAAATATATAAAGAGCTCACACACCTCAACAAACAAAAAGCAAATAATCCAATTAAAAAATGGGCAGAGGAGCTGAATAGACAGTTCTCTAAAGAAGAAATTCAGATGTCCAACAGACACATGAAAAGATGCTCCACATCGCTTGTCATCAGAGAAATGCGAATTAAAACCACAATGAGATATCATCTCACACCAGTAATGATGGCTACCATCCAAAAGACAAACAACAACAAATGTTGGCGAGGTTGTGGAGAAAGGGGAACCCTCCTACACTGCTGGTGGCAATCTAAATTAGTTCAACCATTGTGGAAAGCAGTATGGAGGTACATCAAAATGCTCAAAACAGTCTTACCATTTGACCCAGAATTCCACTCCTAGGAATTTACCCTAAGAACACAGCAATCAAGTTTGAGAAAGACAGATGCATCCCTATGTTTATTGCAGCACTATTTACAATAGCCAAGAATTGGAAGCAACCTAAATGTCCATTGATAGATGAATGGATAAAGAAGAAGTGGTATATATACACAATGGAATACTACTCAGCCATAAGAAGAGGGTAAATCCTACCATTTGCAGCAACATGCATGGAGCTGGAGGGTATTATGCTCAGTGAAATAAGCCAAGCGGAGAAAGAGAAATTCCAAATGATTTCACTCATATGTGGAGTATAAGAACAAAAGAAAACTGAAGGAACAAAACAGTAGCAGAAGCACAGAACCCAAGAATGGACTAATGGTTACCAAAGGGAATGGGACTGGGGAGGATGGGTAGGAAGGGAGGGATAAGGGCGGGAAAAAAGAAAGGGGGCATTACGATTAACATGTATAGTGTAGGGGGGGTTGCACGGGGAGGGCTGTGCAACACAGAGAAGACAAGTAGTGATTTTTACAGCATCTTACTGTGTTGATTGACAGTGACTATGAACGGGTATGTGGGGGGACTTGGTGAAGGGGGAACCTAGTAAACATAATGTCCTTCATGTAATTGTATATTAATGATACCAAAATAAAATAAAATAAAAGAAAGGTTAGATTTCAAAGAAATAATTAGCTTTCCACAAATAGTTTTTCCAGAAATATTATATATAATTGTACTATAGAAAATATATAAAGAATCATCATGTTATTAATTTGGTTTTTGATATGCAACATCTGTTTCAGCCTTGGTATCATTTTATTTAAGAAAGTGCTGCTTGAACAAAAACTACCAGTATGTTACCTAGTTCTATGTAGTATAGCTGAAAAAGTTGCTTAATGTTTCCCCAAAGGAAGTCAAACTAACATGTCATTCATTAGGTCCCTGCTCCATAAACCTACCCATAGCTAGATTACATGTTTGTTTTAGGTAAGTAGGTTCTGTCAAACAGGCTCACACAATCAAGAGGTAAAGGAAGCAGTTCTGAAAACCTGGTAATGCTGAGAACACCTTTCCTGGAACCTGTCTGGTGAGGCAGCCCTGAGAGCACCTGGGAATCCCAAGGAGAATGACACAGGGACTAAAGAAGTAGAGTCGCCGAGAGTTTTACTCAGAGTCGATCAGAGATGCAGTTTTTACTAAATGTGCTCTGACGCTGAGCAGAAGAAACAGTCTGAAACAAGTTTAAGGGATCTGAGTTAAGGCTGACTAAGCACAGATTTGTACACTTGTTTGAGGCTTTGCAAACTGGCTTAGAATATTGCAAAGCCTTGCCAAAGATCGCTGAGAGTTAGAGTCGTCTTTGAAGCAGCAATAGCACGCTTTCGTTTAACTAGGCTGCCATTAAGTGTGAAAAAAATGTATTCTAGGAAACCGAATATAGCTCAATTGACAAATAGTTTTTCTGCCAAAAATTCGTTTGTAAATTGATCTTTGGAACTTTGAATCCATCTCTCAAAATAGAGGATGGTGATTTGTGCATCAAAGTTAACCACATATGCATAATTTAATCCTTAAAATACTTAAAATATAGTATTGAGCAATGCTTTTTTATCCTGTGACATATTTTTATATGCTGAAATTGTATAATAAATTCCAAGTAAAGATGCCAAGAACATGCTTCACTGACTGAGGATACGAGGACCCACGGGGCCCTGCTGGCTGTTGCAGTGACCGTCCAGTCCGTGGTGGGCTGAGGGGGGCTCAGGCTTCTCAAAAAATTGTGTGTGACCAAATTTCTGAGAGCTTATTCAAGTCAGTTTTCTTTATAACAATAAATGTTCTTTATAGCACTTTATAAGCTAGTTTGACGAAAACATAAAATAGCTTTCTAAAGTGGGATTATATTTATGGTCCCCAAAAATATTATTTACTGATATTTCTCAGATATTTATCCTCTATTAGGTGTTTATTTTTTTACAGTGATATTAAATATTGCTTGGGAAACTCATGTTTATTAGATCATTATGTACTTGGAGATGTTTCTTAAGATTTTTACAATTGGGAAGAAAAGACTAACATCTGGCGAATGTTTTCTTTAATTTTCATAATAAATAATTAAACATGTTTGTTTTCCATATGTTAATGCGATTAAATAATTTTTAATGTAGGTCTCTCAATAGACAAACTTAGAATGCATAAAAAGAAATTAGGATAAGTATTTATTTTAATACCCGTATTTAATATGTCAGGTAGAAACCATCCTCCTACATGCCAGTTTTGAGGAAGTAATGAAGCTTTCCATCTACTCTGAGAGAAAGGACTTATTTTTCCTTTTTTTCCTCCCATTCCCCTCCCCTCTTCTTGTTGCCTGTCTTCCCCCGCCCTCCAGTGTTGTTCTCCTTCCACTTCTGCACCCTCCGTCAGTCCACAGGTATCGAGATGTTGCAGGCACTGTACTAGGTGTTGGAGAAACAGTGGGAAACCAGAGGTGCTGCTGCCCCTGTCTTCCAGAGGCTGACATCTCAAAGAAAAAAAAGACATGAAAGATTTCTTAGAAGTGGGATGATTACTACAAAAAACATTAAATACAACATACAGTGGAGTATATAAAAAAAGTTTTTGACTGTAGGTTTATCCTTGGGATAGTACTGAAATTAGGGAATTTATCATATTTGGGGAAATTAGTCCACTTAAAATTGATACTGAGAGTTATATATATGTGAATATAATTCCTTGCTGTTTTTTTTTTTTCTAACAATGTTGTTTAATTTGGGAGCAATTACAGAAAAAACAAAAGGAATGATTCAGTGCTGGGGATTGATATGCTAGAATGATAAAAGGGAGCTGGAATTTGGGACTCCCAGAAAAGTCTTCTTTAAAGTTACAGCTAAAATCAACCTCCTGCCCTTCAGGTGATCTATTATTAACCCCTATGCTTTATGGAAGGAAACATAAAACAAGAGGTGAAGAATGGTGCTCTCTAATCCTCTGTCAGTGGTTGCTCTGCTGCTGCTAGAGCCACACGTACCTTTCCTCTTGTCTCTTCTTGTGTATCTCTAGTTTGTAGACAGCTGGCATCTAACCTCTCTTCTTTAGTTCCCACTTCTATTAACCCAGGTTCCTCTGCCTGGGTATCTGAAGCTTTATTCCTCTAGCTGTGGCTTGACTTATCTCTCTTACTCTAGTAATGGTTTTCCCATAATTGTCCCTTCCCTCTTTCAATAAAGAACCTGGTGTGCCCATGCTGCCTTCTTGCAGTCTTCACTACTTACTGCCCTAATGGACTTTTGCCAAGTGCTCTCCTACGAGAAGCAGATTTTATGCCTGCTTCTCTTCACTTCTGGCGTCTCAGGATTTAGAATTTGCCATGCCCAGGGACTCGTGATAGCCTGCCAGTTGTCACCTGTGCCAGCTGGTCTATCTGTGGGATTTTCAATTTAAATCTTCTTAGTTTTCTATGCCTTTGAACTTGACCTTTACTACCTTGATTTCTCTTTCACCCATTAGGCAATAGTTTCCTTGAGGTCAGGCCTGTTTCCATTTTTGCCACAACCGAATGCCCAGTTCAACAAATATTTTTTAATAAATAATTTGCTCCTTTTACTTTGAATCTCTCATGTTTGTAAAAATTTTGTATATTTTTATGTTTAAACTTTTGCAAATAAAGTTACATTTCATAACATTTTAGCAACATATAACCAACATGACAAATAAGCAACATTCCCAAATGGGGAAAAAGCTGAAAGGACATTTGTTCTCTTATGTCATACTATGCTCAAGATAACATCTAACTAAGCTCCTTAAAAACAAAACTGCTATGAACACTGATTAACTTCATGGCCTTTTTAATAATAGAGCTTCACCAAGGTATCACACATTGTTTATTTTAAATGAGATATATATCATACATTCTCCCAATCCATTCTCAGGGAACAAAAACTGTTCTTGGGTGAAGGTAAAAAAATCTTACTCTTTTTTTAAATTTTTTTAATCATATTATCTGTATGGCTGCCATGACAAATTACCACAAGCTTAACATAAAACAACATAAATTAAAAACAAAACAGAGCAAACAAAAACTCAGAAACTTATTCTCTCACAGTGCTGGAGGCCAGAAATTCAAAATCAAAGTGTCATCATGGTTGGTTCCTTCTGGAAGCTCTGAAGGAGAATCTGCTCCATGCCTTCCCCTTGCTTTTCTGGTGGGCTGCTGGCAATCGTGGTGCCCCTTGGCTTGTAGAACCATCACTCCAGTCTGCTCCTCGGTCATTGCTTCGCCCCCATTCCTCTTCTAAGGACACTTGTCATTGGATTTGGAGCCCATCATAATCCAGAAGAAGTTCATTTTGAGATTTTTAAATTATATCTACAAAGACGCTTTTTGCAAATCAAATCACATTCACAGGTTTTAGATGGACATATCTCTTGGGGCCACTATTCAACCTACTACATCATCTATAAATACTTTAGTATGTATCTCCAAAAGATAATGGCTTTAAAAAAATCACACAGCCATAGTACCATTATCGCACCAAAAAAAAAAAATCCTAAATCTAATACACATTTAGTGTTCAAAGTTCTAATAGTTTCATAGATGTCATAAGAGCTTTTTAAAAATAGTTTATTTGAAATAAGACCTATAATCTTGGTCTAACTTTTATCTCAGTTGTTCTTTTAAGTGTCTTTTAACCTATATGTTCCCTTTCCATTTTCTTTTTCACTCTTGCAATTTATTCATCACATAGAATTCTCCACGTCTGGATCTTGATGATTTTCCATCTTTGTGGTGCAGTTTTTGTTTTGTTTTGTTTGTTTTGTTTTCCCTTTTTTTTTTTTTATTAAGGTGTTACTGGTATACACTCTTGTTTCATGAGGTCTATTCTTTCCTCCAGGTTTATGCAGTCTGGCACAGTCTTTTTTCCTGTTGCTCTTTCAGGATTAGTTGTATTAATTATATTTTTATATTATATGTGGTTTTAGGAGGAGGTCTCTGCCTCACTTCTCACGCTGACATATTTAATCCTCTGTCAATCTTACTCTATTTATGTATAGAGTATAGATGTTAATATAAGACATATCACAACATTTCATGGAGGTGATTATAAAAAAACAATGTTGAAAAAGGCTCCTTGTGGAGGCCAACAATGAAAAAATTGCTGAGAAATACCGTTGTAAATAAAGGTAAGGCAACTTCATCCCTGTTCTGCAGAGAGCATCTAAGTCAACAGGAGGAATGTACCAGGATTGACTCCTTTTTGAAGAGACACATTTTGAGAAAACTGAAAGCACAGCCCATAAAAGGATGTGGTAGACACAGAGGTATATGGTCAAGGGCTTCTTCCTGGATTGTCAACTTCTTTCAGAAGTGATACAAATTTCAATTTATTACTTTCTAAAAATCTATCAAGTCTTAAATTATTTTTTCAATCTACCACATCAAATAGTAATTTAATATCCAAACACAACCTTTTTGTACTAATGCCATATTACTTTTTAAAACTATATATTTATGTGAACTCATATTTGTTTGCTAAATTGATGTTGGACAGACAGCTCTGTTGTTTCATGAATTAAAAATTAATTTAGTTACACTACTTCTAAAAGTGAACCATTTTCTCCAGAAATAAACCATTTTAGTTACAGCCAACTTTGCACAAATCTCAAAGGTCCTGTATAAGGTCCTATATACTCTAATAAGTGAACACTCTTTACAACTCAAGTGTAATCAGAGACATGACTCAAAGATTTGAAAATATTTTCTTTGGATTGATGACATCCATTAGCTTCACTATCCATAACCTTCCCCTCCTTTGCAATGACATTCTCTCTTCTGCCAATTACATCAACACACTTCAATACTTTTAGACTTGGAATTCTGTAACACTAAAATTCTATATTTCTTTAACATTCCTATTTGATTTTAACAATCAATTAAATGATATTTTCTAAAATCTCATATGTTTGATCTTTTGGTGGCATTTGACAGATCTGAATATCCCCTAATTTCTAATTTTTAGTACATTTTGTGGTACTGCATTTTCTTAAACTCTATTTTCCAGATATCTGTTTATTATGAATGTTATTTTGAATTCCCTGTCATTAGCTCTTCCGTTATAAGCCTATTAGATTTTTCTTTCTGCCTATATAGCCTTCTCACCAACTTCCATAAGTTCAGCATCAGTCTTGTACCAAACTATATTAATATGTAAAGTGCTAGGTATACAAAGATAGACAAAATATTGTCCTGCCTTCTAGGAGCTATGATAACATCTTTCATAAATGTCATACATATATTTCCAAAATAATTTTAGAAATCTTCACTTTCAAGCTGTGAACATCTCAAGTTTACTATATATAAATTTTTTGACCCTAAGATATACTCTCCTTCCTGCACGTTCTGTCTTGTAACTGGCACAGTACACACTGTAAAAGCTCTGCAGTTAACCTTCTCTTTTGTCTCTTCCTCAAACCTCAAATAAAATCAGAAAGAAAATTCAATTTATTTCACAAGTACACCTCTTTATTCAAGAGCATAATAATGGTTTTAGAGACTCATTAATGTTAATTTCAAATCCTGGTTTCTCATCTTACAACTTGTGTAGTCTTAAACAGTACAAATACAAATTCCCCCATTAATACAATGGAGATAACCTCTAGCTTAATAGGATGCTGTAAGAATTACTTAAGGTAACATGTGAAGAGCATAGCACATAATATGTACTGAATACATTTTTATGTTTTTCCTTTGCTTAAATGTTTCTCTTTTTCTCATGCCACTGACATAGATTGTATACTTACTCAGAGCCATCTGGATATTCTGGCACAAATTTTCATGCCTGTATTCTTTGTCAATATTTATCTAAACACCACAGTGTTATTAAATTGATTATTCTGCTGGAAGCCTTCCAGAATTTGTAACTGCCCACAGTGAAAATGTTAATTCATATAGAAGAGCATTGAAGAACCTTCGTCACATCTTATACACTTCTATGTATGCTCAGGGGAGTACAGTCTTAGGCATAGATCAGATATTCATGAAATATTTTCTGATGTTGCTCACCTCCCTTGTAAAAACTTGTGTATAAAGGCTATGCTGAATCCTTTGTAGTTATTACTCATTTTTGCAAGGGAATGGTTATATTCAAGCAAATGCCGATTTAAAAATTGTGTAGGTAAGGGAGGAGGGACTGAGCTGGGCACAGCATCCAGTTAATTTATAGAATCCAATGTCCTCTTACCAAGTCTGTTCTGTTTTCTGTTTCATTGGCATCTTTCCGTATAGTTTTTTGTTTGGGAGGTGAGAAAAGCCCATTGTAAAGTCATGTAATCTGCGTGCTCTCAGTTGGAGCCAACATTCATCATACCATTCTTTCTCTTTTCTAATATTCTTCCCTGGATTGTAGGTTAAGTCTGGATGAGGATGGTGGTGGTGGGGATGGTGGTTAAAATGGGCGGTAGGCAGGCTTTCCTACTGAGCTTCACCTCACCTATACTACTGCCGTGTGTTTGACTTCAATTGCTATAGGAAAGTTGAGGTTCCGGCTGTTTTCATGAGCCTAGATCCCTCCCTACGCTTTTGTCATTGGATACCAAATTAGTACTATGATGCTTTTTGGAAATACCTATCTTGCTTGAGAACTGAGGAATCATGTACCACCTTTCAGTATCTTCTTGCTGTTTCTTCCAGACTTAACAAAATATTGCAAATTTTCTTTCTAGTTTGTAGTCTTATGTTACCCAGGCTCATTTTCTGATTTTCACATGTCATTAAACTCTGATTAAATCAAGTTACTTGTTAACATCAGTAATTTTCAAATATTGATTGTTTAATAGATGAGTATGGGAAATCTGGTAGAATATGAAAACACCTGGTAATCAAATTATCGCCATTTTCAGCTCTATATGAGAGTTTCTTCAATGGTCTAACAAGATATCTGTAACTGTTTTATTATATGAACTCTATGAGGTTAATTTTCTTTTCCAAAATTTTGCATAATATAAATTTTGTCCCTTTTATATCTTCAGTTTGGTATTGCATAAGCAAAGGACATTGTGTATTATTTTTGAAGTGGAAGAAATGTGCAAATTATAATTTTCATAGTCATATTCATGCAAAATGAAGAGTGAAGTATAAAAGTGTGGTTTCTTATTGATTTGGTTACAAAATATTTTACAGCTGTAATTCCTCTCATTATCAAACATTCTATTTTCTGGCAAATGATAGTCATGGTAAAGCTGCAAACACATCCTGGGTTTTTATTTTATTTTTTTTACTCTATGTCTTTGCTACTGCCTTCATCTAGAACACTTATCCTCACACCTGAAATCTAATTCAGAGTTTTACATATTTTTATGTCTCTTCATAGTATTGTGTAACTCTAACACTCTCAAATGTTGAGGTAAAATATTGTTGAGTTATGTGTTACTTTTATTGCCAAGCTGAAAACTTACTGTATCTTGTTATTGTTTCTTCTTACTGTATCTTGTTCTTTTTTAAATTCTCAGCTATAATTGTAGATTTTTCTATCTTTCTATGTTTCTGTCAATTGTATCTTTCTCATTTTGAAGTTCTGTATTTAGGTTCATACATATTTAAGATAGCTCTTGATAAAATTTATTCATCTACCTTACAAAATATCCTTCTTAATCTCTAGTATATCTTTTTTCCCTTCAAGTCTACATAATTTAACATTAATATAGCCACACCTTGCATAGAATGTATTCTTCTATTATTTTACTTTCAACTGGTCTGGAATTCCTTAATTTAGAGCATATTTCTTCTAAACAGCCTCTTTTTATTTTAAACATCCAATCTGACTATCTCTGTCTTTAAATGGAAGTGTTTAGTCCACTTACATATACATTTTTTACATGCCTGAATTTAAATCTACCGTGTTGGCATGTGTCTTCTGTTTTTTTCCATTTCTTCTTTTTTCCCTTATTTCTTATGCCCTGACTTCTTTTTTAATCAAATGTATTTTTTAATATTCAGTTTATATGTTCTATGAATTTTTAGTTAAAGATATTTGGATTATTTTAGAGATTGCTCTAGAGATTCCAGTATTCATTTTAACTTCACAATCTATTTTCAAGTAATAATATCAGACTAACTTTATGAACACATTAAGAACTGGACAATAGTAGAATTACAATTCCATTTACCTTCCTCATGCACTTTTGAGCTCTTATTTATCATATTTTCCTACATATGTAATAATCCCATAGTATATTGTTTCCTTAAAATTGCCACTAATGATTATATGTGTATATATATATAGTTAAAATCTGTTAAATATGTTATATGTAAATACATGTAGTTGTGAGTTTGTGCACAACTTTTAGAATGTATTTCATAATTATCCAGACATTTACTTTTTATTTTTATTTTTTCCTGTAGCCAAATTTCTGTCTGTAATCATCTGTTTGTTTGAAGAACTTTCAGTATTCCTTGTAGTGCAGGTCCACTGGAGATGAAGTCTCTCAGCTTTTGTCTCTTTGAAACATTGTTATTTTGCCTTCATATCTACACAATACTTTCACTGATACAGAATTGCAGGTAGGTGGGTTTAATTTTCCCCCAATTGAAGACTTTAAAGGTATTTTGTCTTTGTTTTCTGGCCTTTGTTACTTTAAGGAGGAGAAGCCATTGTTTTTATTGTTGTTTCCCTCGTGTTTTGTGCTAGACTCTGGATGCTTAGTCTTCTCTGTGTCTTTGGTTTTGAGCAGTTAAAATGATGTACCTAAGCTGGATTTATTTGCATTTTTTCTACTTGAGATATTTTAACCTTTTTGTATCTCTGTGACATTTTTCTTTTAATTTAGAAAATTTTTATCCATTACATATATTTTTCCAAATAATATTATGTCCTATTTTCTCTCTCCTCTTTAGCATGTACTCTAATAATTACACACACACAGTTAATATTGTTCCATATATTTACAATCTGTTATATGTTTTCCCACTTTTTATTGACTGTTTTGGTTTCTGTTTTTAGTTTCAATGATCTTTCCTCAGGTAAGTCCAAAAGAGCATCATATGACCACTTTAAGACAAATAAATGAATTCTTTATTTTTTATACTATATTTATAGATTTTTGCTATTTCCATTTTGGCTATTTTTTATAGTTTCCATATTTCTACTGACATTTTTCATCTGTTTATGCACATTGTACTCTGTGATAGTTAATTATGTATCAACTTGACTAGGTTGAGTGATGCCCAGATAACTAGTAAAATATTTCTGAGTGTGTCTGAGAGTGTTTCTTGAAGAGATGAGCATTTAACTTAGTATACTGCATAAAAGGGTTCTGCCTTCACCAATGTGGGAAGGCATCATTGACTTCACTGAGGGCCTGAATAGGACAAAATGGCGAAAGAAGGATGAAGGCTGTCTCTTGTCTTGAGCTAGAACATCCATCTTCTTGTGTCCTTGGACATTGGAGCTCCTGGTTCTCTGGTATTTGGACTCTGGGACTTATTTGCTGGTTCTCATGCCTTTCTCCTCAAACTGGGAATTCCACCATCTGCTCCCCTGTTTTCCAGACCTTCAGACTCAGGCTGAAATATGCCACTGCCTTTACAGTTCTTCAGCTTGCACACAGCAAACTGTGGGACTTCTTGGCCTCCATAACCGCATGAGCCAGTTCCTATAATAAAGGTCCTTATATATTTCTATATATAGCATATTGCTTCTGTCTCTCTGGAGAATCCTGATTAGTAGATATACCTTTCCATTATACTTTTTATAAGTTTAAGTGATTCTAAATTGTCTGTTTGAAAATTACAATGTAAGAGCCATCTGTGGGTTTCTATTGTTTCTAGTGTCTGTTTACTTCTCCATCTTAGGTCTCATTTTAGGCTCTTCATGGGAATTTTTTAATTTTATGGTGTGCCAGGCATTGTATGTAAAATAGCAACAGAGACTGGAATAAATAATAAGGAAAAGTGTGTCCTTATTTCTGACAAGTTGAAGTGTTACTGTGTCAGCCTACTCTGCAGCTGAACTGAGTGTGTGCAGTGTTTGATAGATTCAGTTAGCCATTAGCTTCACATGTTTTGAGGGAGAAACTAAAAGCCTCTGGAGATCTCTTCATGTCTTATAATGTCATTTTCAGAAATGTTGGGGAATTCTCTTAGCTTTTGAGTACCTGTCTAACTTTCTGTATACCTCATTTAGTCTCTGTCTTGTTGATCTGTCCCCAGTATTTAGAGGTATAATTCCTACTTGGAGAAAGTTCTGTGTGCCTCGTGTGCTAATCTCTGAGCTTGTCTGCCCTTCAGCATATTACCTCAGCACACATTCAAGAACAATGGGAAAAAATTGGAAGTGGCTGCAGACTTCCTCTATAGCCAAAGTTCCATAGGATTCCTTCTTTCATCTTACCAGTAAGAACAGCCATGGGACTCTTCTCTTTTAAAATGGACCTTAATATATTGAATTAAAATCACTTTAATTCCTTGAATTAAATTCAACATTAGATTTCTGATGGGTTTAAAAGTAACTAAGATTGGATAATTAATCTAGCTAATTTTCACTTTTTGTAGGAGACAATAATCTTGTAACTTTCCTTAAATTAACCAGAAGAAGTCTCCTTTTGTTCCTTTCATATCTCTTCAATTTCTACCAAAAAAAATATAGAAATATGTAGCCTCTAATACATACTTAGTTAATTGAAAAATCTGTGTTTATGTTGGTTATGTTAAGATTTTGGTAAAGAAACAATTATGAATTTTTTAAGGAGTATCACACTGAAATGCTAATGGAGGTCTTTGGGTACACTAAACATTCAGACTCACAGGATGCCATAAGCCATGTTTGGCAGTAAGTTCATTTAGAGGAGTTTAAGTTAGAAAATACAACTTTCTAGCAGGGTTGAGATGCATTTTCTCCTTGGACAGGTATCCTTGAAACAGTCTATGTAACATCCAGGAGCTATTCTCTTTGGTTCTTCAGATGATGGCTCTTGGTTGAGGGAATAAAAGGATATTTTCTTTGGAGAAGTGCTAAAGTCACCTGGGTTAATATTTATTTCCTATAGGAGCTAGTATATCTTGTAACAATTCCATGGGAATGGTTTCCAGGCTTCAGCAAAGGACAGGCCACTTACAAGAATCACTGCAATCAGGAATGCTCAAAACTATGACTTCTTATCTGGTATTTATTCTCTCAATCTAGATGCAGTTTACCTAACAGTGGTCAATTCTACCATAAGAAAAATATTCTACTCCTTTAAAGTTTCCAGGAGAAAAGAAGCAGAAAATTGACAGAAGGTGAAATTCTCATCCAGAACCTAACATCCTGATTTAAGTGTTTGTATTTCCACCATTTCAACATTGAAAATTTCAAGACCTCTAAGTTGTATTTTTCATAGAGGATGTTATGAATCCTCAGTAGTTCAATGTGAATAACTTTTTTTTTTGTAGGTACACAAGACTTTCACTTCACCTAAATACCATTTGATATGAAAGCAAAATAATTTACTAAGGCCACAGACTAAATTTGATGTCATGGACTTACAAATGTAGAAGAAATCAGAAACAAAAACTCTCTAGGAAGCATATTTATGTGCAATACAGTCATATGCAAAAAAAAAAGACAAAATTTATAACCCATTAGTCAATATGCATTTCAAAATCACATATTTATTGTATATCATATTATATTCCTGTACTAAATGCTAATTCTCATTTAGATATCACAAGAGGCAATTACAAGGTAGAATATCATTATATCCACCTCATAAATAAAGGTATAAGCCTTAGAAGAGTTAAGTAATCAACCCTTAGTCACAAAGCCAATGGGTTTTGCATCAAAAAGCTATATTTAACACAGATAGTACACATAATACCTTAGGAATAAATGGGAACTACTTATTGAATAGTACTAAAAGTTTTTGCTAAACATCATGGATTGGCTGCAATTGATCCTCTCACCTTCTTACAAATTCTAGACCTCTCAGAGATCTAAATATAATAAGCAGTTCTTTGAAAATAAGTTGCTTTTTTATTAACTATATATGCTCTGTGAAAGATATTTTGAAAGGATGCAAATATATTTTTGAAGTGTATAGTACCATTAACTACAGAAACTAAAATATTATAAATATGCAAACACAAACACATATAATCTTAAAAGTTCTAATTCATATTCCAGTATGGTAAATCTATATATGAGAATATTAACTGGAATTAATTGCTTTTATTGGATACAGACTCAAATAAAGAATTTATTATGTCACATTTTTACAACTTAGAAGGGCAGTGGGTACAGCAAATGCAAAATTTGGGTTGTAGGCATTAATTTCTCTATTCCAATGTTTTATCTGCAAGAATAAGAAAACTTCAACTCTACTGGCTGAAATAATAAGAAAAAATTCATTCTCATATACTCAAATACAAGGCAAATTATACTCCAGAGCTGGTTCATATAGAAGGTACACTGACATCATCTCGGCGCCAAGTGTTCCCCGTCTTTCTATCCTGCCACCTTCAGTGTGCTGGCTGTCCTCAGGCTGCCTCCTGCTATAACCACAAGATCACACATGGTTAACAGCCATAACATACAGATCTGACAATGTCCATCAGAAAAAGAGCCATTATCTCTTCCACACTGAACTTTGTAAGATCAAAGAAACAGTTTCTAGCAGTCTCTCAGTAGATGTTTTTATTAATCTTACTGGCCAGGATTGCACATGGTCATACTAACTCAATCACAGGCAACAGGAATGGGCAGCAAAAATGGGCTTGTTAGATTATCCATGATTACCCTTAAAACTTGAAATTGGTTTCCTTGCTCTGAGTAATAGAAGGGGGAGAGGGAAAACCTCAAACTCATTTGAGACTGCAACTACGAAGGGGGATTAATGGCAGTTGGCAAAAAATATCTGCTGCTAATGTAGAGGGTCATTTTTATTTCAACAAAGGACAGACTGAGCACAGAAGCAGGAGGAGCTCAGCGTCTGCAGCAAGGGGTTATGGAGACCAGACACAGCATCTCAGCCCTTCCCTCTGTGTTCAGAGGGTCATGCACAGAGGCTAGAGCACAGCAGGCTTCCACCCCTTGCACCACAATCTGGTTTGTCTTGCAGAAAGGGCAACTTTAAATAATAGAGAAATGGTATATCTCTCTATATATCTGCTACTCAAGTTTTTTGTTCTGAAAAATAATCGTGCATTAGCCGTTCAACTGCAATGGAACTTTGAAAATATTATAACTTATAGTTATAAATAGTTAAAAAATGTCATTTTAGTACATTCATAGAAACAAAAAAGATTATTTTTTTTTAAGAGTGGCTAGGGATTACATAAAAATAGTTGGGTGATATCTATAAAATAATGTGATCTTTAAACCACAGCTGATAAATACTATCCCAGCCCCTGGTTATAGTTGCATTTATGAATTTTCATTGTGAAAAGAGTGAGTTTTCAGTTTGAGTATTAATTTTATTCTGGAGCTTCAGTTCTGGATCATAGATGCCAAGTAATATGGTTAAAGTTACATGGCTTACGGGCTTATAGAAACTGTCCAACATAAACTTTTTAGATGAAAATTGTCTACTTGTAGTGACTTGTATATTTTTCCTTAAAAGTAGAGACATAACTTATTTAGAGGTTTCCTTTTTTTTGTATTTTTCAATGGCTATATATATTCAATGTTTTCATACATATATATATTACTAAAGAATATTTAGGAATAAAATACTTAGAAATCAAAGCAAATATTGAGAAAATGGTAATACAGCAAGAGGTGGAATAAGTATATATGATGTTGGGAAAAATCTCATTGGCTCTCACAGCTTTTATCTATGATTGCTTATAAAAGTTGCTCAATATTTTGCTTAAACACTGTATTATCCCATAGCTCAACAATCACATGATAAATTTCATGGTACACTGTGTGACTTGGTAAGAGTTACTCGATAGCTGTTCTTTAGTATTTGTTTAATGTATAAAATGGGGATAATAAAATTATTTTAGAAAGTATCAGTAAATCATTGTATTACAAACTTCATTAGAAAGATAGGTTTGCTTTCGGGGAGTTGGGCTACTATTTCATGAAAAATACTTTTGTGAATATATTTAAATATAAGTCAACTGTATCTATCATTTTTGAGGTAACAATGAACAAAGAGGGGCAGGTCATTTCCAATAATGAAAGACATACTGCAGCTTTATTTTTTGTGTGAATATCTTTGTTTTAATAGATGTTGTTCTTGAGCTGTTTGGTATTTACTGCAAAGACTGAGCAAAAAGTACATAGTTCCCATATACTCCTCATGGGCATACAACCGATTTTCCCTAATTACGTCTTGTATAAGTGTGGTACATTTGTTACAGTGGATGAGCCAGTATTGATACATCTTTCTTAAATAAGGCCATAGGTTACTTTAGGGCTCACTCTTGGTGTTCTATGAGTATTTGTTGTGATAACAATTTTTCTTTTTCAAATAACGATTTTAGTTTAGACTGCCAGAGTGACCCCAAAAGCTTTGTGTGGATGTGTTTACCTTTCTTTCTTGGCTTGTTTTTGTTTGCAGAGGGTAGGCCTTTTGGGAGTTGTGTGTCTGTATGTGTATATGTGTGTATGTGTTTAATGCTGGTCATATTAGGAAGAGATTTTTAAAAGACATATTAGGAAGAGGCTTTTCCAGGACAATGCATTGGCTTGATTTTTTTTTTTTTACTTTCGGCTCAAAAAAAAAGTATGAAAGATAATGTACTGGTTTAACACCATACTACCTGCACTACCATTACTTCTGTCTAAATAAATCATGCTAGAAATAGATCAGAGTCTACTGTCATTGGTTACTGAGACTTAGAGGTCTGCCCATTGCATGTGAGTGGGAAGAGCAGATCAATAAGGAAGCTGCGGGAGTTGAAAGTTGTGAAGTACCAAGCATACTGAGAATGGAAATGGAGCAGGAATAGAACTGAAGGAGAAACGTTGGAAAATTTGTGACAAAATGAGAAAGTGCACAGTGAAATTAAAATAGAAATTAACCAGCAGAATGGGAGGGAAGGAGACTATTAAGAGATTTGAGGAGGGAGAAAATATACAAGATTTTGCCAAGTTATTGGCTTGTGGAAGAGAATCATAATAGGCAGGAAGTATATATGCAATAACACAGGAACCTTTGTATCATGCTATAATTTTAAAGCTCTAAGATACAAAAAGGTCTTTGATTTTTTTGTTGAAGTAGATGTAGTATTAAATTTGCATCTTCCAGGTTTTCTCTTAAAGGAAATGGCTTTTTTTCAAAATAAAATGGTTCATGCAAAGAATCAGGGATAATTACACATGAGAGTCATAAGTTACTTCATTATTATACAGCCTAATGTATAAAGTTGAGATGAAGGAAGATAGACTCTTTCCAGAATTAGAATTCTAGGTGGAAGACTCTAATGCAAAAGGTGTTAAGGTAGCAGATTTACTTGAAGAAGTAGAAATGTTTAGCACACAATCCAGGAATTACTGTTTTATGCCTATTCAATTGCAGTTTTCATCCAGTGGATTTTACTGATGGAAGGTATTTAGGATTTTGTCCCCACTGAGGTTTACTTGAAGCAACCATATATTCTTTAGATTCCATGTAATACCAGAGTGCTTGGCTGTGCAGTCCTGAAGAGTTGCAGGATGCATATGTAAAGACACAGTGCATCCTGTAAAAATGGTTTGGATCAGCAGAAATACCTAAAATTACATCTGGATCCTAATTAGCAGAAATAATATAAACATCATTTTACTCAATGGTGCCCCCTCTACTGTGAACATATTTTCATCCTTACTCAGAAAGATAGTTTTAGGATATTGTCAATATTCTACTCCTCTTTAGTCATCTATGCACTGCCCAACATCATTCACTTGTTACACACTAGACAAGTTAAAATAATTATTTAGAAGTATAACTCATTTTGTAACCCCATTTTACAAGTGAGTATAATAATGTCTTCCCAGCCAGAAGGCAAGTGTCCAGGGAAATCAATTTATTGAATTCCCCTACAGGGCTAAGATTTTTTATTATGTGACAGGTCAATTTATTGCTGTTTTGTATCACTGATAAATTGTGGTTACCAATGATTGTGACAGCCTTTTCAAAGTTTCTTAGTAAATGTAGAAATAAAATGACAAACTTTGTTTAGTTTTTACTCACTCGAGTACTCAGACATGAATTCCTAGTAACTGATTTGGAAGGATAATTTGAGTTTATCACTAGGAGGCTAATTTAAGTTTATCACTCAGAAATCATGCTTTCTTTTAAGCTAGCTTGTTGTCCTTGAATGTCAACTACACCACCAACCTTCTGCTTTTTCTTAATTTACTATCTTACAAAGATACTCCTTAGAACAGACCCTAGTTGAAGACTTCCTATCAATTCTCTGGAAATGCTCACATTTAGGGTGAACAGAGTAAGACTCTGAACCCAGGTCATCACAAGGAAACACCTGCCATTCATCTCATTTCAATAACCGTAACATTATGCTTACGAAAGCTCTTTATGGCTTTGTGTTCAGAAGGGGGAAGAAACTAGTAGAATATGCTTCTCAAAGATATGATAAACATGAATTGGACAACTCTTTTTTAAAAGGCGGCATTCAAGGAAAAAAAACTACATTTGAAGCTAATGAAAGGTTAGATCATATGAGAATTACTGAAAAACACTTTTCATAGGAGGTAATCAACTAAAAATGGATATCCCAGGGAACAATGGAAGCTATGAAGCATGAATACATAAAGATCAATTTGAAAGGAGAAATCATTACAGGCTAGTACCTTTGCTAGTGTGCTATCACAGAGATTTATTTTTTAAATCTTCTTTTAAATTATATGTTATAAGTATTGTTTCTGCTTTTTAAAAAATACACTATCACAAAAACTTTTATCTCCTAAATTCATTATTTTTTTCTGAAGTTTTTGGAGAGTGGCACTATCTATGAAAGTCTTAACCTGTGATTCTTATTTCCTCCATCTGTCTAAGAACATGATTTATACCTTGTTAATAACATTTTCTTTAAAATACTCAGCTAACTCTAGTTCCTGCCTCTAATGTGAATGACAGACAGCTACTACAATTGCTATCTCTTCATTATCTCACTTAGAAAAGTGTTTTATATCACTCACAATTGTCAGCTACTTTTACAATTTTATCTGACTTCAGCATCTTATTTATCCAAATTTCCATTCCTTAACTAATTATTCTATGTGGTGATTTCCTATAGTTTAGGTATTTTATTTCATTGGCCCCCTCAGATATATTTTAGTCACATCTTTTGAGAAAAGTGATGTCACTGGAATATATTTCATCAGGGTTATCACTTATAGATATTCAAGTTTAGTGCTGAAATACTTCATAACCAGTAGGCTGCAATCCTGCATTTGAGGGGACTATAAAATGTTTGTATAATTTAACATGTTCAATTTTAATACAGTTGCTCAAGTGTCTTAGACACTTCAGGGAAGAATCTGTGATTGATAGCAGTTCCTCTCGGCTCCTGCTGTATGCCCATTATACAGCCTGTAAAACCCTCTAGTCTATTAGATCAGTTGTTTCTAGGCTAGCTTCTGGGCCTCAGTGCTATTAATCAAGCCTCTGGAGGCACATCGCACTCTCATCAATCTCTGCTCCTCCAGGTCTTATGCCACAAATATGTGTCACAGATTTGCAAGCAAATCTCTAATCACTGTTTTATCACTCCACCTCTCAATTTTCAAATTTTTGGTGTCTCTGGAAATTTTATCCTTTCCTTACTTTGTTGCCCATTGCCCACAAGAGTAGGCGACAAGAATACATTCCCAGAATTAATCCCCTCAGTTAGTTTAGACTTCTACCAAAGTCAGAAAGAAAGGCTCTAGAAGATTATGGCTTTCTGCTCTGCAAAAAATTAAAGAAATGTAAAGGGCCTGGCTTAAGCCTGCAAGTAAGAAAGAGTAGGGAATCGGGAGAAATACAGAAACATACATTCTTACCTCACTAAATCTCCCTAACATGTAAATAAATATGTTAAGCTTTAAAAGAAACTTCCACAAACATTTTCAGGCTCATAGCTTCAAATGGGTAAGATATATCATATAGCTATGATAAGGAAAACGAGGTCCGTACAGTAATATGTAAGGTCAAATGAGGAAAACTGGTGAGCAAATTGGTCTTGCCCTCATGAAATTTATAATACAGTGGAGAAAATAAATATCGAAAGATAAAGGAATACACTTGATTAGGAAAAGAATGGTGGTAGAGAATGAAATTTGAGTGTAAAGCCATGGATTCTTTATTGGACTGTGTATAAGTTTTCCATAAACATAATGGCTTAATATAGTACAAATTCATTATCTTAATGTGCTATAGGTTAATAGATCAGCATGAGTTGCACTGGGCTAAAATCGAGTTGGCATGGCCATGTTCCTTTCTGGAGGCTGAAGTGGTGAATCATTTCTTTGCTCTTTGAGCTTTTAAAGGACATTTTACATTTCATGGCTAGTGATCCCCTTCCTCCATCTTCAAAGCAAGCAATGTTGCATTTTTCTGTATTTACAGCTTTTTCTGACCACAGTTATAAAAGGTCTCATCTTTAAGGATCAATATTATTAGATTGGAACCACATGGATAATCCAGGATAATCTCCACATCTCAATCTCTTTAACATAATCAAATTTACAAAGTCCCTTTATAACGAGAGGTAACATAGTCACAGCTCAAGGAAATTAGGAACATCATTGGGAGGAGCCATTTTTCTGTGTACAAAAGGCTACATTTAAGGTATCCTTGAGATAGATTATTCCTGAATATTTTTTGAAAGTATTTTTAAAAATCTTTGCTCTCTGTTGGAAAAGAAATACATTGAATTTCTTCCTAAGTAAAATTTTCAGAATGGCTTACTGGTGTCATTTAATTGGTTTTAAGCTTTGGGCATGGGAATATTAGCCAGGAAGAACTGAAAATTCATTTCCTGGACCCCACTAAATGTTTTGACTAGAGCACAAGTGAATGAAACCGTTGATTTAACATATTTCGAGTGGATAAATATATTTCTCTTAATCCTTTGCTTTTAATGGAATCCAAGCCAGTGTGTTTCAAATAGTAATATTAAGGCTGTAAAAATCTGATTTTTCTGTTGACCACATTGTGTCAATGTGGGATTTTGAAAAGTAGCTTACTATGGAGTGCTTAATTTTAGATTCAAATCCTGAGCAATTCAGGGAAGTTATTAGCAATATCAGCCCTCACTCTAAGTAAACATGCTGACCAACATAAGTGGTAACCTGTATAAAAACTTGGCAATGCACCTTAAGTACAGAGAAGAGAGACTTAAGAAAATGTGAGAGCAGCATCTATCATTGAAATAAGTTTTTGTGGATTTTCTAAATCAATAAATTCTTCTTATTTTCAAATACTTTTATCCCTGAGTAAAACAACATATTTACAGTTAAAATACAGATTAAAAATAAGGTTAAACATGATCTAGTTGGGAAAAAGTATTATCTTTAATGACCTCACATAAATAAAGATATCACTTGAGAAGTGATACAAATGTGTTATGAATACATAATTCAAATGAAGTTTAAGGAGAGACCAGTTTCTAGGAGTGTTAGAACAGTGTTTAAATGACTTATGGAGCAAAGAAAAATGCATTTTATAAAATATTAGTTAAAAATATTTTTCCTTAAAGCATATCTAACCAACCTAACCTAACCTAACCTACCTAACCTAATCTAACCAACTTAACCTAAAGCAGAAATCTTTACACTATGCTAAATCATTTTGGGGTAAAACATGTTGACATCAAAGGAAATAAATGGTAGTAGTATGAAAAATTACATTGTTTAGAAACAGTGCAATAGAGTACTAAATTGTTTCATATGTTGGGTATATAAGAGTATACCCAGATTCCCCCCCAGACCAGAAGAGTTAATTGAATTAAAGCAAATAGAGGTGAAATTCTTCAAAATTCAGTGTCATCATAAATTATGTTCTAAGATATTTTAATTCTCTAGAAATGTAACCATAGTGTGTTATAAGGAATAGTTTTATAGTGTAGATACTTTAAGCAATCAAAATATAGCCATAACTGGAGTTCTACATTGACAGCTTTCTAACTCTAAAAAATGAATTATGACTAGCATACAGTAGGAAATAACCCCAAACTGCTGTATTAAATTTTTGTGGGACTCTAAACAGTTTAGCTTCCAGTAACAAAGGAAATATTTATGAAATGAATACAAGACCCACAACCTTGGTTTTCACTATTGGTATCTAGAGTTTCCAAAATACACACATTAAGATAATTGATTTTTTTTTTTAAGATTTCCTCTGGATTTTTTTTCCCAGTGATTAGAATAGGGTTATCAGATTTTGGAAAGACGACAGAAGTGAAGTGCCATTTTGCAACAGTATAGCAAGAGCACATGTGCTCAACATGACTTACTCTCTTTCCATACTGTATTCTTTAGAAATGAGTTACTATGTACAACCCACTCATAAAGGTTGGGGAGTTATAATCCACCTCTTCAAGGATACAAGTATCTATAGAAATTATTAGAAATGCTTTCTTGTAAGAGATTGTCTCTTTGCCCTTAATTATCCATTTTATAAAAATGTACATCAATATGGACACACGGATATTTTTTTATACTTCTGGTTATGATCTAATACTACATTATTTGGTAGCTCATGTTGTTCCTTGCTAGTGTACAGAAAAACAATTACTTTGTATGTTATTACTGTATCCTACAACCTTGCAGTATTCAGTTAATAGGAAGTTTTAAGAAGGTTTTCTTGGTTGTTATTGACCCTTTGGTATATTCTTTGTATACAATCATGTCATCTATGAACAAAGATAACCTTATTTTATTTCTTCAAATTTATATAATCCTTTTATTTCTTTTTCTTATTGCACTAGCTAGGACTCCCAGTGCAAATTTGAATAGACATGTTAAAAGAGGACCCCATTGCCTTGTTGCCAGTCTTAAGGGAAAAGTGTCCAGTTTCTTACTATTAAATATGACCCTACAGCTTTTTTAAATTTAATGTTATTTATTAAATTGGGAAAGTGCCCCTTAGTTCCCAGCTTGTTCAGAGTTTTCATTTTGAATAGGTTTTAAATTTCATCAAATGCTTTTTCTGCATCTATTGATGTGATTTTTTTTCTTAAATGAGTTGATGTATTGGATTATATTCTTTGATTTTCAAGTTTTGGACCAGCCTTGCAAACCTGGAGCAAATCCCACTTTATCATGGTATATAATTCTTTTTAACGCATCCTTGGATTTGACTTGCTAATATTTTGTTGAGTTTTTTTGTATCTATGTTCATGAGAAATATTGGTCTACAGATTTTCTTTCTTGTAGGATGACTTACTTTTTATCTTGCTTTTTTTATTTATGGTATCATTAATCTACAGTGACAGAAAGAACATAATGTTTACCTGGTTCCCCCCTTCACCAAGTCCCCCCCACATACCCCTTCACAGTCACTGTCCATCTGCATAGTAAGATGCTGTAAAATCACTACTTGTCTTCTCTGTGTTGCACAGCCCTCCCCGTGTCCCCCATGCACTATACATGCTAATCGTAATGCCCCCTTTCTTTTTCCATGCCCTTATCCCTCCCTTCCCACCCATCATCCACAGCCCCTTCGCTTTGGTAACTATTAGTCCATTCTTGGGATCTGTGATTCGGCTGCTGTTTTGTTCCTTCATTTTTCCTTTGTTCTAATACTCCACATATGAGTGAAATCATTTGGTACTTGTCTTTCTCCACCTGGCTTATTTCACTGAGCATAATACCCTCTAGCTCCATCCATGTTGTTGCAAATCGTAGGATTTGTTTTCTTCTTATGGCTGAGTAATATTCCATTGTGTATATGTACCACATTTTCTTTATCCATTCATCTACTGATGGAAATTTAGGTTGCTTCCATACCTTGGCTATTGTAAATAGGGCAGAGATAAACATAGGGGTGCATCTGTCTTTTTCAAATTGGAGTGCTGCATTCTTAGGGTAAATTCCTAGAAGTGGAATTCCTGGGTCAAATGGTATTTCTATTTTGAGCATTCTGAGGAAACTCCATACTGCTTTCCACAAAGGTTGAACTAGTTTACATTCCCACCAGCAGTGTAGGAGGGTTCCCCTTTCTCCACAACCTCGCCAACATTTCTTGTTGTTTGTCTTTTCGATGATGGTGATCCTTACTGGTGTGAGGTGATACCTCATTGTGGTTTTAATTCGCATTTCTCTGATGATTAGCGATGTGGAGCATCTTTTCATGTGCCTTTTGGCCATCTGGATTTCTTCTTTAGAGAACTGTCTATTCAGCTCCTCTGTCCATTTTTTAATTGGATTATTCGCTTTTTGTTTGTTGAGGTGTGTGAGCTCTTTATATATTTTGGATGTCAATCCTTTATCGGATCTGTCATTTATGAATATGTTCTCCCATACTGTAGGATACCTTTCTGTTCTATTGATGGTGTCCTTTGCTGTACAGAAGCTTTTTAGCTTGATATAGTCCCACTTGTTCATTTTTGCCTTTGTTTCCTTTGCCCAGGGAGATATGTTCAAGAAGAGGTCACTCATGTTTATGTCTAAGAGATTTTTGCCTATGTTTTTTTCCAGGAGTTTAATGGTTTCATGACTTACATTCAGGTTTTTGATCCATTTGGAGTTTACTTTTGTGTATGGGGTTAGACAGTGATACAGTTTCATTCTCTTACATGTAGCTTTCCAGTTCTGCCAGCACCATCTGTTGAAGAGACTGTCATTTCCCCATTGTACGTCCATGGCTCCTTTATCAAATATTAATTGGCCATATATCTTTGGGTTAATGTCTGGAGGCTCTATTCTCTTCCACTGGTCTGTGGCTCTGTTTTTGTGCCAGTACCAAATTGTCTTGATTACTGTGGCTCTGTAGTAGAGCTGAAAGTTGCGGAGCAAGATCCCCCCAACTTTATTCTTCCTTCTCAGGATTGTGTTGGCTATTCGGGCTCTTTGACGGTTCCATGTGAATTTTTGAACTATTTGTTCCAGTTCATTGAAGAATGCTGTTGGTAATTTGATAGGGATTGCATCGAATCTGTATATTGCTTTGGGTGGGATGGCCATTTTGATGATATTAATTCTTCCTAGCCACGAGCATAGGGTGAGTTTCCATTTTTTAGTGACCTCTTTAATTTCTCTTAAGAGTGTCTTGTAGTTTTCAGGGTATAGGTCTTTCACTTCCTTGGTTAGGTTTATTCCTAGGTATTTTATTCTTTTTGATGCTATTGTGAATGGAATTATTTTCCTCATTTCTCTTTCTATCAGTTCATTGTTAGTGTATAGGAAAGCTACAGATTTCTATGTGTTAATTTGTATCCTGCAACTTTGCTGAATTCCGATATTAGTTCTAGTAGTTTTGCAGTGGAGTCTTTAGGGTTTTTTATGTACAATATCATGTCATCTGGAAATAGTGACAGTTTGACTTCATTACCAATTTGGATTCCTTGTATTTCTTTCTTTTGTCTGATTGCTGTGGCTAGGACCTCTAGTACTATGTTAAATAACAGTGGGGAGAGTGGGCATTCCAGTCTTGTTCCAAATCTCAGAGGAAAAGCTTTCAGCCTCTCACTGTTCAGTATGATGTTAGCTGTGGGTTTATCATATATGGCCTTTATTATGTTGAGGTACTTGCCCTCTATGCCCATTTTGTTGAGAGTTTTTATCATGAATGGATGTTGAGTTTTGTCGAATGATTTTTCAGCATCTATGGAGATGATCATGTGGTTTTTATCTTTCTTTTTGTTGATGTGGTGGATGATGTTGATGGATTTTCGAATATTGTACCATCCTTGTATCCCTGGGATGAATCCCACTTGACCATGGTGTATGATCCTCTTGATGTATTTTTGAATTCAGTTTGCTAATATTTTGTTGACTATTTTTGCATCTACATTCATCAGGGATATTGGTCTGTAATTTTCTTTTTTGGTAGGGTCTTTGCCTGGTTTTGGTATTAGGGTGATGTTGGCTTCATAGAATGAGTTTGGGAGTATTCCCTCCTCTTCTATTTTTTGGAAAACTTTAAGGAGAATGGGTGTTATGTCTTCTCTGTATGTTTGATAAAATTCCCAGGTAAATCCATCTGTCCCAGGGTTTTTTTTCTTGGGTAGTTTTTTTATTACTGCTTCAATTTTGTTGCTGGTAATTGGTCTGTTTAGATTTTCTGTTTCTTTCTGGGTCAGTCTTGGAAGGTTGTATTTTTCTAAGAAGTTGTCCATTTCTCCTAGGTTTTCCAGCTTGTTAGCATATAGGTTTTCATAGTATTCTCTAACAATTCTTTGTATTTCTGTGGGGTCCGTTGTGATTTTTCCTTTCTCGTTTCTGATTCTGTTGATGTGTGTTGACTCTCTTTTCCTCTTAATAAGTCTGGTTAGAGGCTTATCTATTTTGTTTATTTTCTCGAAGAACCAGCTCTTCGTTTCATTGATTTTTGCTATTGTTTTATTCTTCTCAATTTTATTTATTTCTTCTCTGATCTTTATTATGTGTCTCCTTCTGCTGACCTTAGGCCTCATTTGTTCTTCTTTTACCATTTCTATAATTGTCACATTAGACTATTCATTTG
Organism: Manis javanica; assembly: GCF_040802235.1. NCBI lineage: Eukaryota > Metazoa > Chordata > Mammalia > Pholidota > Manidae > Manis > Manis javanica. The sequence goes on along the minus strand of NC_133163.1, from coordinate 54,815,051 downwards.
GGATTGTTTTCCTTCCTTAAATATGCCTGGATTGCTATATACTTTCCTCTTAAGACTGCTTTTGCTGCATCCTACAGAAATTGGGGCTTTGTGTTACTGTTGTCATTTGTTTCCATATACTGCTGGATCTCCATTTTGATTTGGTCATTGATCCATTGATTATTTAGGAGCATGTTGTTAAGCCTCCATGTGTTTGTGAGCCTTTTTGCTTTCTTTGTACAATTTATTTCTAGTTTTATACCTTTGTGGTCTGAAAAGTTGGCTGGTATGATTTCAGTCTTTTGGAATATACTGAGGTTCTTTTTGTGGCCTTGTATGTGGTCTATTCTGGAGAATGTTCCATGTGCACTTGAGAAGAATGTGTATCCTGTTACTTTTGGGTGTAGAGTTCTATAGATGTCTCTTAGGTCCATCTGTTCTAGTGTGTTGTTCAGTGCCTCTGTGTCCTTACTTATTTTCTGTCTGGTGTATCGTCCTTTGGAGTGAGTGTTGTTTTAAAGTCTCCCAAACTGAATGCATTGCATTCCATTTCCCCCTTTAATTCTGTTAGTAGTTGTTTCACATATATTGGTTCTCCTGGATTGGGTGCATATATGTTTATAATGGTTATATCCTCTTGTTGGACCGAGCCCTTTATCATTATGTAATGTCCTTCTTTATCTCTTGTTACTTTCTTTAATTTGAAGTCTATTTTGTCTGATACTAGTATTGAAACACCTGCTTTTTTCTCTCTGTTGTTTGCATGAAATATCTTTCTCCAACCCTTGACTTTTAATCTGTGCATGTCTTTGGGTTTGAGGTGAGTCTCTTGTAAGCAGCATATAGATGGGTCTTGCTTTTTTATCCATTCTATTACTCTGTGTGTTTTGATTGGTGCATTCAGTCCATTTACATTTAGAGTGATTATTGAAAGTTATGTACTTATTGCCATTGCAGGCTTTAGATTTGTGGTTACTAAAGGTTCAAGGTTAGCTTGTTAACTACCTTACTGTCTGACCTCACTCGCTTATTGAGCTGTTATCACAGTCTGATAATTATTTCTTTCCCTTCTTTTTCCTCCTCCTCCATTCTTCATATGTTGGGTGTTTTGTTCTGTGCTCTTTTTAGGAGTGCTCCCATCTAGAGCAGTCCCTCTAAGATACCCTGTAGAGGTGGTTTGTGGGAGGCAAATTCCCTCAACTTTTGCTTGTCTGGGAATTGTTTAATCCCTCCTTCATATTTAAATGATAATCTTGCTGGATACAGTATCCTTGGTTCAAGGCCCTTCTGTTTCATTGCATTAAATATATCATGCCATTCTCTTCTGGCCTGTAAGGTTTTTGTTGAGAAGTCTGATGATAGCTTGATGGGTTTTCATTTTTAGGTGACCTTTTTACTCTCTCTGGCTGCCTTTAATACTCTGTCCCTGTCCTTGATCTTTGCCATTTTAATTATTATGTGTCTTGGTGTTGACCTCTTTGGATCCTGTCTCTTGGGAGTTCTCTGTGCCTCCGTAGCCTGAGCAACTATTTCGTCTCCCAGTTTGGGGAAATTCTCACCAATTATTTCTTCAAAGACACTTTCTATCCCTTTTTCTCTCTCTTCATCCTCTGGTACCCCTATAATGTGGATATTGTTCCTTTTGGATTGGTCACACAGTTCTCTTAATATTGTTTCATTCCTGGAGATCCTTTTATCTCTCTCTGCATCAACTTCTATGTGATCCTGTTCTCTGGTTTCTATTCCATCAATGGCCTCTTGAATCTTATCCACTCTGCTTACAAATCCTTCCAGAGTTTGTTTCACTTCTGTAATCCCCCTCCAGACATCTGTGGTCTCCCTCCTGACGTCTGTAATCTCCCTCTGGACTTCATTCCTTAACTTTTGCATATTTCTCTGGAGCTCTGTCAGTATGTTTATGATTTTTATTTTGAATTCTTTTTCAGGTAGACTGGTTAGGTCTGCCTCTGATGATCCCTTCTCAGGTATAACTATCTTGGTCTGGACCAGATTTTTTGCCTTTTCATGGTGATTGCAGTGGCTGTAGGCAGGTTGCGGGTGTGTCAACTGGGAGAAGAAAATCCTTTCCTGCTTGCTGGATGCCTTGCCCTTCCCCGCTGCCTGTGACGGCTACCTGCACTCCTGGAGCAGCCACCAGGTTAATCTCCTAAGCTGCTGTGGGTGGGGTGTCTGTCAGAGCAGCACAGAGTCCTGCGGGGAGTGGCAGGCACAGCAGGTGCGCTCCTCTGTGCTAGCAGTGACCCTGTCAGGCAGTTGTATGGAAGCAGCGGCGTTTGGGTCTGGCCCAGGTGGTTATGCATTGGGCTGGGATTCCGGTTGGCTCCTGTGAGCGCACCTGCTCCCTCTGTCTCCACTGTCACTGCACGCATGGCTTTTCCACGCCGGCTTCTACCGGGCTCTGGCTTCACTGCCATCGGTGCATGCGAGCTGTGCCTTGACTGTTCAGTAGCACCGCTGCAGGCTAGCTCTGTGGCGCATGGATCTGCTCTCGGTTCCTTCTAGTGCTTCCACCCCCAGCCCGCTCCCACTCTCTTGCTACTGGGCCCGTGTGTTAGGGTTCGCACCTGTTGGAATGACTGGCAGGCTGCCTAGTGCTGTGAGGGACTTCAGAGATGCACTGCTTCCATTTAGGGCTCCTAAGTTTCCCTGGTATTCCCAGCTGCCGGGACAACTTCGTCCAGCTATGGGGTCCCTGTTTCTTTAAGACTTACAGAAAGCACTCGCTTTTCTTTTGTCTCAGGAGCACCAGCTGCAGGGACCTGCCCACAGGTTTTGCTTTTCCATTTCTCTAATATCCAGCACCCCGTGCACCTTGTGTCTGCATTCTGGGTGCGGATTTCTAGAGCTGGTTGCTTAGCAGTCCTGGGCTTTCACTCCCTCCCTGTTCTGACTCCTTTCTTCCCGCTAGGTTTTAGAGTGGGGGAGCGTTCGAGTCCCACCTGGCTGTGGCTTGTATCTTACCCCCTTCGTGTGATGCTGAGTGCTCGCAGATGTAGATGTATCCTGGCTGTTGTACTGCATCCACTGGTGTCTCTTTTAGGAACAGTTGTATTTATTGTATTTTCATAAATATATATGTTTTGGGGAGGAGATTTCCTCTGAACTACTCATACCGCCATCTTCCCATCACATTCTATCTGTTTATTAAGGTAGGAACTGAGATTGTTGATTTTAGATCTTCTTTTCCCAATATTTCTTTAATGCTACAATCTCTAAGCAGCAATTTTACTGACTTCCACAAACTTAGGTAACATTTTCACTTTGACTTAAAATATTTTTAATTTCTCTTGAGGCTTTGACCTTTGGGTTACTTAACACATAGGAGTTAAATTTCTAAATACTCAGGGACTTTGTACTTGTTCTCTTACTCATTTCTAATTTAATTCCATTGTGGTCTTTACATATACTTTATGTGATTTATTTTCTGTTAAAAATGTTGAAATGTGCTTTGTGGCCCACTATGTTTTATCTTGGTGAGTATTCCATGGGCACTTGAGAAGAATGTGAATTCTGCTGTTGTTAGATGGTGTAGTCTATAATTATCAATCAGGATAAGTTGATTGAACATGCTGTTTAGGTCATTTCTACCCTTACTGATTATCTGTCTGCTTTGCTATCATTTACAAAAATAGAAGTGTTGAGATCTCAACTAGAATAGTAAACATGTCTATTTCTCCTTGAAGTTCTACCAGTTTTTACCTCAAGATTTTGATACTCTCTGGTTAGGTACATACACATTAAGGATTGTGATTTTGAGGGAATTATTATGGAATCCTTTTATCATCATGGAATGACTCTATTGCTGCTAATTTTCCTTATTCTGAAGTTTGCTTTGTCTGTAATTAATATAACTATTCTTTCTCTTAATTGGTGTTAGCATAGTATATCTCTATTCCTTAACTTTCTGAAATTAATAAACTATATTTAGAGCAGATTTAGGATCACAATATTGACTGAAAAGTACAGAGAATTCCCATATTCCCACCAACACATGCACACACGCCCTCACTGTTGACATCCCACACAACAGTGTTATGTTTGCTACAATTGATGAATCCATAGGGACACATTACCAACAACTAGAGTCCCTGGTTTACATAGGGTTCCCTCTCGGTGCTGTGCATTCCATAGGTTCGGACAACATGTGTCCTCCACTGTAGTGTCATACTTAATAGTTTTCAAGCCCAAAAAACCTTCTGTGCTCTGTCTCTTCTTCCTTACCTCCCCCAGATTCATAACTTTTGTTGATAAACTGAGGTTGGTGTATTAAATTAAGAATCTGCGGGTTATGACATGTTGAATGAAGGGCCACAAGCCACCCACCTGGGACAGCAGGGAGTTCCCTCAGCATCTGAGCCTTCACTTTGGGGAAGTGAAACCCCAGGGTCATTTTGATTGAAGGTACAGTTTCATACTCACTTAAAGGAAATAGAATCACAGATTTATTACTTACAGATCCCAGAAGTAAGGGGCAGTCCTTCCCTGGTAATGAGTGAGCAGGAGACAAGAGAGCAGGGGTACCAAACACCTATCACTCATACAGTAGTAGGGGTTGAGGTCACTAACTTCTCACAGGTTTAACTCTATGTGGTTATTTTAAAAGGTGCCCAGGAAAAATAAAGTGAGAATTTATGGTGGGTATCCTAAATTGAAATTCTCATCTGAAGGCACAGAATCTGGGTATAAGCAGGTTGTCAGACTGTAAAATGCCTATGCAGCAACTCAGAAAAACAAACCTGCTTCCCCTAAAAGTTGTTTTTCTCATTATAGTTGACCCTATGATACGTAAATATCTTTAGAGAAAGTCACAGGCACTGTCTGGTTAGTGGAGATATTAAAAACCGCTGGCAGGATTTTGGCCACCCAGTAGATGAAACAATTAAATAAAGCAAAAATGTCAATCACCAATATCAACAGACAATAACAGTTTGAAACTGTGGCTGTAACAATCCTATTTGTTGGGGTCCAGCCATGAAGATAAATCAAAGCCCTTGGATAAGGTTAAGATAGGTATTGGATTAAAAACTTGGGTAAGATTATGGAATACTTGATCCTTTTGGGATATCTTTTGTAAATCTGCCTGAATGTGTCAAGAATTATTAATATACATGTAACAGGTGGTGCTCTTTACTGCATATATACCTCCTTCCTTGGCCAATAAGTAATCTAAAGCTGAACAGTTACCCAAAACAATCTGTGTTAACGAATCATTTTACTGCTGTGTTAAGGCAAGACTTTGGCATAACAGCCTGCTGTGTTCAGCCAGGGTGGCTAAAAGGGTGGTGTCTGTCTTAATGATTCATTATTGTGTGCACAGTGTGACAGGGCCTAGCCTAGTCCCTGTAAGGGACAATAGCATATCTGCTCCAATGTAACATCATGAATATTGCATGCTCTTACTTAAAATGAGGGGCAGAGAGACCAACTGGGATTCTATTCAGTGATTTGTAAGGGTATCCTATGGGACTAAAGTTCATTGGTTATGAATAGGACTCCCTAGGGACCAATACAGAAGCAAACACCTTGGAGGTTGTGGGAAGAAATGCATATATGGGGAACCATGTATGTGCGACAGCCCAGGGCACTGAACCCACAATGAGCACTAACTGGAGAAGCCAGAGGAAGTTGGGGTTCCCCCTAGGCAGCTGGGCCTCAAGACCCAAGAACATGGGGCTTGTACTCCTTGAGACAAGGAATAAGTTGTATTCATCCACGTGGTGTTGGTGCCTGGGCAAATACGGCAAATTATAAAGGCAGGTGGGGGCTCCTTCCAGGTGCCGTATACTTTATGAGTCCTGCATGGTAGCAGATGAACACGCACAGAGAGTGGCCAGGCAAGGTGCAGAGACATGTAGAGGTACCTTCTGTTGGGCAAGTGGGTACAAGGTTAATAACTTGAACCAACAGGCCACTAACTCAGGAAACAGCCTTTGTTGAGCCTCGGAACATACCTTACAATTAAGGCGGCCCAAAAAATGAGCTCTGATTTCTGCCCATTGTATAAAAGTATGAAGACTACTGGAGGGCCTGAATGGGAGGACTGTGGAGCCCTGAGTGGTGACTATGGGGAGGGGTCCCCTCAGGGTAGAAGAGGGAATTGACCTTGTGGCTGTGCTCCTGGAGGGTGCAGCGGTAGATACTCTGGTAGTGACAGCACCTGCAAACAGGGGGAGATCCTCCCAACAAAAATCAAATTCAATAACTCCAAGTAGGATGCATAATGTGGGCCAGTCTAATGGGTATGCTGAAGGCAAACAGCTAAGTGAAGTGTTTAAAGGGCTCTCATAAGGTGGTGAGATTCAATACACCTTGGCCTTCCAAATCTCAAACGTACAGTGGAAGCAAGCTTGGCAGTCAGAGTACTCATACTCATGCCTCATACTTGAACAGCAAGAATTGCAGTAATAAGCAAAGAGGCTCTGGGTAGCCATGCAGTTAACTCTGCAAAATGCTACCCAAAGGGTTTTCAGCAGGGAATTTAGATAAATAAGTGTTCAGCAACTAAGCCCTGTGAGCACTTACCATCATCAGCTACCTTGTCTATGGTGGTGTCATCTCTGCTACAGTGGAAGGTGGCAGAGGCTGCATTGGGATGAGGTTGTGTCCTGCGATAATCATGAGCTAGGGTGTTGTCATCTCAAATGTTGTCACAAGCAGAGGGAGCTATCCCAGAGAAAGGTAGCTCTCCCAGACAGTCAATCACCCAGGAGGGAAACTGAGGGGCCAAGAGTTCTGACATGGTTGCATCAATTTGGGATGCCCCGATTAAGATTTGCTTGTATTGCTGGGAGTGTTTACTAATATTGCAAATTCTCGGTAAATTTTGGTGCTCCTTGGGCCCATCTCACAAATGATTTCACAGTGTTCCCCTCACAGGCATACATTGTCTCCATCCATAAATAGAAAAGTTAGAAGCATATGTGTAGTCTTGGTTTAAAGAAAATTTAGTTATATACCCCTGACAATTTAATATTTGGTTCTGTATTACCAGAGTTGGGTCAGAATTGCATAAGCCTATCAGTCAGTTGGAGTTGAAATTAGGGCAATACAGTGGCCAGGGTCCAGGATGTTGACAATTTGAATAGTGTTTGCTGACTTTTAACATTCGCCATCCCTCACATCCTGAGATGCAATTTCAAGCAAGTGCTATGCCATTCCAGTAACTTTCTGGTATTACTCTGTGGGCTCAAACAGAAGCCCCATGACCCCATGACCATGGGCACAAAAGACATAGAGTAAAGCCAGCATCCATGAACTTCTGCATTTTAAAGTTTTGCCCTTGCCCCTTGACTGTCCCATGTGAAGATTTATTATGTGGCCATTTCAGTTCAGCAGCTTGTTGGTGGCCTTCTCCAAAGTAGCATAAAGTGTTGTAATTGTATCTCCATGCTCTTGTTGCCTAATATTGCTGGTATCAACCAACCTGAGTGCCTCTCCCCCCTTTTTGGAGATCCACACCAGTCCAGGTACAATTATTTCCACTTCTTGTTGGGAGATAAGTTTAGGAAAAATGAGACATCCACTAAAGCCACTGTACATTAGAATTTCAGCTGGAATTTTCATATTAGGCAACAGCATGGTGTGTTTTTCTGTTGGGACAAGACTATCTACGAACAGGGGATAATAGCTAGTCACACATCTCTGATCAGTTTACCAGGAAATATTAGAAAGTGAGATGATTGACATTTTATATCTGTAAGGGTACTCAAAACTTTGGGGAAAATATAAATATTGTTCTGTTAGATGGTGTCAGACTCTTCCATGATAACCATCATAGGCAGCATTGCCTTGCAACCCAGTTAGTTGAGAAGAGTGGTGGCCATAAGTAGTAAAGTCTTTGTGCCTCTGGCAGCAAGGAAGTCCATTTTACTTCCCTATAACTTCAGGAGCAAAGAATTTAAAAATATCATTGTGGTGTTCAATAATGCCAGAGCCTGTGGCCAGTATGAGACATCAAAGTTTTTTTAAGTGTACATTTTTATTGCAATATAGTTGACATACAATACTATATTAGTTTCAAGTATATAATACACTGATTCAACATTTTACATACATCATTAAATCTTCACCCCAACTAGTGCAGTTATTGTCAACAGATAAAGATGTTGCAGAATCATTGGCTTTATTTTCCACACTGCACTTCCATTCCAGTGACCAACTTATATTGATTGAGATTTTGTGCCTCTTTACCCCCCTGCTCTACCTCCCCAACCCCAACCCTGCAGCAACCACCAGTCACTTCTCAGTGTCTATGAGTTTCCTGCTGTTTTGTTTATTTTTGTTTTTAGATTCAACATATAAGTGAAATCATATGGTATTTGTCTTCTCTGCCTAGCTTGTACTTTCAAGGTCCATCCATGTTGTTGCAAATGGCAGGATTTCCTTCCTTTTAATGGTTGAATGATATTCATTGTGTATATGTACTACATCTTCTTCATCCATTCATCTCCTGATGGACTCTTTGGTTGCTTCCATATCTTGGTTATTGTAAATAATGTGGCAGTAATCATAGGGGTACGTGTATCTTTTTGAATCAGAGATTTTATTTTCTTTGGGTAAATTCCGACGAGTGAAGTTACTGGGTCCTATAGTATTTCTATTTTTAGTTTTTTGAGCAGCCTTCATACCTCTTTCCAGTGACTGTACCAATTTACATTCCTACCACCAGTGTTGGAGGGTTCCCTTTTCTCCACATCCTCACCAACATTTATTATTTATTGTCTTTTGGATGGTGGCCATTCTGACTGGTGTGAGGTGGTAGCTCATTGTGGTTTTGATTTGCATTTCCCAGATGATTAGCACATCCTTTTCATGTGCCTGTTTGCCATCTGTAATTCTTCTTTGGAAAAATGTCTGGTAAGGTCCTCTGCCTATTTTTTAATCAGTTTTGTGTTGAGGTGTATGAGTTCTTAACATATTTTGGATGTTAACCTTTATCAGATAATTTATTTAAAACTATATTCTCCCATACTGTAGGTTGCCTTTTCATTTGTTGGTGATGTCCTTTGCTGTACAGTAGCTTTTCAGTTTGATGTAATCTCACTTGCTCATTTTTTATTTTGTTTCCCTTACCCAAGGAGATGTGTCCAGAAAAAAGTTGATCATGCTTATTTTCAAGAGATTTTTGCCTGTGTTTTCTTCCCACAGTTTTATGGCTTCATGTCTTATACTTAGGTCTTTAATCTATTTCGAGTTTACTTTTGTGTATGGAGTTAGATAGTAATCCAGTTTCATTCTCTTATGTGTAGCTATTCAGTTTCCTAACATGAAGAGACTTTTTTCGCATTATACAGTCATGACTCCTTTATCATATATTAATTGACAATACATGCATATGTCTGGGCTGTCTATTCCATTTCATTGATCTATGGGTCTGTTTTGCATCAGTACCATACTCTTTCTGTACTACAGTTTGAGGTCAGGGAGAGTAAAAACCCAGCTTTGTTCTTCTTCCTTAGTTAGGATTTCTTTGGCTATTCAGAGTCTTTTATGGTTCCATATGAATTTTAGAATATTTTCTCTAGTTCATTGAAAAATGCCATTGGTATTTTGATAGGGATTGCATTGAATATGTAAATTGCTTTAGGCAGGATGGCCATTTTGACTATTAATCCTTCCTATCCATGAGCACTGGATAGATTTCCACTTATTGGTGTCTTCTTTAATTTCTCTCATGAGTGTCTTATGTTTTCAGAGTAAAGTTCTTCCCCTTCCTTGGTTAGATTTATTCCTAGGTATGTTATTCTTTTTGTTGCAATTGTAAATGGAACTGTTTTCCTAATCTTCTGCTGATTTGTTGTTAGTATATAGGAATGCAACAGATTTCTGTATATTAATTTTGTTTCCTGCAACTTTGCTGAATCCAGTTTGTGGTTCTAATAGTTTTTTGGGGCATCTTTAGGGTTTTCTATATAGAGTATCAATATCATCTGAAATAGTGACAGTTTACCAACTTGGTAACTGTTGGACAGTTTCCATACCAACTTGGATGGCTTTTATCTCTATCTTGTCTGATTGCCATGGACAGGACATCCAGTACTATGTTGAATAAAAGTGGTGAGAGTGGACATCATTGTCTTATTCCTGATCTTAGAAGAACAGCTTTAAGCTTTTCACACATCTTAACTAAGATGTTAGCTGTGGGTTTAGAGTATATGGCCTTTATTTTGTTGAGTTTTCATTATGAATGAGTGTTGAGATTTGTCAAATGCTTTTTCAGCATCTGTTCAGATGATCATATGGTTTTTATCATGGTGTGTGATATTGATTAATTTGTGAATATTGTACCATGCTTGCATTCCTGGAATAAATCCCACTTGAACATGATGGATGATCTTTTCAATGTTTTGAATTTGGCTTGCTAATATTTTGTTGAGTATTTTTGCATCTGTGGTCATCAGGGATATTGGCCTATAATTTTTTTTTTCTGTGGTGTCTGTCTGGTTTTGCTATTAGAGTGATGTTAGTCTCATAGAATGAGTTTGAAACTATTCCTTCCTCTCCTATTTTTTGGAAAGCTTTAAGGAGGATGGGTATTAGCTCTTCTTTAAGTGCTTGGCAGAAATAGGCTGTGTAGCCATCTGGATATGGACTTTTGTTTGTTGGGAGTTTTGTGATTACCAATTCAATTTCATTACTAGTAATCAGTCTGTTCAGATTTTCTGTTTCTTCCTGGATTAGTTTTGGAAGGTTGTACTTTCCTAGGAATTTGTCCATTTCTTCTAGGTTATCCTATTTATGGCATGTAATTTTTCATAGAATTCTCTAATAATTCTTTGTATTTCTGCTCTTTTTTATGTTCCTCCTTCTATTAACTTTGGATTTCATTTGTTTTTGTTTCTTGATAGGCTGTATTGGTATTTTAGGACCATTTTGATGCAATCCACATATTTTGAACTGTTCGATTTCTGTTTTAATTTGGTCATTTATCCACTGATTATTTAGAAGCATGTTGTTTAGTCTCTATGTGTTTGCAGGTTTTTGTTTTCTTTGTGTAATTGATTTCTAGTTTCATATCATTTTGATCAAAAAGATTTAAATTGCATCAAGTATCTTTTCAGAATTTATTAAGGCTTTTAATGTGTGCTAATATGAGACCTATTCTAGAGAACATTACATGTGCACTTGAGAAAAATGTGTATCCTGCTGCTCTTGCGTGGAATGTTCTGTATATATCTGTTAAGTCCATCTGATCTAATGTATTGTTCAATGTCCATATTTCCTTATTTATCTTCTGTCTGGATGATCTGTCCACTGATGTAAATGGTGTGTTAAAGTCTCCTAATATGACTGTTACTATTTCCTCCTTGAAGTTTGTTATAATTTCCTTTAGTTAGGTGCTCCCATGTTGGGTGCATAGATATTTATAATTATTGTATCCTCTTGCACTGATCCCTTTAGGTAATGTCCTTTTTTGTTTTGAAGTCTATTTTGTCTGATACAAATATAAAAAGCCTTAATAATTAAAAGCAGCAGGATACACATTTTTCTCAAGTGCACATGTAATGTTCTCTAGAATAGGTCTCATATTAGCACACATTAAAAGCCTTAATAAATTCTGAAAAGATACTTGATGCAATTTAAATCTTTTTGATCAAAATGATATGAAACTAGAAATCAATTACACAAAGAAAACAAAAACCTGCAAACACGTAGAGACTAAACAACATGCTTCTAAATAATCAGTGAATAAATGACCAAATTAAAACTTCTGCTTTTTTATCCCTATTATTTTCATGAAATATCCTTCATTTTTAGTCTATTTATGTATGTCTTTAGATCTGAAATGAATCTCTTGTAGGCAGCATATAGGGTCTTCTTTATTTATCCATCCTATGTTTTTTGCTTGGTACATTCAGTCCGTGACATTTAAGGTAGTTTTGATAGGTGTGTACTTATTGCCATTTTATTGTTTCCTGGTTTTTGTAGTTCCTCTCTGATCCTTTCTTCCTCTCTTCTACTCTCCTCTTGCATTTGATGTTTTTAAGTTTTTTTTTAATTCATTAAATACTTTAGGTTTATGGTTATCATGTTTCATCAGTATGTAACAGTATATATTAAAGTACTACTATTTTCTTCCTCTCATCTTCATTTTATGTATAAAATGTCATAATCTACATGTTTTGTGTATTGTTGAATTTGCTACTTATCTTGTTTAGTAAGTAATTCACCTACTACCTTTATTGTAGGTTTTTTTCACTGATGAAAATATTTAGAGTTAACATTTCTATCTAAAGAAGTACCTTTATTATATCCTCTAAGGCCAGTTTGATGGTGGTGAATTCTTTTAACTTATTTATCTGGGAATTCTTAAATCTCTTCCATCTGACCTGTAAAGTTTGTGCTGAGAACTTGCTGATACCTATAAGGGAAACCTCACAAGTCTAAATGTCTGCCTCTCTCTTGCTGCTTCTAAGAATCTCTATCTTTAACCTTTGCCACTTTAATTATTATCCATTTATGTTGTCTTCCTGGGGTTCATCTTGTTAGGGGTTCTCTGTGCTTCCAGGACCTGGCTACAAATAATTCTTCAAAGAGACTTTCTACTCCTTTGTTTCTCTCTTCTCCTTTTGGTACCCCCATTATGTGAACATTGTTTTGTTTGGAGTTGTCACACAGTTCTCATTTCTAGAGATTTCTTTTCCTCTCTGTTCCCCAGGTTGGTTGTTTTCCTGTTCTCTATTTTCCATCTCATTGACTCCCCTACTTCCAGCAGTCTACTGTTCATTCCCCCCATCGTGTCTTTCACTTCAGTTATTGAATCCTTTAGCTCTGAGTGGCTCTTTTCACATTTTCTATCTCTCTGTTGAAGTTCTCCCTGATATATCAATTCTTTTCCATAGGTCAGTGAGCATATTTATGATAGTTTCCTTGAAATCTTTATTTATTAAGAAGACTAATAATCTCTGTTTCATTTAGCCCTCTTTCCAGTGTCTTATCCTGTTCTTTGGTTTGGAGCATATTCTTTTACCCCCCTCATTTGTCTGGGTTTCTCTGTTTCTTCCTTTGTATTACATAAACCTGCTCTGTCGAGAAGCTCAAGACTCTTTTCTCACCAGTGCCTGGTTCTTTGCAGTGGAGCCGCAATTGTTGTTGGTGGGGACACCCTCTGCCTGCTGGGTAGCTATGGTAGCTGCTGCTGAGCCTGTGTGGTGGGTGTGCAGGGGAGTCCCACCATGGGGCTGAGCAAGCAGTGTCTACATGCCCATTCCCCTCCTCTGGAGAGCACTCCCTCTGACCCCTGCTCCTCTGGTGCACTTCCTACTGCTGGTAAATTTTTGTGTTGGGTCTCAGTGGGACTGACAGAGCCACAAGAGTCTCAGCCTCCCAGAGTTCATCAACTCTCCCTGTTTCCAGCCCCATTCATCACCAAAGACCAATGCAAGGTGGACTCATGTTCCCAGAGATCTCCAGCTCCAGTTGGAAAGGATTCCTGAGTACTTATCACCTCCCTGCACCCTTCCTCTCCCCCCTGCTTGGGGGCTTGGACAGGAGAAGGGCCTGGGTCCTGTTTGATCACAGCTCTGCCATTTTACCCTTCTCTGTGTGGTCTCCTCTTCTTCACCAGCTATAGATGGTTTGTTTTGCAGTCTTCAGGTCATTTTCAGTATTAGTTGCATTTGTTGTGTACATGGGAGGAGGTTTCTGTGTTGCCTTCCTACTTTGCCATTTTTCCACTGCTTTCTAAAAGTTCTACTGGATACCATTTTGGAGATCCCATGAGGTGGTGTCAGGAGGGCTGAATGGAGGCAGGATACATTTAGAACATAAAGAGATGGCCTGCTCAGCAGAGGTCTTCCTGCTTGGTGCAGCAAGGAGTAGACTGGTGAAAGTATCCATACCTGTAATAGCAAAGTGGGTAGTGCTTGCTGGTGGAAGAAGAGGTTTTATGAAATCAACCCACTGCGGCTAAAAGGACGGTCCCCTTACAGATACAAAGAATGATGAGGCAGTTCCCAGTATTTGGTTTGGGAGTATAATTTTCCGCTCAAAAGAATGCATTTTGGAAAGACTTCCACAAGTGAATGCTCTTTAGCAAGCTCATGACACTGTGGCAGCAGCTTCCCATGGCCTGAAGAGATGTGGAAACATTTAGCTGAGGAATGAGTATTAAGTGTTGACTAAGACAGACCCAAACAGTAGATCTGAGGATTGATAAACAAGGGGAAGGTGCCATTTTGCAGTAGAGAGTAGAGCAGGTAGAATTGTTGGTAAAGAGTTGATTGAGAGATGGGGACCTGGATTCGGGCAAGGGGACTCCTCCTTGCAGTTAAAGAGAACCTCTGGTCTGGTAGTTTTTGCATGTATTGAAATGTATGGAACTTTAATTGTGACTGGTGCCTGGGCAATATCCTTCCAAACTTGGGCATCCCAAATGGGTTGACCTTGAATGTGAAGATTTTCCTGATCTGCCTTCTTTGATAAGTGTGAAGCAACAGGCAAGATGCTATTATGGTGGCACTGCTATCCAGGAAGTACACAGACTCACTTTCTTACTCTGTCAGCTCTTCTCAGGGGCCACCCCAAGTTGCCAGAGGCTTATGCAACAGGGGCACAAGTTCCTCTAGATCTGTGGTTAGGGGCCTGAGGAGAGGGAAAGTCATACCTCTTACAGTATGTCAGTTCTGGCCTGTTCTTGAGAGCACCATTTCCACCTTAGAAATAGGGTTACTCAGCAAAACAGGCCTCGCTCCTTGAGGGCCTGTTTCTAACAAAGTCCAGAGGTAGCCAGCCATGTTTAGTTCTAGGACATAATCCATATGGCCAAAGTCTTTACCTGAAAGGAGCAGCTAGGAGGAATGAGGTGAGGGTTGGGGGCTTTTTGAACTTTGTGCTATCTGTAAGGCTTGCTTGTAGGCTTCCTCCCAATAAAATGTGTAGGATTTGTATGTGACTACATAAAATGGGTCTAAGAACTAAAAGTGTGGTATATGTTGACTCCAAAATGTAGAAACCTAAACATGTTGGGAGCCTGAATGGATAACAATTAATTTTTAAATCCAAGTAGAACTTCCTGGTCTTTAGAGGACCAATGCCCAGCAATTTAACAGTTGAGGCCGACCCTTGAATTTTATGTGGGGCAATAGCCCTTATGTTGTAGGTTGTCTCTGGCCATGTTAGCACTTCCTCCTCCAAGCACTGCATCCTCCAAGGGGCCCCTGGATTAGAATGTCATCAATATAGTGTCATATGGTACACAAGGAAAACTGTAAGGTTGTCCAGTTCTTGCTGCAAAAACTGCGGGCAATAAAGCTGAGGTTGTTAAGATAGCCCATAGGCTTCCTGGTAAAGGTATACTGAGTGCCTTCATACTGAAGGTAAACCATGTCTGGGACTTCTCAGGGATTGCCACTGAATAGAACATATTAGCTAGACTGATCATAGCAAATTAGTACCCTGGAGCCCTTTAGTGTCTTCAGTTAACTGGCTAATGTAGGGAATGGGAGCCCTAAAAGGGTATATCTGAGGATTTAAATCTTGGTAGTCAACTGTAAGTCGTCACTCATTAGTAGTAGGCTTTAATACTGGCTAAATGGAGGAATGAAAGGGTAAATGGTGTGTTTAATGACTCCTTTATAAATAAATCTTGAGTTATGATCTGCACTCCCCTGTTGAAAGTAATATTAGGGTGTATTTACTACCTTAATCAGGAATAGGCTCACCATGTGCAGCTACCACCAGGAAGGCCAACAATTAAAAGTTTGTTCCCGAGACCTCTGAAGCCATTCATCACCATTTCCCCCTCCATTTGGACACATTTTTCTAGAAAACCTTGTATTTTTATCAAGGTATAGTTCCATGTTAGTGTTTCATTCTGGATGTCATTGGATTTTTGGTACAATGGATGGTAATAAACAATACCTGGAATAGAGATGTCCACCAAAAACTGGCAAAGGGCTTGGGATTTTTAAAGGCAGAAGGGGAACTCTGAGAGAGCCTCTGTGAGTTGTTTGAAAGAATTAGGATTGGCTAAAGCTATTGTAACCTTCATGTAGCTGTACATGATTGGTTGATAAGGCTAGGCAAAAAAGTCCACTTTGTTGCAGGCAGCAGATGTTTGACCTGGATGTTTACAGTTTGACAGAATACCAAGTTTCATGTTCATCTGAGACTGATCAATTTCAAAGAGCGTGTACATAGACCCCATTTCCTTAATGTCCTCCCAACTCCATTTTAGTTTACCTTCATTGATTGTCAATGTTAACTCCATTTTTCCTATACTAAAGAGGCTACCTTTTCCCTGACTCATATGCTGCTGCCTCCCATTCCAGGGTGTGCTAACTGACCTCCAAGGGATAGAGATCCACCTCCATCAGTGCAACATTATCTGATATATTTAGGAATGCTCTCAACTTAGAAAACAGAGCACTGGCTCTTTGGCATATTGTTATACCAGTGTGTTCAGTGAAGTCCAAGCTATCTGAGCAGCAGCCTTATAATCATCTAGTAGTTTTTCAACCTCCATGGAGAACTTAGGAAGAACTTGTACCAGGTGCTCAGGGCCACAGCTTTTAGTGAGAATTTGTATTGCTGTACCATGCCAGTCATACGACTCCCAATATCCATGGGTCAGGGGAGAGTTTGCAACAACAGCAAGGAATGCTGCAGCATAGGAGGCACTTTTGTTGTCAGTGTTTGCCCACCCAGTGGTGGTGGGCATGCCATGCTGCTCTTGGTCCCAACCACCAACACAGTGGGCCCAGTAGCCAGCTTCCCCTTTGACAATTACCTGAGAGAATTAGTGTCTCCCAGGACCTGACAGCCCTCATCCCAGGTTTCTGATGAGGGTAAAGAGGCAGAGCCCAACCATCTTAGTTAGCTCACTTTGGCTCAGTGCCTGGAGTTTCACATATGATTTATAGCCTATCACCTCAAGACTTGAAATCCAGTGGGGTCTTATTTAGAGACTAATGGGAAACATACCTACTTGAAACTGGTGCCTGCTAGTCAGTCTTCTTTAGCATTGACAATTTAGTGTTGTGTAGGATTCCCAGCAATACTGAGCAACATCAATATGCAGCAGTGCGATGCTATGCCCTAGACCACCTGCAAGCAGTGGTTCCTTCCCAGAGAGATTAAATAGTCTGGGCGAGTACGCCATTCACAGCTCCAAGGCACTGTATGGAAGTCACCCACACAAGGGCAGCAGTAGTTCCCTCAGCATCCAAGCTCCCACTAGGGGTAAGTGAAACTTACTGGCTCACTGTGATTGACTGAAGGTACAGTTTCTTGTATCCACACAAAGGAAGTGTCTTCACAAACAGTTTTACTTAGAAATCTCGAAAGCAAGGGAGTACAACTAAGCTATAGGAAAGGCACCCCTTGTCCCAGATCAGGAGCAAGTGGGGTAGCAAGAATCTATTAATTATAAGGTGATAGGGGCAGAGGTCACTAACTTTTCGTGGGCTTAACTCTAAATGGTGATCTTAAAAGGCATCTGGGAAAAGTAAAACAAGAATTTATGGTGGGAATTTAAATTTAAGTTCTTATCTAAATGTCCAGACTCTGGTTGTGAGCAGGATTATCATACTAGTAAATGCCTAGGCAGCAAAAAAAAAGTTGTTTTCCTCATCACACAATCACTAATATTTTTCCTGTCTGCACAGCTTAGCTTCTTTTGGAGTGCCACAGAATTGGAATCATAGAGTAGGTAGCCTTTAAAGAACTGTTTCTTTCACTTACTAATTGCATTTAAGTCTCTGCCATGTCTTTTCATGGTTTGATAATTATTACTTTTAGTACTAAATAATAATTTATTGTTCTGTATATACCAGATAATTTATCCATTCACCTACTGAAGGAGGACATCTTTGTTGCTTCCAAGTTTGGCAGTTGTGAATAAAACTGCTACAAACCTCTGTGCACAGTTTTTGTGAATTTTCAACAATGTCAGTGTTTGGATTATGGCTATCTTAATAATGAAATACTACTACACACTTACTACCTACTAACTTAACTCCAGGTTTAACTTAGCTCTCAGCTACACTGGAGTGACATTGGGGGAGTAAAATTAAGAATGAACTCACAAGAACAACAACTAATAACTACTCATGTACAAAACACTACTGAGAAAATCCTAGAACATGCGGAAAAGATGGAAACATATTGGCATATTGTTATACTAGCACGCTCAGCAAAGTCAGCCCTGGGACCTGATTTATACCCTGCTCAACCAGAAAGCCTAGCCAGAATACCTGGAAGCTGTGTAGCCTAGCAGAGCTAAAACTGACAGTCCTGTAGTCAGAGCTGATCATTCACAGTGCAAAGCCGCTGGAACCTTTTGTCTAGGGAACCTGGGGCATGAGCCAGCTTGCATCAAGACCACCAAAAAAAAAGCTTTACTGGCCTTAGATCTGGTTTTGCCACCCTGCCTGGGAGGTAAGTCATAGTTTCATCCATTGCAAAGTATAACACCTAACCCTGACTAACCAGGAAACCTGACTGGAAAACTTGGGGCTGATTGGAGCCAGCAGAGCCACCCTGCCTGGGCAGGACTGTTCATTAATAACCTCATCCACTGCTGAGCAGAGCGCCTGGCACCACCTGACCAGAAAGCCTAGCCTGAGTACCTGGGAAGCTTTGTAGCCTAGCAATACTTGAGATGCTTGTCTAAGCACTGAGAAACAGTTTGACCCACAGCACTAAAGCAGAGAAGCCAGCCAGTGCTTCTGTCCACCTGAAGAGGCAAGGCAGGTGTGCTGTCCGGCCAGAGTGTTTAGTGCACAGGTCAGCTTGATTAGCTCCCCAGAAAAGCCTTTCAGCCTTGGTGCTTGTGCTGCAAACCTTCCTTGAGAAGGAAGCTATTCCATAACTATGCCCAATGCTGAATATGGCCTCCAATCCTGATAGCCAGGAAATCTAACCAGAGCTCTTGGGAGTCTTGTTAGTCCACCTTCCATGCACGATTACAGCAGAGAACCTGGCCAGTGGTTTTGTCTAGGGACCTTAGTGAGCAGATATGCCTGATTTGGTTGTCAAATAAAGAGCCTTGTGGCCCTGGGACTTGTTTTGCTGCCCCATCTGGACAAGGAAGCTAATTTATAGCCCTGAATTCAACATCCAGCCTGACCTAACAAGGAAATATCTTTGTAGCCCATCTTGCAACTCCAATTACAGTGAAACTTGAGTGGAAAACCTGGCAGTGACTCTAAACTTGAGTGGAAAACCTGGCAATGGCTCTAACCATCTGTACAGATATAAAGATGACCTGTCAGTCCAGGGAACTTGGCATATGTCTACCCAATTTGATCCCCAATCAAGAGCCTTGGGGTCTATATAGGGCCCCACCTGGGCAGGGAAACTAATTCCCAGTCCTATTCACTGCTGAACACAACCTTCATCCCACCTGAATAAGTATACCTATTTAGAAAACATGGGAAGCTGTGTTGCCCATCATACAGACCTACTTATAGTGACACTTGAACAGAGAGCATACTCTGGGGCTTTCCCTGTCTGCACACAATCTAGCCTAACTTGGACCCCCAAACAATAAGCAGTGAAGGTTTTGGGGTTCTTTATGCTGCCTCACCTGGGCAGGAAAGCTAATTCATTGCCTGGTACTCAGTGACTGATAAATATAGTATCCAGTCCTGATTGTCTAGAAAGCCTAACCAGAGAACACAGGCAACCATGGAACCCATACTACAGCCTCACTTGGATAGGATTGCTTACATGGTTCCCTGTCAAACTTTTCTCAGCCAGCAGCCTCACCTCAAGAGAGGCAAGGATGATACCAGTTGACACATCCAGAAAACCAAGCCGAGTAAGCCATTTAAAAGCTGTGTGCTAAAGTAACCTATGAAACTGGAAAAGGAGACTTCTTACTCAAATGCACATATACCAATGTGATAAATCATGTTTCATTTAAAAATAAGGTAGCCACAATACCACCAAAGGAATTTAATAAAACCCTAATACTGATCCTAAAGTAAATGGAGATCTGTGAACTGTCAAAGAATTCAGAAAAACCCTCTTAAAGAATTTTAATTGTGTATTCTTATAGTTTACTAGATGAAATTAGGAAAATAATGCATGTACAAAACAAGGAGTTCAACAAAGTAATAGAACCATAAAAATAAAAACAAATCTAGAGCTGAAAAATGCAGGGACTCAATTGGAAAATTCAATAGAAAGCTTCAACAACAAACTCAACTATACAGAAGAAAAAGATACCAAAATGACATGACATTTAGAATTATCCATTCAGAGGAGCAAAAAATAAAAATAATGAAAAGCAGTAAAGAAAGCCTATGGAAATTAGGGAACAAAATCAAAAGAAACAGTATCCACATTATGGAAGTCAAGAAGGAGAAAAGAGAGACTGTATATTTAAAACAATAATGGCTGAAAACTTTCCAAACCTGGAGCAAAAAATGTACATCCAGATCCATAAAGCCAAAAGGACTACAAACAGATGGAACCCAAACAGGGCTCACCAAGATACTGTGTTTGAATTGCTGAAGTCAAAGACTAAGAAAGAATTTTGAAAGCATCAAGATAAAGGGGAGAAGTTACAAACAAGGGAATCCCTATGAAACTGAAACTTTGCAGGCTAGAAGAAAAGTGGATGATATATTAAAAATATTGAGAGGAAAAAAAGCCTGTCAACCAAGATTTCTATACCTGACAAAACTGTCCTTTAGAAATGAAAAATAAAAGCATTCCCAAACAATAGCTGAGGGAGTTCACTGCCACTAGATATGCCTTGCAAGAAATGCTAAAGGCAGTTCCTTCGAATGGAAGTAAAAGATTGCTAATTAATATCATAAGAACATAAGAAGGTAGCATAAAACTCAGTGGTCATGATGGTGTGTAATTCACCACAACACTACATTGAAAGTTAAAAACAAATGTCATAAAAAGAACCATAATTACAATAATTTATTAGAGGATGCATAATATAAAAATATGTAAACTATAACATCAACAATGCAAAATTTAAGGGATGGGACGTAAAAGCAAAGTTTGGGACTGCTATGGAAGTTATCATTTTTCAAAATGGTGTTATAATTTTAAGATATTTTATGTAAGCCTCATCATAACCACAAGGGAAAATCCTATAGTAATTATACAAAAACATGATAAAAAAGCCAAATTATACTGATATCAAAAGTAAGATAAGAAGCAAAAAATAATAGATCTATAAAACAGAAATCAACAGAATAGCAACAGTAAGTCCTTATCTATCAATAATTAATTTAATTGTAAGTGGATTAAATTATCCAAGCAAGAGAACATAGAATGGATGAACAGATTAAACACAAGATCCACATTATGCTGCCAACAAGAGACTCATTTTAGCCTTAAAGACACACACAGACAGAAAGTAAAGGGATCAAAAATTTATTTCAAGCAAATAGCAATCAAAGGCAGGGTAGCTATAGTTATACTAAAAAAATAGACTATAAATGATAAAAAGAGACAAAGTTATTATATAGTTATAAAGGGGTCAATCCATCAAGAATATATAACAATCATAAATACTTATGTACTCAACATTGGAACACCTAAATATATAAAGCAAATATCAAAGACCTTAAAGAAATAAATAGCAACACAGTAATAGTTGAGACTTTAATATCCTATACTCAACAATGGATAGATGATACAGAGAATCAATAAGGAAACAGCATATTTGAACAAGACTACAGACCAAATGACCTAACACACATATTTAAAACATCTATTCACCAAAAATAGAGCACAAATTCTTTTCATCTATTCACCAAAAATAGAGCACAAATTCTTTTCAAGCCCACATGGAACATTTTTCTAGCACAGACCGTATGTTAGGCCACAAAATAAGTCTTAGCAAATTCACGAAGATTGAAATCATACAAATATCTTCTCTGATCACAATGGTATGAAACTAGAAACCAAAGGAGGAAAACTGAAAACTCATTAATATATGGAAATTAAGACTCTACTGAACAACTAATGAATCAAAGAAGAAATTAAAGGGGGTAAAAAAAGTATCTTGAGACAAAAATGGAAAGACAATGTACCAAAATATATGGGAGACACCAAAAGCAGTCCTAAGAGGGAAGTTTATAGCAATAAAGGCCTGCATTAAGAAATAGGAAGGGTCTTATGTAAACAACCTAACATTATACCTCAATGTTAGGAAAAGAAGAGCAAACTAAGGCCAATGTTAGCAGAAGAAAGATTAGAGCAGAAATAAATGAAATAAAAAACAGGAAAACAATAGAAAAGATAAACAAAACTGAGTGAGAGCTTTGAAAAGAAAAGTAAAATGGACAAACTTTTAGCTAGACTAGCCAAGGGAAAGGACCCAAATCAACAAGATTATAAAGAAAAATCATACATTACAACTGCTACCACAGAAATAAAAAAATCATGAGAGGCTACTATGAATAACAGTGCCAAAAAACTGCACAACTTAAAAGAGATAGAAATATTTTTAGAAACATATAACTTAATCATGACTGATTCAGGAAGTAGTAGAATTTCTAACTAGACCTACTAATTGTAGGGAGATTGAATCAGTAATAAAAAATCTGCCAACAAAGAAAATCCCAGGATCAAATGGCTTCACTGGTGAATTTTACCAGTGCTGTTAAGAATTAATGCTAACCCTTGCCAAACAACTCCAAAAAATCAAAGAAGAATGAAGACTCCCAAACACATTTTATGCAGCCAGCATTACCCTGATAAGAAAGCCACATTAGGACACCAAAAGAAAAGAAACCTATAATCCAATATTTCTGATGAATATAGATGAAAAATTTCTCAATAAAATACTAACAAGTGGAATTCAGCACACATTGAAAGGATCATATACCATGATAAGTGGCATTTATCCCTGGGATGCAAAAAAAGAATTGCAAACCAATAAATGTGAAATATGCAAGTAACAGAATGAAACAATAAGACCATATGTCTATCTCAGTAAACATATAAAAAGCATTTTAAAATATTCAACATCTGTTCACGATAAAAACTTTTTAAAGATAGGGTATAGGAACTTAGCTCAACATAATAAAGACTGTATTTGACAAGACTGCAGCTAATATCATACTTGATGAAAGGTTGAAAGATTTTTCTCTAAGATCAGAAAAAATAAAACAGTGGCCACTTTCACCATTCCTAATCAGTAGCATTTCTACACATTAACAACAACTATCTGACTAAAAAATAGAGAAAATGATGCCAATCAGAATAGCATCAAAAACAATAAAATACTTAGGAATAAACATAACCAAAGAGATTCAACATCACTAATCATCATGGAAAACAAAACATTGATGAAAGAATTTGAAGATAAAATGGAACAGTTTCCTATGTTCATGAATTTGGAGAAATAACATTGTTAAAATGTCCATACTACCCAAAGCCATCTATACATTCAGTGCAATCCCTATCAGAATGTCAATGATATTTTTTACAGAAATCAAAAAAAACCCCTAAAATTTATATGAAACTATAAGAGGCTGTGAAGAGCCAAAAATTCCTGAGAAAGAAGAACAAATGGGAGTCATTACATTTCCCTGATTTCAAGCCTTAAAGTTACAAAAACTCAAACAATTTGATACTAGCCTAAGAACATACACATAGACCAACAGAACAAAATTGAAAGCCCAGAAATAAACCCACGCATGTATGGTCAACTAATATTTGACAAAGAAGCTAAGAATACTCAATGGAGAAAAGACAGTGTTTTCAATAAATGGTGCTGGAAAATTAGATATTCACAGCTAGACCTCTATCTTATGCCATTTATAAAATGTAAATTGAAATGGATTAAACACTTGAATGTAAAAATTCCTAGAAGAAAACAGAAGAAAAAAGTTCCCTGACATAGATTTGTCAGTCATTTTTGGATATGACACTTAAAGCATAAGCAACAAAATAAAAAAAATGGGAGTAGATCAAACTAAAAAGCTACCCAAAACAAATGACTGACAAAAAGAAAACATTACCTACAGAATGGGAAAAAATATTTGGAAAGCATCTAAGTAAGAAGGACTTAATATCCAAAATATACACAAAATTCCTATAATTCAATAGCAAAAAACAAAAAATAGTTCAATTAAAAAATGGGAAAAGTACCTGAACAGACATTTTCCAAGGGAAATATATAATTGGCCAACTGGTATATGAAAAGATGTTCAATGTCACTAATCACCAGGGAAACGCAAATGGAAACTACAGTGAGATATCATTTCATACCTGTTAGAATGGCTGTTGTCAAAAGGACAAAAGAGAACAAATGCTGGCAGGATATGGAGAAGAGGGAACACTTGTGCACTTTTTGTGCACCAGTATTTGTAAATCGGTACAGCTTCCCTAAAACAGTACAAAGCTTCCCTAAAAATTTTTAAATAGAACTACCATGTGATACTGCAGTTCCACTTCTGGGTATGTATATAAAGGAAATAAGTCCACCATGTTGAAGAGATATATGCACCCCCATGTTCACTGCAGCATTGTTGAAAACAGTCAAGACATGGAAACAACTGAAGTGTCCTTTGATGGATAAATGAATAAATATGTTGTGATGTGTATATATACACATACACACACACATATACATATACACCCAATAGAATATTATTCAGACATGAAAATGAATGAAATTTTGCCATTTGTCACAACATGGAGGGACCTCAAGGGCATTATATTAAGTGAAATAAATCAGAGAATGACAAATGCTGTATGATCTCACCTATATGTAGAATCGAAAATCAAAGAATCCAATAACTGTCACCTCCCCCAAACTCATAGAAAAAACAGGTCAGATTTGTGGTTACCAGAGGCAGGTTTGGAGAATAGGGGAATTGGATAAAGGTGTTCAAAAGGCCTAAAATCCCAGTTATAAGTAAGCACTAGGGATGTAATGTATAACATGACTAGTGTGAACACTGCTTTATGGTATATTTGAAAGTTACTAGAAAAGTAAATGCTATAAGTTCTCACCAAAAGGGAAAAATAACTTTTTTTCTATCTATATGAGATCATCAGTGTTAACTAAACTCATTATAGTAATATTTCAGAAGATATGTAACTTGAGTGAATATGCTATATTCCTTAAACAAACAATGCTTAATGTAAATTATATCTCAATAAAACTGAAAAAGAATTGCATCAATTCATAGTTACACCTCCTTTTTATGTTCTTGACACAAATTTTTTTCTGCTTTCATGTCTGTGATTTACACACTACCAGTTAAATATGTAAACCAACTAATTATAATGTAATATGAAATACTCTAATAAATGAATGCTGCTCTACTGGCCCTGCAAGCAACTGAAACAGCCTGAGTTTAGGTGAGTGGATGATTTCCTGGCACTAAGGATTAAAATGAGAACTTTTCAGTATAGCTAAAGCATGGTATATGGATCTGGAAATTGCTGTGGGTGAAGATGGGATAGTAGAGAAGAGTTAGATAAGATTAATTTTAGGCATAACATCAACAATTTGACATTTCCTTTAAGGATGTCATTGGTAGATTTTAGAGAGATGTGACATGGTCAGATTTGTGCTTTAAATATATTCTGTCAATAACAAGGACGAAATAGAGAAACTAAACAGTAGAAGCAGGGAAACCAATGAAGAGACTATTGAAGTATCCAGATGAGAAACAATGGGGGTCCGAACTAAGGAGCTGACATTCGAGGACGTGAGCCCATGTGGAATCAGCGACTTAGCAGATCCTGTTGGTCCTCCCCAAAGCCCAGCGGTCCCTTCTGCTGGTTTGGCTTGTCCTCGTCTTGCCGTGTTGCTGCTAACGGCTCCCATCTGCAAACTTGCGCAGAAAACCGTCCTTGCATAAAAGGAGAAATCGTGAAGTACATATCATACCACTGTCTACTTAAATGACTGACCACTGTGACAGCATTTGCGGTAGGAGTGGAGAGAACTGCCGCAAAGGCCTAGCTCTCTATCCTCCACAGGACTAGTTCAGTGGTTCAATTTATGCTTCCCTCTGGATCAGGCTAAGTCTAGACTTTACCTAACTGTATCATTGTTTGGCTTTCCCCACCCTCCATTGTTTCTGGCCTCCTGATGGGCCAAACACATTATGATGACTAACAAGAATTAGACTGATTGTGCAAGACATTCACCAACTGAATTGTGTCCCCACCCCCAAAATTTATATATTGAAATAATGACACCCAGTGTGACTGTATTTGAAGATAGAGCCTTTAGGGAGATAATTAAGGTTAAATGATCACAAAAGGGTGGTGCCCTAATCTGATAGAACTAGTGTCTTCATGAAAAGAGGAAGACATATCAGAGATCACTCCCTTTCTGTGCAGGGACAGGGGAAATGTCACGAGAGCACCGTGAAAAGGCAGGAACTGAATTTGCCAGCCCCTTGACATTGAACTTTAAGCCTATAGATCTGTGAGAAAATAACTTTCTCTTGTTTATGCCACCAAGTCTGTGATATTTTTTAATGTCAACCTGAACAGACAAATACATCCTCTTATTTTTTTCTTACAAGTTTCTCCTGATAAAAATCCCTTAAGGTATCACTTGCATGAGAATCCTCACCTCAGGCTCTATATCTAGGGAACTGAGTTTACAGAGTGACTTTTTGGAACATTAGATTGGAGGAAGAAGAATAAGGAGCCCTACAGATTTTAGGTTGTGGCATTGGATATACAGGTACTGAAGAGAAACATGGAATCTGATTCTTCCTGGTTCATTAACTAGGTGTGGTATTCTATTTGACAAGTAACTTACTTTTCTGGCCTCAGTTTCTTCATCTTTACATTGGATTACTCTGACTCTCAACCCCTCATACACTAAATATAATTTGCTGTTCCTTTTACAAGTGGGGTATAAAAGACCCCCAAGATATGTATAAAATTAGATATATACATTTCTATAGCTATTTACATTTTTCAATTAACTATAGTCATTTGGGGTAAAGGTAACTGATTTTAAATGATTACAGTATGAAAGGCATACTGGTATGAAAAACTCTATAGCCTGTAACTGAGATTATTCGGCTAATATGAACTCAATCCAAATGCTGAAAAGGTTAACTTCTGTTTTTCAAACATTAGAGATTCTGTGTCTGCAGAGTGATTATAATACACAGCCTTGACAATCAAATTAATATTCTCATCTTGGCAATATGTAGGGGATTCTGGAAAAGAATGAACTTAAAAAGATATGAAAAAAGTCAGATTGGCATAATATGGGCCAGAAAACACTATGATGGTTAAAGAGAATAAGAGCAGACTGTCTAAAATCATTCAAAAAGAATTGACATGTGTTGTATTTATAGCAGGACATGAGTTTGTTGAAAGTCCTTTAAATTTGGAAAGCTTATGCAGAGAGGGAAATAGCAAATTTTACTTTGGAGGACAATATAGCTTGAAGCATGAAAATGTTATTGATGAGATCATTCAGTAATTGTCACCAAACTATTTCAAGAAGATAGATATCTGAGTTGCACTGTAATTCATATCATGGGCAGGCAAAAATAAAACTCTTCATGAAGGAATCCTGCAGGAATTTTCTTGGTTTTTGCTCACTCAGACCTGGAACCTTAACACTACTGGGCAGATAATAGACATCAATAGGCTTTTGTTGTTTGGATAGAAAAAAAATAGAGTAAGAAATTTATCATATAAAATTATAATTTAAGTAAACTTTCTATAATAATACACACACACATGTTTATAATATAGATGACTGGTAGAGTGGATTATGGTATCTGAGTCTTCTGCCTCAACAAAGGATCTGTTCTAATCCTGAAAGAGACAGGTGGTAGAGGTGAAGTGAGGAGTAAGTTCTTTGCAAATTCAAACTCAAGCACTTCCTTATTTTCCAAGAACTGGTTTGGGTTGAGATGGTTAATTGGTCTGGTACTTGCTGCATGACATTTTCTGGCTTTTATTAAGAAGGGTGCCTTTAAATAGGCATTTGCTCAAAGTGCTCTTATATTCTTCCACTTGTTAACTGCAGCCCAGAAATGACCACCCCAATCTACAGGTCTATTCTAAGAGCACTGTTTCTCTCTTTTCACTAGAATCTGCTATTTTCCTCATAGTTGGCTATGTTCTCTCCCTCTGCAGTACCAAGAGTATTAAAAACTCTCTTTTTGCTTCAAAATATGAACTGAAAAGGCATGCACATTTGAACATTCCTGTAAAACATCTTTAATATGAAATATTCCCCTACAAGAGTTCTTATGGAGCGGTTCAGGATTTTACTTACTCATGAACAAAATTGTGATGATTACATACACAAGTTAATTAATCATGGTACAAACCAACAAAAAGACAAATGAAGCCAAATTATAATTTATTAATTAGCATTTGTAAAATGCATTAGCTTTGTGACTGAAACTATGTGACAAAAAATTGGGCATGCTCTTTTCTCGGTCAATATATAGTTGGTAATTGAGAGTGTAACAAAAACAGACATTTTAGCAAAGTCTGCATATCCATGCATTTCTAAGGAGGAATTCCACAAGTTTTATTACTTCATGATTATGTGTGTAGAGCAACTAGTTCCTTAAAGAAAATGTCATCCCCTCCATGTATTTGAATCTTGCGTAAGAAGTTTTAGACTACTTGTAAATAGTCTACAAAATAACCGACTGTACCAACCTTTCAGGTATGGTTATTATGTAAGAAAAGATGAACTTACATGAGCTAAGTTTCAAGTACATGCCAAAGACAATTGCATTCTTTAAATAAGAATTGTGAAAGAGGGAATATCTTGTGAAGATAAATCACTGGTGAAGCTTTGAGTGGTAGAGTATGAGGTCCCCTTGACCTTTCTCCCTGCCAAAATTTTGAAATATCTGTATGTTGTAGGAATAAAGAGAATAAATTAAATTTATATCTGTGACTATGTTGGCTTAGAAATAGAAGATAACTTCAAACTATCTCTTGGTTCAAATAATGTTGCTAAGAATAATATGGCTCTATGTTGTCTTTGGTTTTTTTGGTTCTCATTCTTTAAAACTATTTTAGAAACTGAAGATAACTATAGAAAATATCTGTGATAGAGGACACTTATAAGAAAAACATTATAATCAGAGCACTAGACAGAAAATGAAAAAAACAGGGATTCTAGCCCAACTCAACCACTTAATTTACATGACATTAACTGCATAAAACATGTTTCTTCATCTGAAAAATGAATATAGCTCTCAATTTATGACAAGGTAAAAAAGCAACTATTAAATATGCAAATAGCTAGTGAAAATAAATTACTGTACAAAGGAATAAATGTTACTATTGATGCCGGGGTTCTTGTTTGCAGAGTTGAAGAATAAATTTAGCAGACACTCAAGGTAGGAGAGCCAGGGAGAGGCTTTTATTTAGAGATACAGTGAGAGGACAGAGCTCCTGGCTTATGCCAGGAGGGGACAAGAGAGCCCATGGCTGTGCACTGTCTAGGGGTTTTATAAAATGATTAAGGGCTAGGGGTGTGGACCTGTTAAGTGGTCTTAAAATGTTTATCCTTGAAGACATTAGGTCTTCTTTATCAGTTTTCCAGTTTGCCATTATTAATTGCCCAGATTGCACATCACCTGATCAGGTCTAAAGGAGGAAAAACAGCACATAGGCCTGGGCCTTTTAGTATGCTAAAGTGAATCTTACACATGATTACAAATGATTAGCATAGTAGAAGCATGGGCTATGCTGAGATACTTCCCTTTGTCTGGGGAATATTAACCGATCTCACTGAAGAATGACTCTAGGGCTTAATACTTAACCCCCAGTTTCCAAGTTTTGGTAGGGGTTTTCCTTGCATGTTGTTACACTGTTCTGACTGTAATTATCTTGCCTTTCCTTTTCTGGAGGCCCTCACCCTACTCTGACTACACCCACGGTCCCTGTCCCACTATCATCATCATCATCTTTTTAACTTCTGACTTTCAGAATAGTCCACCAAAATAACCAGTTGGTCAAACAGAGATGAGCTGGTTACTGCAAAAATAATGGACAACACCACATTGACAGTTTTAGTAGTGTCTACAAAGGTAGTTAGCAGGAAGACATTTATATAAGGATGAGGCTTTGATTTAGGTGGGTCTTTCAATGCAGCAATCCAAAATCCATGATATAATAATTGAAAATTGGTAGACAGACAATGATGAGGGTTTTGAAGGTGTTTTGATGACTAAACATTCATTTGATAAGACAATGGTTTCACCGGTTCAATGAGCCATTGCCCTGAGAAGACAAGCCAATGGGGTAGGTCTATTACTTGCCGAAGTAGATTTTCAGAAAGTTTGCAAAACAATAATATTATTACAATGTTATCTTCCTGGGCAAGAATTTCCTTCAAAAGTAAAATCATGTTAATTTAGATAGTTTTTGATCCTATTAACTATGAGTTTACATGCAGTTTTGTTATTACAATGATCAAGTTTTGAAGTAATGGTACCAAGTATGAGACTTGCTGAGCCATTTTTCTACTTGGTGCTGTATCAGTCTTAATTTATTAATTCTAACAACTAGCCTATAGTATTGTTATCATAATTTCAAAGACTTAGCAGGTGATGTTATGACCTTTGTTCAGTGTCACAAATCCTGATTCCCTAAAAAGGAAAGCTAACAACTATACACAAGAAAATAGAAAACACAGTAAACAAGCAATGTTAAGGCAGTAACCTTTTAAAACATATATTTTCTCTCTCATTAGTTTATTTTATGTATGTGAACCCATCAACCCAGGAATGTTAGAGGCACAGACCAGATTACTACTACTATCACCCAGGAGAACATTAAATTGCAAAAGAGTTTAAATCTTTTAACTCTTAACTCAAGTACTTAGCAAATGAAGGCACAATTATCAAATTAACTTAAATTTCTATCATTGTGACTATAGTGGAAAAATAAGATACATATAGTAAAAGCTGCAAAGATGTAAATTAGTGACTCTCTAGCACATGAAAAAATCTTTATATTCAATGAGTTAGAGGAAGCAGGGTGTATAACTGCAGAAAGATAACTGTCCTTATAGGAAATAAGAGTCTTCAGACTGAAATGGAAAAATCTCAGACTTGGACAAGCTCTGAATGTACACGCAGTCCAATGACTACCTCACTCTCTAATGCAAGTGTCCCTTACTTTTCATATTTCAGGAGTTAGAATTATTAGTAAGAAGAGGGAAAAAATAAAATGTAAAAGTAAAAAGTAAATGTGACTCATTTTCAAAAGAGATTGTAATTTAAAAAAGAATTGTTTATAATAAATTCATGAGTTCATATGTTTAATTTATGATAAATTCATGCAAATGGATTAAAATTAATTTAAAAGAGAAAATATCTCTATGAAATGTTTTGTAACTCATTGATTCGACCTTGATTTGTATTCCATTCAGGAAAAAAATTCTCAGTATCTATAAAAAATAAACATTTTGATTATAGGAAGCTGGAAGTTTTTAGTATACTAACTACTCCTTCTAATTAAAGCTTATTTTAGAACAAACTTACCTAAGATGATAATTACATTCAGCTGATTTTGAGCAAATTCATGAACTGTAAAAGGACTATGTAAAATACAAAGTGAAAAGAAAACTGAGAATTGTTGAATTTGCACATCAAGCAGAGTAAGAACAATTTTAGTTTTCTATACTTAGAGACACACTTTGAGAGAAAATCAAAAAGCAATTAGGAATATCATCAAAGTTATAAAAATCCGTTACTTTCATGTTCATTATACAAAACTAAGAGATGTTCTCTGGTACTGCAATGTAATATATTCTTCTTGAAAACACAGAAAATGAATATCTTGAAGTTATATGTTGTACTAATTTTAATATTTATTCAAATGGTATAAATTATTCTTATAGAAACATAATGGGTGATCATTAGAATATTATCATATGTCCATGATATCAAAAAGCTATCATTTTAGGGTATCAGGGAGAGGAAATTCCAGTGAAAATCTACTTTGGAATATCAGACTGTATTTAAGGAAAGCATTTGATAACTTGAGTAATATAAAATGTATCAAAAATACAAATAGTACATTTGATTTGGAGAAACACTAAAATATGGTTCATTCTGGTTTTTAATTCTTTTTTGTGTGAATTATATTTCTATCTCTATAAAGGAGAACCTAATGTTCTAAATGTAATTCAACTAATACAAGTTTCATTTATATACATATTATGAAAGATAAAGCAATGATAAAGCAACGGTTTTCAACTAGGGGACCCTTATCTATAGGTGTGAACAAAGATAGTAATGGACCCACAAATTATATGAAATTTTATAAATGCTTAATAAAATTAATGAATTTATATGCAAGCAGTGGAATAGAAATGATAAAATCACTAACAGTGTTTGTGACAGGCTGATAGGTGTACAGGTGATGTTTCTTCTCTTTGCCTTTTAAACCTATTTTAAGGAATCTGTGGTATTGTGATAACAATTTTTAAATTTTTAGTTTGTTTTAAAAATATAAACCCCTGACTAGAAAAAGTAGAGCAGATTAAATAAAGCATTTTCTTAATAAATGAGAGCTAATTGAAAAAAACTGAAGCAGGAGTGATGTGAATAAATGCAAGAAAGAAAAATGACTAAAAACATCTTTGGTAGGAAAATCTGGCTGAATATATAAAGGTTTATTTCATATAATGGAACTATTTTTTAATTTTTACTGATATTAAGTTTTTAAAGATCATTAATAATTACACTATTCTATTTCTACACTTGTCATTTTCTATGTTCTTTTTCAAGCTTTAGTATTTTAAATGTGTGCACACAATTTCTGTGCTTCACTCTACCCTCTATTTCATTAACACTATAGCATTCCTCAACCTCCAACTACCATTCACAGAGAAATATAATAAATGTGATTTCACTTTTAACACACTTTTTGGCAGGAAGAGTTTTGCACAGGGGCAAAAGAACTGGAGGGCCTCTCCCTACTGAGTGTGTTGTTTTTAGTCAGACAAGGGTTACTGAGTTTCAGTAAGACCTATACCCAGGAATCATGTTAGTGTATTTGTGGGGGAGTATTTGGACTCGGTAGTATTTGGAGAACATTTTTAAATTGGTTTTGATTTGAAAACTAATTGTTTCTGAGCATTTCAAAAGTTTTGTGACTAAGATAAATGTCAGAATATTCAATAATAATGTACTATATGCAGACTTTATATTGGTCCTGACATGTTCTCAAAAAAAGTTACATTTCACGGTCAATACATTAGAGGGTTATATTCAGTTTGATAGTTTTGAATATTTTTCATTGACTTGTTTTCAAGTCTACTTACATAGGTATTATTTTTAATTTCATAATACAACTGACAAAGATTCTTATCACAAGAAGTTGAAAATTCAGCTCTATAATTTTGTTTTTCCTTTGTTGTGGACTCTTCTTCCTGGTTTCCAGCCTGAGACCACAGCTCTCATTTGGCTTTTGGAAGCATGCATGCTATGGCCTCTAGACAGGAGGAGAGTTCACTCTGGGTTTCAAATTTTTCCCCATACTTCCAAATACTTAATGATTCCACTATTTAAACAGAGAAATAAAAACGTTGGTGATTAAGAGATTTATGCTATAAAACTCAGTCTCAAGAATCAGTTTCTATTTGAAATATTTTGTGTATCTGGGATACCAAATTAAATTCTATTCTTATTTTTCTTCAAGAACAAGTTTTCATCATTTCTCCAAATTTAATATGCACAATTTTGCCTTCAAATAAACTGTTTTTATTTATGGAGTAGTAGGTAAGTTTTTCCCTTACCTACTGCTGTGATTATTTGTGTATTTACTTGTTTCTTTCTAGAGTAATGAACTGTGGTATTCACATATGTAAGACAACATGGCTGTCTGACCACTTACTAGCTTGTAACATTGGTAAATTCTCTCAATTTCTCCTGGCTTTTTAATTCTCTCTTAAAAATCTGTCAAATGGGTATTATCACACGACATACATAGGCAGGGTGGTTACAGGGAATAAATGAAATACTACATGTAAAGCACTTGGCAAAGAGATCAATGTTAGTTTATCAGTACCTATATATTAGTTGTGTAATTACTAATTTATTAAATATGATTTATTTGATACTTTTGTGTTAGGTAGTGACAGATGCAGGAAAAGAAAGATAAGATACAGTAGAAAGGAGGTAAGTCCAGAATGACAGCCTTACTGACTTCACAAAATGCTTTGGAGCTCACCATGACATGGCTACACAGGAGCAGTCAGTGACAGTCAGAAATGGTCCCATCATGACATGCCAGCAGCCACAACACATCAGACCAATCACCGTGCATTAACTTTCAATTTACCAAATATTTAACTGATAAGGTGAATCATTTTGTGTTCTTCTAGATTCTTTGTTTTAATGCTGACACGCTCATAATCATTCCTAAATTTAACCTATTTCAAATCTATAGAGTTTTAGTTGGAAACTCAGGATGTTGACCACCTCTTAAGAGCATATGAGGATACACTTGACTATATTTGGACATGTCATTTACCTCGGTTTCTAAGCAAAAAGGCATATTTGAAAAACAAGTTTTCATGCTCAAAAGGAACCTGTGTAAAGTCATAATGCCTGCTACCTACTATGTGCAAAGTTAAGAAATTATTCATGATTCTTAATATGATGGATATTTTTGAAATAATCAACTACTAGATTTAATAATTATGATTATAGGAAAAATGAAGTTTTAAAAATAAGTGTCAAGCAACACAAATCACATATTTTCACATTAAAAAAAATCCTCATAGCTTATGGCCAATTTTCATTAAGTGGCTATATTAATAGTTAATACATGGAGTTTCAAAAAATAAATATACAATGAGAGTCAAAATTGAAAACTATAAATTTTTCATCAAACTGGTAGCAGTTTCTATGGTAGAGCTATTTATAAATGCTTTCGGGATTTTTTTTTTTTTTGCTTTATCTCGTATTTTAAATACTTTTTTTTATTACTCATTTTGGTATCACTAATCTACAATTACATGAAGAACATAATGTTTACTAGACTCCCTCCTTCACCAGGTCCCCCCCACAAACTCCATTAGAGTCACTGTCCATCGGCATAGTAAGATGCTATAGAATCACTACTTGTCTTCTCTGTGTGCACATACCACCCTATGCCCCACCATATTATACATGCTAATCATAAGGCCCCCTTTCTTTTTCCCAGCCCTTATCCCTACCTTCCCACCCATCCTTCCCAGTCCCTTTCCCTTTGGTAACTGTTAGACCATTCCTGGGTTCTGTGATTCTGCTGCTGTTTTGTTCCTTCAGTTTTTCATTGTTCTTATACTCCACATATGAGTGAAATCATTTGATATTTCTCTTTCTCCGCTTGGCTTATTTCACTGAGCATAATACCCTCTAGCTACATCCATGTTGTTGCAAATGGTAGGATTTGTTTTCTTCTTATGGATGAATAATATTCCATTGTGTATGTGTACCACATCTTCTTTATCCATTCATCTATTGATGGACATTTAGGTTGCTTCCATTTCTTGACTATTGTAAATAGTGCTGTGGTAAACATAGGGTGTGCATATGTCTTTTTCAAACTTGGCTGCATCATTCTTAGGGTAAATTCCTAGAAGGGGAATTCCTGGGTCAAATAGTATTTCTATTTTGAGCTTTTTGAGGAACTTCCATACTGCTTTCCACAATGGTTGAACTAATTTACATTCCCACCAGCAGTGTAGGAGAGTTCCCTTTTCTCCATAGCCTCGACAACATTTGCTCTGGTTTGCCTTTTGGATGGTGGCAATCCTTACTGGTGTGAGGTGATATCTCATTGTGGTTTTAGTTTGCATTTCTCTGATGACTAGTGATGTGGAGCATCTTTTCATGTGTCTGTTGGCCATCTGAATTTCTTCTTTGGAGAGCTGTCTGTTCAGCTCCACTGCACATTGTTAATTGGATTATTTGCTTTTTGTTTGTTGAGGTGCATGAGCTCTTTATATATTTTGGATGTCAGCCCTTTATCGGATCTGTCAATTATGAATATATTCTCCCATACTGTAGGATACCTTTTTGTTCTATTGATGGTGTCCTTGGCTGTACAGAAGCTTTTCAGTTTGATATAGTCCCACTTGTTCATATTTGCTTTTGTTTCCCTTGCCCAGGGAGATATGTTCATGAAGAAGTCACTCATGTTTATGTCTAAGAGATTTTTGGCTATGTTTTTTTCTAAGAGTTTTATGGTTTCATGACTTATAGTCTTTCATCTATTTCGAATTTACTTTTCTGTATGGGGTTAGACAGTGACCCAGTTTCATTCTCTTACATGTAGCTGTCCAGTTTTGCCAGCACCATCTGTTGAAGAGACTGTCATTTCCCCATTGTATTTCCATGGCTCCTTTATCGTATATTAATTGACAATATATGTTTGGGTTAATGTCTGGAGTCTCTATTCTGTTCCACTGGTCTGTGGCTCTGTTCTTATGCCAGTACCAAACTGTTTTGATTACTGTGGCTTTGTAGAAAAGCTTGAAGTAGGAGAGCAAGATCCCCCCCCCACCCCCTTCATTCTTCCTTCTCAGGATTGCTTTGGCTATTTGGGGTCTTTGGTGTTTCCATATGAATTTTTTAACTATTTGTTCCAGTTTGTTGAAGAATGCTGTTGGTAATTTGGTAGGGATTGCATCAAATCTGTATGTTGCTTTGGCAGGATGGCGATTTTGATAATACAAATCTTCCTAGCCAAGAGCATGGGAAGAGTTTCCATTTGTTACTGTCCTCTTTAATTTCTCTTAAGAGTGACTTATAGTTTTCAGGGTATAGGTTTTTCACTTCCTCAGTTAGGTTTATTCCTAGGGATTTTATTCTTTTTGATGCAGTTGTGAATGGAATTGTTTTCCTGATTTCTCTTTCTATTAGTTCATTGTTAGTGTATAGGAAAGCCACAGATTTCTGTGTGTGAACTTTGTATCCTGCAACTTTGCTGTATTCTGATATCAGTTCAGGTAGATTTGGAGTGGAGTCTTTGGGGTTATTTTTTCTTTTTTAGAGGGCATCTCTCATATTTATTGATCACATGGTTGTTAACAACAATAAAATTCTGTACAGGGGACTCAATGCTCAATGCACAATCATTAATCCACCCCAAGCCTAATTCTCGTCAGTCTCCAATCTTCTGAAGCATAATGAACAAGTTCTTACATGGTGAACAAATTCTTACATAGTGAATAAGTTCTTAAATGGTGAACAGAACAAGGGCAGTCATCACAGAAAATTTTGGTTTTGATTGCGCATTATGAACTATAAACAATCAGGTCAAATATGAATATTCGTTTGATTTTTATACTTGACTTATATGTGAATCCCACATTTCTGCCTTATTATTATTATTATTATTTTTTTAAATAAAATGCTGAAGTGGTAGGTAGATGCAAGATAAAGGTAGAAAACATAGTTTAGTATTGTAAGAGAACAAATGTAGATGATCAGGTGTGTGCCTGCAGACTAAGTGTTAATCCAAGCTAGACAAGGGCAATAAAACATCCATGGATGTAGAAGATTTCTCTCAAAACAGGGGGGGGGTGTGAGGTTCTAAGCCTCACCTCTGTTGATCCCTAATTTCTCACTTGATGGCCCCCCTGCAACTGTGCCTGTCTTAGGTTGTTCCTCCCTTGAGGAATCTTACCTGTCTCTGGCTAACCAGTCATCTTCCAGGGCCATACAGGGAAATGTAAAGTTGTTAAGTGAGAGAGAAGCAGTATTGTTTGAGAAGGTTAGCTTTTGACTTCTTTGCAGATTTATGCCCTGTGACTTCTATGCTCAGCATTTGTCTTGAGGTATCTTTACCACTTGGAAGAATTATGATATTCGGTAAATTTGATATGAGGCACAAATTCTATTTAAGGGTTGTAATTAGGAAGGAAGAAGAAAAGCTATAGAAGTAGCAGATGGAAGAAAACATGGGAAGATTGACTATTTCTTTGACATATCTTCTTGTAGAGTAACTTAAGCATGCATAGGTTTTAAACTACTAATTAAATTGCACACACACATTAACATAATAGGAATACAGTTACATAACCAAAGCAGACCTATAATTACCAGCCTTCTCCAGTGAAACCAAGAAAACTTGTTAGGCATCCCAGGCATTTGTGAGAATTTATCTATGATATGATGGACATTGTCCAACTGAACTTGAACAGTCTGAGAGAGATCAGACAAGTTAAAACAACCCATTCCTAGGAACTGTTCACATCCCATATGTTCTTTTAACAATAGATAGTCTGTAGTTGTAATATTTTGGAGTGCTACAACTTGCACTTCTCCTAATTCTTGGTTGAGTTCCGACAGTATGGATCCAGTCAAATTTGTTGTTTTACTGTATGCACAGGCCAGCTTAGATATCTCCTTCTTCCTTCCCATGGCAAGTCCAGGAACCAGTGGGATGAATGCAGCTACAACTGTAGCAGTGCCTGGATATTTGTTGAGGTATTTTGATGATCATCTTCTGGTATGACTCTTCCAGAGAGTGCTGATGTTGGAAGTTCTTGCTCATATTGTATCTTGGTTCATTTTCTGGGTAGCCCAATTAGGCTTTGATCTGCTGTATAAACACAAACAGACCCTTTACCCACACTTTGATATGCCCTTTATATCAGTGTGTAGAACTCATTGGAAGTCACCACACAGGAACTGCTTTTTTGTTTTTTTTTGTTTTATGTTATCATTAATCTACACTTACATGAAGAATCTTATGTTTACTAGATGCTCCCCTATACCAAGTCACCTCTATAAACCCATTTACAGTCACTGTCCATCAGCATAGCAATATGTTTTAGAATTACTACTTGTCTTCTCTGTGTTGTACAGCCCTCCCCTTTCCCCCCCCTCATTATGCATGCTAATCTTAATACCCCCCTTCTTCTTCCACCCCCCTTATCCCTCCCTATCCACCCATCCTCACCAGTCCCATTCCCTTTGGTACCTGTTAGTCCATTCTTGGGTTCTGTGATTCCACTGATGTTTTGCTCCTTCAGTTTTTCCTTTGTTCTTATACTCCACAGATGAGTGAAATCATTTGGTATTTCTCTTTCTCTGCTTGGCTTATTTCACTGAGCATAATACCCTCCAGCTCCATCCATGTTGCTGCAAATGGTAGGATTTGCCCTCTTCTTATGGGTGAGTAATATTCCATTTTGTATATGTACCATTTCTTTTTTATCCATTCATCTACTGATGGACATTTAAGTTGCTTCCTATTCTTGGCTATTGTAAATAGTGGTGCAATAAACATAGGGGTGCATCTGTCTTTTTCAAACTTGATTGCTGCATTCTTAGGGTAAATTCCTAGGAGTGGAATTCCTGGGTCAAATGGTAAGTCTGTTTTGAGCATTTTGAGGAAACTCCATACTGCTTTCTAAAATGGTTGAACTAATTTACATTCCCACCAGCAGTATAGGAGGTTTCCCCTTTCTCCACAGCCTCGCCAACATTTGTTGTTGTTTGTCTTTTGGATGGCAGCCATCCTTGCTGGTGTGAGGTGATATCTCATTGTAGTTTTAATTGGCATTTCTCTGATACTTAGCGATGTGGAGCATCTTTTCATGTGTCTGTTGGGCATCTGTATTTCTTTATTGGAGAACTGTCTGTTCAGTTCCTCTGCCCATTTTTTAATTGGGTTATTTGTTTTTTGTTTGTTGAGGTGTGTGAGCTCTTTATATATTCTGGACGTCAAGCCTGTATCAGATCTGTCATTTTCAAATATATTCTCCCATACTGTAGGGTTCCTTTTTGTTCTATTGATGGTGTCTTTCGCTGTACAGAAGCTTTTCAGCTTAATGTAGTCCCACTTGTTCATTTTTGCTGTTGTTTTCCTTGCCCGGGGAGATATGTTCAAGAAGAGGTCACTCATGTTTATGTCTAAGAGGTTTTTGCCTATGTTTTTTTCCAAGAGTTTAATGGTTTCATGACTTACATTCAGGTCTTTGATCCATTTTGAGTTTACCTTTGTATATGGTGTTAGACAGTGGTCCAGTTTCATTCTCCTACATGTAGCTGTCCAGTTTTGCCAGCACCATCTATTGAAGAGACTGTAATTTCACCATTGTATGTCCCTGGCTCCTTTATCGTATATTAATTGGCCATATATGTTTGGGTTCATATCTGGAGTCCCTATTCTGTTACACTGGTCTGTGGCTCTGTTCTTGTGCCAGTACCAAATTGTCTTGATTACTATGGCTTTATAGTAGAGCTTGAAGTTGGGGAGTGAGATCCCCCCTACTTTCTTCTTCTTTCTCAGTATTGCTTTGGCTATTCGGGGTCTTTGGTGTTTCCATATGAATTTTTTAATTATTTGTTCCAGTTCATTGAAGAATGTTGCTGGTAATTTGATAGGGAGTGCATCAAATCTGTATATTGCTTTGGGCAGGATGGCCATTTTGATAATATTAATTCTTCCTAGCCATGAGCCTAGGATGAGTTTCCATTTGTTAGTGTCCCCTTTAATTTCTCTTAAGAGTGACTTGTAGTTTTCAGGGTATAGGTCTTTCACTTCTTTGGTTAGGTTTATTCCTAGGTATTTTATTCTATTTGATGCAATTGTGAATGGAATTGTTTTCCTGATTTCTCTTTCTATTGGTTCATTGTTAGTGTATAGGAAAGCTACAGATTTCTGTGTGTTAATTTTGTATCCTGCAACTTTGCTGTATTCTGATATCAGTTCTAGTAGTTTTGGAGTGCAGTCTTTAAGGTTTTTTATGTACAATATCATATCATCTGCAAATAGTGACAGTTTAACTTCTTCTTTACCAATCTGCATTCTTGTATTTCTTTGTTTTGTCTGATTGCCATGGCTAGGACCTCTAGTACTATATTAAATAACAGTGGGGAGAGTGGGCATTCCTGTCTAGTTCCTGATCTCAGAGGAAAAGCTTTCAGCTTCTCGCTGTTCAGTATAATGGTGGCTGTGTGTTTATCATATATGGCCTTTACTATATTGAGGTACTTGCCCTGTATTCCCATTTTGCTGATAGTTTTTATCATGAATGGATGTTGAATTTTGTCAAATATTTTTCACCATCTATGGAGGTGATCATGTGGTTTTTGTCTTTCTTTTTGTTGGTGTGGTGGATGATGTTGATGGATTTTCTACTGTTGTAACATCCTTGCATCCCTGGGATGAATCCCACTTGGTCATGGTGTATGATCTTTTGATGTATTTTTGAATTCAGTTTGCTAATATTTTGTTAAGTATTTTTTGCATCTACGTTCATCAGGGATATTGGTCTAGAGTTTTCTTTTTTGATGGGGTCTTTGCCTGGTTTTGGTATTAGGGTGATGTTGGCTTCATAGAATGATTTTGGGAGTATACCCTCCTCTCCTATTTTTTGGAATACTTTAAGGAGAATGGGTATTATGTCCTCCCTGTATGTCTGATAAAATTCCGAGGTGAATCCATCTGGCCTGGGGGTTTTTTTCTTTGGTAGTTTTTTGATTACCACTTTAATTTTGTTGCTGGTAGTTGGTCCGTTTAGATTTTCTGTTTCTTTCTGGGTCAGTCTTGGAAGGTTGTATTTTTCTAGGAAGTTGTCCATTTCTCCTTGGTTTTCCAGCTTGTTAGCATATAGGTTTTCATAGTACTCTCTAATAATTCTTTGTATTTCTGTGGGGTTCATCATGATTTTTCCTTTCTCGTTCCTGATTCTGTCAATTTGTGTTGACTCTCTTTTCCTCCTAATAAGTCTGGCTAAAGGCTTATCTATTTTGTCTATTTTCTCGAAGAACCAGCTCTTCGTTTCATTGATTTTTGCTATTGTTTTATTCTTCTCAATTTTATTTATTTCTTCTCTGATCTTTATTATGTCCCTCCTTCTGCTGACCTTAGGCGTCATTTGTTCTTCTGTTTCCAATTTCAATAATTGTGACATTTGGCATTGTTCTTCCTTCTTTACATATGCCTGCATTGCTATAAACTTTCCTCTTAAGACTGCTTTTGCTGTATCCCACAGTAGTTGGGGCTTTGTGTTGTTGTTGTCGTTTGTTTCCATATATTGCTGGATCTCCATTTTGATTTGATCATTGATCCAGTGATTATTTAGGAGCATGTTGTTAAGCCTCCATGTGTTTGTGAGCCTTTTTGCTTTCTTTGTACAGTTTATTTCTAGTTTTATGCCTTTGTGGTCTGAAAGTTGGTTGGTAGGATTTCAATCTTTTGGAATTTACTGAGGCTCTTTTTGTGGCCTAGTATGTGGTCTGTTCTGGAGAATGTTCCATGTGCACTTGAGAAGAATGTGTACCCTGTTGCTTTTGGATGTAGAGTTCTGTAGATGTCTATTAGGCTCATCTGTTCTAGTGTATTGTTCAGTGCCTCTATGTCCTTACTTATTTTCTGGTTGGTGGATCTGGCCTTTGGAGTGAGTGGTGTGTTGATGTCTCCCAGAATGAATGCATTGCATTCTATTTCCTCTGTTATTTCTGTTAGTATTTGTTTCAGAGATGTTGGTCCTCCTGTATTGGATGCATACATATTTATGATGGTTATATCCTCTTGTTGGACTGAGCCTTTTATCATTATGTAATGCCCTTCTTTATCTTTTGTTACTGTCTTTATTTTGAAGTCTGTTTTGTCTGATACTAGTATTTTAACACCTGCTTTTTTCTCTCTGTTGTTTGCATGAAATATCTTTTTCCATCCCTTGACTTTATGTCTGTGCATGTCTTTGGGTTTGAGGTGTGTCTCTTGTAAGCAGCATATGGATGGGTCTTCCTTTTTTATCCATTCTATTACTCTGTGTCTTTTGATTGGTGCATTCAGTCTATTTACATTTAGGATGATTATTGAAAGGTATGTACTTATTGCCATTGCAGGCTTTAAGTTTGTGGTTACCAAAGGTTCAGGGTTAGCTTCTTTACTATCTTACTATCTAACTTAACTCGCTTGTTGACCTATTATAAACACAGTCTGATGATTCTTTATTTCTCTCCCTTCTTATTCCTCCTCCTCCCTTCTTCCTATGTTGGGTATTTTGTTCTGTGCTCTTTTTAGGAGTGCTCCCATCTAGAGCAGTCCCTGTAAGATGCCCTGTAGAGGTGGTTTGTGGGAGGCAAATTCCCTCAACTTTTGCTTGTCTGGAAATTGTTTAATTCCTCCTTCATATTTAAATGATAATCGTGCTGGATACAGTAGTCTTGGTTCAAGTCCCTTCTGTTTCATTGTATTAAGTATATCTTGCCCTTCTCTTCTGGCCTATAGGGTTTCTGTTGAGAAGTCTGATGATAGCCTGATGGGTTTTCCTTTGTAGGTGACCTTTTTTTTCTCTCTGGCTGCCTTTAATACTTTGTCCTTGTCTTTGATTTTTGCTCTTTTAATTATTATGTGTCTTGGTGTTGCCCTCCTTGGATCCCTTGTCATGGGAGTTCTGTGTACCTCTGTGGTCTGAGAGGCTATTTCCTCCCCCAGTTTCAGGAAGTTTTCAGCAATTATTTCTTTAAAGTCACTTTCTATCCCTTTTTCTCTCTTCTTCTTCTGGTACCCCTATAATGTGGATATTGTTCCGTTTCGATTGGTCACTCAGCTCTCTTAGAATTCTTTCATTCCTGGCATTCCTTTTATCTCTCTCTGCATCAGGTTCTCTGCATTCCTGTTCTCTATTTTCTAGTCCATTAACGGTCTCTTGCATCTCGTCCATTCTGTTTTGAAGTCCTTCCAGAGCTTGTTTTATTTCTGTATTCTCCCTCCTTAGTTCTTGCATATTTCTCTGCAAGTCCATCAGTATGGTTATGACTTTTGTTTTGAATTCTTCAGGAAGACTGGTTAAATCTATCTCCCCAGGTTCCTTCTCAGGGGAAGATGTAGCAGATGCCGAAGCTGTCTGGGTTAGTCTTGTCTCAATCAAATTTTTTTGCCTTTTCATGTTGGTAGGTGCTATTACTGTCAGCTGGGAGAGCCAAACTTTCCTATTGTTACTGGCCTTTCTTTACTGGGACAACTGCAACCCCTAGTGGCTTGTGTTGGGCAATTGCGTTTAGACTGGGTCTTTGTGTCTTGTCCGGCCAGTATGGAGGAAGCTCCCTTGCTGAGGGCATGGCCAGTCTCAGGCTGCTTCTCTGCTTTGGCAGGGCCCCGGGGGGGTAATGGATGGGGGGCTGTTTGGCTGTTTACCTCCATGAGGGGTCTCAGAGCTGTTGCTCAGGGGGTTAGTGCGCCCGGTTTTCCCAGGAATTTCCAGCTTCTGAACTGTGACCTGTGCTGTTTCCGTCCAGCTGTTATGTCCCTGTCCCTTTAAGACTTTCAAAAATCACTCGCATTTCCTTGTCATAGGGGCATCAGCTTTGGGACCCACTCAGAGGTCTTGCTGCCCTGTTTCCCTAGTTTCCAGCCCTCCACACATGCACTGTGTCTGTGCTCTGGTGTGGATGGCTAGGGCTGGGTGTTTAGCAGTCCTGGGCTCCCTCTCCCTCCCTGCTCTGACTCCTCTCCTGCTGCCGGGAGCTGGGGTGAGG
The DNA here is from genome assembly GCF_040802235.1 of Manis javanica. NCBI lineage: Eukaryota > Metazoa > Chordata > Mammalia > Pholidota > Manidae > Manis > Manis javanica. The sequence goes on along the minus strand of NC_133163.1, from coordinate 54,770,661 downwards.
GGCACTCAGGTCCCGCCAGGCTGGGGATTTTATCTTACCCCTTTCACCAGGCACTGGGCTCTCGCACGTGTGGATGTAGTCTGGCAATTGTCCTGTGTCTTCTGGTCTCTCTTTTAGGATTAGTTGTATTTTTTGTATTTTCAAAAATATATATGTTTTTGGGAGGAGATTCCCACTGTCCTACTCATGCCGCCATCTTGGCTCTGCCTCTGTCTTTAGCGTTTTTTATGTACAATATCATGTCATCTGCAAATAGTGACAGTTTGACTTCTTCTTTACCAATTTGGATTGGTTGTATTTCTTTGTTTTGTCTAATTGCCGTGGCTAGGACCTCTAGTACTAAGTTAAATAACAGTGGGGAGAGTGGGCATCCCTGTATTGTTCCCGATCTCAGAGGAAAAGCTTTCAGCTTCACACTGTTCAGTATGATGTTAGATGTGGGTTTATCATATATGGCCTTTATTATGTTGAGGTATTTACCCTCTATACCCATTGTTTTGAGAGTTTTTATCATGAATGGATGTTGAATTTTGTTGAATGCTTTTTCAGCATCCATGGAAATGATCATGTGGTTTTTGTCCTTCTTTGTGTTGATGTGGTCAATGATGTTGATGGATTTTCCAATGTTGTACCATCCTTGCATCCCTGGGATGAATCCCACTTGCTCATGGTGTATGATTTTCTTGATGTATTTTTGAATTCAGTTTGCTAATATTTTGTTGAGTATTTTTGCATCTACATTCATCAGGGATATTCGTCTGTAATTTTCTTTTTTGGTGGGATCTTTGCCTGGTTTTGGTATTATGGTGATGCTGTCTCATAGAATGAGTTTGGGAGTATTCTCTCCTCTTCTATTTTTTGGAAAACTTTAAGGAGAATGAGTATTATATCTTCTCTGTATGTCTGATAAAATTCTGAGGTAAATCCATGTGGCCTGGGGTTTTGTTCTTGGGTTGTTTTTTGATTACTGCTTCAATTTCTTTTCTGGTAAATGGTTTATTTAGATTTTGTGTTTCTTTCTTGGTCAGTCTTGGAAGGTTGAATTTTTCTTGTAAGTTGTTCATTTTTTCTAGGTTTTCCAGCTTGTTAGCATATAGGTTTTCATAGGAGTCTCTAGTAATTCTTTGTATTTCTGTGGGGTCCATCATGATGTTTCCTTTCTCGTTTCTGATTCTGTTGATGTGTGTTGACTTTCTTTTTCTCTTAATAAGTCTGGCTAGATGCTTATCTATTTTGATTATTTTCTCGAAGAACCAGCTCTTGGTTTCATTGATTTTTTCTATTGTTTTATTCTTCTCAAATTTATTTATTTCTCCTCTGATCTTTATTATCTCCTTCCTTCTGCTTACTTTAGGCCTCATTTGTTCTTCTTTTTCTAATTTCAATAATTGTGAAATTAGACTCTTCATTTGGGTTTGTTCTTACATCTTTAAATATGCCTGGATTGCTATATACTTTCTTCTTAAGACTGATTTTGATGCGTCCCACAGAAGTTGGGGGTTTGTGTTGTTGTTGTCATTTGTTTCCATATATTGCTTGAGCTCTATTTTAATTTGGTCATTGATCCATTGATTATTTAGGAGCATTTTGTTAAGCCTCCATGTGTTTGCGGGCCTTTTTGCTTTCTTTGTCCAATTTAGTTCTAGTTTTATCCCTTTGTGGTCTGAAAAGGTGATTGGTAGAATTTCAATCATTTTTAATTTACTGAGGCTCTTTTTGTGGCCTAGTATGTGGTCTATTCTGGAGAATGTTCCATGTGCACTTGAGAAGAATGTGTATCCTGTTGCTTTTGGATGTAGAGTTCTATAGATGTTGATTAGGTCCATCTGTTCTAGCGTGTTGTTCAGTACCTCTGTGTCCTTACTTATTTTCTGTCTGGTGGATATGTCCTTTGGAGTGAATGGTGTGTTGAAGTCTCCTAAAATGATTGCATTGCATTCTGTTTCCTCCTTTAGTTCTGTTAGTATTTGTTTCACATATGCTAGTGCTCCTGTGTTGGGTACATATATCTTTATAATGGTTATATCCTCTTGTTGGACTGAGCCCTTTATCATTATGTGATGTCCTTCTTTATCTCTTGTTACTTTCTTTGTTTTGAAGTGTATTTTGTCTGGTACTAGTACTGCAACACCTGCTTTTTTCTCCCTGTTGTTTGCATGAAATATCTTTTTCCATCCCTTGACTTGCAGTCTGTGCATGTCTTTGTGTTTGAGGTGGGTCTCTTGTAAGTGGCATATAGATAGGTCTTGCTTTTTTATCCATTCTATTACTCTGTGTATTTTGATTGGTGCATTCAGTCCATTTACATTTAGGGTGATTATTGAAAGGTATGTACTTTTTGCCATTGCAGGCTTTAGATTTGTGGTTACCTAAGGTTCAAGGTTAATTTCCTTACTATCTAAGAGTCTAACTGAACTCACTTAATATGCTGTTACAAACACAATGTAAAGGTTCTTTTCTGTTTCTCCTTTTTCTTCCTCCATTCTTCATATAGTGGGTATCATATGCTGTACTTTCTGTCTATCCCTTGATTTGACTTTGGGGATAGTTAATTTAATTTTCATTTGCTTAGTAATTAGCTGTTCTACTTTCTTTACTGTGGTTTTATTACCTCTGGTGACAGCTATACAACCTTAAGTACACTTCCATCTATTGCAGTCCTTCCAAAATAGACTGTAGAGATTGTTTGTGGGAGGTAAATTCTCTCAGCTTTTGCTTATCTGGAAATTGTTTAATCCCTCCTTAAAATTTAAATGATAATCTTGCCAGATAAAGTAATCTTGGATCCAGGCCCTTCTGCTTCATGGCATTAAATGCATCATGCCACTACCTTCTGAACTGTAAGATTTCTGCTGAGAAGTCTGATTTTAGCCTGATGGGCTTTCCTTGTATGTGATTTTATTTCTGTCTCTGTCTGCTTTTAACAGTCTGTCCTTATCTTCGATCCTAATTACTGTGTGTCTTGGTGTTGTCTTCCTTGGGTCCCTTGTGTTGGGAGATCTGTGGATCTCCATGGCCTGAGAGACTATATCCTTCCCTAGATTTGGGAAGTTTTCAGCAACTACCTCCTCAAAGACACTTTCTATCCCTTTCTCTCTCTTCGTCTTCTGATATCCCTATAATGCGTATATTGTTCCATTTGGATTGGTCACACAGTTCTTTCAATATTCTTTCAGTCTTAGAGATCCTTTTTTCTCTCTGTGCCTCAGCTTCTTTATATTCCTCTTCTCTAGTTTCTATTTCATTTATTTTCTCCTCCACAGTATCCAACCTGCTTTTAATACCCTCCATCATGCTCTTCAATGATTGGATCTCTGACCTGAATTCATTCCTGAGCTCTTGGATGTCTTTCTGTACCTCCATTAGCATGTTGATGATTTTTATTTTGAACTCCCTTTCAGGAAGAGTCATGAGGTCCGTATCATTTAAATCTTTCTCAGAAGTTGTATTAATAATTTTACTCTGGACCAGGTTTCTTTGGTGTTTCATATTTTTATATGGTGCCCTCTAGTGTCCAGAAGCTATATTCTGGAGCTGCTCATCCCCTGAAGCAATGTCGGGGGTCACAGGGAGCGGTATTGGTTCCTGGCAAGAGGAAAGAGCTGTTCCTTGCTTCCTAGCTGCTGTGCCTGTCTCCATTGCCTGAACCAGTGGGCCGAGCACACAGATATAACCTTTTGTCCCAGAGCAGCTGTATATGGATCCCTGCCTTCCACAAGTGGCCAGAATCCCAGTCTCCCCAGGAACTCTGCCTGTCCCAGCTTTACAACCCCATAATCACAAGGGTATGATGAAAGCACCATGAAATGTAGGTTTGTGCTCCCAGAGAAGATCTCTGGAACTAGGTATTCAGCAGTCCCAAGCCTTCCACTCCCTCCCTGCCCTGTTTCTTTTCCTCCCGCCAGTGAGCTGGGGTGGGGGAGGGGCTCGGGTCCCACTGAGCCACAGCTCTGGTAGGTTACCCCAGTCTGTGAGGTCTGCTCTTTTCTCCAGGTGTATGCAGTCTGGCGCCGTCCTCTTTCCTGTTGCTCTCTCAGGATTAGTTGCACCAAGTATATTTTCTAATTGTATCCAGTTTTAGGAGGAAGCCACCATTTTTAATCCTTTGTGAAAAAGCTTTTGGGTATTATTATCAGGCTTCTGATCATAGGTTGAAGATCCCAACCTTCATCAATTCACATCAGAAATTAATGGAGATATAGTAATGCATATTCTCTGAAGATAGTAAAGGAATATGCTGAAGCACAAACATTCAACATCAGTGTAGTTAACAGTATAGTAATCTCTAGATTAGGACAGTTTAATGTCAATAGCTAAGAACCACTTGAATGGAGACTGATTGATTTTGTTGGTTCTGGCCTATAGGGGAATGATTGATCTAAGCTTTATTTTGTGCTAGGTTTTTCTCTATTGCAAGCCTAATGAGGCATAAAGGGTGAAGTGATAATGGGAACAATAGAAATAGTTTTGTGTCTGCATGGGGCCAACAATATGATGATGAAATAAAAAAAAATTAATCCAGCCAGCTATTTGGTATCAAAATACAGTACTCTCAAATTTCCAGAAATGTTTTTTTCCCCAATATTATTTTTTAACTTCAGCAATTCAATTTTCTTCAGTTAAACATGTTGTAACTGGGTACCTTCTATGAATCTAGAACTGGCAGGAGATGTTTAGAAGGAATACCTTATTTAATATATTTTATAAAAATGCCACTGCAATTAGTATTCTGCTGTCAGAATATATTAAAATATACTATTGGTTTCTGCTCATAAAGAATGTTTGTAAGACTCTCCTTCTGGTAAATACTTGCTTTGATGGTTTGCTGAAGAGGTTAAAATGAAAGATATTTGGAAAAATCATGGAAAATAGTAGCTCTAAGAGTCCACTGTACTTATATAGGCTCTCAAACTATGAGCAGATGATACCCTGAGATTTGAAACTAGACATATTTACAACTAGGAATGTACATTTAAATAGTTTTGTGGAGATAGTAATTAAGATATGAATAAAATATTTCCTGGAAGAAAAATATATTAAATGTAATTGGTCACAATAAAGAAAGATTTGATGTGGCTAATAAAAAACTGTTGTATTTGCCTCTGGAGTAGAGTTTTATAAACATCAACTACATTATTTTATTCATTCAATAAACATTTATCATGTTCCCTCCTACTTCAGCTAATTAATTCCTACTCAGCCTTCAGAATTCAGCTTATATAATATTTCCTCAGAGTAATTTCCAAACCTTTCAGGCAATCTCAGGGCAGTCCTGCTTTTTATGTCCTTATAGTCCTCTGACTTTCTTTATTTGCAATTTCCAAAGTAGTAAAGATAAACAATTTTGTAATTAGTGTTTCCACATGTATGTATACTGAATAAGGGCAAAAACTAGTTTCCTTATTTACATCTGTATCTCCAGCACCTAGCACAGGGCTTTTCACTTAATAAACACTAAATTAAAACTCTGTTAAATCAGGAACTGAGTAAATCTGGCAGGTATAATTTTAGCTACTAAAGTTACGGTGCCAAATTAAGGCATGGGGAATGTTCTCAGGAAGACTAGGTATTGGGAGAATAAGACAAGCAGATGAACAATTATAGTTCAAAGAGAGAAAGCATGAAGGTGGAGAGGGACCTGTTGGGCTTCAGTTTAAAGGGAAATCTGAGTGGCTACAATGAAACTGTGAAAAGGACAGAGAGTGGGTATTTTTAGTTTAGGGATACCTTGCACTGAATTTGGCACTTGAACCTTATATCACTTGGTTCATCTGAGAAATGGAAACTGAGCAGAGGTACGAGTTTATTGGAGCCTTAGATCTGTGAAAAGAAAAGGAGGATCAGGCTGAGAGGTATTGAAATTGTTCTACAAGCCTGACAAAGCCTCTGGCAGCCCAGCATGGTGCTCAGCAGCAAAGATTCCTGGTTAGAGGGTCTTGCAGTGGGCAGAAGTGGCCAAGAGGTAGTAGTATCATGGTCTTGCTCAGCCTTTGGTTGGGACCACCCTGAGGAAAGCATGACTCAGCTCAAAAGCTGGGACAGACAGGAAGGAGGTACAGCTGCTACACCCTCTCAGCTGGGCAGTGAGTCCTCCTGTAGAAGGTTCCCTGTCTGCTATAAGCCTGAATGCAGCAACTGTCTTGGTTTATACACATGTAGGGTGTGTTTGTTAGGACAGAGCAAGGCGTGCAGCTGGTGATGCAGCCAGAGGCAGGACTCGATGGGGCTTGTGTCTCTCTGGGGAGTTTGGTTCTTATCCCACTTGCAATGGAAGCCAAGAAATAATTTTAAGAAAAAGAAACAGTGGGAACAAAGTTGTATTCTAAATCTCTTCTGCAGCATTGAAAGGAAAACTGAATGCAGGGCCATTCGTGAGGAGCTGTTAGTGAAACCCCTGTGAAAGCATGAACACAGGGCCTAACAGAAAATGGGGAGCCAGGGGTAAATTAGAGAGACTCTAAGAAGGCAGGCACTTCAGGATGTGATGACTGGTTAGACTTGAGGAATTAGTAAGAACAAGGAGTCTGGGACACCTTGTAATTTTCTTTGATGTAAAATTTCCATATGGTCCAAGAATAGATTTCAAGGAAATAATAAAATGAGGCTCACTGCAAACTTCTACCATTCAAAATGTAAAGTTGTCCAATTATCACAGCCAGATGCTTGATCATCTCCCTATAATCTAGCTCTTGCTGTGATTACACAGCACTGTTTTATACTGGTGCTGAGTGTCCAAAAAATACTGACTATTAAACATGATTGGGAGTATGAGAGGAATCCCAGGATCTCAGTCTCAAAGTAAAGCATTAGACAGGTGGACAGAGAAAGTAAATGTAGAGAGTTAAATATTAAAAATGGCAGAAAGAAAAGAAAAACAACCCTAAACACACACATAAAATATGATATGCATTGGCACTTAATTTGAAAGCATGATAAAATGTCAACAATTAACACTAGGCTATGATGTTATTTAAATTAAATGTTTAATGAAACCTTAATACATAGGATACATAGGTGAATTAAACATCTACAGAAGGCCATCTACTCCCTGATTCCAGGATACTCATCCAGCATCATTCTTGAAAAAGCAAGCACAGTCACACCTCTGACTTTACTCATTTACCATGGTGCCTTCTCTTCTTCTGTCTGTCCTCAGATTCTTACTCATTCAATAATACTCAGCCTAAACCTCACCATTTCTAAGTGTTTGTCTTTCAGGATCTCCCATGAAATGAATCAATTGCTCATTCATCTTTGCGTCCAAGGATATTTACACATACAGATATGGATATCTATATATATATATGGATATTTAATTAAAAATTCTCATATGCTTTACATCACTAATCATCAGAAATGCAAATCAAAACCACAATGCAATATCACTTCACACCAGTCAGAATGGTTGGATTTATTATCCAAAAGATGATAAATGACAAGTGCTGGCAAGGATGTGAAGAAAAGGAAACACTCCTACATTGTATGTGGGAATGTAAATTGGTCCAGCCACTGTGGAAAGCAGTGTGGAGGGTCCTCAAAAAACCAAAAATAGAAATACTTCTGGGAATTTACCCAAAGAAAACATAATCATTAATTTGAAAAGATATAGGCACGCCTATGTTTACTGCAGCTTTACTACAGCCAAGATAGGGAAACTATCCTAGTGTCCACTGATACATGAATGGATAAAGAAGATATGGTGTACATACACAATGGAATATTACTCAGCCTTAAAAAAAGAAGGAAATCCTGCCATTTGTGACAACATGGATGGACCTAGAGGGTATTATGCTAAGTGAAATTAGATTAAGACAAATACCATGAGATTTCACTTACATGTGGAATCTAAAAATATAAACAAAAAAGAAATAGACCTATAAATACTAACAACATTCTATTGATTACCATGGAGGGAGGGAGGGGAATGGGTAAAATAGGTGAAGAGAATAAAGAGGTACAAACTTCAAATTATAAAATAAGAATCACAGAAATGGAAGTACAACATAGAGAATATAACCTTTAATATTATAACATCTTGGCATGGTTACAGAGGGTAACTACACCTACTGTGGTAAGCATTTGTAATGTATATTACATAGTGACCAAGTCACTATATTGTACATCTGAAACCATTGCAATATTGTATACCAACTATAAACCAGTAAAAAACAAATAAAAATAAAAATTATCAACAAATTATATTTCCTGGCTCTAGCAACACATTTGAAAAATAGTATTTACTAAATAATTTCAATTGCAAACTGTCATTTGATCATATTAAGCAGTATAAAAATGTATGAGTGAAATATAATGTAGAGATAGAGGGAAAAATGAAGAAAGTAAGAATAGAGGAGGATTTCACAATTCTTATTAGAATTTGGACATTTAAGTCCAGGGAGAGGAAGTCCCAGGACAAAATACCTCTAAAAACTAAAATCAGTCAAAGGGAGAAATAAAGTTTAAAATCCATTTATTGCTTACAAACTGAAGTCATGGGCCTTCTCTCTTTCCTGCTCCAGCAGAAGCAAAATCAGCCCTTCCCCTCACCTACAAACTGAAGTCCGCGGCCATCTTTCTTCTCTGCTCTGGAAGAAGCAAGCCAGCAAGCAAGCCAGCCCCTCCCTTTCAAACTCTTGGGTTCAGACACACCCTTGGTTGCCCAGGTGATTATCCATTGATATGGGGATGATCTTCTCTCCACCCCTGAGGAATGATGCAAATGCCCTAAAGCCATACTTCTCTCCACCCTTGAGCATCTGTTGATAAGCAGATATACTAAAGCCAGGTGAGACATTCTGGAAATATTATAATTCTCCCACAGAGTTTAAATTAAAAGTTCTCAGATGCTTAACATCACTAATCATCAAAAATGCAAATCAAAACCACAATGCTGTATCACCTCACACCAGTGATTTATACTTAACAAGTATAAATCCTACAACCCCTTAAAATGAAATAAAAATAAAGCTTTCTTCAAAAGTTACTTTTAGATTTCCTACTCAAATTGAAGTAATTCCTTGAACTGGCATATAATTTCAAACTTTTCTTCCTTAATGCTTTATATCTTATTATTAAATATTATTAAATGATTTCTATGTGTGTCTGCATCTATGTATATTTACTTATCTAATAATTTTATCTAGTATCATTTGTTAGAATAAATTATAAGCTCCTTGAAAGCAGGCCTCTTATAGTTTTGTTCCCAGTACTACCTCATACAACATGCTATGTCAGCATTAAATGTTTGGTAAATGCATTAATGAAATACAAGTTTCTGTACTGGAGTATTTTCCAACATAAGATGTTATTTACACCCGGGTTTACCAACCCCAGCACTACTGAAATTTTAGGCTTCCCTAAAGATCTCACTGAACATCTGGATGTCACTGTAGGCTGCCCTGTGTACTGCGGGATGTTTAGCAGCCTCTCTGGCCTCTACCCACTAGATGCCAGAGCCCCAAGCTCCCTGCTGATGGTAGTAACCATGTCTCCAGACATTGTCAAATGTCCTCTGATGGAGAGTGGGCAAAATTGTTGAGAGTCACTGATTAAAAAGGCGAAACTACCATTGTACAATTATTTTTAATTTACATAAGCAGTAATCACTCATTGACCCTTGCTTCATTAAGAGCACATGTAGATAATGCTGGGGTTCATGAAATTTCAAATATGTATTTACCTGGAAAGTAAGAAAACATGAAGGAGATAAAGTCAGAATTTGTGAACATTATTACTCTAAATTCTTTTCATAGTAAACATTTTTGATAGTGATATAAACTGACACTTAAATATTTTCAGAGTTGAATGAGCAGCTTTGTGAGTGGATTTATTTATATGTTAAAGAAAGCAAAATTTACCCCTGTCTTATATAGACCATCACCCCATTTGGAAGTATAAAAACTTCAGTACACAGCACTAAAGTGCAATATTTTGAATATGCATTGTATATTCACATTTATATAAAATACCAGTAAAAATTTTGAGTTAGCATTTTGTTTCACACCTATATAAGTTGGTTGGTTTATGCTATTGGTAATCTGGATAATTTATTCTATTTGTCAAATACTGAACATTTTTATATAAATACTAAACTAATACAAATACTTTTTTTTTCAGAAGTTCTGTTAGCAGCATACAACTGAATAGATGTGATCAAGAGCTCTCAAAGAACTTATATTGACTGGGAATGAGCTACCCTATAAAATAAAATAGCAGTGTAGTGTACTTAGGTCTACGATACAGATGAAAACATTGTAGAAGCACAGAACAGCTTAGTTGTAAAAGCAGTACAGGAGGTGCCTTATAGTTTTTAAGCAAAAGAGTGATACAGTTTTTGACCGTGTTGTTATTAAGGTTTCAGGACTGGAAGCAAGGAAACTTACTTCAAAGATTTTTACAATGAGCTGGATAAGATAGGATAAGGGTTTAAACAGACCAGTGGTAAAGGGTGAAAAAGACAAGACTAACTTAAGAAATACTTTGGCATTTTGAGACAGGATTTAGATCACCTCCCCAGATTTTACCTCTGGGTGACAAGGAAGTTAGGTCCACCACTACTTGAGATAAGAGTAACAGAAGAGGAAAAGCTTTGGAGAAAAAAATAATGGGTTCCCAGAATTTCCAGTGGTGACAGTGTACATAGATGAGGCATTTTACCTGGTCTGAGTTTAGAAAGTTTAGAGGCAGTTAAGACAAACATTAAGATTGATTCAGGGTTAGGGTGGCATTTTTTTCCCCAGATGGGTGTGGTAGAAGAGGTGGAAATCAGAAAGATTTGAGAGTAATGATGAGAAAATGCTTCAGGTGATGAATCAAGGGCCTTAAGACTGTCTAGAAAAGCGAGATAGGAAAGCCCCTCAGACCCTGAGAAGATACTAGGATCAATACAATGGAAGTTTGTACAATTTCCCAGAGTGGGTGTTTTGTATGTTGTAGTATGAGAAGTCCAGTTGGGAAAATAATGTATTTTCAGCAATTAAGGAACCGAAATTTAAGATTTCTGATTTTAACAATACTAGGTGGTAACAAAGTTTAGGCTGTTACCATGGGAGTAAGACATGGAGTCCAAGTAGTTAGGAAATAGCTAGGAAATAGTGTTTGAATTAAAAATCCACATGAGACTGGCAGTAAACTAGTATTAAGTCTGGATTTAGGGTAAAGAAAGAACTTTTAATATCAGTGTACACTGTGCCTGCCCAGATCTTCAGTGTTAAAGAGTAGAAAATCATACGAAGAGGATTTCCAAAGAAAATGATACTTGTGTTTATTCCCTCCATAGAGTCAGAGTGATTTAGATACTGGATTTGGCACTAAGGAGGTACTCAAGAATTGCTTTGAGGAAAGAAATATCTTCCATTTTAAAGAATGACAAACTCATCACAGGCTAAAAAACAATTTCGTGGAAAGAATCAAAGCTAAAGCAATGCTTGCTCACTGATATGAACTGACACTGATTTCATTACTTACATTGACTTTATGCTGTTTGGGAAATACTATAATAAAGAGCCTGAGTCATAATGTTCTTTAAGACTAAGACCTGGAAAGCTGTAAAATTCAGTGTGCATTGATCGGCAAAACAAAACAGATATAGAGAGAAATTCTGTCATAAATAGTAAGAGTGCCCAAATATCATGGTGCAATATTCTTATGAAGTATTTAAGCTGCTTAAAGCTTTTACAAAAACCATGAAAACTCTATTCAAGCATGAGTCTTTGTATACTAATGCTGAAATGCTTTTCTAGTAATAAACTTGCTTTAAGATCCTGGGAATCAATAAGTAGTTGAAATGTTAGAAATATTTCAAGGCATGTAAATAAAAACGAAGACACTGACTAGAAGCATTAACAGAACTAATTGAATGTATGCAAGGAAAGCATGTGAGAATAGATGATAGTAGACTTTACACATAAGGTATACTTATGTCTATAAAGCCTTTTAACTTGAAAAATTATTGTTGAGTTGATAAAGGTTTTTGAGTTACTACTGAAGGCAAATTCTGGCGCCCTAAAACCCCCACCCCTTAAGATCCAATCACCAATGGCCCAGATGATTGCCCCACCTATTAAGATCCAATCATCAACTCAGAACACACCGTACCCCTACTCCTTAAAAACGCGTTTCCTCACCCACCAGCTGCTGCTGCTCTCCACCTAGAGACAGCCATTCTCTCTTTCAGCCTTTAAAATCTCTTGCGTGGGTCTGTGCCTCCCTGAGTTATTCCAGGGTAGGGAGGGTCGTGGCGAGATACTATTTCAACTACAGCAATGAAAGTATAAAGCAGTACAATGGAAGAGCACATCTTGCATCAATATAGTGGAGAGGTATGACCCTATCATATTTTCTAACCCAAAAATGGTACTCAAATGGTACTATAAATGGTACTCAAATGGTACTATAAATAGCCATAGCTTTACAATTTTATTTGTTTGTTTAGTCCTTCTGAAGAACTCATGAAATAGAGTCAGTAACATTCTCATTGTATAGCTTGGAAAGCGAAAGTCAGAGAGTTTTCATGATTTTTCCAAAGCTACACAATTAGAAGTTCCAAGATTAAATGCAGGTTTCATCCTTTCAGTTATAACCTAAAGCAATAAACATCTTATTCATGCTTACAGCTGAATTATATCTGTGCAGTTATCATTTTTGCCAATTCAAATTTTTACCCTTTTTACAATCACATTAACACCACAAAGGCTCACCACTATGCTAACAAGAAGAAGATTATATAGATTAAAAAAATGAAAAATAGATTTAGCTGTAAGAAGATCTCATCACTGAGGAGTTTTTAAAATACTTCATCTACACAAAGTGGATATAATTTTATTGGAGAATTCAAATCAGGCCTTCATAATTTCTAAGTGTTCAGTCACCAGGAATAGATTCTACACTCAAAATACTTTGAAGCCCTTTTTCTTATGCTAGTCATCCTTTCATTCAACAAATATTTATTGAGCATCTGCTGTATGTCAGATAGTAAATGAAACATTGACAAAAACAAATTTTCCTTGCATCTCTTTTTATGAGAAAGATACACAGACAATAAACAAGATGAGTGAGTAAAAAAATAAGTACGCTGATGATAAGTGAAATGGAGTACAATAAAGGATAGTAAGTAGAGTTGAAGGGGATGTTGCAGTTTTAAATAAGGGTAAATTTTAATAAGAATGTGATATTTACATGAAGACCTAAAGGAGGTGGGGTAATGAGTCATACTACACAAGACTCTAGATGGAGCAAACAGCAAACACAAGGTCCTGATGATAGAGTATGTCTGTTACATCCCAGAAGAGAGAAGGAAAGGAAGTAGAATGCAGTGAAACAGCAAGAGAGTAGTAATAGGAGCTCAGATAGGGAGCTGTGTCAGGGGCAACAGATGGTATCATCTAGGGTCTCACAGCCCATGTGGATGAATTTGGCTTTTATTCTGTGAGACAAGAAGTCATCTGAAGGTTTTGAGCTGAAGTAACATTATCTGACACATTTTAAGAAACTTCCTTCGTTTAGAATAGACTAAAGAAGACAGGGGCAGGAACAGGGAAACAGCTGGACTGCTGCAAGAATCCAAGCAAGTCACACTGGAGTTTTGGATTCATTATAATCAATAATAGAGATGAGGAATGGCTGATTTCTGTATGAATTGTGAAGACAGAGCTATCAAGAGTGGATAGAAGAAGGCATGTAGGTTCTAAGAGAAAGATAGGAATAAAAAATTGACTCCACATTTTTTGGCCTGAAGAAACAAAATGGAGCTACCATTAAATGAGGTGGTTAAAGATGAAAAACTATCATTCAAGCTCTGTGTGCTTTTTGCCAATAGTAATGTTTTAGGATAACCTGCCTTTTCGTGTCCTGACATTAGGTTTTCCAATTGTTGGTTTAGTTCCAAGTTATGTCAAATCATTTCATGCATTACGTCTATTAATAATCAATGTCCCCATTCTTCCCATAGTTCTTCATATGATCATACAGTAAATGATTAATGATATTTTTACCTCATGTTTGCTTTTGCAGTTGAAAAGGCTCTGATAATTTTAGCCTCACCAGGGAATCACCCTCTCTCAACTATAACTGTCTTTCTCTTTATTTTACCCATCAATCTAGGAATTTTTAGACTAGTGGAATGTTAATTTGCCAATTTTAAGTTTCCTGAACTTCCAAAGGGAGAAGATGCATAAAAGGATACAAATAGCTCTTTAATAAGTTACAATGTACTCACTTTTTTTTTTTTGTAGACATTTAAAGATGGAGGAGGCAAATGACATAGAAGAGAGACTGAAGAAATTGAAGTTAAGTTAGTCCCTATCCAATTATGGAATACCTGAGTTGTTTAGTAGAGTCAGATGATCCTCAGCTTTCTTAATTATTACCATGTATTTTTTATGCTTTTTAAAAAATAAATAAGATAATACATGCAAAATATCTGAAGACACCTGAAAAATATTAAGTGCTAAACTAATGTTATCTTATAATTCCCACAGGTTCAAGAAACACAGACCCAACAAATGGAAAAAGATCTAGATCCCTAAAAAAAGATGGTACACCCCACAGTTCAAGTTTAAGCCAGTTGTAATTTATTCTTCTTCTTTATGCTTCTTTATTTATGTTTTGTGAAAGTTACTCACTTCTCTGTTACAAACCATTTCACCAATGTTATTTCTACATGTTTAGAGGCAAAAACTCTTACATTTTTAGCACAGCTATTTGGCCGTGAGCAATCATAAAAATTGAGCAAATGGTAGAAAATGTTCACTACCAGTTATTCTCATTACACTGAACAACCATGGACACTTTTTTTTCACATTCTATCGGTGTTTTAACTTGAAAATGGTTCCACATTATAAAAAAAATTAATGATGTAAAAGTACAGGCAAACTGAAGAAAGTAAAAATGTGTGTGTGTGTGTGTGTGTGTATAATTTTTATTCCCTTGAAAAATATATATATAAACACATATATTTCTAGAGTACTATCCTTATACTTTTAATGATTGGAGTTAGAACAAAATAGTGTGGTAATAGATACAATTAAACACTCAGAATAATTAAATATACATTTGCAATTTTATAAATCAGAGCAAAAATTACCAGTACAAAAATCAGAAAACAAATGTGATTTTTCTATTACAAGTACAAATTGAATATTGTAGGTTTCAGGCAAACACATTAAAATTTTTAAATGAATATTAAATTATAACTAGGTATTAGAGGACTTTTTATGAAATATCATGAAAAATATGTCATTTTTCAGATTAACCAGTGTATTATTTTCTACAAAGTATGATGTTAACAACTAAGTCATTTACTCTTCCATAGCAATGCTACTAAAAAGTTTAATAAAGTAGCTTTGACAAAATCAATCCTAATGAGCCATATAGGATCCCTGCAGTGTTTTCCATTTACTTATTTTAGCCACCATTTTTTCAGTAATAATATTAAATTTTCAGTGCCCCCAAAAGTTACATTCCAAAATGTACAAGACTTGCATCAAATTTAAATAAAAAATACTTAATGGATAACTTACAACTCTAAAACTCAAATTCTATTCCTATGTCAGCTTGAAAAATTTGACTAAATTTTAAGCTATGTTTGGAATCTACATAATACCACAATCGTAAAATTTGTTAATGATATGCATACAAATATTCAAGAAAGAACAATTACTGTCATTTAACCCTAACTTTGTTTTCATTTTTTACAGCAAAAGTAATTTAAAGGATACTGAGTCAGCATCTCTTCAAAATTTTATTCCTTACAAAGTCCCTTCACAATTTAGCATTAAATTCATGTTTAAGATTTTTACTAAGAGGCATAATGTATCTTGATGGAGTAATACATTGTTTTTTATTACCAATTTGCATATTTAAACAACTTACCTGATTTTCTATTTACTTTTAATTCAGTATCTCATTGAAAATTATTTTGAATAGAAAGTGAGTTACAGAGAACATGAGAGCCCTGCACAGTAATGAGAATAAATACAGAGGATTCTTAAGAGGAAGACAAGCAAACATGAAAGGCCAATTCTTCTACTTGAAAATTGTGTCTATATCTAGCTGTGCCTTTTTCACTTTTAACACCACAGGGAGTGCAACCACATACTTTCTTTACTAGTGTTTGCTCCTTAGGCTGGTAACCATATAGCAATGTCTGAGACAAAAGCATGTTTTGTGGGTAGGAGCAGAAGTGGGGGATCAGAGGAGTGACAGAGGGGAGGAGGAGATGCTGACACACGGTGCCTGGCTGCCTTCACCACCACTGGAGTGATCAATTCTCAACACTTCTGGGAGTCTTAGGAAAAGTGTCTCAGAACTGTGCCCTCCAAGGATGAAAAAGGGAAACACTTATTTGTCACTCTCTCTCCTCCTGGAATAAAAGAATGCTCCCTAGGACATCAACTCTTTAGTACTTTAGTACGTTCCAAGTTGTGCATGTTTGAGAGATATGAGGTTCCTACACGTTCTTATGTTCACGCATCAGAGAAGCTCTAGGAAAAGAAGCAAAAGGTACAAAATATGTGCTTGATATGAGACACTCTCAGGCTTTACTCACTCAAAATTAATTGTGACAGTTATGTGGTGAGATGAAGCCAAGGAGATTTCAAGCATTTTAAGGAAGTATTTTTATATAATTCACCCTGTGTTCCACTCAGATATGTAGATATATGCTCTCCATGAACCCCAATCCATGCTATTGTCCCCTTCAGCCAGATTCAAATTGTATGAAGTTTCATCAAAGGCAAACATTATGACTAACTATAGTCTCAGCTGCTGGAATTCACCCCAAGTCCTTAGCTGATATTCACCATTTACCTCTCATCTTCCTCTGCCATGCATTCTAGGTTTAGGTTCCTCATTTCTCATATCAGATGGTTGAGCATCTTCATCTGGTAAAGCAACTCAAATGTTATCCCTTAAGGAATCCCACAGTTGCCTTGCTCTTTGGGGGCCATGATGCTCTAAGTGCAGGCCAGCAAAGGTTAGGATGGACAGACCCCATTGTACTTCCACTCTTGGTCCCCAGCTAAGTGTCTTTTGGGATATAGCAGAACATATCAGTCATTGGGTCAACATTTGTGCCACATCCTGGAAGACAGAACTCAAATCTTAGTGATCGTCCTTGAGCTGGTAGCTGAAATTTATGAAGTCAGTTTGTGGGGTTCTATCAGTCTAGATGTTTCTGAGCAATGACATATATGAGAAGACTAGTGGGTTCCCCAGTTATATGCATATTGTAGAATCTCTTTTACTATAAATTGAGACCATTGTTCCAATGTAGGGTTATGCAGATGTCAGGATTCTGTAAACCCTTACATAGCAGTGCTGTCTGAAAGCACTTATGATCAGTACTAGGCCCCCATTGTCAGATGATTAGCAAGGAACACAGTCCCCAAATCCTATCCTGTGAATATTATGCTTTTTAGGGCTACTTCCAAAGCCAATCCTCTCACCAAAAGCAGACCCTGAAACTTAAGACCTATAATCAGATAGTTTATTTTGGAATGGCAGGAAAGGAAAGCAATATAAGGATGGCTATGGCATTGGCTACAGCTAAGGGTGACTCAGCACTTGATGCCACCCAAACTTTATGTTATGAAATGTATTATAGAACTAGCCACTCAGGGAACAAATGAAGGAAGCATGTTATCTGTTGGCTCCTATTCCCACCGATAAAAGTGTTACCCTATAGAATGTTAACTCACCTACTCTTCCAACTAGTGCATTCATGAGGATAAAGCAATTTCCGCAAGCCTCTCAGCTGGCTTCTTATACTGTATATTCAGAGAAGCCCTGGAGAAGGACATGAAGAGTGCAGGGGATGCAAATAGTGCAAGGCACAGTCAGGTTCACCTGTGGGAAGCTTGTTGAAGACTGCACAGAACCAACACAGCATGGCTGAAATAGGAGGTAAGAACAAGAGGCTGTAGAACTGGCACAAAACCCGTCTGGAGGCTCAGTACTTTCTAGTGATTAAGGTGGATGTAGTGAAAGTGAACTCTCAACCTGTAGTTACTCTATCAATACTTATTTTCCTTCCTTCAAGGTGGATCAAGCTGAGCATTCAATATATCCTATACATATAATTTGATAACTATAAAAAGGCATTAAAATACGAATTTCAGCAAATAATTGGCAATTAAAAAAGAAGTCTATAATATGCAGTAATTTTAAATTATTTTCTTAGCCAATAGGAAGATTTGTTCCACTAAGCCAGTAGATGAACCATCTTCCTCCAAAAATAATATTAACTAGGCAATGAAAATTGGTTTATTTTCCTACATAAGTACTTTAGGGAGAGTCTCATAGAATAGGGGTTTTGCAATTCATCTATAAGAAAATCATGTTTTTCAATGCTTTTGCACTGGTGATTTGATGAAGCAATTATTCTTATTGTTTTCCGTTTCAGAATAAAACTAGATAAAGGCATTAATGATTAAATTCTTGGTTTCATGGTATTCTTGTCATAATTATTGGGTGTGCTAAAACAATACCATACTAGTTAGTTGATTTTTGCTATTCCATAGGCTTGTCATTCATTTTGATTTAATTGCATTTATTTATTTCATTTATTAGAATGGCTTTATTTCATTTATTAGAAATGGAGTTATTTACTCTTCCATGGTACATACCTGGGACATTGAGCTTTGGGATAAGGTTTGTGAGTTGAACTATTATCACAATAAAATTGTTCTTATCACAATAAAATTGTTATTTTCTAAAGAATATTAAGAACAGTTTTAAATAGAAATTTCCTTTTAAAGTTAATCAACATAATATCAATAAAATGTCTACTATGTGCCAAGGACTTAACTAAAGTCTGGGGGAAAAGCAATAACTGCAACTTAACCCGTTACCCTAACTAGTAGAAAATTTCATTTCACTTTGAAAAACTCAATGGTATATTTGCATTAGAATTACATAATATTATATAAGTATCATTTTTTTTGTTTTGTCTGACATTTTGTTTTGTCTGACACATATTGAATTTGAAACTGAGAGGGCAGATTTACTAATTTTTAATACTTTTTTAATATTTTAAGATAAAATAGACATTATGTTTACCCATAGATGCATACCAAGTCCTATTTGTCCCTGTTTGTGCTTTTGGATTGTTTGCTTTGTTATCTTATCATTATAGTCCAAGCCCTCATATTTCATATGTAGACAATGACAGTGTCCCCTTTTCTTGCTTTCATCCCCTTATGTACATCCATACACACCATTGTAATCTGGGTGACAACACATTCCATTTTGCCTGGGACACTGTCAATTTTGATTTTTATAATTATTGAGAACAGACCCTTTCAGTCTCAAAAATGACCCAATTAGATGATTAGTTACATGGTCATTATACCTATAATAGCACTACATTAAATTTGGTCACCTTATCACTTTTCAAAGTTTTTGAATGATCAAGGATAACAAACCCTCTGTAATTTAACCACAATCTACATTTTAAGCTTTATTTAATATATGCTATTTCTTAAGCTATCTAAATTATTCACCATCTTTATTGATTTTGTTGGCCAACTGAAATTTCTTGATTTCATGCTGTCTTTCCTGATCACTTACCTATTTCCTTTGAACCACAGTAAATACTCCAATCTGCGTATTAGGAGTATATGTACAAACTTGTATCAGCCATAGTATTGTTTTCTAATAAAGTTAGCTCTAATACATAGCATTTGGTTGCCTAATATGCTCTAGTAGGAGAAAATATTGAGTAGTGTTTAATAACATGGTCTCTGGTGTCTTAACACTCAGGCTTGAATACTAGGTCTTCCAATATATTTTGCCACTCAAGTTCTTTTTTCACTTTATTATACAAATTCTGAAGGCAGCAAAAAGATAACTCACTGAATAGGGAAAGTTTTAGGAAATAAAATAAATACTAGGAACTAAATAGCATCATATAATACCTAAAAAAATGCTACCCATTCCACCACCACTTTTCTCCCACTAATAAAAAAATCTTTGTAGATAAATATTTGAAGATAAATATTACTTCTATAAAAAAAATGGGAGGCAGAGGTGGAATAGGAAGATCTTGAGCTCACCTCCTCCCATGGATGCACCACAGACATATAGAAAAACTCTCTGAGAAAAATCTGAAGCTCTTCCGTAGCTGGAGATACAAAGAAAAAGTCGCATCGAGAAGGGGCAGAAGAGCAAAGACTTGGTCTGGTTTGGAATCAAATCCCCACAAGCAGGAATATCACAGGCCCAGAAGTCCTTCCTGAGAAGTGAGAGGTTCAAGACCTACATCCCTACCTTGGGGATATGCCCAAGCCCCCATAACATCTGACTTTGAAAATGAGTAGAACTTGACTCTAGGAGCTTTGAAAATCAGAGGAGTGTAACTCTGGTAGAGCCAGAGATCTATAGGAAATTGAGACTCTACTTGTAAAAGGGCCAGCACATAATACCACTTGTCCTGAATCCCAACTCAGAGGCATCAGTATGAAAAGTACCTGCACCATATATGAAGATTTATTGACTAATTTTAAGGCATTTGCCAGAAGGACAGAAATCTGTAGAAACTTTTCCCATGAAGTGCTGGCAGGCCCCATTTTTCTCACCCTCCTTAAGCATAGCTGGCATGATTCTGGTGGGCACCAGAATCTCATTCTCCATCTACCTTTCTATTACTGCTCACCCCACCCGAGGGTTCCACTGCAGGTGCATCCTGTTGACCCACCAACATGCCCACCCTGGCAGGAGCCTATCCAAAGTGGCCACCATTGTGGCATACCCAGCAAGCACCTTATTTCAGGACCAGACCCCCCCCCCCCACCAGGGGCTACTGCCCTGACACACCCAGCAGGTAGCATCAGCTGGGACCTGAGCCTTTCCTGCCCCAGGAAGGGAGTCCAGTCCCACCCACCAACACACTGCAACACTTATGGGGAAGCCTCAGAGCGAGCCACACCAGGGACTAAACCAATCCACAATCATGCCTACAACAGTCATGGCTGAACATCTCAGCCAGCTGTACCAGGGTCCAACCCCGCCCACCAGTGCACATAATAGCTATGTCTGGACATTGCCGCAAGCCAGGCAGGAGGCCAGGCCCATCCATCCATGTGCCTGCAGTAGCTGTGGCCCAGCCACACTAGGAAGGCATACACAGCCCACACAGGGACACACTGGAGTGCCTGGTTCTGGTGGCCAGGAGCGATTGTGCTTCTGGGCCTCATTGAATGCCTTCTACATTAGACTACTACCTTTAAGACCAGGAGATGTAAATGACCTACCTAATACACAGAAACAAACACAGAGAGTCAGACAAAATAAGGAGACAGAGGAGGAATATGTTCTGAATGAAAGAACAAGAAAAAAACTGAGAAAAAGAATTAAATGAAACAGAAATAAGCAATCTATCTTCATAAAGATCTCAAAGTAATGGTCATAAAGATGCTCAACAAACTTGGGAGAAGACCCAGTGAGAGCTTCAGCAGAGACAGAACATGTAAGAAAGAAGAAATCAGGGCTGAAGTATATAATAACTGATATGAAAATTACAGCAGAGGGAATCAATAGATTAAAGGCTGCAGGAAAATGGGCCAGTGACCAGGAAAAGAAGGTAGTTGATTGAAATCATCCAGGCTCAACAGCAAAAAAAGAAAAAAAAATTTTAAATGATAGGTTAAGGGACCTCTGGGATAATATTAAGTATACTAGCATTAGCATTACAGGGATCCTAGAGGGAGAAGAGAGAGGGAGACGGGTAGAAAACTTATTTGTAGAAATAATAGCTAACAAATTCCCTAGTCTGGAGAAGGAAACAGATGTCCAAATCCAGGAAGCATAGAGAGTTGCAAATGAGATGCACCCAAAGCAGTCCACACCAAGAACGTTAAAATGCCAAAATTAAAAGATAAAGAATTTTAAAAGAAACAAGAGAAAGACAATTACTTACTATCCAAGAGAATAGCCATAAAGCTGCCAGTGATTTTTTCAGAAGAAACTTTGCAGAACAGAAGGGAGTGGCATGATATATTCAAAGTGCTGGGGAATAAAAAAACCTAGAGCCATGAAAACTCTACCAGGTAAGATTATCATTCAGAATTGAAGGATAAAGAGTTTTCTAGACAAACAAAAGTTAAAGGAGTGTTGACACTGCTTAACTAACCATACAAGAAACGTTAAAGGGACTTCCTTAAGCAGAAAAGAAAAGTACATAACTGGAAGTAAAAAAGTTATGAAAAAAAAATTCCACTGGTAGAAACAAACATATAGTGAAGATAGAAGATCAATCACTTATAAAGCTGGTGTTAAGGCTAAAACACAAAAGTAGTAAAATCAACTATGTAATAATTATCAAGGGATACACAAAACAAAAAGATGTAAAGCATGACATCAAATACATAAAACTTGGGGGTTGATAGTAAGAAATTTTAGAATGTGTTCATACTTAAGTAACCATCAACTTAAAATAGATTACTAAGACATAGGGTGCTATAAATGAACCTCATGGTAAACACAAACCAAAAGCCTATAATAGATTTTTAAAAAAAGAATTAGAGAAAGTAATCCAAGGATAACATAAAAGAAAGTCATCAAATAAAAGGGAAGGGAGGAAGAGAAAAAGAAAGGAACAGAGAACTGCAAAAACAACCAGAAAACAATTAACAAAATGGTAATTAGTAAATTCCTATCAATAATTAAATGTTAATGGGCTAAATATTCCAGTAAAAACACATAGGGTTACTGAAGGAGTAAGAAAATAAGACCAATCTATATGCTGCCTAAAGACACATACAGACTTAAAATAAAGGGACAGAAAAAGATATTCTATGCCAATGAAAACAAACAAAAAACTGGGGTGGCAATATTTATATTAAAAAAGTAACTTTAAGACCAAGACTGTATCATAACACAAAGAAGGGCATTACATAACGATAAAGGTATCACTCTAACAAGAGGATAAAATAATTTGAAATATCTGTGCACCCAACATAGGAGCACCTTAATAAAGCAAATACTAAAACATAAAGAGAGAAATTGACAGTAATACAATAATACCTGGGGGTTTTAATACCACCCTTACATTAATAGATCATCCAGAGAGAAAATCAATAAAGAAACAGTAGTGTGAAAAGACACATTAGATTAGATGGATTTAACATATATATACAGAACATTCCATCCAGAAAAAAACAGAATACACATTCTTTTCAAGTGTACATGAACAGTCTCCAAGATAGATCATGTTATACTATAAAATAAGTCTCAATACATTTACAAAGATTGAAACTATAACAAGAATATTTTCTGACCACAATGGTATGAAACTAGAAATAAAGTACAAGGAAAAAAACAACCCATAAACATGTAAGGCTAAACCACCAATAGGTCAATGAAGAAATCAGAGGAAATAAAAAACTAGCCTAAGACAAATGAAAATGGAAACAATGGCCCAAAATCTTTAGGCAGCAAAAGCAGTTCCAACAGGGAAGTTTACAGTGGTCCAGGTCTACTTCAAGAAACAAGAAAATTCTTAAGTAAACAATCCACCCTTACACCTAAAGGAACTAAAAAGGAAAAAACACACAAAGCCCAAAGTTAGTAGAAAAAATGAATATCAGAGCAGAAATAAATACAGGCTGAAAAAAGAACTACAGGAAAGATCAAGGTAACTAAAAGCTCTTTAGAAAGAAAAGATTGATAAAACTGGCCAGACTCATTAAAAAAGAAGAGAGGACTTAAAATAAAATCAGAAATGAAAGAAAAGTTACAATTGATACTACAGAAATACAAAGGATTACAAAAGACTACTACAACAATATATATACCAACAAGTTCAACAACCTAGAAAAATGGATAAATTCCTGGATTCAAGACTGAATCAAAAAGAAACAAAAAATCTGAACACACATATTATTAAGGAATTATACTGAATCAGAAATCAAAAAACTCCCAACAAGCAAAAGTTCAGGACCAAAAGGCTTTACAAGTAAATTTTACCAAATACTTAAAGAAGAGTTAATACCTATCTTTCTCAACCTATTCTGAAAAATTAAAGAGGAAGGGATGCTTCCAAGTTCATTCTACTAGTCCAAAACCTTAATGCCAAAATCAGACAGATACCATAAAAAATGAAAATTACTGATAATAATCATGATAAAAGCTCTCAATAAAGCAGGTATAGAGGGAACATCAGCATAATAAAGGCCATTTAGGACAAAACCGCAGCTAGCATACTCAACAGTGAAAAGCTGGTATCTTTTTAAGATCAGGAATAAGACAAAGATGCTCACTCTTGCCACTTTTATCCAACATAGTACTGGGGGTCCTTGGCACAACAACCATACAGGAAAAAGAAATTGGTAAGGAAAAAAATAAAACTGTGACTACTTATAGATAACACCATATTATATATAGAATACCCTAGAAAGACTCCACCAAGAAACTACTTAAATATAGTAAATTTGCAGGATATAAAATTAATATACAGAAATATGTCACATTTCTATGCACTAATAACTAGCAGAAAGAGAAATCAGGAAAGCAATTATATTTACAATTGCATTAAAATAAATATAATACCTAGGAATAAAACTAATCATGGAGGTGAAAGACCTATACTCTGAAAATTACAAGACACTGATCAAAGAAATTGAAGATGACACAAATAAATGGAAATATATATGCAATGTTAATGGATTAGAATGATTAATATCTTAAAATGTCTAGTCTACCCAAAAAATCTATAGAGTCAATGCAATCCCTATCAAAATAACAATGGCATTTTTCATGAACCATAACAAATTATCCTAAAATTTCCTTGAAATCACAAAAGACCCTGAAAGCCAAAGCAATTTTGAAAAAGAACAAAGCTGGAAGTATTACACTTCCAGATCTCAAACTATACTACAAAGCTATACTAATCAAAACAGACACACAGATCAATGGAACATAATAGAGTCCAGAAATGAACCCATGAATAAGTGGTCAACTAATCTATGGTAAAGGAGGCAAGAATATACAATAGGGAAAAGACTGTCTCTTTAATAAATGGTGCTGGGAGAACTGGAAAGCTACATGTAAGAGAATGAAAATGATCACTTTCTCATACCATATACAAAAATAAATTCAAAATGCATTAAATACCTCCATGTAATATCTAAAATCATAAAACTCCTAGAAGAAAACATAAGCACTAAATTTTTTAATATAAGTCTAAGCAATATATTTTCTGGATCTCCTCAGGCAGAGGCAACAAAAGCAAAAATAAGTGGGACTACATTAAACTAAGAACCTTTTGCACAGTGAAGGAAACCATCAACAAATAAATAGGCAACCTACTGAATGGGAGAAAGTATTTGCAAATGATATATCCAATGAGGGGTTGGCATCCAAAATATATAAAGAACTCAAATAACCACCCATAAAAAAGGATCAGAGTAGACATTTTTACAAAGACATACAGATGGCCAACAGACATGAAAATATCAAAACCACAATGAGATATCACCTCACACTAATCAGAATGGCTAGTATCAAAATGACAAGAAATACCAAGTGTTGGTGAGGATGTGGAGAAAAGGAAACCCATATACACTATTGGTGGGAATTTAAATTGGTGCAGCCACTATGGAAAACAGTATAGAAGTTCCTCAAAAAAATTAACAATACAACTACATATAATCCAGCAATTCCACTTCTAGTTATCTTATGTCCATTGCAGCAGCATTTACAATAGTCAAAACATGGAAACAACATTAAGTGCCCATTGATGGATGAGTGGATAAAGATGTGGTACATATGCACAATGGAATTTTACTCAACTACAAAAAAGAAGGAAATTTTTCCATTTCTGAGCACATAGATAGACCCTGAGGGTATTATGCTAAGTGAAATAAATCAGAGAAAGACAAATACTGTATGATTTCATATATGTGGCATCTAGAAAACAAATGAACAAATAAAACAAAATCCAGACTCATAGTTACAGAGAACGAAATGGTGGTTTCTAGAGCCAGAGGGTGGTAGAGGAATAGGCAAAATAGGTGGAGAGGATTAAGAGGTACAGAATAACAGTTATAAAATAAGTCACAGGGATGTAAAGGACAGCATAGGTAATATAGTCAATAATATTGTACTAATTTTGAATGGTGACACATGGTAACTACATCTATCCTTGTGAGAATTGTATAATGTATATAAATGTCAACTCACTATGTTCTACACCTGAAACTAACATAGTATTATATGTTAACTATTAAAGAAAGATGGGAGCCTGATACATATGATAATACAGCTTTACATGATTGAATATACCACATTCAAGAAGTAGTTGGTGAAGGTGTGAATTGGGGGAGTAGTATTTTTCCCAGGCCCACACTTTGGTTGTTGGGCTTAATCCTGGGAAATTTCTTCCCTCATTTCTGAGCAAGTACTCATTTATCAATGGAAGCTCTTTATCCCAACACTGGTTTTCTCCTCCACAAAAGTTGTGACTTAACTTTTTCATGTTGTCTGAACCTAAACCCTTTGAATCCAAGCCCAACAGTTTCCCTGTCTGGTCTTTACCTACAGGCGCCCTTCCTTCTAGTGTATAAGAGAATACACATCAATAAATTAAATGCAGTGTAACAGGAGCTATGATGAAGCAATGCACAGGTGGATGGAGCACAGGTGCTGGAACTTGGACATCTTTCTATTTCTTAAATCTAGAATGAGCTGGAAAAACATGCAGAAGCATTTGATGGGCAAGTTAATTCACTGAATTAACTTTTATGGATAATTAATTTCAGTAATCAATTTCTCATTTTGTACTAGTTCTTTCTGTTTTGATATCTCAACTGATTTAACAGTGATGGAAAGTAGGGCTGCAGGAGTATACTATAACTTGTGAGGAAGAGTCATTATCAGATTCATTGGAGTGTCTTAAACATTTTTATAAGGCTGTATAAGCTAATAAACAATCTACACAACACCAAATTAATGCATACAGATAAAAATAACATCTACAATAAAAGCTAAAATAAATAAAAAAATATTTGATAGGTGAATTTTTCAAAACTACTGTACTGTTTGTATGTAAATGTACAGAATAAACCAATCCTATTAAATCTTCATTTCTCACCACAAAAGAGTTATGTATCTGTCTGTTTCTCTGAAGCACTAATATACATGGTAATTATAACACAAGTATCTTTAAGTTTCTGTCATTAAGACAGTATTATGAACAACAATTCCTTGGTAGTAGTTTGAAAGAAATAGTTTCCTTAAATGAAGTTAAATGAGCAGCTACAAAATCTAAGTAAAAAGGTCAGAAAGTGACTTTTATGAGCCTGTCAAGAAATTTCCTTGTCCCATTTTAGTTGTTTATTTTTTCTCCTTTATATTTGTCCAAAGCAACATCTCTGTTTAAGAAACACAATTAAAAAATCCCCAAAGAAACAACTGGCAATTCAAAAGTATCCCAAAAAGAAAGGTTTGAAATAGTATCTTTAATCACTTCATATAACCACTTTAAATTTTTTTTTATTAAGGTATCATTGATATACAATCTTATGAAACTTTTATATGAGCAACACTGTGGTTTCAACATTCACCCATATTATCAAATAACCCCCACGCACCCCATTGCAATCAGCATCCATCAGCGTAGTAAGATGTTATAGAGTCATTAATTGTTTTTTCCCTACTATACTGCCTTCCCTGTAACCTACCTATATTATGTGTGCTAATTATAATGCCCCTTAATCCTCTTCTCTCTCCTTCCCCTCCCTTCCTCCCCAACCCCTTCCCTTTGGTAACTGCTAGTCCCTTTTTGGAGTCTGTGAGTCTGCTGCTGTTCTGTTCCTTCAGTTTTGCTTTGTTGTTATACTCCACAAATGAGGGAAATCATTTTATTACCACTTTTTTTTAATGACATAATTCTTTGAAGTTCTTCTACTCAAGTCCCTAATGAAATGCTACTTGCAGATAAAGCAAAGCAAGGAAAAATACTACATGGATAGAAATGCATTAGGGAAAATACACCTATGCACATACACACTAGCCCTGTCATGTATATTTAGGCTACAGCTTGCTAGTTACTATCAGCTCTGGCAGGTGCTTATTAAAGGTTACTTAGAAAGCCTATATATGAAAAATAAAAGGAATAAGGAAAGAGTCAAGAGTCCAAATCATGTCAGATTAAAAGATGAAATTCCCCAGAAGGTTCTTTAACTTTCCATGTGGGCATTTGGAGGTCAATCATACATGAGGTTAGTAAGGTCAACTCACATCAGTATAGGCCACTGAGTAGTAAATAATTGGACCAAAATGCAAATATCTGAGTAAGCATGATTGCTAGCATTCATGGCAAATAAAAGTCAATTATGAGACTGGCCAGGAAAAAGCAGGGCAACTACAGATATAATCAGGAACATAAAAATAGAAAGATGCAGTCTGTGAGAATTAGGCACCAGGGTCATCCATGCCACTGAGCAATGAGACTGGAAAGTCTGAAGGGGCTGAAGAAGAAACATAATAAAAGACATGGGAGCATGTTAATATCAAGAAGTCACGATTCAGTGATGCAGTTTTCTGTTTCCTGATTCTGGTTTGTGGTCCTAAGAGCTGTTAGTATATGACCAGTGGCATTAAATATTCAGATGCAAAGGACCAGGTGAAGTTTGAAAGGTATATTTAAGCTTCACCTGCTTCAGCTGAATGCCTGATTTATTCTTTAAAATATATATTTATTAATCAAGGTTAACTTTTCTTCTCTTTGATCCTAAGGGTGCCAATATAACCAAAGAGGTATCTTGCCTCTTCTCTAGTGATATTTTAACTAAAAATTTCAAAAATAAAGTACATTATTTTTTTGAGAGGGCATCTCTCATATTTATTGATCAAATGGTTGTTAACAACAATAAAATTCTGTACAGGGGAGTCAAAGCTCAATGCACAATCATTAGTCCATCTCAAGCCTAATTCTCGTCAGTCTCCAATCTTCTGAAGCATAACGAACAAGTTCTTACATGGTGGACAAATTCTTACATAGTGAATAAGTTCTTACATGGTGAGCAGTACAAGGGCAGTCATCACAGAAACTTTTGGTTTTGATCACGCATTATGAACTATAAACCATCAGGTCAAATATGAATATTCGTTTGATTTTTATACTTGATTTATATGTGGATCCCACATTTCTCCCTTTATTATTATTATTATTATTATTATTATTATTATTATTATTATTTTTATTTTTATTTTTAATAAAATGTCAAAGAAATAATCAATCCTCCCATGTTTTCTTCCATCTGCTACCTCTATAGCTTTTCTTCTTCCTTCCTAATTACAACCCTTAAATAGAATTCGTGCCTCATATCGAATTTACCGAGTACCATAATTCCCCCAAGTGGTAAAGATACCTCAAGACAAATGCTGGGCATAGAAGCACAGGGCATAAATCTGCAAAGAAGTAAAAAGCTACCCTTTTCAAACAATATGGCTTCTCTCTCACTTACCAACTTTACATCTCCCTGTATGGCCCCGGAAGATGACTGGTTAGCCAGAGGCGGGTAAGATTCCTCAAGGGAGGAACAACCTAAGACAGGCACAGTAGCAGGGGGACCATCAGGTGAGAAATTGGGGATCAACAGAGGTGAGGTTTAGAACCTCACCCCCCCTGTTTTGAGAGAAATCTTCTGCATCCGTGTATGTTTTGTTGCCCTTGTCTAGCTTGGATTAATACGTAGTCTACAGGCACACACCTGATCATCTACAATTGCTCTCTTAGAACACTAAACTATGTTTTCTACTAATAAAGTACATTTTTATCTGCAGATACTTAATATATTTCTTTTCTTAGTGCAGCAATGGATATGCTAGCTGCTCACTGAAGTCTGTGGCACCCTCCTCTCCCTTCTGGGCACATAGCAAGATTACACTTCTTAGCCTTCTTTCATTTAGATATGTCCAGATTACTGAGCCCTGGTCAATGAACTGTGACTAGAACCTATGTGCATCTTTGCCAGATCAAGGCTTTTATAAAGTAGTTACATTTTCCTCATATCCTCTTATCCCCTCTTATAGCTAGAGGCAAACAGTTGCAAAATACCCTGGATTTATATTGTAATACAATAACCACTAGCCACATGTGGCTATTTATATTTGAATTAATTAAAATTAAATACAATTTCAATTCAGCACCTCAGCCATACTAGCCATATTTCAGGTGCTCAAACGCCATGGTTGACTAATGGGTACTACCATGATAAAACAAATCTATCATTGCCGAGAGTTCTATAGGACACTTGCTCTAGACCATAGTGAAGCAAGAGTACAGAAATAGACGTGAGCCCCCGAACCACCACAAGGAAAGCCATGCAAAAGAAAACTCCATCTACTGCAACTATTATGTGAGTACAAAATGAACTTTCACTGTGTTTGAGGCATTCTACAGTTTGGGGGTCTATATTGTCACAGCTGCTATTAACCCTAACTAGTAAACAATATTATATATTCATAGAAAACGGATTCCAGTTAGCCCAAAAGATTACCAGAGAGGAGCCTAGATCGGCATCAAGGGAGCAGGATAGTATTTCATTTTTATGGCAGAAAACATATGATACTCAGGTAGATACTTAGGAAAAGTCCTTTGCAACCAAGCATAATTTCAGCATCCATGTGGAATCTACAATAGGTCAAGGCAGTTCAGAGTTTAAATACATGTAGAAAGTGAGTTTATTTTATAATCAACCCCATTTCCATTACACAGAGCAAGAGATTCTCATAACTAACTGTAAGAAGCTGCTGGGTGATCTGCCTGCTGTTGGTCTACTCATGGACAGACAGAAACTGAGGCTATTTAATTTCTTCAAGACAATAGCAATAGATTTACACTTACAAACCCAGAAACTATTAAAGGAAGAAAATATCTAAACACTCACTGGGAATAACAACATTAAATTGATGAAAGGACTAGAAAGGGGTCTTGATTTTTATTAGGAAATACCTATGACCTTTTTCAAGGGACTGCCATTTTATGTTGACATTCTTTGTCCTTCCTATTGAAATTATATTTTGGTCTTTGGCCAACAGCAAAGAAAACTAACTACATCAAGTGAAAATACAAAGAGACAAAATACCCTTGTCCTATTTTTATTCCCACCAAAAAAAAAAAAAAAATGGTACTAGAAAAAGAGTAGAAGGATGTGAAATAGAAAGTGAATCTTTTGTACAGAAAGAAAAAATTCAGTTGAAGTATAAATCTTCAGAAGATGAAAAATAGCAGATTCTATTCAGAGTGAAGTTTTTTTATTCCCAGAGTTTACTGCAAGGAAAGTAATGAAAAATGTGAACAGGCTTTCACAGGATCTTATAAAATAGTAAAAAAATAATCACTCTTGAACCACTAAGCAGTGATATGTGGGAGAATAATTTACTCTATGAGCCTTTTACTTTAGGCCAGAAGGTACAATTGTAATAGCTGCTTAATCTTAACCTCAGGATTTTACAGCTCATGAACTTTGGTGTTGACATTAATGAACAGCCTGGTGAGCTAAAATACCGGTCAGCACAGACACCCTGGTTTCTTTAGGAAATTAATAAGGAGAGCTCTCTGGATGAGAATTTACTGTAAGCTCCTTGAGAATTAAGTGCTGTAATGGTGGATTTTGAGTGACTGAAAAAAAAATATTCTGTAGGTGATGGTGTGGGAAATTACCACATTATATCAAGTCATCTCCAAATTATTTTTGTTTTATTCCCTCATTATCATTCCTTAAATGATGAATGCTGAATACAACAGTAGACTGGCAATTAGTAGTTAGAAACCTTAAGAATCCAGTTCATTAGCAAAGTAATTAACTGTTTCTTAACACAGATAATAGTGCAAGGAAGTGTAATTAATGGTATTATATTTATTGATACCAAGAACTACAATTTTCTGAGAAAAACACATACACTAAGAATCTATTCTTATTCTTTTATAAGAAGGTTCTATCTATAAATTCTAGAATACTAGTCACTCTGACCCTAACCCTAATTGTCTGTATGTCCAAATAAAGAAGTGGATGCAGGCCAATGAATCTGCAGTTTCTTAACAACCTCAGTACAAGTAAACATAACCGTTTGGCAGAGTCAATGGGAGCAGAAATGGAGCAGCTCTTGCCCCTCTCGGGTCATTTGTCTTTCTAGCCATGTACTTAACAATGCAGTTGTATTTTTACCATGAACACCAGAGACACAGAATTCTAACTACAGCTGTAAGTGTGTGGTAACACTAAATGATCCATGTTACCACTATCTTCATTCAGGCTGCTATAAAAATCACCTCGGGCTGAGTGGCTAATAAACAACAGAAAGTTATTTTGCACAGCTCTGGAGGCTGCATGTCTAAGATCAGGGCGCTGTTGTGGTCAGGTTCTGGTAAGAACCCTTGTCCAGGTTGCGGACTTCCAACTTCTTGTATCCTCACATGGCAGTAAATGGGCTAGAGAACTCTCTGGGGTCTCTTATAAATAAGACAGTGATCCCCAGTCATGAGGGTTTCACTTCATGACACAGTTACTTCCCAAAGGCCTCACATCCTTATATCTTCACTTTAGGGGTTAGGGATTTCAGTATACGAACTTGGTGGGGGACACAAACACACAGGCCATAACACCCAGGTATACATGCTGTGGCCAGAGTTCAACAAAAAGATCATGTCCTGCCAACCTATTGTTCTTTTAGAATGAACACGTTAGACAGATGAGGATTATCAGAGGTTGAGGAGAAAAGTATGCAAAAGTCTGAAAATTTTTACAGGAACAAAAGTTGAGCACAAGTCAATGTTCTGGTCATTTTATGTTATAAAATTTCATTTTGATTTTAAATAAAATCAAATGAAAGTCAGTGGTTATATTTAATAGAATAAAATATTGCCATGGTCTCGTCATAAGAGGAGACCAGAAATGGAGTTGTTCTGTTATTTATCTTTGACCTTTTAGAAATATGATCCCAATATAAATACACTGAAAATTTCAAATAAACCATCCCCTTCTCTATACCAACCCCCAGGGAATAATAGACCTCCAATATTGGAGACCTCAGAATTTGTGTGACAGACATCATTTAATCAAAGTAGGGACCACATTTCCTCAGGGAAGACATATTTTCTCAACCAGCATGTTATTATCTGCTTGCAAAGTCACCATTTGGCCCTTGATATCTGAGAAACAAAATTCACATTTATACTTGAGACTGTTGGATACTTCAGGAAAAACAGAGCAAAACAATATACTTCACTAGTTCTAGATTATTCCCCTTCCCCAGATGGTGAAAAGTGCATAATTAAGACTTTCAGTATGGCATTCTTAGGACAAACTCATGTGTGTCTGCTGTCTTTTTACTGGCAAGGCAATACCCACCCTAACCAGATTTGATTTAATTTAGCTGCAATAAAGGAAAGTTTGATTCTTTGAAGCTGTGAGGTTCTCCTTTATGGGTCCCTCAGAGATTATCCGGTCATCTCCTTGTGCATTTCCCATCCTTGTTCCAGCCTTCACACCTAATAGGTACCAATATTTGCAGGGCTACATAGCTGATTCACTCTGAAGCCTCAAACTTCCTGTCATACATCCACATTCTTGGAATGCCAAATTCCATGAAACCCATTGTACAGACAGTTTCAAATCTTGTGCGCAGAGCCTGAGAGAACTCTGAAGTGAGTGCTAGCTACTTGGGAGAACCTAGTGTAGCAATGTTGTGAATCTACAGCCAGAATGGGACACATCCCCACTTGAGGAAATGAAAGGCTTTTATGCCTTTTTCCTTTCATCATCCTAACATGATGGTCTATCTCTTAACACTGATATGAAAAAAAAAAGAAAGGCATTCAACAAACGTGAAAAACATGATGGGATTCTAGCAACTCTTCATAACTAAAGGTCCATGATACCAAATCATTCTCATCCTTTATTAAATTTCAAAGAGCTCAAAGGGCCTGGTTTCTCTCTAATACATTGCTTCTCCTTCCAAATTCACTCTCCAGTCTAGAACTAATAAAACTATTTTGATTTATTAAAAGGATTTGCAAATATGCACTCTATCCAAACTCCTACAGACCTTCCTAAATGTTCAAAAAGTTTTAATTATCTAAACTAATTGTATTAAGTGATTTGGTAAATACAAAGATATTGGCCAGGGTTTGTGCTCCACTTTCCCTACTCTTTGTGTTCTGGTTACACACCAACATCACATGGTGAGTTTTATAAAGTATAAATTCCTACATCTCAACCCAAATATACTAATTAACAAATGAATAAACACAACAATTAATATTATATATAACTGAATGTATGTATTTATCTACTTTAAAAATATTTTGAAAAAGGATTTTAAGTGTCTAGTTCAAATGATTCTACTTTCTTGTTAACAACAGCAAAAGCAATGTAAAATTTAAGTCATTACTAATCTCTTAAACTCATGACTGTTAAATAAACTAAAGAAATTGGGATGCGGTTCTAAAAATGTTTTCATAATCTAATTACAAGACTAGTATTAATCAACCCTAACTTTTTTCCTACAACATTGATCAATATTTTTTCATTTAGTTAAAAAATAATATTTGAAATATCTTATATAATGCTTTTTAAGTTGGTAACTTAATCACTTATATCATCAATTTAAAAAATAACCTTGGGCCTAAGTTGTTTAAATAGAATGGCTTTTGTCTTACAGAATAGGAAATGTAGGTTTTCTAAGTCACATGTGGTGCAGAAACACAGGGTAGACCTCTATTCAAAGAACAGACACAATGGTTGTCTCAATTCTCTTGCTAGTAGAATTTTGATTTTATGTTTATTGTCTTTGGATAAATGAAATGATTTTATCAAATTCCCAAATTATATAGAACTTACATTAAGATATGAATTCATTTGTAATTAAAAGAGGGTAATATAATTTAGGGATCCAATTCTGTCTCTGATGGATGGGAAATTATCATAGAATATGTTCATTTTTCTGCTGTACAGAAACTTCAGAGCCTTATCAGTTTTCCATATATAGACAGAGATACACCCACACACTTGGTTTGGGCTCTCTCTTCCAGTCCATTTGTCAGTTTATATATACTTATATGAATTTATATAGATATATATGCATATGTGAAAATATATATGAAAATATATATGAAAAAAACATATATATGGAAAATTAATGCCCTCAGGTCCATACATGTTGTCACAAATGGCAAGATTTCATTTTTTTATGACCGAGTAATATTCCATTGTGGTGTGTGTGTGTGTGTGTGTGTGTGTGTATGTGTGTGTGTGTATACCTATATATATATATATGACATCATTATCCATTCATCCATTGATGGACACTTAGATTGCTTTCATATCTTGGCTATTGTAAATAATGCTGCTATGAACATAGAAGTACATATATCTGCTTGAATTGGTATTTTTGTTTTCTTCAGATAAAAACCCAGAAATAGAATCGCTAGAATTTTTGTAGTTCTATTTTTAATTTTTTGAGGAACATCCATACTGCTGTCCATAGTGACTGTACCAATTTAGATTCCAACAGTGTAGTTCCCTATTCTCCACATCCTGGCCAACACTTGTTATCTTTTGTCTTGTTGATAGTAGCCTGTCAGTGATATCTCACTGTGGTTTTGATTTACATTTCCCTGATGATAAGTGATGTTGAGTATCTTTTCATGTACCTGTTGGTCATCTAAATGTCTTCTTTGGAAAAATATGGGCAGAGGACTTGAATTAGACATTTTTTACTGCAAATAATTATATATAAACATCTATTTAAGAAATATTGAGATTATTAAAATATTGACTATCTATGTATGTATTATCTTCAATGTTTTCCATGAAGTTCTAAAATTTTCTCTGCAGTTTTAAATTTTTTTCTAAAAACAATTAATTTGAAAACTACAACACTAGCAATAAAAATGTGAGGCACTTATACTTCTTATTGCTCATGTATAGAAATGGTGATTATTTCATATAGCAAGGCAATTTTCTACTGTTTTAAAAAAACATTTTTCTTGAGGAGTATTTCCATGAGGACAGTCATATTATTTGTAAATAAATTTATTTTGTTTCTTTTTAATATCTTTATCATTTATGTATTTCGCTTATCTTATTGAACTGATTAAGACCTGCAATACATGTTGATTAAAAGGGACTATAGTTGGCATGTTTGTATAGTTCCTGGTTTTTAAGAGTTAAAAGCATCAGTATAAAGGAAGATGTTGAAAGTTGTTTTTATTTTTAGTTTTTTTGAAGTAAGGATATTCCTTTTTATTCTATATTTCCTAATTTTTATTTTACATTATATTTTTCAATTTTTTTTAACTCCCAGAAAGTTGCTATGCAGTTATGAACAAAGTGATTCTAAAGTTTACAGCCAAGGGCAAAAGACCAAAAATAGCCAAACAACACTGAAGAACAGCAAATTTGGAGGACTGACAATACCAATTACAAGGCTTAATATAAAAGTAATCAATCAAGCATGATTTTAAGTACAACCATATAGGTTTCACAAAATATGTTAGTCAAATCATTAAGCTGTACACCTTAAAATGAAAAAGTATTGTATGTCAGTTATGTCTCAATAAAACTGGAAAAAATATGTATTGTCAAAAAAATGTAGGTCAACAAAATGGAATGGAGAGCCCAGAAATAGACCTATACCAATATAATCAATTGATCTTTTACAAAGGAACAAAGACAACTCAATGGGGACAAAATAAGCTTAAAGTAAATGGTGTTGAAAAAACTGGATATACAAATCCCCCTAAATATTAACCTAAACAGAGACCTTACACCTTTTTCCAAAATTAAAGGCATCATACATCAATAGGGAAAGGCAAATTAAAACAAGGAGATATCAATATACATTCATGAGAATAACAGAAGCCCCTTGCACCGACCCACCCATCCATGTTACCCAGGACACACACACCAAAAGAGCCTGGGAATACCAAATGCTGGTGAGGATGCAGAGGCACAAATTAGCTGCTAGTGGGGATGCACATCGTACAGGCACTTTGCAATACAGTTAGGCAGTTTCTTACAAAGCTAAACATTTTCTTACCATATAATCCAGCAGTCCCTCTCCTACATATTTACCCAAATGAATTGAAAAATTATGTTCAAAAATCCTGTATACAAATGTTTCTAGCGGCTTTACTCATAATTGTGTAGAATTGGCAGCAATATGATGGCTTTCAATAGATAAATCTTTTTACTTTTTCTGTAAATCTTAAAAGTTCAAAAATAAATTATATTAATTTATAAAGAAATTTATAAAATCTTAGGTTAAGTGCTATTTTTAGTATAACAACATCATTAGTTCTGTGTGAAGTAGCCTTGTAATATAAGAATTTTTTTTCAAAGTGACTCAACATTTAGCTTGTAAGCATTGTTGATACCCTATGGTAGTAACAATTAGTAAAATACAAAACTAATTGTTATTTTATTGTAGAGAATAATTGTGCCATTAAAGTCTTCCCACTGAGATTTCTCATTAGAATAACCTACAGTACTATAACATTTACCAATTAGAAATAGATTTATATCCAGAACAAATAGTTACTTCCTTGGTAATACATCAATATTTACTTAAAATTTTCACTCCAAATAGGTCATACTTTCAATATTCATTAATGTAATTCCCCATCCCTGTATTTATTTTGTACCTGAACTAATAACAGTATCTTCTTAACTTAATATACAGTTGAAACACTAAATGCCATTTAATGATCACTATAATCCATAAGCTGTATATTTTGTTTTCATTCATAGATATTTTTCTCTAGTAATTTCTTTCAGAATCCAAGAAAGAAATTGTCACCTTTATTTTTATAGAAGAAGAAACTTAAGCTCAAAGAAGTAAACTTGTAGGAAGTTGGCAGAGTTGAGATTTTCAATTTTCCTCTGAAACAAACAAAAATCTATAAAATTTTCATTACACTATGATGCTCTCATAGAGGTGGAGAGAAATCTGCACAATTATAGTACTTCTCAGGTCAAATACTAAGATCGGAATCTTAGTATTTAGAAAGCTGAAAATAAGCAATCCTGACTGCATTATCTCGAATAACCTGTATGGGAAAAAGAGGGGACACCTGAAAAAAACTGATTTGCACAAAAAACCCTTTAGTCATTTCAGCTTTTCAACAGTCTTAGGCAATAGACAGGAAAGGAAATGTGATAAAAGACTAATAAAAGTGGGCACAATGGAGCTGAAGAAAAGATGTAGAGACTAAAGTCTCAAATTAATAAAGCTTGTAAGCATGTTATGGCAAACATCTGCTTTCTCTTTTGCAATCTAAAAAGTGCTAACTAAATGGAAATAATAATAATAATAATAATAATAATAATAATAATAATAATAATAATAATAATACCTAAAGGAAGCCAGTGTTAGGTACAGGACTCACAAAATCAATATCTAAGAACATAGTTTTACTTACAATCTCTTAGTCTAAATGGGTTTTGACTTGTAGTACTAACTGATCTACATAATAAAAATTGTACAGTTGGTAATCTTTGATAAATTTTGGAGCCAGGGAGAGGTGATGAGTAATTGGAGACTTATTAAAATGTTGTTTCAACTTTCTAAAAATGAAAATAAATGGATTTTGAGAACTAAAAAGAAGTAAATTTGACATCATTCAAGGCAGATCTGCCAAAATGGATCCCTGAGAAATTTAGGAATCAAAAATTCCAGTTTGTACAGTGATGGGTTTCTCTTTTTCACCCAGAGATCATTTAAATTTATACTGTTTGATTTTTAAATGTTTAGAGATTTCTAGACATCTTTGTTACTGATTCTTATTTAAATCCTTAGTGGTCAGCATAATATCTCAATAGATAAAGACATTTTGCAAAATTCAAACTAGGGAAAGAAGGAATTCCCTTTAACTTAATAAAGGGCACTATGGAAAAAAAAATGCCTAATATTATGTGTAATGACAAAAGATTGACACTTTCCCTAAGGCATAAGAGCAATGATGTCAAATCTCAATATTTCTGCTTAACATTTTACTGGAGGCCCTGGCCATTGTAATAAGGAAAAAAGAAAAAGTCACAACAAATGTTAAGGAATAAATAAAACTGTCCATTCAGAGGTTATGCTAATATAAAATTTCAAACAATCTATAAAAACACTACTAGAAATCATAAATAAATTTAAAAAAGTACAGATTGCCAGGTGAAAATATAAAAATCTCATTTCAATACAATAGGAACAAATAATTAGAATTCTAAATAAAATCATTTATATAGCATTATAAAATTCTTAGGTATGTATTTCATAAGATATAGGCAGTACACACTAAAAACTAAAACAAGAACATTTGTTCATAATATATAAAAAACAATAACAAGAATGCAATAGCCAAATAAAAATGGACCCCAAATTGGAAAAAACACCTCATAAAAGGGATAAAAAAAATGGGTATTAAGTACATGTACAAATATTCAGCACCATTATTTGTCAGTGAAATCTCAATCAAACCACAAGAACCTCCTAGTCACCAACTAAGAAAGCAAAAATTTTGAAAATGTACGATTCCAAGTATTGACAAAGATGCAATGGGAACTCGAACATTGCACAAATCTATGCATTGCCAAATAGTATAACCACTTTGGAAAATAGTTTGGCAGTTTCTTATGAAGTTCTTACATTAACATATGACACAACAATTGCATTCATAGGTATTCAGCTGAGAAAAATCAAAATGTCCAAAAAAGTCCTGTGCATGAATGAGCAAGCATAGCAACTTTTTTCACAATAGGCCATAACTGCAAATAGGCTGAGTCCATCAACAGCAAATCTGTGTTATTCTTGTTTAATGGAATAATACTCAGCAATAATATATCTTTTGGTATGATACTCATACACTCATCAATATCTCAAGAACAAGATGTTGAACACAAGAAGTGATGAATTTACTTTTTAAGGATGATGAAAATGTATATACTTTTTTTTAGTGTGACGGTTACTTGGGTTTATGGATCTGTCAGAAATTCTTGAGGTGAAGACTTAAAATCAGTACATTTTATTGTATATAAACCATGACTTAATAATTGATTTTTTTAAATCTTAAAAATAAGTACAGCGATTCAAGATAGTGGCATGAGAGGTGAGACAGAGAATTCCTCCCAAAACCACACATATTAAGAACATATAGTTAATACAATTAATACTAAAACAGCAACAGAAAAGAAGGCTGCACCAGACTAAACACACTGGGAGAACAGAGCAGACTTCATGAAACAGAGTAACATACCAATGCCTTGATCTGGCAGGACCCAAGCCCTTTCCCCACCCCAGCTCACCAGTGGGAGGAAGAGAAGCGGAGCAGGGAGGGGGTGGAAGCCTAAAACTGCTGAACACCCAGCACTGGAGATGTGTTTTGTAGCACAGACCTACACTGTGTGGCTCTCCAGAGGTTGGTTGGGTTGGGGAGTTGAGACAGGTGGAGGGCTTGAGAGACTGAGGTTCCAGCCATTTGTGGAAGACGGGGATCCACATCCGGCCGCTCTGGGACAAAGGAAAGGCAGGCAGTCTGAGAGGCTTCCTAGCAATGAGAGGGCTGCTGAAGGGGTGGGGTTTGCATAGAGCTTGCTGCATAGAAGAAGGGAAAGGTGGACAAGGTTATGTGGGAGGACAAGGTTGTCTATGTCCAGCAGGTTGGGCACTTTGAGGAGCTTCAGGCGCTCCATCCTCCTGGCTGGCTATTCAGCTCCTAGGCCCCCCACCCACTGTGACATGCAGCCTGCTGTGCCTTCCTCTGGGACTGCCAGCACCTGCTCACAAACTGGCAGTTACTGCTCTGGTGTCAGGTAAGTCAGAGGGAGGCCCCACCTACAACAGCTAGAGATGCAAAGCACAGATGCAATGCTTAAACCTGTGTGCTTAGCCCACTGGCTCTGACACTGGAGACAGGCACTGCAGCTAGGGAGCAGGAAAGATCTCTTTCCCCCCACCAGGCACTAGTGCCACTCCCTTGCAACCCCCGACCTCACTCCAGGGGTGGGGCAGCTCAGGAGACTGGAGCTTCTAGACACTAAGGAGTGACACATAGAAACATAAAACATCAAAGGAACATGGTTCAGACCAAAATCTCACAAACCCCAGAATAAGGACCAAATAAAACTGAACTCACCAATCATCCTGAAAGAAAGTTCAAAATAAAAATCATAAATATGCTCATGAAGCTACAGAAAAATATTCAAGAACTCAGAAACGAATTTAAGATGGAGATTGAATCATTAAGAAATTCCATATCTGAAATAAAACAAACAATGGAGGGATTTAAAAGCAGATTAGATGTAGCAGAAGAGATGGTAAGTAGAGTAGAAATTAGAGAAGAGGAGTACAAAGAAGCTGAGGCACAAAGAGAAAAAAGAATCTCTAAGAATGAAAGAATATTGAGAGAACTGTGTGGCCACTCCAGACAGAACAATATTCACATTATAGGGGTACGAGAAGAAGAAGAGAGAGAAAAGGGATGGAAAGTGTCACTGAGGAGGTAATTGCTTTCCCAAATCTGGGGAAGGAGACAGTAGCTTCGGGGATGGAGGTGCACAGATCTCCCAACACAAGGGACCCAAGAAAGACAACATCAAGACATATAATAATTAAAATGGGAAAGATCAAGGATAAGGACAGAGTATTAAAAGCACACAGAAAGAGAAAAAAGATCACATACAAAAGAAAACCCATCAAGCTATCATCAGACTTCTCAACAAATACCTTACAAGCCAGAAGGGAGTGGCATGATATATTTAATGCAATTAAAAAGAAGGGCTTTGAACCAACAATACTCTATCTGGCAAGGTTATCATTTAAATTTGAAGGAGGGATTAAAGAATTTTCAGACAAGCAAAAGCTGAGAGAATTTACTTCCTACAAGCCACCTCTGCAGTGCATTTTGAAGGGACTGTTATAGATGGAAGTATTTCTAAGGCTGAATAGCTGTCACTGGGGGAAATAAAACCACAGCAAAGTAGAACAATTATTTACTAAGGAGATGCAAAATCAAATCGACTACCCCCAAAGGCAATCAAGGGATAGACAAAGAGTACAGAATATGATACCTAACATACTAAGAATGTAAGAGGAAGAGGAAGGAAAAGGAGGGAAAAAAAAGAACCTTTAGGTTGTATTTGTAATAGCATACTAGGTGAGTTAAATTAGACTGTGACATAGTGATAGAATTACCTTGAACCTTTGGTAACCATGAATCTAAAGCCTACAATGGCAATAAGTACATAACAATAGATAATCCCCCTAAATGTAAATGGTCTGAATGCACCTATCAAAAGACATAGAGTCACTGAATGGATAAAAAAACAAGACTATATGCTGCCTACAAGAGGCTGACTTCAAACCCAAAGACATACACTGACTGGAAGTAAAGGGATGGAAAAAGATATTTCATGCAACTAATATGGAGAAAAAAGCAGGAGTTACAGTATTTGTATCAGACAAAATAGACTTCAAAACAAAGAAAGTAACAATAGGCAAAGAAGGACATTACATAATGATAAAGGGCTCAGTCCAACAAGAGGATTAACTATTATAAATATCTATGCACCCAACACAGGATCACCTACATATGTGAAACAAATACTAACAGAAGTACAAGGGGAAATAGAATGCAATGCATTCATTTTAGGAGACTTCAACACACCATTTACTCCAAAGGACAGATCAACCAGACAGAAAATAAGTAAGGAGACAGAGGCACTGAACAACGTATTAGAACAGATGGACCTAATGGACATCTACAGAACACTCCATCCAAAAGCAACAGGATACAAATTCTTCTCAAGTGCACATGGAACATTTTCAAGAATAGATCATATGTTAGGCCACAAAAAGAGCCACAGTAAATTCAAAAAGATTGAAATTGTACCAACCAGTTCCTCAGATCACAAAGGTATGAAACTTGAAATAAATTATGCAAAGAAAAAGAAAAAGCTCACAAACACATGGAGGATTCATAACATGCTCCTAAATAATCAGTGGATCAATGACCAAATAAAAACAGAGATTGAACAATATATGGAGACAAATGACAATAATAATTCATCACCACAAAAATCGGTGGGATGCAGCGAAGGCCATGCTAAAAGGGAAGTATATTGCAATAAAGGCCTACCTCAGAAAAGAAGAACAATCCCAAATTAACAGTCTTATCTCACAATTAAAGAAACTAGAAAAGGAAGAATAAATCAGCCCAAAGTCAGTAGAAGGAGGGACATAATACAGATTAGAGCAGAAATAAATAAAATTGAGAAGAATAAAACAATAGAAAGAAACAATGACAGCAGGAGCTGGTTCTTCAAGAAAATAAACAAAATAGACAAACCCCTAGCCAGACTAATCAAGAGAAAAAGAGAGTCTATACACATAAACAGAATCAGAAATGAGAAAG
The DNA here is from genome assembly GCF_040802235.1 of Manis javanica. Classification (NCBI taxonomy): domain Eukaryota; kingdom Metazoa; phylum Chordata; class Mammalia; order Pholidota; family Manidae; genus Manis; species Manis javanica. Next base: position 54,727,262 of record NC_133163.1, on the reverse strand, counting down.
GAAAAATCATTACAGACACCAAAAAAATACAAAGAATTATGAGAGGATACTATGAAAAATTATATGCTAACAAACTAGATAACCTAGAAGAAGTAGACAACTTTTTAGAAAAATACAACCTTCCAAGGCTGACCCAGAAAGAAACAAAAAATCTGAATAGACCAATTGCCAGGAATGAAATTGAATTGGTAATCAAAATACTACCTAAGAACAAAACTCCTGGTCCAGATGGTTTCACTGCTGGATTTTATCGAACATTTAGTGAAGACCTAATACCCATCCTCCTTAAAGATTTCCAAAAAGTACAAGAGGAGGGAATACTCCCAAATGCATTCTATGAGGCCAACATCACTCTAATACCAAAACCAGGTAAAGACACCACAAAAAAGAGAATTACAGACCAATATCCCTGATGAACATAGATGCAAAAATACTCAACAAAGTATTAGCAAACCAAGATCAGAAATACATAAAAAATACCATTCATCATGATGAATTGGGCTTCATCCCAGGGATGCAAGGATGGTACAACATTTGAAAACCCATCAACATCACCCACCACATCAACAAAAAGAAGGACAAAAACCACATGATCATCTCCATAGATGCTGAAAAAGCATTCAAGAAAATTCAACATACATTCATGATAAAAACTCTCAACAAAATGAGTATAGAGGGCAAGTACCTCAACGTAATAAAGCCATATATGAAAAACCCAGCCAACATCATACTTAACAGCACAAATCTGAAAGCCCTACCTTTAAGACTGGGAACAAGACAAGGATGCCTACTCTCCCCACTTTTATTCAACATAGTTCTGAGGTCCTTGCCATGGCAATCAGACAACACAAAGAAATAAAATTCATCCAGATTGACAAGGAAGAAGTTAAATTGTCCCTGTTTGCAGATGACATGATATTGTACATAAAAAACCCTAAAGAATCCACTCCAAAACTACTAGATCTAATATCTGAATTCAGCAAAGTTGCAGGATACAAAATTAATGCCCAGAAATTTGTTGCATTTCTATACAGGAATGATGAACTAGCAGAAAGAGAAATCAAGAAAACTATTCCACTTACAATTACATCAAAAATAATCAAATACCTAGGAATAAACCTAACCAAGGAAGTGAAAGACCTATACCCTGAAAACTATGGGACACTCTTAAGAGAAATTAAAGAGGCCACTAATAAATGGAAATTCATCCCATGCTGTTGGGTAGAATTAATATTGTCAAAATGGCCATCCTGCCTAAAGCAATCTATAGATTCAATGCAATCCCCATCAACATACTGACAGCATTCTTCAATGAACTAGAGAAAATAGTTCTAAAATTCATATGTAACCACAAAAGACCCCAAATAGCCAAAGCAATCCTGAAAAGGAAGAATACAGAAGGCGGAATTATGCTCCCTGACTTCAAGCTCTACTACAAAGCCACAGTAATCAAGACAATTTGATACTGGCACAGGAACAGACCCATAGATCAATGGAAAAAACTAGAGAGCCTAGATATAAAGCCAAGCATATATAGTCAATTAGTATACGATAAAGGAGCCATGGATATACAATGGGGAAATGACAGCCTCAACAGCTGGTGCTGGCAAAACTGGCAGCTACATGTAAGAGAATGAAACTGGATTATTGTTTAACTCCATACACAAAAGTAAACTCAAAATGGATCAATGACCTGAATGTAAGTCATGAAACAATAAAACTCTTAGAAGAAAACATAATCAAAAATCTCTTGAATATAAACATGAGCAACTTTTTCCTGAATGCATCTCCTCAGGTAAAGGAAACAAAATAAAAAATGAACAAGTGGGACTACATCAAGATAAAAAGCTTCTGTGCAGCAAAAGACAGTAACAGCAGAGCAAAAAGGCATCCTACAGTATGGTAGAATATATTTGTAAATGACATATCTGACAAGGTGTTAACATCCAAAATATGTAAAGAACTAATATGCCTCAACACCAAAAAAGCAAATAACCATATTAAAAAATGGTTGGAGAACCTGAACAGACAATTCTTCAAAGAAGAAATGCAGATGTACAAGAGGTACATGAAAAGATGCTCCACATTGCTAATTATCAGGGAAATGCAAATTAAAACCACAATGAGACATCACCTCATACCTGTTAGCATGGCCAACACAGAAAAGAATAGGAACAACAAATGCTGGTGAGGATGTGGAGAAAGGGGAATCCTCCTACACTGCTGGTGGGAAGGTAAACTAGTTCAACCATTGTGGAAAGCAGTATGGAGGTTCCTCAAAAAACTAAAAATAGAAAAACCATTTGACCTAGGAATTCCATTTCTGGGAATTTACCCTAAGAATGCAGGAGCCCAGTTTGAAAAAGACATATGCACCCCTATGTTTATTGCAGCACTTTTTACAATAGCCAAGAAATGGAAGCAACCTAAGTGTCCATCAGGAGATGAATGGATAACGAAGATGTGGTACACATACACAATGGAATATTATTCAGCCATAAGAAGAAAACAAATCCTACCATTTGCAACAACATGAATGGAACTATAGGGTATTATGCTCAGTGAAATAAGCCAGGCAGAGAAAGACAAGTACCAAGTGATTTCACTCATCTGTGGAGCATAAGAACAAAACAAAACTGAAGGAGCAAAACAGCAGCAGACTCACAGAACCCAAGAATGGACTAACAGTTACCAAAGGGAAAGAGACTGGGGGCAGGTGGGTGGGAAGGGAGGCAGAAGGAGCATTACGGTTAGCATACATAATGTAGTGGGGGATGGGGCCATGGGGCAGGCTGTATAACACAAAGAAGACAAGTAGTGATTCTACAGCATCTTACTATGCTGATGGACAGTGATTGTAAAGGGGTATGTGGTGGGGACTTGGTAATGGGGGGAATCTAGTAACCACAATGTTGCTCATGTAATTGTATATCAATGATACCAAAATAAAGAAAAAAAATGAGTACAATCTGGTTCCTAGCCTTTAGGAGATGTTCAAAGGGAAACAAACACATTACTTTTCTCTTACTTAAATAAGTCATCATGGCAGGGAATAACAAAATCAAGGCTGTGATCTATTTTTAGCCTGCAGATGTCTTGACTGAACAGCACAATGTTTAAATGAATATATTCAAGTGCTTTTAGTTGGGACAGGTTTTCTTTGCTTCACCACACTGCTTATAATTCCTTATTTTTTAAGATTTTGGCTTCTCATTTTCATATTACTCTCCTGGCAGTTGAACACATTGGAATGTACACCTCTTCATTTTAGCAGAATATTTCCAGATCATACCCACTGCCATAATCAAAGGGAGATTCCACCAAATTCCAGAACCCTGAACAACCTGTTTTTGTAGTGCTGCTCACCCTGATTATTTTCACTTAATTCTAGGTTGTCCTATGTATTCATAATTACACAAGTAAATTCTTGACAGTAGGTTTCCATGCTTCATCAAAAAATTCTGAGCAATATCTTCCTGACTCACTTACATTCAGTGTTACAGTCATGCATATATTTAAGAAGGCTTCCTATTTCCACCTACTTCATGCACAATGCTTTAGTATATATTTACTTAGTAATATACTTTTGTGATCTAAAAATTACTCATGATATAGCATTTATATGGCCTAATAACTTTTTTGTATTTATATGGCCTAAGATAAGAAATATTTTCTTCCTATATCACTCTATATCTTTTTGTTTTATATAAGTTGTTATGATGATGAAAACTTACCTACTTGATTTAGGTTGTTTATAATGTTCTTTGGCCAAATGTAATGTTTTTTGTATAACACAAATACTTTATAAAATAAAGATATCAGGGTCAACTTATTTTAGTGGAAGAGTTTTCTAGTGTAAGACCCACTTTAGTTTCAAAGAAGAATAAATTAATTCTTGGATGCTATACATATAGGAAAGCTTTTTAACAACTTTCCTATACTGTTTAAGTACTTGTAAATATGAGCCAATTTTAATGCCTGTTGTGTTGTTTAGAATGTGAACTCCTTTAAATTTATATATTGTTTAGACACAACTGCATTATCTTTACAGTTGTATTTAGAATTCCTCATGTTAGAAAAATCATCTCCAAATGCCACAGTCTTTGCTATGCAGAGAGTCTGGACAGTGTTGTCAAGTTTCAGAAAGAATTATCCTGGGTAATATATTTTGCTTCTTTTTCAGACATATTTTGAAACTATTAACCACACTGAAAAAAATCATTAGAGATTCAAAGAAAAATCTTCAATAGAAGGGAGTTTCAGTTTAATAGTGTCTACTTTTTACAAAACTAGTTATTAAGAGCCCACAAGATTCCCATTGAAAGCTTCCTATAGATAGTTTAGAATGTTTTTCCCTTAAGGATGCAGATTTGATTTCTGAAAATGGCTTTCGGTATTCGCTATGGAATAGAAATAAATTAACATATAAGCCCAGACTCAAAGCTTATCAAAACAGAGGGGTTCACTGAATTCAAAGTTGAAGTGAAAGTTTGCCAAATCGCTAAGGATTTACCTCAGTTTGCTACAGGCAAAGGTGCCAATTCTAAAAGTCCATTTACATGTTTGTGCTGACTATCAAAAGTCCTTCTGTAACTTGTATGGATTTATAGCCCATTACTTATTTATAAAAGTAAGTGCATGAAAGTGGTAATAGACAAATAGCTTTTGCTGTACTGAAATTTTAATAGACTGTATTTTCTAGCAAATAATTTCTTTTTAAACATTATGTTGTAAACAGTTGAGTCTTCATTAATTTATGTAAAATAAAGCTATATTTATAAAAATGAAACCTAGTATTTCCCACTTTATAACAGAAACCATAGATTTAATTTCGATTTTCAGAAAAATTTAGTATTTCACAATAACTTTGTTTCTTAGGGAAACAAAGGATGGAAAATATGAAGTACAAAACTTAATCTTGACATTCTAATATTTAGTCATCACTAAAATGATTTTATCTTAAGAGCTCATGTATCACAGGACCTTATTTCCATAAAAAGAATGAGATTTGGAAATTTTACAAAATCTAGACAATTCAGAACATTTCTTTAAAAATACTTCATTTAAATGCATATCAGTTCTAAAGATAATCATAGCAATTATTTCCTCATGAAAAATAACCCAAATTTAAGCCTATAATTAATCACCTTGCCAGTCACTGAAATATAGCATCTATTTTTTTTTTTTTACAGAAGATGTTTTTAGTAGCCATAAAAATGTGTCATTAAGAATAGAAGTCCAGAGGTAGATTAATGCAAAGTAAATGAAGCTTTCAGGGCTGCTCACTTTCATGGGCCCCATCCTAGACCTTGGGAAAAATTCTAACAATGTGTTCATGTTGTCTTACATTTTTACAAAGTTTGCAAAAGCAATATTTTAACTGCAGTCAAGTAAAAGTCCTGTGCTTTATAAACATTCATATGTTGCTGAAGGGATTGTGAACATTCTGGGGATCTAGGAAAGGGAAAGTTAAATTTGTGCTACATTCAATTAAGGTGTAGAGGGATGTCTTCATGTGAATTGCAGTGACTTTAATGTATACTTATTGGTAGCCATCTGGTAGATATGAGTTCTACGGTGTCAACTTACCCAGCATTACAACAGAGGTACAGGGCTGAGAACTTACTGTGACCGTAGTTTATTATATTAGATGTATATACACAATGGAAGAGAAATGAAGTTTGAAATGAATAGAGTATGAAGTTACTCATAGAAATCCTTCAAAACATTCTATGAGCACAATTAAAAGTGGAGGATTTGAATCTAATCAATCCCTAGTCAAATTCTCCTATCAGGATTATATCACACAGCATAAGTAGTTATGGATGCACAACACTTTTTTCTTCTATGTTTACTCATGGGAATCATCCAAAAGACAAATTAAATTAATGTAATTTCTAGTGTGTGAATCATACATCTGTAGTGATGTTACAAACGGTGAGCAAGTCCTTGGGTGGAGCTAAATCTCAATAAATAAAAACAAATTGTGATCAACTGCCATAGAGAAAATACTGAATTACCTATTTCCTCTTTAGAAAATTTATTACAAAATAACAGTCATATGAAGAGGAAATCTGAAGATACCAGCCAAAACTATGGGAACAATCAGAAATACGTCAGGAGTTAATATTTTTCTGGATTTTATTATGTTTATGGTATTAATAAGCATCTTACAGCTTGTAATTTGTTTTCATTTCATTTATTGATGTAAATAAATGGACATAAGTTACCTAATTGATTATTCATAATTTTAAATCCTGTTTTTAAAAGACACTATCAGAATTATAAAAACTTTAGACCCCAAAACACCTTGTTCTGCCTTTATTAAGCAATTAATTTTCACACTTGTACAACTAGAAAAATTTTTTTTGGAAATTATGAATTCTTCCAAAGCAAGTCTATTGTCATTCTTCTGAATATAAATGTCTGGGAAATTGCACTACTAAGGTTCTCATTTGTTTCAAAGATAGTCCACTATACTAAAAAAAAAAAAAAACTCACACATTGCATATTGCATGTAGCTAGCAGAGCCTCCCATGATCCCAGTTGGGTTAGAAGACCCTGGTGCCCTTTTAAATTTCTGTGCACTTATGAGAATGGAAAAATAAATTTGGAATATTTATCAAAGATAACCCAACAAATGCAGGGATCTCATCCAATTTTTTTTAAAGTTACTTCTCTTGCTATTATTTTGAGTACTACATAATACAAGTTCTATTTATACAAGAAATTATAAACCCATATAGTCTGTATAATCAAAAAAAGAAGTGCCTTTAATTAGACTGTAAATCACTGTCCAAAAACAAATGGGTACCTACTTTTAAAAAATCCCTAAACAGATTGACTCTCAATGATCGCAGAGCTCAGTATCATTACTGTTCTCCTAGTCTTCCTTTTTCTCAACATTCTTTTGTTCCATTGAAACTCCTTATATTACATAGCTCATGTGGGAAATGCCATTCATTGTCTATATTAATATTTTATACCTCATCTCCAGAGACATAGGACAATGAGGAATCTCATTTGTTAGCTGAAATAGGAAGAAAATAATTTTTCTCCATATTTTTCTGTCATCCTTCCTGTGGTGGGACTTAAGGTACTCCTTAATTTCACAGGAGAGCATTTTAAAATAGAGTCTAAATAATTACTTAACTATAAAAATCAAATGCATTCAAATAATCAGAAATTAAAAATCTAATACTCAAACCACCATACTGTTAGCATCAAGCTTTTCATTTTTTTCTCTCTTAACAGGTTGAATTTGTGACCAGGAGTCTTAGGATCAAGGTTTTACTCAGCATTCATTTTAATTAAATGTTTTCTTTCCCGCCTCATATCTACAAAAAAAAAAAAACTATTTTTGGTATCTTTATATTTTTGCAATAGGGAAAGATTTTTATTGTCAAATAATTGACAATACTTTATAATTATACACATTAGATACTATTTGTAAATAAGTTAATCCTGTAACTTGCATAGGGCCCATAAACCATGCTTGACACCAGGGTCAGTACTGTAAGCTAAGAAAGTTTAGGATCATGAATGCACCCTGAAAAGTAAAGTAACTCAAAAGGATTTCTATATATCAGGGGCTAAGATGGGTTCTCAGAGTAGTTTCATTGTCTTTGAAATTAAATTATGATAAGTGAAAAAAGTATTTGAATACAGAGTATCACTTCTTTTTTCTCCAAGTTTTACTGAGATATAATTGGCATGTAACATTGTGTGCATTTAAGATGTATATGATTTGCACATCTTACATATATGTATATGTTAAATGATCACCAAAGTTAACTTCCATCACTTCACGTAGTTTATTTTTTTCCTTGTTGTTAAACTTTCCTTCCAAAGCTTATTTTTAAAATCTATTCTTTCAGTAGCTTTCAAATAAATATAACAGTACTGTTAGCTATAGCCATCATGTTGTACATATATCCCCAGAACTATTTGTACCTGGAAATAAGTACCTTTTGACCTTCACTCACATCTTGCTTTCCATAACAGGTTCAGGAGGAAATATCTTTCTTCATATTTTGTAGAAATATACTATGTCCAACTTGAAATCACATATCATTTCCCATTTTTGAAAGTTTCCTTCTACTAATTATTCCTCAAAAATCTCCCTGCTTTATCTTTCCACTGTTTGATTGGACATATTTCATTGCAAGCTCTTTGTCTCTTCCAATCCTTTAAATTGTTTTCTTCCTTAGACCTTTCTTCTAGGTCCTCTTCTTTCTTTATCATTTACAAAATCTTCCCATTGCTTAACTATACATATATGTCAGTGATGAGCAACTCTGTATTTCTAGCTCACCCTTCCTTCTGAGTTCCAGACATGCACATATGACTGCTTCTTGGGTGTCTTTATTGGATATCTTAAAACATCAAACTCATCATCACCATCACTGAGCCCTTCAGCTTTCCCAACCACACAAATGTGCATGTTACTGTCATAAACTTAAGTAACAATTTTAAGACATAGGAATCACTCATTGTGTTATGTACTTAGATATAAAATTCTGTCAGCCTACTTCTTTAAATATATCTAAACCTTCCCACTGCCACTTTTCCACAATAGCCTATAACCATCTTCCACTCTGCAGCCAGAAAAATGTTCTAATTCTCCCTTGCTTAAAAACTTTAAATGGTTCCCTATTTGGAATAGACTATATATGAAATGATAAAGCATTGAATCTTTTTTATTTTATTTTATTATTTTATTTTTGGTATCATTAATATACAATTACATGAACAACATTGTGGTTACTAGATTCCCCCCATTATCAAGTCCCCACCACATACCCCATGACAATCACTGTCTATCAGTGTAATAAGATGTTATAGAATCACTTCTTGTCTTGGTGTAGTACAGCCCTCCCCGCCCCCCCCCACTACATTATGTCTGCTAATAGTAATGCCCCTCTTTCCCCCTTATCCCTCCCCAGTTCCTTTCCCTTTGGTAACAGCCCATTCCTGAGTTCTGTGAATCTGCTGCTGTTTTGTTCCTTCACTTTTTGCTTTGTTCTTATAGTCCACAGATGAGTGAAATCATTTGATACTTGTCTTTCTCCACCCAGCTTATTTCACTGAGCATAATACCTTCTAGTTTCATTCATGTTGTTGCAAATGGTAGGATTTGTTTTCTTCTTATGGCTGAATAGTATTCCATTGTGTATATATACCACATCCTCTTTATCCATTCATCTCCTGATGGACACTTAGGTTGCTTCCATTTCTTGGCTATTGTAAAAAGTGCTGCAACAAACATAGGGGTGCATATGTCTTTTTCAAACTGGGCTCCTGCATTCTTAGGGTAAATTCCTAGAAATGGAATTCCTGGGTCAATTGATATTTCTAGTTTTTTAAGGAACCTCCATACTGCTTTCCACAATGGTTGAACTAATTTACATTCCCACCAACAGTGTAGGAGGGTTCCCCTTTTTCCACATCCTCGCCAGCATTTGTTGTTCTTTTGGATGGTGGCCATCCTAACTGGTGTGAGGTGATATCTCCTTGTGGTTTTAATTTGCATTTCTCTGATGATTAGCGAAAAACATTGAATCTTAATCTGCTTGGGCTTCTATAACAAAATGCCACTGACTAAGTGGCTTAAACAACAATGTATTTTCTCACAGTTCTCAAGGCTAGAGGCCCAAGATCAAGATGCCAGCAAATTTGGTTTCTTCTGAGAGCTCTCTTCCTGGATTTTAGGTGGTCACCTTCTTACCACATCTTTACATGGCCTTTTCTCTGTGCACATTCACCAGAATAGAAGAAAGCCAGCTCTCTGGTGGCTCTTGTTATAAAAACACTAATATTGTTGGATTGGGGCTACACCCTTATGATCTTATTTAACCTTAAATACTCCCTTAAGCCCCCATTGCCAAATAGAACCATGCTGGGGATTAGAATTTCAACAAACAAATTTTCAGAACACACAGACATTAAGTCCATAACATGTGGTAATGAATCAAGAGATGGTTTCTGCTGTACATTCCTTCTCTCAGTGCTAAACTTCTCCAATCTATGATCAACTTGACTAAATATATTCTTGGCCCTTTTATTTATTTATTTTTTGAATTTTTTTTTTTTGAGCACCTGCAATCATCTAGACACTCTTCTCATTACCTGGGACAGCAGAAACCACTGTTTCTGTTCTCATGGAGCTTCTATTCTGGTGGGAAATACAGTAACTAAATATCTACCTCCCCAATCATTCTCTCTCTCTCTACCCCATCCCCTCTCTCTTGCAAACACACACACAGGGTCTCACTCATATTTCAGATCTTACTTTATCTCTTTTCTAAGAATTATTTTCTGGTCACTTTAGACTAATCAGATTACAACTGGCACATGATGTCAAATCATACCAAGGCAATAAATATCCTCACAATTTCAGCATCTTATTGAATTGACCATGTCCAGAAGGATGAGGTGATATCTACCTGTCTTCATCATAGGCATTGACTAATATACAATGGACATTCCATAAACATTCATTGAGTATTATTGAATATTACATCAGTTGTCTAGTACAGCACTTCTCAAAGTATCTTGATAAATTATTGGACTAATAATGGGTGTTATTTTAAAAAAAATTAATGCTTGGAGCCAATCACTGACTTTAATCATTTTCAACTTGATCATTTGCTACAGAAGTACTCAAAGCACTTTCCATGAAAATGGAAATGATGAAATCAATTTCCAAATAGTTTTATTGCATTGCCTTTCTTTCTCACAGCATCTCTCATGATGCTTAATCTATATAGTTAACTTCTGGCCAGCACTCTTTTACAATCTTTTTCTTTCTTCACAGTTGGTTCAGATGTAAATCTCCTTGCAAGACTTAATGGTGCCCTTTACTTTCAACATTTGTAAGCTAATGAGTGACACAACTGTAACATTTCCATAGATCAAAGAATTATATAGAAGTTCTTTTATAAGAATTACTTTATACAGGCTCATTAATACCATCAAAGGCACAGTACAATGTAAAAGCCTATTGTCAAAAGAACTAAATAAATAACATCATTAAAATTTAACTGAGAGTGCATGTATTATGGAACAATTAGAGTGTTCATGATAAACATGTTAAGTGCTAATTGGTTCCAATGGGAGGTCTTAAGATTACAATGTCTTTGAAACTTGTGGGTTGCTGCTAAAATGCCCAATACATACAAAAAAAATTAACATAAAACACTTTATTAGTTGACCATAGTAAGAGGAATATCGTTAGCTGAACTTCATGAGATCTATAGTTAGTCACAAGGCAAAGAACAATCACAGACAGTAACAAAGAATGATTCTGCAAATGCAAATGTAAATCATCAGAATTAGTTAGGGTGGTTGTTTAATTTCTGGTTGGTCCCTATAAAACATAGATTAGATCCACCTCTGGACCTAAGTCTGAGGTGAGGAAAGCCTGGGATTTTTTATTATTAAAATACCATAGATAAAGACATTCCCAAACTTTCTCCATTCTCAGCACCTAGCTTAGTGTTGTGTTTTATTTTATTCCATTTTACACTTAGGCCATAAGAAATACATAATAGTTTGTTTCTTGAGTCATTAAACAACATACTAAGTATTTATGTTCTAAAATCCTAATAACCATTTTAAAAAGTGAATACAAATTAAATAAAAATAACATTTTAATTTCATTGCTCAATAACATCTATTATAAGCAATAATCAGTATGGGCACTGCAACACTTCTGAAATTTGGAATCAGATTGGACAGTATCACCCTCATATATATGTACAATTGCTTCTCATCACAGCAACTATCAAAAACCAAACTATTGATTGATACTGTTTTTTATACTTTTACATAAATGGCTCATTTCAGAAGCTGCTTTTCAGAGCCCTCGAGGTGCCTTGTTAATAGCAGAAAGGTATTGATAGCAAATAGGGTGATACTGCAGGTATTGAAACAATAAGTATAAGAGAAGCTCCACATGTTTTATTTTATATGCATATGGCTATTAAGTGATGTGATTTTTAAATAATTTGCAAACCAACTCAAAAGGACAAACATTTCTCAGCTGTAGCATGTTATATAACTTTTACTATCAATAAAAACTGCCAAATTTTCATGTATTTCTTCATATATATAACATTCAATATTTTAAAATATTCTAATTTGTGGGTCTATTGTTTAGCCAGAAAAAAATAGGTTATTAAATAGTGGAATAGTTAGATATATAATGTGTTGGGTACCCCCAAGACAAGCTTAAGTTTGATGATTTATAAGGACTCAGAAAAATCAGAAAAAATGTTATACTCACAACTATGGTTTATCACAGCAAACAAACACAGATTAAAATCAGGGAAGGAAAAGGCATATGCGTGAAGTCAAGGAGAAATCAAGAGCAAACTTATGGAGTCAAAGAAACAGTGTTTTTCTCCCAGCAACAATGTGTGACAGCATGTGTGAAATATTACCAACCAGGAAAGAGCACTGCACCATTCTCCTGGATGGGCAGGCTGATACACCTCAGCACAAAGCCTCAGGCATACAAAAAACAGACCTTTACACTAATCACATTATTATTAGCATAAGCTATCTGCCTTAGCCCAATCTTTAGACAAACAAAAATACTCTTATCAGGCAGAATATTCCAAGGCTGAGTTCTGTCAAGTTCCAGTCTTTTTCCTTGAAATGTAGAGTTTGAGTAATGTAGGCCTGCTGTTAACTCTTTACTGTACATCTATAATTTGACTTTCATATGGATATCAACTGTGAGCTTCTTTAAATATTTTTTGTCAAATCATTCTCTCTTATATTTGTCCATCATTTCAGTTTAAGCTCCCAGTTTTGTATTTCTTCACATCCAAGAACTCTATTTCACACCTTCTTCCCCCTTTTTTGACATTAATCAGCTAATTTATACCCTCATACATTAAAAAGTGCCCTTCAAAATTGATCAAATATATTGATATGTAAAAATATATTTCAGATTATATGAATAAGTAGAATTGGGGAAATATGTATATTTTTAAGTCAACACTTAAACAGAAAGATATTGACTCTTCAAACATTTGACTTTTTTTTTCCTATTGAATAAGTGGAATTGTCATTCTTCAAATTCTTAACACTAAAACAACCCACTGAAGTCAATTATGAATATACCTTTCTTAAATCAACAGCCAAATGGCTCATTGATTAATTTGGTTAATAACACTATGTTTTGGCATACTATGGGGTTTCGTTTTTTTTGTATAGATTAAGATGTTTAAAACTGAATATAACTTAGAGGTCGTTCTGTTTGATCTATTTATTTTACACGGGAAATTAAGAGGTGAAGTAATTGGAAAAAGTTACAAGGAAGGATTTTACAGGAAAATACCCAACAGAAAAGGTTCAGAAACTTACAAACCTAACAGTAAATACATATTAAGCACCAGATAAATGTAAATTAAAACCACAGTGATATAACACACTCACTCACAGGAATAAAGTGCAAAATGATGGATAATATCAAGTGTTAGAAAGCCCTTGGGTTAATAGGAACTTTTATATATTGGTGGTAGTGGAGGGGATGGTACTTGATTTGGCAAACAGTTTAGACAACTGTTTGTCAGAACATACTAAAACTGAATATATGAGTAACTTATGCCCCAGAAATTCTGCTCCTAGAAATATAACTAATGTGCTTAAAACAAAAATTTCATGTCCATGTTCTTAATAGCCCCAATCTGGAAAGAACTCCAAAGCTCACCACGTATAGAATGGATGAATCACTTCTATTTATGTTCACACAGTGGAATACTGTGTGGGAATAAATGAACTAAAATAACATGGAATAACATGGATAAATTTCACAAACCTAATATGAATGTTCACCAGTAGAAGTCAGGCATTCATAGGAAATACCAAAATGACAATGACAAAGCTATTAGAAGCCTAAGTGAGCACAGTTGGGGTGGAAGTCAAGGAGTGATGACCACTGCATGACAGGTCTTCAGAAACTGAGGACTACTTTGTTTATTAAACAGAGTGCATTGCCTAAATGTGCCCAGTTTGTAAAAGTTTATTGTAATATAATTATCATATGTGCACTTTTCTGTATAAATATTAAACTGCAATTTAAGATACTAATATATAAAGTAAAATTATAAAAGTACAAAAAGTTCAAACCACTAGCAGAGTTTTTTAAGAGAAAATTAAGATGTAAGCAATGTTAGAAATATTAAGGGTTTAATTACAGCTAAAGGAGAGATTAAAAGGATAAGAAAACAGCAATATAAAACTGCTAATAAATTTTGAAATGAAGAGGAATTAAACAATTTGTTAGAAAAATGCAACTTTCCAAAACTGACTCAAGGAGAAAGAGAAATTCTGAGTGGATAAAAAACTATAAAGTAGGTGAATGGGTATTTCAATGTTTACCAACTGAAATCCATCCCTGCCCCTGTCAAAAATTAATAAATAAATAACAGTTCCATTTTTTTCTATAGAATAGCCCTATAAAACACAAAAGGAAAAATAACTTATGATCAAATTATTACCTCTTCCACAGACTAGGAAAAGAAGAAACACTCCCAACCTATTTTATAAGCAACCATAACAGTACAGTATGACATATAAGAAATGATTAAAAACCTTATTATTTATGATATTATTCTAAGTATAAAATATAAACAGAATTTTCCCAAGTAATCTAAGAAAACAATATATCTACTAAAGTAATTCAATCATAAAAATAGTACTTTAAAATATCATCTACATAGATGCAGCAAAAATATTTGATAAAATTCAATGTACAGTCATAATTTTAAAAAATTCTAAATAAATAATAAAAGATATTTTAATCTAATAATAACAGTGGCCAAAATCAAATTTACTGATAATAATTTAAATTTTGTCATGTTGTATAAATTGTATTTAACTAAGATTCAAATGAGATTACTGATTGTTAAAACAAAGGCTATTAATTTTTGTACTTTTTCTTTTCTTTAGGCACCTTCAATTTAAAAACATAATTTAATTCTTATATTTCTGTTATACCTTATTTCATCTGTAACTACAATAATTTTTCCTTGTTTTCAAGACTAATTTCACTTCAGATTTTACTGAAGTAACTTGCACCTCTAAATAGTTTTAAAATAGTAGAGTTGACATCTCTTTCATAATTATGACTAATATAAATTGATTTTTTACTTTAGCATTCAGTATATTTTATTTGATATACCTTACCATGTTCAGTAAATTTCTTTAGTACATCTTTACTCTTTGAAGTTAGAAATTGCTATTGAACTGTTTAAAATGCTGTTTTGCATCAATATAAGGGCACATTTTTTTCATTAGTTTGATTAAATGAATTGTATATAGGTGTATTCCAATTTTGAACAATTTTTGGACTCCATTAATTAACTGTGCATGGTCACTATAGTTTCCATAAGTGTGCTTTAATATGCATGCACCTATTCATTGTCATGTATAAAGTCAGCAATCTATTCTTCAGGTAAGGGGAGTATAAGGAGCAGTGGCGAACCAGCAGGTGAAGAAACAACATAGAATATATATTACTGTGGGAAAGAAATAAATTGTCAAAGCTTTTTCTGCATCGATGATCATGTGATTTTTATCCTTCATTTTTCAATATCATGTATCACATTAATGGATCTGTGAATGTTGAACCATCCTTGCATCCCTGGAATAAATCCCACTTGATCACTATGTATGACCCTTTTAAGATGTCACTGAATTTAGTTTCCTGATATTTATTAAGGATTTTTGCATCTATGTTCATCAGGGATATTGGCCTATAATTTTCTTTTCTTGTGGAATCTTGTGAAACTTTTTGGTACCAAGGTAATCCTGACCTAATAAGGTTTGGAAGACCTCCCTCTTCTATTTTTGTTAGAAAGTATTAATTCTTCTTTGGGTTTTTGGCAGAATTCACCAGTTAAGCTATCTGATCATAGATTTTTATTTGGGAGGTTTTTTTTATTGCTAATTCAATTTCCATACTATCAAAGCAATCTATGTGATTGACACAACTCCTATCAAAATTACAATTGCATTTTTCAAAGAAATACAATAAATAATCCTAAAATGTGTGTGGAACCACAAAAAAACTCTGAATAGCCAAAGCAATCTTAAGAAAGAAAAAAAGCTGAGGGTATCATGCTTCCTGATTTCTAACTATATTACAAAGCTATAGTAATCTAACAGTATGGCATTAATGTAAAACCAGCACAGAGATCAAGGGAACAGAACAGAGCCTAGAAAAAAAATGTGGATGATTATGATCAATTAACTTATGACAAAGGAACCAAAAAATGTACAATGGGGAGAGGACAGTCTCTTCAATAAATGGTGTGGGGAAAACTGGATAGCCACATGCAAAAGAAAGAAACTGGACCACTATTTTAAACCATACATACATATTAACTCTAGACATATTAAAGACTTGAACATAATGCCTGAAACCATAAATATCCTTGAAGAAAACATAGGCAGTAAGCTTTTCACATAGGTCTTAGTGATGATTTTCTGAATCTGACACAAAAAGCAAAGGCACAAAAGTGTAAAATAAATAAGCAGGACTGTATCAAACCAAAAAGCTTCTGCACAGCAAAGGAAACCATCAACAAAATGAAAAGCCAACCTACTAAATGGGAGAAAATATTTACAAATCATATATCTGATAAGGGATTAATGTCCTGAATATACAAAGAACTCATACAAGTCATTAGCATAAAAACAATCCAATTAAAATATGAGAAGATCTGAGTAGACATTTTTCTAAAAAAGACATACAGATGGCCAACAGGCACATGAAATGATGCTCAACATCACTAATCAACAGGAAAATGCTAACCAAAACCATAATGAGATATCACTTCACTCCAGTCACAGTGGTTAGTATCAAAAAGATAAAAAATAAGTGTTGGCAGGATGTGGAGAAAGGGGAACACTTGCACAATGGTGGTGGGAATGTAAATTGGTGCAGCCACTATGGAAAACAGTAAGGCTGATTCTCAAAAAATTAAAAATAGAACTACAATATGATCCAGCAATTCCACTTTGAGTATTTATCTGAAAAGAAAAAAAACAAAAGCACTAACTTGAAAATAAATATATACCCCATGTTCATTGAAGCATTATTTACAATATCCAAGATATGGAAGCAACCTAAATATCCACTGATGGCTCAATGGATAAAGAAGGTTGGTACATATATACAAAAGAATGAAACTTTGTCTTTTGCAACAACATGGATGAACCTCAGGGCATTATGCTAAGTAAAGTAAGTCAGAGAAAGACAAATATTGTATCATCTCTCTTACATGTAGAATCTAAAAACAAAATACAAGCTCAAAGATACAGAGGACAGATTGGTGGTTACCAGAGGCAGCAGTTGGGGAGTGGGAGAAATGAGTAAAGGGAGTCCAAAGTGGAAAGAAAAGTAAATAAATAAATAGAGTGCATTTCTGAGAAACAACAACAAAGAAGCAATTCCTTTTTTTCTGGATGCATACACCTAAAAGAAGGATGGAAGTTCCCAAATTATCAATTACAGTTCAAGTTATTTGAAAAAAAAATACTAGCAGACTTAAAAACCCTTGAAATTAGAGCTTTAAGAATAGCAGTGAAGTTTTAGAATCACTCCTGAGAATGCTCCAGCTTTATTCATAGTTGCCAATACTTGAGGAAAAAACAAGATGTATTTGTAAAGAAAATACTTGTAAATGTTTTCTCACATTTAGTAGATTGCCTTTATTTACTAAAAAAATATACATGTTCAAGTTGTAAGTTATTAAAAAAAATATAGGCAGACTTAAGAACTCTTGAAGTTGGAGCTTTAAGAATAGCGATAAAGTTTTGGAATCACTTCTGTGATGTTCCAGGGAACAAACAATGACAGTGAAAGAAATGATGTGCATACTCATAGCCCTGGGGAGATTAGACCCCCTTAATAGATAATGGCACTACTCCACCTAGAAATATAGGTTTTTAGATTAGTGCTCAGCTGCTGAAGCAGAGAGGAGGGGAAGACTGTAGGATACTACAAATGGTAAGGCCTAATGGAATGAAAAAAAAAAGTCTGCTGACATGTAGTACCAGTGAAAAACAAGGATTTAGGTTAGTGAAGGAAGACAGAAGTGTCCAGATAGATTGAGGAAAATAAAGGAATTATGAAACCAAACATATAAGGTGAAAGGACAGATATAGCAAGGGCGTATTTGAGGTAAATGTGCAAAAGTTTAGGCCTTACAATGGGTTATGGAGCTTAGAAATATCTAAAATGAAACAGCTCTGGGTCCAGGGTGTGGAATAGGTGGATAAAATGAAATGGATACAAGGATTAAAAAAAAATAATTCCTGTCAAATTCTTTCAAATTTTATTCCAGATACCTTTGGGTGAAGGTGTAGAAGGCCTTCCTGAATGTTTGTCTTACCCTGGACAAGAGAACAACTGATGATGATGATATACATGTCAAATATCTAAACACTGAAATGTCTACATAATGTTGACAAAAGTAATATATGTGATATTGGCAAAATAATAGACAAATAGATCAACCGGAATAGAGAGCCCAGAAAGAGACTTACATAAGTATAATCACTAATCTGACAAAGATAAACAATGGAAAAAAGATGGTCTTTGCAACAAATGATGATGGAACAACGGAACATCCACATGCAAAAAGTCAGTCTAAGGGAAACAATTCCATTCACAATTGCATCAAAAAGAATAAAATACCTAGGAATAAACCTAACCAAGGAAGTGAAAGACCTATACCCTGAAAACTATAAGACACTCTTAAGAGAAATTAAAGAGGACACTAACAAATGGAAACTCATCCCATGCTCCTGGCTAAGAATTAATAGTCAAAATGGCCATCCTGCCCAAAGCAATATACTGATTCGATGCAATCCCTATCAAATTCCCAACAGCATTCTTCAACTAGCTGGAACAAATAGTTTTAAAACTCATATGGAACCACCAAAGACCCCAAATAGCTAAAGGAATCCTGAGAAGGAAGAATAAAGTGGAGGGGATCTTGCTCCCCAACTTCAAGCTCTACTACAAAGCCACAGTAATCAAGACAATTTGGTACTGGCACAAGAACAGAGCCACAGACTAGTGGAACAGAATAGATACTCCAAACATTAACCCAAACATATATGGTCAATTAATATTCGATAAAGGAGTCATGGACACACAATGGGAAAATGACAGTCTCTTCAACAGATGGTGTTGGCAAAACTGGACAGCTACATGTAAGAGAATGAAACTGAGTCACTGTCTAACCCCATACACAAAAGTAAATTCGAAATGGATCAAAGACCTGAATGTAAGTCATGAAACCATAAAACTCTTAGAAAAAAACATAGGCAAAAATCTCTTAGACATAAACATGAGTGACTTCTTCATGAACATATCTCCCTGGGCAAGGGAAACCAAAGCAAAAATGAACAAATGGGACTATATCAAGCTGAAAAGCTTCTGTACAGCCAAGGACACCATCAAGAGAACAAAAAGGTATCCTACAGTATGGGAGAATATATTGATAATTGACAGATCCGATAAAGGGCTGACATCCAAAATATGTAAAGAGCTCATGCACCTCAACAAACAAAAAGCAAATAATCCAATTAAAAACTGGGCAGAGGAGCTGAATAGACAGTTCTCTAAAGAAAAAATTCAGATGGCCAACAGTCACATGAAAAGATGCTCCACATCGCCAGTCATCAGAGATATGCAAATTAAAACCACAATGAGATATCACTTCACACCAGTAAGGAT